>NC_139220.1:325485121-326685121 GCF_055691185.1 Crinia signifera
TCAGTTACATTGGGCTATGAACAAATGGTAGCCAGGTTAGGTACTGTTACATTGAGACAGGGGGAAAGGCTTTCCAGGTTAGGAATGGTTACATAGGGTTATGAGGAAAGGCTAGCCAGGTTAGGGGTAGTTTCATTGGGCTATGAGGAAAGGCTGGCCAGGTTTGGCATGGTAACAATGGGATATGAGGAAAGGCTTACCAGGTTAGTTCTGGTTTCATTGGGCCAGCAGGAAAGGCTAGTCAGGTAAGGTATGGTTATATTGGGCTATTAGGAAAGGCTAGCCAGGTTAGGTACAGTTACATTGAGCTACTGTATGAAGAAAGGCTAGCCAGGTTATGGTTGGTTACATTGGGCTATGAGGAAAGGCTAGCCAGGTAAGGGATGGTTACATTGGGCTATGAGGAAAGGCTAGCCAGGTTAGGGTTACATTGGACTACTGTATGTGGAAAGGCTAGCCGGGTTATGGGTGGTTATATTGGGCTATGAGGAAAGGCTAGCCAGGTTATGTGTGGTTATATTGAGCTATGAGGAAAGGCTAGTCAGGTTAGGGATGTTGCATTGGGCTATGAACAAAGGGTAGCTAGGTTAGGTATGTTACATTGGGCTCAGAGGAAAGGCTAGCTAGTTTAGGGATGGTCACTTTGGGATTTGAGGAAAGACTAGTCAGGTTAGGTACGGTTCATTGGGCTATGAGAAATGGCTATCCAGGTTAGGTATGGTTACTGTACATTCAGACAGGAGGAAAGGCTTTCCAGGATATGGATGGTAACATTGGGTTATGAGGAAAGGCTAGCCAGGTTACGTATGGTAACAATGGGATATGAGGAAAGGCTAGCCAGGTTTGTTATGGTTACATTGGGCTATGTGAAAATGCTTGCCAGGTTAGATATAGTTACATTGGGCTATGAGGAAAGGAAAGCCAGATTAGGTATGGTTACATTTGGATATGAGGAAAGGCTAGCCAGGTTTGGGATGGTTACATTGGGCTATGAGGTAAGGCTAGCCAGGTTAGCTATGGTTACATTGAGACAGGAGGAAAGGCTTGCCAGGTTAGGTACGGTTACATTGGGTTATGAGTAAAGGCTAGCCAGGTTAGTTATGGTTACATTGGGCTATGAGGAAAACTTACTAGCCAAGTTTGGGATGGTTCTATTGGGCTATGAGGAAATGGTAACCAGGTCATGTATGGTTACATTGAAGCAGAGGTGTCTAAGGGGGGCAATGATTAATATATACAAATACATACAGTACAGGATCAATTTTTTTATTTACCAGTAGGGCTGTACACAGAACACGTGGTTACCCCCTAAGTTTAGAGGGGATGTTTCTCACCCAGAGAAGAAAGGGTTTATTTTCCAGTAAGGGCATTTAAGATATGGAATTATCTGTCAGAGAATGTTGTGATGGCTGATTCTATTGATACGTTTAAACATGAGTTAGACACATTTTTAACAGAAAATGGTATCCAGGGGTATAATCCTACTATAGTGGACTCAGATTGGACAGCTACTTTGGGTCATCGGGACTGGTACCTTTAAATAATGAATAGATGGCAACCTCACCAGGGTCATTTACCCCTCAGGTTGAACTTGCTGGGCTAATGTCTATTTTCACTCTCTCAAACTATGTCACTATGGGCCTTATTCTAGTTCACTCTTTCTGACAAAATCCTTCTTAGATGGACAAAACCATGTGCACTGCAGGGGGGCAGATGTAAAATGTGCAGAGAGAATTAGATTTGGGTGAGTTATTTTGTCTCTGTGCAGGGTAAATACTGTCTGCTTTATTTTTACACTGCAATATAGATCTCACTTTGAAGTAAAACCCCACCCAAATCTAATTCTCTCTGCACATTTTACATCTGCCCCACCTGCAGTGCACATGGTTTTGTCCATCTAAGAAGGATTTTGTCAGAAAGAGTGAACTAGAATAAGGCCCTATGTTACTTTTAAGATACTTCCATCTGTCATGTTAGTTGATCTGAATCATTTGCAGAATTTCATTAGTACGGCTCTTATTCACACACGTCTAGGTAAGCTCTCTACTAATATTAGGAATTGGTCAACATTTCTTCCAGAATTTGGTTTTATACTGTAGAAACACAGATTACTAAATGGACTGTCATATCAAAAGATTACAATGTCTCTTCCTTTCAGTGCAATGTCTGTCTGATTTACCGGGCCATAATGTCATGTTGCTCCATACATTAGCTGTTTTAATTGAAGATGTGCAAATTAAATAATATCTGCATTCCATATTATGATTTTGGAGTGCAAAGTGAATTTGCCAAAATACTGTAGGTGTGAAAATTTTCCAGCAAATTTTTTTTCTTCATCATAATGACCTGTAATGTTTATCTTATATAGGAAATATAATAATTTTTTGCACAATTTTTTTTATTTGAATTTATATAACAAACTAGGTGATTCATCGCGCCCTACGGGCGCTCTTCACACCGTCGTAAGGGGCTGCGCCCCCTTAATTTGTGAACGTTTGTATATGAGAAATATGGTTAGAATTGTATGAAAGATGCCTGTATTGCAACTTAGGTGTCCGCGAATCGCGGGAGGGGGGGTCGCGGAGGGTGCCGCGAATTGCAGGAGGGGGGGTCGCGGGGGGTGCCGCGAATTGCAGGAGGGGGGGTTGTGGGGGGGTGGATGCTGCGAATCGCGGGAGGGGAGGGATTGCAGAGAATCGCGGGAGGGGGGTCGCGGGGTGGGTTGCTGCAAATCACGGGAGGGGGGTTACGGGGGCGGGGGTTGCGGCGAATCATGGTAGGGGGGTCGCGGGGGTGTGCCGTGAATCACGGGAGGGGGGGTCACGGGGTGGGGTGCCGAGAATGGCGGGTGTGTGTGTGTGTGCCGTGAATCGCGGGAGTGGGGGTTGCGGGGGGTGGGGGGGGTGTGACGCGAATCGCCACAAGAAAAAATCAACACAGAAAGGTCAACACATGTAAATGTTGACATAAGTGTGGCACTTCATTGGTGTCCATGTCGACACATGAGAATGAATATGAAAACATTCAAAAAATGAAAAAAAAAAACTTCAAAAACTCATGTCAACCTTTTTCATTGTCGACCATAGCCATGTCAGTGTTTTCCATGTGCAATTTAATTCTGGAGCTGCCGCGAATCGCGGGGGGGTGCCGCGAATTGCGGGAGGGGGGGTCGCGGGGGTGGGTGCCGCGAATCGCGGGAGGGGGGGTTACGGGGCGGGGGTTGCGGCGAATCATGGGAGGGGGGGGTCGCGGGGTGTGCCGTGAATCACGGGAGGTGGGGTCACGGGGTGGGGTGCCGAGAATCGCGGGGGAGGTGTGTGTGTGTGTGCCGTGAATCGTGGGAGTGGGGGTTGTGGGGGGGGGGGTGTGACGCAAATCGCCACAAGAAAAAATCAACACAGAAAGGTCAACACATGTAAATGTTGACATAAGTGTGGCACTTCATTGGTGTCCATGTCGACACATGAGAATGAATATGAAAATTTTCAAAAAATGAAAAAAAAAACTTCAAAAACTCATGTCAACCTTTTTCATTGTCGACCATAGCCATGTCAGTGTTTTCCATGTGCAATTTAATGCTGGAGCTGCCGCGAATCACGGGGGGTGCCGCGAATTGCGGGAGGGGGGGGTCGCGGGGTTGGGTGCCGCGAATCGCGGGAGGGCGGGGTTCACAGGGGTTCCGGTGGGGGGTTGCCGCGAATTGCGGGAGGTGGGGGGTCACGGGGGGTGCTGCGAATCGCGGGAGGGGGGGGTTGCGGGGGGTGTGACGCGAATCGCCACAAGAAAAAATCAACACAGAAAGGTCAACACATGTAAATGTTGACATAAGTGTGCCACTTCATTAGTGTCCATGTTGACACATGACAATGAATATGAAAACATTCAAAAAATGAAATAAATCTTCAAAAACTCATGTCAACCTTTTTCATTGTCAACCATAGCCATGTCAGTGTTTTGCATGTGCCATTTAATCCTGGGGCTGCTGCGAATTGCGGGGGGGGGGGGAGGTGCCGCAAATCGCGGGAGGGGGGTCGCAGGGGGGGTGCCGCCAATCGTGCAAGGGGGGGTCGCGGGGGGGTTCTTTTTGCCGCGAATCGCGGGAGGGAGGTCGCGGGGGGGTGTTTTTTCCGCGAATCGGGGGGGGGGGGGGGGGGGTCACGGGGGAGGGTTTGCCGCGATTCGCGGGAGGGGGGGGTCGCGGGGTGGTGGTTATGCCGCGAATTGCGGGAGGGGTCGTGGGGGGGTTCTTTTTGCAGCGAATCGCGGGAGGGGGGGTCGCGGGGGTGTTTTTGCTGCGAATCGCGGTAGGGGGGGTCGCGGGTGTTTTTGCCGCGAATTGCGGGAGGGGGGGGCGCGCGGGGGGGAGGTTTTGCCGCAAATCGCGGGAGGGGGGCGCTCACCTGGTGGCTGTGGAGTAGCAGTGCTGGGCAACATGGGAAGGCAGTGGGTGTCTGGCACTGTCTGTGGGCTCACTGGGCTGGTTCTCTGTCACATACCTCCCAACATGACTCTCTCCAGGAGGGACACAATGCTCTGTTTCTAGACTTCCCCTTAATGTATGATTGCCATCACCTGTTTTAAACAGGTTAATTTCTCAGAAAGGTGTTCAGCACAGATGAAGGCAATCACACATTAAGAGGAAAGTCCAGGAACAGAGCGTTATAGACACAGACACCCACTTTGAGTGACAGATGTAGCCAAATATATAGGAGATGTGAGCAATACTGGCATTTTTAGCAAATTGTTGACACATCTCTCACAGAGATCTTTGCCCTCAAAGGGAGAATTGAAAGAAGATGCAAAATAATATCACCATTGTTTTTCTTACTGGATTTCAAGGGCTTCGAAATTTCAAGATTTTGCTGTTCTTATTTTTGCTTATTATTTACTGTCTGACCATCTGTGGGAATGTGCTAATCATTACCTTAGTTTTTATAAGCAGAAACCTTCATTCTCCTATGTACATCTTCATCACACAGGTGTCCTTATCTGACATCTTAATGACTACAGATATTCTTCCTAACATGCTCTCTATTGTTCTACACGATGGGAGCACAATGTCTTTGAATAGTTGCATTGCCCAATTTTTCTTCTTCGGCAATTTAGAAGTCTGGGAATGTCTTCTTCTGACAGTAATGTCCTATGATCGGTACCTGGCCATCTGCAATCCATTTCAATATAATTTAATCGTCAATTACTTGTTTTGTATTAAAGCTATTATGTCCACTTGGCTCTTGAGTTGTTTCATGACTTTGATCAATGGTATAGCAACTTGTAAGTTGACATTCTGCGGCGCAAACATTATTGACCATTTTTTCTGCGATCTTACTCCTCTACTCAAGCTAGCTTGTTCAGATGTTTCCATAGTCTACATACAGACTATCATTATTACTTTTTTTGCAATCATTTGCCCATTTCTATTAATTGTTGTATCATATGTCTATATTGTATTAACCATCTTACGGATCCAATCCATTACCAAGAGGAAGAAAGCCTTCTCCACCTGCAGCTCTCACCTGACCGTGGTGGCCATATTGTATGGGACACTTATGTCGGTTTATAATGTTCCACCCAGAGGACAGTTACTAACTGTGAACAAGATCCTTTCTTGTTTTTACACTGTTTTGACACCAATGCTAAACCCAATAATATACACATTCAGGAACAAAGACTTCAAGGAGGTTTTAAGAAAATGGTTATACAACTGAAATACTGTATCAACAATTAATTACTATATAACATTACATACTCTGTAGTAACCATATACTGTATATGATACCTGGACTGACCAAATTTAGACTAAAAGTTAATTTCTACTTAAGTTCATAATCCAAGAAATCTCATTTAAAGAAAAACAAAACACTTCTTATAGCGCAGACATCATAATGGTTTTCAGAAGTATAAGTAATAAGGTGTAGATACTCTGTAACCTTTAGGGGCATTCTGCTTACGCCACAAGAAATACGTGCATAATCATAAATCCTCCTTCTGGTGCCGGTATGCAGTTACCGGTATACCTCAAAGACATCAACAGATGCTCGACATAGTGTAAATAAAAAAAAAATATTGGCCTTTTGATGAAGGCTATTTGTCAGCAAAATATGTCAGAGAGAGTCCTGGTTGTGACACCCTGAGAAAGACTAGTCATTAGCTGAAACAAGTTGGTGGAAGTGGGATACCATTGTTTGGCTATGTGATCCTAACACATGGAAATCAGTAAGGTTGGAGTATGAGTACCCGGGACTGCCCACCTATTTTGCTGACAAATAGCCTTGATCATAAGGCCAATAAAGGTACTTCTCCCATTTTAAGTTGTTTTATTGGATTTGCATAAAATAATTTGTTTTACACTATGCGGAGCCTCAGTTGATGTCTTATGATGAGGTACACGTGAAACCACACACCGGCATCTGAAAGAGGATTTATAATTGCACACCTATTTCTTGTGGCCTAGGTGAAAGGCCCCCAAAGGGTACAGAATATCTACATCTTATTACTGATACTTCTGAAAACCTATATTATGTCTACACTATGAGAAGTGTTTTGTTTCTCTTTATGTTTTTGAGGTTATTGGGACGAGTGAACCTGAATTTAGGAAAAAAAGAACCAAACCCATTGGACTCTTACTGGAGAACTGTTGAAGAAATATACCCCTTCTAGGAGCACTGAATCCCATTACTATTTTTTTTAGGCAGAGAGAACGTACTGGGTCATATATATTGCAACATAAACAATGGTTACTTTCATAAATTCAAATTGGTCTTCCTGAACCTATTATGGGTTTTTGGTCCAAGCATATCAACCTACAAGACTTCTTATGATCTATTCCATGGGTGGTATGCCGAAACTAATAGATACTCTTGAATTCAATGATTAGGGCTTGTGTATAAAGATGTAAATGTCGATATCCTTGCCTCTTTATTGTTATGTTATTTTAACTGTTGCTTAGAGATTGTGACTCCTAAAAAGTGGGTTAGAGTATTTTTAAGTAACAAACGATGGGAAAATGGTACAATTTGAAAGGAATACAGTATCTAAATCTGGTTTTAATGACACCTTTAAAGTTGGCACATTTAATTTACAAAAATGTGATAAAAAAAGTAAAGAGAACTTCTCGTTTAAGCTCAAAAGTATATGGTGCGGCCAAATTAAAAGGAGACTTTTGCTGTAGCGGCGTTGTATCTAATTGCAGTGGGCTAATGTGTTTGCCGATAGGTGAGAAAGCCTTCTGGTTTTGCTGATTCTGACAAATGAGATCCTCCACAGCCTAAATAGTGTTAGGATTGGGGACATTGTTGCCAGCCTGGGCCATGGCAAGTCCTTGATGCTCATAATAATGACACCACTGGAATATGGTGCACTGTGTGAGACACTGCTCTCTGTGGACCACCTTCATCCTGCCATACATTTCTGGAGCATGCTCACCTTCTGCACGAAGATTGGATAACAGCTCTTTGCGCTGATCTGGAGCAATCCATCATGCATCTGACTGCGCAACACAACTTTCCAGAAAGAAACTGAGGCAAAGCCGTTCACTACACATGTACATCTGGGAAAACCGCCACGCCATCTATGGGCAAACACATCCATCCACTGTGATTAGATACAACGCCGCTACAGCAAAAACTCTCCTTTTCATTTGGGCACACCATATAAGTTTAATAGCAAATGAGGTGTGAGAAGTAAGTGGAGAGGTATCCAGGATATTACTGATGTTAAAGCAATCTATTGAGAAGAGTAAAGAGTTCCTTTGGTGAAACATACTGTAGTTACATTTTACTACCATTTTGACAAGACTGTTTCCAGTTAACTTAGGTGGAAATCTCTGAGAATGTAAGGGTTCCGGTATTGGACAATTGTCTTTCCAAAGATGTTTCTCCAGTACCAGATGTTTACACATTTTTTCCTTTGAGCCTCCAGCCGGGAGGCCGGCCACACATTGCACTAAACCCTTGGAACCCACCAGGCTCACTATTAAAAGAACTGTATCCATTTAGGATACTAATGATATATTTTCATTTAATTTCCCAAGCAGCTGGAAAAGTATCCAGTTACTAGATGCATTAACACCTTTAGATAGGCTGAACTTACCTATTATATGGTATAGAGTTACCATCTTTGTGGGGCATGCTAATTTAACTACTGTAACTATTGTAGTCCTAAAATCTATTGCTTATTTTGAATTTTAGCCTCTCCTCAAAGAGCCGCGAGTCACGGCATTTACTGTAATGGAGGGCAGATCCATTGCAAATCACGGGAGGGGGGTTACGGGGGCGGGGGTTGCGGCGAATCATGGTAGGGGGGTCGCGGGGGTGTGCCGTGAATCACGGGAGGGGGGGTCACGGGGTGGGGTGCCGAGAATGGCGGGTGTGTGTGTGTGTGCCGTGAATCGCGGGAGTGGGGGTTGCGGGGGGTGGGGGGGGTGTGACGCGAATCGCCACAAGAAAAAATCAACACAGAAAGGTCAACACATGTAAATGTTGACATAAGTGTGGCACTTCATTGGTGTCCATGTCGACACATGAGAATGAATATGAAAACATTCAAAAAATGAAAAAAAAAAACTTCAAAAACTCATGTCAACCTTTTTCATTGTCGACCATAGCCATGTCAGTGTTTTCCATGTGCAATTTAATTCTGGAGCTGCCGCGAATCGCGGGGGGGTGCCGCGAATTGCGGGAGGGGGGGTCGCGGGGGTGGGTGCCGCGAATCGCGGGAGGGGGGGTTACGGGGCGGGGGTTGCGGCGAATCATGGGAGGGGGGGGTCGCGGGGTGTGCCGTGAATCACGGGAGGTGGGGTCACGGGGTGGGGTGCCGAGAATCGCGGGGGAGGTGTGTGTGTGTGTGCCGTGAATCGTGGGAGTGGGGGTTGTGGGGGGGGGTGTGACGCAAATCGCCACAAGAAAAAATCAACACAGAAAGGTCAACACATGTAAATGTTGACATAAGTGTGGCACTTCATTGGTGTCCATGTCGACACATGAGAATGAATATGAAAATTTTCAAAAAATGAAAAAAAAAACTTCAAAAACTCATGTCAACCTTTTTCATTGTCGACCATAGCCATGTCAGTGTTTTCCATGTGCAATTTAATGCTGGAGCTGCCGCGAATCACGGGGGGTGCCGCGAATTGCGGGAGGGGGGGGTCGCGGGGTTGGGTGCCGCGAATCGCGGGAGGGCGGGGTTCACAGGGGTTCCGGTGGGGGGTTGCCGCGAATTGCGGGAGGTGGGGGGTCACGGGGGGTGCTGCGAATCGCGGGAGGGGGGGTTGCGGGGGGTGTGACGCGAATCGCCACAAGAAAAAATCAACACAGAAAGGTCAACACATGTAAATGTTGACATAAGTGTGCCACTTCATTAGTGTCCATGTTGACACATGACAATGAATATGAAAACATTCAAAAAATGAAATAAATCTTCAAAAACTCATGTCAACCTTTTTCATTGTCAACCATAGCCATGTCAGTGTTTTGCATGTGCCATTTAATCCTGGGGCTGCTGCGAATTGCGGGGGGGGGGGAGGTGCCGCAAATCGCGGGAGGGGGGTCGCAGGGGGGGTGCCGCCAATCGTGCAAGGGGGGGTCGCGGGGGGGTTCTTTTTGCCGCGAATCGCGGGAGGGAGGTCGCGGGGGGGTGTTTTTTCCGCGAATCGGGGGGGGGGGGTCACGGGGGAGGGTTTGCCGCGATTCGCGGGAGGGGGGGGTCGCGGGGTGGTGGTTATGCCGCGAATTGCGGGAGGGGTCGTGGGGGGGTTCTTTTTGCAGCGAATCGCGGGAGGGGGGGTCGCGGGGGTGTTTTTGCTGCGAATCGCGGTAGGGGGGGTCGCGGGTGTTTTTGCCGCGAATTGCGGGAGGGGGGGGCGCGCGGGGGGGAGGTTTTGCCGCAAATCGCGGGAGGGGGGCGCTCACCTGGTGGCTGTGGAGTAGCAGTGCTGGGCAACATGGGAAGGCAGTGGGTGTCTGGCACTGTCTGTGGGCTCACTGGGCTGGTTCTCTGTCACATACCTCCCAACATGACTCTCTCCAGGAGGGACACAATGCTCTGTTTCTAGACTTCCCCTTAATGTATGATTGCCATCACCTGTTTTAAACAGGTTAATTTCTCAGAAAGGTGTTCAGCACAGATGAAGGCAATCACACATTAAGAGGAAAGTCCAGGAACAGAGCGTTATAGACACAGACACCCACTTTGAGTGACAGATGTAGCCAAATATATAGGAGATGTGAGCAATACTGGCATTTTTAGCAAATTGTTGACACATCTCTCACAGAGATCTTTGCCCTCAAAGGGAGAATTGAAAGAAGATGCAAAATAATATCACCATTGTTTTTCTTACTGGATTTCAAGGGCTTCGAAATTTCAAGATTTTGCTGTTCTTATTTTTGCTTATTATTTACTGTCTGACCATCTGTGGGAATGTGCTAATCATTACCTTAGTTTTTATAAGCAGAAACCTTCATTCTCCTATGTACATCTTCATCACACAGGTGTCCTTATCTGACATCTTAATGACTACAGATATTCTTCCTAACATGCTCTCTATTGTTCTACATGATGGGAGCACAATGTCTTTGAATAGTTGCATTGCCCAATTTTTCTTCTTCGGCAATTTAGAAGTCTGGGAATGTCTTCTTCTGACAGTAATGTCCTATGATCGGTACCTGGCCATCTGCAATCCATTTCAATATAATTTAATCGTCAATTACTTGTTTTGTATTAAAGCTATTATGTCCACTTGGCTCTTGAGTTGTTTCATGACTTTGATCAATGGTATAGCAACTTGTAAGTTGACATTCTGCGGCGCAAACTTCTCCCATTTTAAGTTGTTTTATTGGATTTGCATAAAATAATTTGTTTTACACTATGCGGAGCCTCAGTTGATGTCTTATGATGAGGTACACGTGAAACCACACACCGGCATCTGAAAGAGGATTTATAATTGCACACCTATTTCTTGTGGCCTAGGTGAAAGGCCCCCAAAGGGTACAGAATATCTACATCTTATTACTGATACTTCTGAAAACCTATATTATGTCTACACTATGAGAAGTGTTTTGTTTCTCTTTATGTTTTTGAGGTTATTGGGACGAGTGAACCTGAATTTAGGAAAAAAAGAACCAAACCCATTGGACTCTTACTGGAGAACTGTTGAAGAAATATACCCCTTCTAGGAGCACTGAATCCCATTACTATTTTTTTTAGGCAGAGAGAACGTACTGGGTCATATATATTGCAACATAAACAATGGTTACTTTCATAAATTCAAATTGGTCTTCCTGAACCTATTATGGGTTTTTGGTCCAAGCATATCAACCTACAAGACTTCTTATGATCTATTCCATGGGTGGTATGCCGAAACTAATAGATACTCTTGAATTCAATGATTAGGGCTTGTGTATAAAGATGTAAATGTCGATATCCTTGCCTCTTTATTGTTATGTTATTTTAACTGTTGCTTAGAGATTGTGACTCCTAAAAAGTGGGTTAGAGTATTTTTAAGTAACAAACGATGGGAAAATGGTACAATTTGAAAGGAATACAGTATCTAAATCTGGTTTTAATGACACCTTTAAAGTTGGCACATTTAATTTACAAAAATGTGATAAAAAAAGTAAAGAGAACTTCTCGTTTAAGCTCAAAAGTATATGGTGCGGCCAAATTAAAAGGAGACTTTTGCTGTAGCGGCGTTGTATCTAATTGCAGTGGGCTAATGTGTTTGCCGATAGGTGAGAAAGCCTTCTGGTTTTGCTG
Organism: Crinia signifera; assembly: GCF_055691185.1. Classification (NCBI taxonomy): domain Eukaryota; kingdom Metazoa; phylum Chordata; class Amphibia; order Anura; family Myobatrachidae; genus Crinia; species Crinia signifera. Next base: position 325,496,873 of record NC_139220.1, read on the forward strand.
ATTCTGACAAATGAGATCCTCCACAGCCTAAATAGTGTTAGGATTGGGGACATTGTTGCCAGCCTGGGCCATGGCAAGTCCTTGATGCTCATAATAATGACACCACTGGAATATGGTGCACTGTGTGAGACACTGCTCTCTGTGGACCACCTTCATCCTGCCATACATTTCTGGAGCATGCTCACCTTCTGCACGAAGATTGGATAACAGCTCTTTGCGCTGATCTGGAGCAATCCATCATGCATCTGACTGCGCAACACAACTTTCCAGAAAGAAACTGAGGCAAAGCCGTTCACTACACATGTACATCTGGGAAAACCGCCACGCCATCTATGGGCAAACACATCCATCCACTGTGATTAGATACAACGCCGCTACAGCAAAAACTCTCCTTTTCATTTGGGCACACCATATAAGTTTAATAGCAAATGAGGTGTGAGAAGTAAGTGGAGAGGTATCCAGGATATTACTGATGTTAAAGCAATCTATTGAGAAGAGTAAAGAGTTCCTTTGGTGAAACATACTGTAGTTACATTTTACTACCATTTTGACAAGACTGTTTCCAGTTAACTTAGGTGGAAATCTCTGAGAATGTAAGGGTTCCGGTATTGGACAATTGTCTTTCCAAAGATGTTTCTCCAGTACCAGATGTTTACACATTTTTTCCTTTGAGCCTCCAGCCGGGAGGCCGGCCACACATTGCACTAAACCCTTGGAACCCACCAGGCTCACTATTAAAAGAACTGTATCCATTTAGGATACTAATGATATATTTTCATTTAATTTCCCAAGCAGCTGGAAAAGTATCCAGTTACTAGATGCATTAACACCTTTAGATAGGCTGAACTTACCTATTATATGGTATAGAGTTACCATCTTTGTGGGGCATGCTAATTTAACTACTGTAACTATTGTAGTCCTAAAATCTATTGCTTATTTTGAAAATATATGTGTATTTCATTTATTTTATGTATATTTTGTTTATCTTTTATTAAATCCTATTTAAGAATCACACCTGGTCTGAGTTGTGTTTGAGAGCAAGCAACTACTCATTTACAATTAATCACAATAAAGATTAAATTTGACCTATTTTCATATGTTTAATTATTGAATTAACTAATTAATCTCCAGGCGCAGTGCTCTTCTGTTGTTTCTTTTTTCTTTTTTACCATTTGGCGGCCAATCCCATTGAGCACTTGCAGTGGATCTATTGAGAGGGTCTTATACTAACTAGATCCCCACTAAAATCCACACTTGTTCATATCAATACTCAATTGACAATGAACTAATTAGATTAAGTTGAATTGCCTTAGCGCCAGAAGGATAAGTGTCTTCTGACACAATACAACTCTTTTTTCTCTCATAAGCAAAAGTCTGACACAGACAAGGTTGGCATGAGTTTTTCACACTTTTTTTGGTGTCTACAGTATGTTGACACCTGATCACGTGGACCTTTAAAATAATATGGCTCACTTTGGGGTGCCCTATGGCTTGTGACCACATTGTTTAAACATAAATTGTAGAGGACTCTGCACTCACTAAATTAACTGATATTAATAAATAGTGGAGATTTAGTTCTTAAATAATAGGCACCCCAAAACTAGGAAAGGTGAGTGCCGATGTTTAGTGTGTATTGTTTATTAGATAAAAATTTTAATTAGTCTTATTGTGGTCACATTCTCTGATGCACCCTGCTTTAACCTATATTCCATAGCAGCTTATGTTAGCCACTTCCCTAGATGATTAGTGACAGGTGTGTTGGTAACTGCTCACCTTTAAAAGCACAGTCTGCTGTGAGCTTTAGACCAGATAACATGCCTGGAATCAAACATTAATGTGATAGGTAGTAGTAGTACGTTTATTTATAAGGCGCCGCAAAGTGTCCGCAGCGCCGTACATAGCAAACAAAAAAAACAAATTACAAGGTAACGTACAGGGTGTGTTGAAAAATACAGTATAAATAGGGGTATAGCTGGTAGAACTAAAATCAGCATCAGTTCAGAAGTAGGTGTCAAAATTGTCGAGGAGACTGAAGATGAAGTAGAGGAAGGGAAGAACAGGACAGGAGCACAGGTGAAGTAATGAGGTAGGGTGAGTACGTGAGGAAGGAGGACCCTACTCATAAGAGTTAACATACTAAAAATAGGTGGGTGGACGAACGAAATACAATAGGATAAGAAGGAACGGAGGGGAACGGAGGCAGGATAGGAGGATCAAAAGAGGTTAGGAGGAGGGATAGGCTAGTCGAAAAAAGTGGGTTTTGAGGGAGCGCTTGAAGGAGGTAAGGGAATCAGATAGCCTGATGGGTGGCGGGAGGTTGTTCCAGTGCAGGGGGGCAGCGTGAGAGAAGTCTTGGACACGGGAGTGGGAGGAGGTGATTAGGTGAGAGGTCAGTCGGCGGTCAGCGATGGAGCGAAGAGGATGGGAGGGAGTGTGGATAGAGATCAGTGAAGAGAGGTAGGGAGCTGTGGAGGAGGAGAGAGCCTTGTAGGTGGTGGTGAGGAGTTTAAAGAGAACTCGGAAAGGAATGGGGAGCCAGTGAAGAGATAGACAGAGGGGGGAGGCGGAGGTAGAGCGGCGGGAGAGGAAGATGAGCCTAGCAGCAGCGTTAAGAATAGATTGGAGAGGTGCGAGGCGAGTGAGAGGTAGCCCAGAGAGAAGGATGTTGCAGTAGTCAAGGCGGGAGATGACAAGAGAGTGAATGAGAATTTTGGTCGCGTCAGTGGAGAGGAATGGTCTGATGCGTAAGATGTTGCGTAGGTGAAAGCGGCAAGACTGTGAGAGAGCACGAATGTGGGGGGTGAAAGAGAGGGAGGAGTCAATGATGACACCGAGGCAGCGTGTTTGGTCGGTGGACGTGATCTCGGTTTCACCAATGCTGATGGAGATAGTGGGAGAAAAGGGGATGTTCGGGGGATGGAAGATTAGAAGTTCAGTTTTAGCCATGTTTAGTTTCAGGAAGCGTTGGGTCATCCAGGCTGAGATGGCCGTGAGGCATTCGGAGACCTTGGACAGGAGTGATGGGGATAAGTCGGGGGAGGAGAGATAGATTAGGGTATTATCAGCATAAAGGTGGTAATGAAAACCATAGGAGCTGATGAGGGTGCCCAGAGAGGTGGTGTAGAAGGAGAAGAGGAGAGGGCCAAGGACTGACCCTTGGGGAACACCGACTGGCTGCGGGGTAGTAGGAGAGGAGGAGCTTGGAGTGGAGACGGAGAAGGAGCGATCGGAGAGGTATGAGGTGAACCAGGAGAAGACCATGCCAGTGATGCCAAAAGAGCGGAGGGTGTTGAGCAGGAGAGGGTGGTCAACAGTGTCAAAGGCAGCCGACCGATCAAGCTGGATGAGGATAGAGAAGAGGCCTTTGGATTTAGCCGATAGTAGATCGTTAGTGACTTTGGTCAGGGCAGTTTCAGTGGAATGTAAAGGGCGGAACCCGGATTGGAGGGGGTCTAGAATGGAGTTAGCAGTAAGGTGGCTTAGGAGACGATTATAGGTCAGACGTTCAAGGAGCTTGGAGGCAAAAGGGAGGAGGGAGATGGGCCTGTAGTTGGATGGAGAGTTGGGGTCCAAATTAGTTTTTTTGAGAATTGGGGAGACAAGAGCTTGTTTGAAGGAGGAAGGGAAGATCCCAGAGGATAGGGAAAGGATAGCTATGTCATGGTTGCCTACCTGACCCTCTCCTTTAAGGAGAAAATTATCTGTTCCTGAACATCCCTGGTAATTTATGATTACCATCACCTGTGGGGAGCCAGGTAATTGATAATAAAGGCGTTTCACCACAGGCAATGGCAATCATACATTACCAGGGAATTCCAGGAGCAGAGCAATTTCTCCTTGAAGGAGAGGGTCAGGTAGGCAACCATAAGCTATGTGTATTGTAATCATTTTGAGCAATCGTGTTAGGACCTGCAGAAAAGTGGGGTCCCGTGAAGGGGGCTGCAGGCTTAAATGCATTGATCAATACATGAATCTCCACTATTTATTTATATCAGTTAATTTAGTGAGTGCAGAGCCCCTATAATTTCTATTAGTGGTGGGCAAAAATTAACATTTTTAATATGTTAAATACATTTTTTATATGTTTAATATGTCAATAAATATGTTAAATTGTTCTACTTGTCGACTCTTTTAAGTCATACTTACCGACCTTCCTGGCTGGGAGGCTCCTGATAATCTGGTCCCCCTCCTGGAACCCCAGAAGATGGGCAAGTCTTGCGTCTTCCTGGCCAGCCGCATCAGCCATCCGCACAGCCCCCTCCACTGCCAGTAAAATGCCATCACTCATGGCTATTCAGAAAGGGGGCAGAGCTAAGATGACTCAAATCATGGCATTTTAGCCTCTCCTCAAAGAGCCGCGAGTCACGGCATTTACTGTAATGGAGGGCAGATATTCAGCTCTGCCCCCCACCCACAGAAGTGCTGCTTAGGGTCTCCTCTCTGGGCTTCTTCTGAAGATGACACTCAATAAGTAGGCAAGTATCTTTTAGGTAATGATAATCTTATGTTTATTACTGTTATTTACACATGCATATTTTGGTTTGACTGTTCATGATGGTGAATTGTTGATGACAATAAAGTTTGGATTGATTGAATAGTGATGCATTGCTGCACTGGTTATGATGTTGCTGGGCTAATAAGTCTTCTATGTATCTTCCAGATGTAGTAACATATTAGCATAAAACACACAAAAAACTTCATAAGATAATAAGAACACTTTATTAAGAAAGTATAAAATCATGGTACATAGACCAATAGTGACAATGGCCCTTGTTCTAGTTCACTCGCAAAGGCACAATCACTCTCTTATGGACAAAACCATATGCACTGCATGTGGGGGTGCACGCGTATGAGACAGAAACAGAAGGGTATGATAGGGCGCTCCCACTTGAGATATGTGAAGTTTCGATGTTGATAAGTCTCGTAGAAATCAACATGGAAACTTCACATATCTCAAGTGGGAGTGCCCTATCAGACCCTTCTGTTTCTGTATCTACTATTGCCGGATAGTTTGGTGACTATCTTTTTTGATAAGGCTGCACCCTTTGTTTAGAGCGCAGGTTCTTTTACTACTTTTTTGTTAACGCGTATGAGACGCTCGCATGCCCAATTCTGACGGAGCTCCCCACCGCAGTCCACTGCCTCCCCAGTCCCCATCGCAGGTCCCCACAGCCGCCCCAAACCCCCCTAACCCTGCCTTTTTCCCTGAAGTGGAGATAGGCATTGTCATGCTGCCCAGCCACACAGTGACTGGGAAGCACGTGCGTCTGAGACGCATGCACCTCCTAGTCTGATGGAGTCCCTCTCCACCAGCGCTCGCCAGTGGGGACATTCTGGTAAACCCTGGCAATGAAAGAGAGGGGCTACATCTGTAGGGAAGCAGAGGAGGTGTCCATTTACTACCAGCAGCAGCGCTGTACATAGGGCACACATTAGTACAATACAGGGGACATTGGACATCACAGTAACTGAGACACTACAACATCACAGGTAACAGCAGCAAAATGCTCAGTACACAATACAGATGGGATGTAGGGAAGCAGAGGAGGTGTCCGGGTACTAGCAGGGGCAGCGCCGTACATAGGGCACACATTAGTACAATACAGGGGACATTGGACATTACAGTGACTGAGACACTACAACATCACAGGTAACAGCATCACAATGCTCAGTACACAATACAGATGGGATGTAGATGAAGCAGAGGAGGTGTCCGTGTACTACCAGGGGCAGCGCCGTACATAGGGCACACATTAGTACAATACAGAGGACACAGAACATTACAGTGACTGAGACACTACAACAGCACAGGTAACAGCAGCACAATGCTCAGTACACAATACAGCTGGGATGTAGGGAAGCAGAGGAGGTGTCTGTGTACTACCAAGGGAAAGCTGCTGTTGGTAGAGGGGAGTGGTTACCAGTGAGAAGAGATTGGGCTGTGAGAACAGGAGGGAAGAGGGTCCTGCTCCAAGGAGCTTACAATCTAAAGGGAGATAGATTCAGACAGTGACATGAGAAGCAGACAAAAAGGCCTGAAGACAGTAAGTGAGCATGGCAGCGGTGGTAATATTATGTTTATTTTTTTATATGCACTAACTTAATATAATATTTAAAGAAAATTAAATATTGTGCAATATTTTTGGGTACTTGAGTTCCAGTAAGCATATACAGATGGCGCCGGCCTTATTATTGCCGCCTGGACGCCATGGCGGAGGTTCTGGCGCATCGATATTTTTATGGCGCTGGCGTCCGCCAAGCGACATGGTTGCTCGCCATGTAATACAATCTGCCACCACTGGGTGGCTAATGCTCCATCAAGATACAGTCGGAGTGATTCCTCCATTCGCCGTATTACTATACTGTATGAGAAGCTCGTGCGCGATTAGACGCTCATGCACGATGAGGTGCTCGTGGGAAATGATAAAGTACAGTACAGTACAGTAAAGTAAATTAAAATGAGACACTAGTGAACGTACAATACAGTACAAGTGAGCAAATGGAGGAGGCGCTGAAGTCAAAGTGCCTCCTGCCTTTCCAGAGTTGGACGGTATCGACTTGCGCTAAAATAAAGTACAGTACTACAGTACATGACAGCACTAATCTATGAAAGGACAAACTCAGACAATCCATGAAAGAACTACAGGTATCAGACGCTGGCGGGCCGTCCTCGGGGTTCTCGCAAGGGGGGCGTCTCAGAGGCTGCAGGGGTACTGGTTTTGCCATCACATCCTGCCACGGATTACATGACAGTACAGTAGTCTAGTGGTTAGCTGCGCGGCAAACCAAGCAGGAGGCCCGAGTTCGATTACGGAGGGGAGGGGGTTGTAAGATAATTTTGATGTTTATTTATTTATTTATTCATTTATTCATTCATTTATTTATTTATTTATTTATTTATTTATTTATAAATGCACAGTAATCAATAAAGCTAGCGTAGACCACTAAATGTGTACTGAAGGATTCACAAGCCGAGTCCTGACAGACCAGACTTCACGGAGGTTCAGGCGCATCTGCGGCCGAATCTAGATAGTACACTCGGGAGATTTAGCCGCTAATGCGACTGAACCTCCGCGAGGACCAAGAGTTACAGTATGAGTTGAAGCGTCCAGTGCGAGGTTTGCCGGGGGTGACTGGTTTAAGAAAGCCCTATTTCACACGCTGCAATACTGTATTGTCTCTTGCAAGGAGTAATGAAGTCAAGCGCCTCCTCCCCTCCCCCCAGGGGTGGAGGGGGTCGGCTAATACAGGTCATTACACTTCAACATCTCCTGCAGAGCAAAGAATCCACGAAGGGGCGGGCCGTGCCGTCCTCGGGGTTCTCGCCAGGGGGGCGTCTCAGAGGCTGCAGGGGTACTGGTTTTGCCATCACAACTGCTGCTCCTCCTCCTCCTGCCACGGTTTACATGACCGTGCAGTAGTCTAGTGGTTAGCTGCGCGGCAATCCAAGCAGGAGGCCCGAGTTCGATTACGGAGGGGAGGGGGTTGTAAGATAATTTTGATGTTTATTTATTTATTCATTCATTCATTTATTTATTTATAAATGCACAGTAATCAATAAAGCTAGCGTAGACCACTAAATGTGTACTGAAGGATTCACAAGCCGAGTCCTGACAGACCAGACTTCACGGAGGTTCAGGCGCATCTGCGGCCGAATCTAGATAGTACACTCGGGAGATTTAGCCGCTAATGCGACTGAACCTCCGCGAGGACCAAGAGTTACAGTATGAGTTGAAGCGTCCAGTGCGAGGTTTGCCGGGGGTGACTGGTTTAAGAAAGCCCTATTTCACACGCTGCAATACTGTATTGTCTCTTGCAAGGAGTAATGAAGTCAAGCGCCTCCTCCCCTCCCCCCAGGGGTGGAGGGGGTCGGCTAATACAGGTCATTACACTTCAACATCTCCTGCAGAGCAAAGAATCCACGAAGGGGCGGGCCGTGCCGTCCTCGGGGTTCTCGCCAGGGGGGCGTCTCAGAGGCTGCAGGGGTACTGGTTTTGCCATCACAACTGCTGCTCCTCCTCCTCCTGCCACGGTTTACATGACCGTGCAGTAGTCTAGTGGTTAGCTGCGCGGCAATCCAAGCAGGAGGCCCGAGTTCGATTACGGAGGGGAGGGGGTTGTAAGATAATTTTGATGTTTATTTATTTATTCATTCATTCATTTATTTATTTATAAATGCACAGTAATCAATAAAGCTAGCGTAGACCACTAAATGTGTACTGAAGGATTCACAAGCCGAGTCCTGACAGACCAGACTTCACGGAGGTTCAGGCGCATCTGCGGCCGAATCTAGATAGTACACTCGGGAGATTTAGCCGCTAATGCGACTGAACCTCCGCGAGGACCAAGAGTTACAGTATGAGTTGAAGCGTCCAGTGCGAGGTTTGCCGGGGGTGACTGGTTTAAGAAAGCCCTATTTCACACGCTGCAATACTGTATTGTCTCTTGCAAGGAGTAATGAAGTCAAGCGCCTCCTCCCCTCCCCCCAGGGGTGGAGGGGGTCGGCTAATACAGGTCATTACACTTCAACATCTCCTGCAGAGCAAAGAATCCACGAAGGGGCGGGCCGTGCCAGACGTGCTTCCAGAGCTGGCGGGCCATCCTCAGGGTTTTTTCTATTGGAATACAGTGTGTACAGTATTTTGTAGAATGATATTTAATAAAACTATACAGTACAGTATGTCCTAGCGATTTAGTATCTCCAAACTCTTTTAAATAAAGTTTTGGGCGCATGATGAAAGTCATGTGTCTAGGACCCCCGCGCCGAAATTTTGCGTCACCTGTGCTTTATTGTACTGTATGCTGTGCACCACTGCATTGTACAGTACAATGGCGGAGCGCAGAGAGGGCCCGTACAGCACCCGGGAGCTGAGGCACCTTGTGCGCTGGAGAGACAGGACTCTCTCCAGCAACAAGGAGAAAATGAAGGCCTACAGAAAGACCCGCAGGGCTATCCTTAGGGACACTGGCCGTCAGCGGTCTATCCGCTCCTTAGAGCGGCGCTGGAGTGACCTGGTCAGGAGGGATCCTGAGAGACTTCAGGCCATCAGGCGCTGTAAGCACAGTACTGTACCGAGGGGGGTACAGGGAGGGGGGGTTGGCGGCTCTAGAGAGCACCGTCGATATGGTCTGTGTGGGCCCTGGGCAGCAGACCATATCAACGGCGCACTTTCACAGTACGGGATGCGGTCATAATGTCGAATGACATAATGTCGAATGTCAAAATGTCGACACCACAATGTCAAATGTGTAAAAATGCCCTAAGCATCGCGAGCGAAGCGAGCGATGCGAGGGTCCGATTCACTATGTCAATAGTGTCCATGTCGACACGACGGGAGCGGATAGGAGCCTAGCGACGGGGAGCGGATACCGTCGTTGCTGCTCGAGCGTCTCATTAGCTCGAGCGTCCCGTTAGCTCGAGCGTCTCATTAGCTCGAGCGTCCCGTTAGCTCGAGCGTCATGCGTAATGCTGCAAAACCATATTGTGACCAAGTTTCCAATATTGTGACCGCCTTTAGAACAATACTGTACTGTATACTGAGACGCATAGCGTCCGTGTCGTACAACCTTTAGAACTACAGTACGGTGTTTGATGTTACGCATTAGCGTCTGTGCGGCTACATCTCCTAACTGTCACTGCGTCTATAGACGCAGTGACAGTTAGAAGCCATGACGTACATGTACGTCATGTGTCGGGAAGTACCTCCCGGCCATGACGTACATGTACGACACTCTCTGTCCGCATCAGCATGATGCACTCTCGGCTGAAGAGACTGGATCACGCTCGTGCCAGCGGCATTAGAGAGGTGCTCATCGTATAATAAAGTTCATGTAATTCCTGCGCATCATGCACGCGCTGAAGCACAAATCTTACGCATGCGCAAATGAGGTTTTTAAAAGTGACATCTGGTGGTTGGTCTGTGATATTGCACTCGTCGTGAAGCGCCACGGCGATTCGCTACATGTATGCGCCATGGCGTGTGTCGGAAACATCGCCATAGGCGGCAATAATAAGGCCGGCGCCATCTGTATATACTGGCCCTCATTCAGGTTGGCTCGGTAAGCTGCGAATATCACAGCTTACCGAGCACCTGAGACATTGCCCACTGCCCGGCCAAATACCACAACCCCCTGCCACTGAAATCCCCTCAGTGCTATGATAGGGAATGTTTTATGAACACACATCCCCTCGCATGCCTCCACTAGCAGGAGAAATCATTCCATGGTCACCGGCTGGTAAAAACGGACTTTTATTTATGAGGACAATGATGAAGACGGGGCCGGTCATTGACATATGCAGGGGGAACACCCAGAAGTTTCATTGGGATGCCCAAAACACTAGGTGTTCATATGGTCCACTGATGTCACGACCCCCCATCCACCCCGTTCTCTCCCTCCCCACAATGAATGGCCTCGTGGGTGTGTAACTCGCCAAAGCCATTTATTGCCAGGGTCTGCACATGTGCAGACCCCCAAATATTGGAACTGGGCAGAATTTGCCCTTTTCCGAGAGATATTGAATCAGAGCCACTGTACAAAGCTCAATAGAGAAGAGAGTTTGTTATAAGTTAAAGATAGTCTTTCAGTTTAATAGTTTAATTGTTTAATAACCAGTGACATCAATTAGAAATGAACACATCTTTGTATTTCTTTTGCACTTTAAAATGTATACAGCAGTCTTCACAAAACATACATACAGTATGAAGAATTATTGCTGTGATCATTTCTCTTTCTTAAAGGCTTATATACAAAGTTAGTAACCCTGCTGGAAGCAACAGCTTTGAAAGCTAGTCTGCTTCCTTGTGATTTCCTCTGTGTTTGTGCAAGTGTGAGAGAGAAGGAGATGTACGGATGGAGCTGCTCTAATTAGAGCTCTAATCAGAGCGGTTCCCATTCTGCAGTGCCCTGTTCGCCAAACCGCACCCTCTGCCAAGAATGGGCTGTGTGCGCGAGATGTTCGCGTGACCCATTCTTGGCAATGGGACAAACAAATGTTTGAGACACTTGCGCGTCCCCCATCCCTGCCATCCGCCATAAACAGCGATATGTCGAGCTGGTGAAATGAGAGAGCCTGGCTCTGTCTGTAGTTTCACTCACTGCCAACAGATGACTGTGTTTCGGAGACACACAAACGGACACTAGACATATATACAGATGGAGCCCTCCTCATTCAGCTCTTCAATAGGATTAAGTGAGTCATAGGATTACTCTGCTAATTCCGTACTTTATTGTTCTATGTATTGTATTGATGCTGAGAACAATAAGATAGCCATGGCTAGACATGGTGAGCCACAACCTAAGGAACAAAATTGAGAAGGGCTCAAACTGTATATATACAGTATATACCCACCATTGTGTTACAAGGCGCCCTATAGTATTGGACTAGGATTTTTGCCTCTACTCACTTTATAAATCCATAAACAAGACATTTTAAACATAAAACATTTATTAAAACATAATTTAAAACAAGTTTTCCATGTCAAATTCTTGTCAGAGATGTACTTTTTTCTCAAGATTATGGAAGAAACATGTACCCGGCGCATTTCGTCTTGTTATGAGACTTCATCAGGGGTGTAAATGTTTTATACAAATCTACAAAAGTAGAACACAATGGTAAGTATTCACAAACGGAGAGAGACAATTTCATGTATAAACATATCCAATGGACTTAATTGATATAGATGCAGAACAAACGAATAAACAACATATTTAACCAATAATTTAAGCATACTAGTTTTCATACAACCTTGAGGACTGTCAACATTTTTACCTTCTTTTGGTACTTGTGTATTTTGGCGGCGCCCATCGCATCGCATACCATAACGTATGCGATGGTATGCGATGCGACGCGATATCGTGCCATAGTGTACGATGGCTTACAATTTTCAAATTGTATGCCATTGTACATGGCATACAATACCATACGATGCGATGCGATTAAACATTGTATAAGCACCCTAATGGGTGCTTACAATGTTAAATGCACCCCCACGCCACCCTCCCACTATAAACGTGAACCCGAAGCGTGGCGAGCGCAGCGAGCCCGCGAGGGGCGGCGGTACGCGTCCTACGACCTTTTCATACCCCCACTATCCACGTCGGCGTGGAGTTGAGAATAGAAAGTGTGGCGAGCGCAGCGAGCCCCGCGAGGGGACGCAGATACCTTCACAGGTATCCGCGTCCCCTGGCGGGCTATACAGGTGTCCGCGTGGCAAGCCACGCGAGGGGACGTGGACACCTGTGAAGCCCGCCAGGGGACGCGTATACCTGTGAAGGTATCCGCGTCCCCTCGCGGGGCTCGGTGGCTCGCTGCGCTCGCCACACTAATCTATTCTCAACTCCACCCCGACGTGGATAGTGGGGGTGTGAAAAGGTCGTAGGACGCGTACCGCCGCCGCTCGCCACGCTTCGGGTTCACGTTTATAGTGGGGGGGGGGTGGCGTGGGGGTGCATTTAACATTGTAAGCACCCATTAGGGTGCTCAAAAGCACCCTTTAGTGTGCTTATACGATTTTTATCGTATAGGGGGCAAAAATCGCATCGCATCGCATCGCATGCGATCGGGTACATGGCATGCGATGCGATGCGTTCATCGAACGATGCTGAAATCGGGCGCCGCCAAAATACACAAGTACCCTTCTTTTTTAAAGATGATAAAAATTATAATAATGTAGGTGGAAAATTTGTACTTTACCTTTAATAGGCTTTACAAGGGTCCTACTAGTCATATAGAATAGGTCTTATTAATTGGCTCTAAGGTTGAATGAATAATCCGTTCTGTACTGGGTCTACCACATATTTAGATGGAACCCCATAATTACAAAATATACTTGAACGTATGTACAATGATATAGGGTTCCATTTGTTTTTATATTTTATTTCTTAATGCAGATTTTATTAGTCTGTTACATACTGTATACTGTGTTCAAAAACTTGCACAATAATTGATTTCTACTCAAGGATTATAGTAGTTGAATAGCAGTAATATTTACATATTGTAACAAATGTAAAAATGTATATTATATATATATTTATTTCTCTACGTTAGATATTATGAAAGTCTAATTACACATTAATGTTTTTGTTTTTAATGAAGTTTCTGGTATCCCTGGTATTTTTAACTAATTCCTTATGGTCTTATTGTACCTATAGCCAACACAGGGGAAATTACATAAATCTCAAAATGTTAATTTAATGAATATAAATTATTTATTTAAAGTGTTCTATATAAAGCTGTTTGCTGCAATATTCCATGTTACACTGTAACAGAAAAGACAACACCACATTTCTGATTTGCAGGATCATTGTTTTCAATCTTTTTAATTTTAGTTCCTGTTCTCCATTATCTCTCATGGAATTACTAATATGAAGAACAAAATATTATGAACATTTTCTGAAGCAAAATTAAAAAAGTAAATTTTGGAGATACGTACAGGAACATTTATGGTAGGTCGCAAACAGCAGGTGTATTTAATATTGTTCATTAGTTTGGGCACATTTTTATTAATTGAGTCTAGAAAAAGCCACGTGTCTGTGAATCTACAACAAAATCTTCTTAACTTGTGCATTTTTAATTATAAAAAGACAGTATGATCTGTTATAAAATAATACTAATAATAATAATAATAATAATAATCATCATCCTCATCCCCATCCCACTATCTGTTAATCCATTTATTATCTTCTAGAAGGTGCTAAATAAATAAGTACGGTAAGTAGATTTGAATTGGTTGCTATGGGCTACATCCTAACTACCATAAAACTCCCATCTTAGTAAATAAACTTCAAAGAAGCCCATTTCAGTATAAATTTTTAAAAAAATAGAAAAAAATCCTGTTTAAGTTTACAAATTTCCAATACTAAAATAAAATCTGTGAACATTTATTTTAAAACACAGAGCATATATAGATTTTAAAATGTATTAATAAACAAATATAGAAAGACTGATTTCATTAAGGAGATTGGTCGCACAATAAATGTTTCCATACAGAGGAACTAGAAATCTTAGCCTTTCCAGGATCACCAATAGTTTAAGACAATATACTGTACTTTAGATTTTATTTTATGCTAATGGTATTATAATATAATACTTTTAATTTGTTTCCTTTTTTGTTTTTGCATACAACTATTTGTTTCAGTAACAGTTGTTTACAAATGGAGTTCGAAAGAATATGTGAATTTGTAGTGCATAGTCATCTTTGTAATTAATTAATTTTTTTAAATTTATTCAAGATGTTTGAAAAAATTTAAGTATACATTGCATTCTAAGAGCATCCACAACTACAGTAAACCTGATTGACCATTCCAAATTTGTAAATTTAAATATATTAGAATGTGAAAACCAAAAACAAAATTTTGCAAAATGTACGTTGCTAATACAGCACATTTTGTAATTAAAGGGTTTTTTCTCCTTTTTAAATATTGCAACCAAATTTCAAATGAGGTGAATATTTAGCAGAAAAATTTCTTCAGTTGACACTGTATTCATTTAACTCTTTTTAAATAGAAAAATGTAAGCAACAGTTCACATAATTCACACTGTAAAGTGTATCAGTTCATGCTGCAAAATTATATTGACTATTAAAGTTATTTTTGGAAATTTATTTTTTCTATTTTTTTAATTGATATTTTAAAAAAGCAATTCTACAATTTTGTGTATCAAATATTATTTGGCTGCTACTTCTGTCATTCGATGCCACAACTGGAGGGTTTTTTTTTGTCAGGTGCATAGATTTATATACTGTATAAAAAAACATTCTGTGTTTATTATGTGTTTATTATCCCACAAATGGAGTTCGAAAGAATATGCGAATTTGTAGTGCATAGTCATCTTTGTAATTAATTCATTTTTTTATATTTATTCAAGATGTTTGAAAAAATGTAATTATACATTGCATTCTAAGAGCATCCACAACTACAGTAAACCTGATTGACCATTCCAAATTTGTAAATTTAAATATATTAGAATGTGAATACCAAAAACAAAATTTTACAAAATGTACGTTGCTAATACAGCACATTTTGTAATTACAGGGTTTATTCTCCTTTTTAAATATTGCAACCAAATTTCAAATGAGGTGAATATTTAGCAGAAATTTTTTTTCAGTTGACACTGTATTCATTTAACTCTTTTTAAGTAGAAAAATGTAAGCAACAGTTCACATAATTCACACTGTAAAGTGTATCAGTTCATGCTGCAAAATTATATTAACTATTACAGTTATTTTTGGAAAATTATTTTTTCAATTTTGTTTATTGATATTTAAAAGCAGCAATTCCACAATTTTGTGTATCAAATATTATTTGGCGGCTACTTCTGTCATTCGATGCCATAACTGGAGTTTTTTTTTTTTTTTTTTTGTCAGGTGCATAGATTTAAATACTGTATAAAAAAAAATTCTATGTTTATTATCCCATGTGAAAGCTGTTCATTTTTTTTAATCTTATTAATGATTTCATTAAAAAATGTAGACATCAGAAAACCTCATTTGTTTTAGTTTTTTGTTCTTGATTCTTTCAGATCAGTAACATAATAAACATTTCAGTGCACTGTAAGGGTCACTATAAAACCTTCATTATTATTTTCCCTTTATATGCATATTACCCATAGTAAATGGACACTACAGTATATCCCATATATCCAATGGGCCTGATTCATACCAGTTAGCAAGGCTGCAATTTTTGCCGATGGATAAAACCATGCTGCACTGCTGATGGGGCAGATATAACAGGTGCAGAGAGAGTTACATTTGGGAGAGTTCTTTTTTTCTGTGCAGGGTAAATACTGGCTGCTGTATGCTTATACTGCAATTTAGGTTTCAGTTTGAACACACCCCACCCAAATCTATCTCTCTCTCTGCACAGGTTAACTCTACCCCCCCCCCCCCGCGCAGTGCCGAATGGCAAGATGTAAGAATTCCTCCCAACATGACCCTCTCCTGGAAGGACACAATGCTCTGCTCCTGGACTTTTTTCTTAATTTATGAGTACCTTCTGTATTGAACAGGTTAATTGATCAGAAAGGCGCTTCAACACATGTGATGGCAATCATACATTAAGAGGGTAGTACAGGACCAGAGCATTGTGTCCCTCCTGGAGGTTGGGAGGTATGTGTAAGTGAGGTCTTACATCTTGTACCGACTGGAATTGGAATTATTATCAGGATTCCTTCCTCCAAAGGTCAACCAGTGTAGTCATATATACCATGTACACCTTGTCATAGGATATCTGTTTGAAAAAATGTAATTATACATTGCATTGTAAGAGCATCCACAACTACAGTAAACCTGATTGACCATTCCAAATTTGTAAATTTAAATATATTAGAATGTGAAAACCAAAAACAAAATTTTACAAAATGTACATTGCTAATACAGCACATTTTGTAATTAAAGGGTTTATTCTCCTTTTTAAATATTGCAACCAAATTTCAAATGAGGTGAATATTTAGCAGAAAAATTTCTTCAGTTAACACTGTATTCATTTAGCTCTTTTTAAATAGAAAAATGTAAGCAACATTTCACATAATTCACACTGTAAAGTGTATCAGTTCATGCTGCAAAATTATATTAACTATTACAGTCAAATATTATTTGGCTGCTACTTCTGTCATTCGATGCCACAACTGGAGTTTTTTTTTTTTTTTGTCAGGTGCATAGATTTATATACTGTATAAAAAAACATTCTGTGTTTATTATGTGTTTATTATCCCACAAATGGAATTCGAAAGAGTATGCGAATTTGTAGTGCATAGTCATCTTTGTAATTAATTCATTTTTTAATATTTATTCAGGATGTTTGAAAAAATGTAATTATACATTGCATTCTAAGAGCATCCACAACTACAGTAAACCTGATTGACCATTCCAAATTTGTAAATTTAAATATATTAGAATGTGAATACCAAAAACAAAATTTTGCAAAATGTACGTTGCTAATACAGCACATTTTGTAATTAAAGGGTTTATTCTCCTTTTTAAATATTGCAACCAAATTTCAAATGAGGTGAATATTTAGCAGAAAAATTTCTTCAGTTGACACTGTATTCATTTAACTCTTTTTAAATAGAAAAATGTAAGCAACAGTTCACATAATTCACACTAAAGTGTATCAGTTCATGCTGCAAAATTATATTAACTATTAGTTATTTTTTTATATTTATTTTTTCTATTTTTTTAATTGATATTTAAAAAAAAGCAATTCTACAATTTTGTGTATCAAATATTATTTGGCTGCTACTTCTGTCATTCAATGCCACAACTGGAGTTTTTTTTTTTTTTATGTCAGGTGCATAGATTTATATACTGTATAAAAAAACATTCTGTGTTTATTATCCCATGTGAAAGCTGTTAATTTTTTTTATCTTATTAATGATTTCATTAAAAATGTAGACATCAGAAAGCCTCATTTGTTTTAGTTTTTTTCGTCTTGATTCTTTCAGATCAGTAACATAATAAACATTTCAGTGCACTGTAAGGGTCACTATAAAACCTTGATTATTATTTTTCCTTTATATGCATATTATCTATAGTAAATGGACACTACAGTATATCCCATATATCCAATGGGCCTGATTCATACCAGTTAGCAAGGCTGCAATTTTTGCCGATGGATAAAACCATGCTGCACTGCTGATGGGGCAGATATAACAGGTGCAGAGAGAGTTACATTTGGGAGAGTTCTTTTTTTCTGTGCAGGGTAAATACTGGCTGCTGTGTGCTTATACTGCAATTTAGGTTTCAGTTTGAACACACCCCACCCAAATCTATCTCTCTCTTTGCACAGGTTAACTCTACCCCCCCCCCCCCGCGCAGTGCCGAATGGCAAGATGTAAGAATTCCTCCCAACATGACCCTCTCCTGGAAGGACACAATGCTCTGCTCCTGGACTTTTTTCTTAATTTATGAGTACCTTCTGTATTGAACAGGTTAATTGATCAGAAAGGCGCTTCAACCCATGTGATGGCAATCATACATTAAGAGGGTAGTGCAGGACCAGAGCATTGTGTCCCTCCTGGAGGTTGGGAGGTATGTGTAAGTGAGGTCTTACATCTTGTACCGACTGGATTTGGAATTATTATCAGGATTCCTTCCTCCAAAGGTCAACCAGTGTAGTCATATATACCATGTACACCTTGTCATAGGATATCTGTTTGAAAAAATGTAATTATACATTGCATTGTAAGAGCATCCACAACTACAGTAAACCTGATTGACCATTCCAAATTTGTAAATTTAAATATATTAGAATGTGAAAACCAAAAACAAAATTTTACAAAATGTACATTGCTAATACAGCACATTTTGTAATTAAAGGGTTTATTCTCCTTTTTAAATATTGCAACCAAATTTCAAATGAGGTGAATATTTAGCAGAAAAATTTCTTCAGTTAACACTGTATTCATTTAGCTCTTTTTAAATAGAAAAATGTAAGCAACAGTTCACATAATTCACACTGTAAAGTGTATCAGTTCATGCTGCAAAATTATATTGACTATTAAAGTTATTTTTGGAAATTTATTTTTTGTATTTTTTTAATTGATATTTTAAAAAAGCAATTCTACAATTTTGTGTATCAAATAATATTTGGCTGCTACTTCTGTCATTCGATGCCACAACTGGAGGTTTTTTTTTTTTGTCAGGTGCATAGATTTATATACTGTATAAAAAAACATTCTGTGTTTATTATGTGTTTATTATCCCACAAATGGAGTTCGAAAGAATATGCGAATTTGTAGTGCATAGTCATCTTTGTAATTAATTCATTTTTTAATATTTATTCAAGATGTTTGAAAAAATGTAATTATACATTGCATTCTAAGAGCATCCACAACTACAGTAAACCTGATTGACCATTCCAAATTTGTAAATTTAAATATATTAGAATGTGAATACCAAAAACAAAATTTTACAAAATGTACATTGCTAATACAGCACATTTTGTAATTACAGGGTTTATTCTCCTTTTTAAATATTGCAACCAAATTTCAAATGAGGTGAATATTTAGCAGAAAAATTTCTTCAGTTGACACTGTATTCATTTAACTCTTTTTAAGTAGAAAAATGTAAGCAACAGTTCACATAATTCACACTGTAAAGTGTATCAGTTCATGCTGCAAAATTATATTAACTATTACAGTTATTTTTGGAAAATTATTTTTTCAATTTTGTTTATTGATATTTAAAAGCAGCAATTCCACAATTTTGTGTATCAAATATTATTTGGCGGCTACTTCTGTCATTCGATGCCATAACTGGAGGTTTTTTTTTTTGTCAGGTGCATAGATTTAAATACTGTATAAAAAAAATTCTATGTTTATTATCCCATGTGAAAGCTGTTCATTTTTTTTAATCTTATTAATGATTTCATTAAAAAATGTAGACATCAGAAAGCCTCATTTGTTTTATTTTTTTGTTCTTGATTCTTTCAGATCAGTAACATAGGGCCTTATTTTGGTTCATTCTTTCTGACAAAATCCTTCTTAGATGGGCAAAACCATGTGCACTGCAGGTGGGGCAGGTGTTACTTGTGCACAGAGAATTAGATTTGGGTGGGGTTTTACTTCAAAGTGAGATCTATATTGCAGTGTAAAAATAAAGCAGTCAGTATTTTACCTGCACAGAAACAAAATTACTCACCCAAATCTAATTCTCTCTGCACATGTTACATCTGCCCCCCCTGCAGTGCACATGGTTTTGTCCATCTAAGAAGGATTTTGTCAGAAAGAATGAACCAAAATAAGGCCCATAATAAACATTTCAGTGCACTGTAAGGGTCACTATAAAACCTTCATTATTATTTTCCCTTTATATGCATATTACCCATAGTAAATGGACACTACAGTATATCCCATATATCCAATGGGCCTGATTCATACCAGTTAGCAAGGCTGCAATTTTTGCCGATGGATAAAACCATGCTGCACTGCTGATGGGGCAGATATAGCAGGTGCAAAGAGAGTTACATTTGGGGGAGTTATTTTTTTTTCTGTGCAGGGTAAATACTGGCTGCTGTATGCTTATAGTGCAATTTAGGTTTCAGTTTGAACACACCCCACCCAAATCTATCTCTCTCTGCACAGGTTACCTCTAACCTTCCCCCCCCCCCCCCCCCCCACAGTGCCGAATGGCAAGATGTAAGTATACCTTCAAACATGACCCTCTCCTGGAAGGACACAATGCTCTGCTCTTGGACTTTTTTCTTAATTTATGAGTACCTTCTGTATTGAACAGGTTAATTGATCAGAAAGGCGCTTCAACACAGGTGATGGCAATCATACATTAAGAGGGTAGTGCAGAACCAGAGCATTGTGTCCCTCCTGGAGGTTGGGAGGTATGTGTAAGTGAGGTCTTACATCTTGTACCGACTGGAATTGGAATTATTATCAGGATTCCTTCCTCCAAAGGTCAACCAGTGTAGTCATATATACCATGTACACCTTGTCATAGGATATCTTTATTAATGTTCCAGTGCAGGCATTATATCCCAGGTGTAATATCCAGGGCTGTGTTTTTATGATTTCAGAATCACATACTGTATATGAATTTTAAGTGTTATTTTAAAATATCTATTAAATACTCAAAACACGATCACTTGGTAATTCATTTATTCCTCTTATAAGCACTGCTTTTCCTCTTTTGCATTATTTTTATGGGGAAATGACTATTCCCTCCACTCAGCAGCTGCTGTTCAGGAACCAGCTCAAGTTAGCACCTGACTGGTTCACTCGCAAAGGCAAATTCCTGCTCAAATGGACAAAACCATGTGCACCGCAAAGGGGCAGATATAACATGTGCAGAGGGGAGTGGTACAGGGGTCCTACAGTCGGGATCCCGACAGTCATTAGGCCGACGTCAGGATCCCGACTGGCCGGACCCAGACAGCATGGTGAGTGCAACTAAGCCCCTCCTATTCTATTCTCCATCTATGGGGGTCATGGACCCCCACGAGGGAAAATAGCAGGTGTCTGTGTTTTGACAGCTGGGATCCCGACGTCGGGTAAATGCCTGTTGGGATCCCGACTGTCGGGACCGCGTCCGGCACCCGTGCAGAGAGGGATTTAGATTTGGGTGAGTTATTTTGTTTATGTGCAGGGAATATACTGATTGCTTTATTCTTACACTGCAACATAGATCTCACTTTGAAGTGAAACCCCACCCAAATCTAATTCTCTATGGTTTTGTCCATTTGAGAAGGAATTTGTCTTTGCGAGTGAACCAGAATAAGGGCCTTTGACCTTGTATGGTACTTGTTTCCTAGCAAGGTTCCCAAATTCTGTACGTATGGTACCGTACTGAAATCACATCGCATGCTGCGTTATAGTGACATGCGATGCGTGCAATGCGATTTCAGTACTACTCCCATTCCCGCTCACTGTCTCCCGCTCCCTGGCTCACTGTTAATCCCGCCCCCTGTCACATTCTCACATAAATCATTCTGAGGTGATTTTCTGAGAGGAGTGGAAGTGTATTTGTGAGCTGGCGATTTATAGTTGGTGAATTTTTCATTTTTTGTGAAATGGCTGCTTCGTTGAATTTATTCTCATTGCCTCAGATGGAGGTGGAGGCAATTGAGTTTTTTCAGCGCCATCATCTACTACCGGTAGCGGCGAATTGCGCCAATGGACACATTATGCGCCTAAGTGTGAAGGAAGTTATGTGGCGGTGCCATGTCAAGATTTGTTGTCTAAAGGTGAGCCTTAGAGCAGCACACTTTTTTCCTGGGTGCCACTTACCCTTCCTCACCTTGGTGAGTTTCATATACTCATGGGCGCAGGAGCTGACATCGATCGACTATTGTCAGCAACATCTGGATAAGTCCAAATAAAAAACAGCTGTACTCTACAATAAGTGGATGCGGGAGGCTTGCTTGATGGACCTCATGGCGTAGCCACAGCGCCGTATCAGTGGACCAGATCACATAGTGGAGGTGGATAAAGCTTATTCGTGTGGAGAAAAAGCAATGTAGGCCGGATGTTACCCCAGCAGTGGGTTTTTGGGGGAATATGCAGGGAAACAGATCAGTGTTTCCTGACGATGGTGGCCACCCGCGATGCCAGCACCTTGATCATGGCTATCATTGACAATGTAGAGCCTGGATCTACAATCTCCACAGACTGCTGGAGGGTGTATAGCACAGATCAGCTCCAATTGGCAGGATATGAGCACGCCCAGGTGAACCACCAGTACAATTTCATCGACCCATCAACAGGGGTCCATACTCAGAACATCGAAAGAATGTGGGGCGCATGTAAATGGCACAATAAATGCCATCGGGGCACCGCAAGGCACATGCTCCAATCATACCTTGAGGAGTTTATGTGGCGAAAAACATTGGGTGGGGATAACCCATTTTTCTAGAAAGGTGGAATTAAGTGTGGCGCTCCTGTGATTCTGCTGCCTGTATTTCCAAAACCCGTGGATCAATCCCTATTGATCCATTCAATGTACAAGCGAAAAGAAGAGGGGTAGGGTTCTGGAAAAGATGGCGCTGAATGAAGAATATGTCTATACTTATCTTTTCATGGAGATCCTTCTAGTTGATGGTACTTTTTACTTGAGGTTTCGTCTCCGAAAAGGTGGGTATATGAAAAGATAAGATTTGGAAAATAGAGCGATATAATGGTCTATTTTTTCACTGAAGGGTTAATCAAAAAGAACATCCAGTGTCAGCAAGGGGGCGTACCTTACTTACAATGGAATGTTGTAAATGACACATATAATGGTATCTTTTAGATGATGGGTGCGTACCCGTACTCACGGTGTATTAGATGATAACACTCCTCAAAAGGTTTCTTTCAGATATCCTCATTCAAAGAAAGAATGTGTGCAATTCTTTTATATTAAAAAGAATTTATTTTCATAAAAAAACACACCAAAATTAAAAAATATTTAAAAATGTGTCTTTCACTACTGTGGTGTAATGAGGGAGGTAAGGAGATGGGGTCCTGATCCACGGTGTAGTACCGGTATACACCCAGATGTCAAATAGTGAGATCTTACCTTCTCCCCAACCATCACCTCAAACACTTTCAGATAGAAAGGCTCCTTCCTCCTGCCAACGCGTTTCAAGCTGTTGCTCTTTATCAAGGCATGGAGGTAATGCTGGCTGAATTCATATTTATAGGCTATCTTCAAGATGGCTGAACTTCCTGTTCCTGTCTGTTAATTAGCTTTACTTTTTTTAATTTCCTTTTTTATGGTACATTATTTCTTTTTGTTAACACTTATGCACTCATTATTATCATTTAACATCAAAAAAGAAAAGTACATTAAGTATTTGAAATGGAATTTTGTGTCTTTTTCCCGCCAAAAAAACGGGTATCATTGGGGTATCTGGGAGATGTAGTTTCCCAGGAGTGGACTCAGTCTTGTGTTTCTCTCGCCTGCTACGCGGTTTTAATGCACGCTGGGTTTCTGGGAAATGTAGTTTTTCATTCTTTCCAGGTAGCTCCGTGACCCGAAGTGTTCACGGAAGTGCGTCACTCCGTGTGGCATTGTGGGGATCATAGTTGACATATACAGCTCCGTCCGGTGTGGCCGGAAGTCCTGCCGGAAGTGTGTCATTCACTGCGGCATTGTGGGGATTGTAGTTGATCATTCCCGGCTCTGTATGGTGTTGCTTCTCTTTCACGGCTCTGTCTGATATTTCAGAAGTTGTTATCAATTGGCTGAGATGTGATTCTGGGTATTGTAGTTTTATTGGCGGCGTGGGTCATATAGATATTATCTGAAATTTTTAACTCCTATACGCCTTAATTTATTAATGCTCTATTTGAAAATTATAATTGTACTATATGAGCTAACTATAAAAAGGCTTTTGATCACAGGTATGAGGACATTTTTATGTTTTATTATTATTCTGGATCTTCTTTTTCCAAGCTTAGAGAGTGATTAAACGGTTGATATAGCAACTTGTGATATATTTTTCCATTTGTTTGTTTGTTTACTTGGATCCATATTTTGTTTATTTTTTTAGAATAATATATTTTTCTGAAAAACAAGATTATAATGGATATCAATGAGTATGTTTCAAATCAATATAAAAATAAATAAGTAATATAAAAAGGGGAAAATATAATGAAAATTATTAATAAAAAAATATATATGTCATGAAAATTAAATATAAAAGAAAACAAATCCACATCAACTACAGAAACCATTTTAACTCGAAATCATTATTGAGGCTGGATGGTTTTAAGGTTTTTAAATCAAAAATAAGTTTCATTTCTGACTTCACTAAATTTGATTCTATATTCTTGTCTCTCCAGTTGTTTTTTATATGTCTCAAACCAATGAATTTTTTGATGTGTTCTGGGCCATAATTATGAGTTAGTCTGAAATGATTAGACAAATGATGTGTTTGTAGTCCTTTTCGGATGTTTCGCAGATGTTCTGACAGTCTTATTTTTAATGCCCTAGTGGTTCGGCCGATGTAACATAATCCACAAGAGCATTCTATCAAATAGATTACGTTCTGTGTGTTGCATGTGATGAAGTCTCTGATTTTAAACTTAATAATGTTAACTGTGACTTCTGTGTGTTTGGAGGTTGGATCTTTTAATGTAATTGTATCCTGCACGCCCTGACACTTCTCCCTAAGGACAACTAAATCATTTGTTCACTGATTACATGTTCTTAAATAATCTTTAATGTTTTAAATGTATTAATTGTTCATATTCTGTTATTTTATGGTTTATGAGTTATTTAATTAAATTATAGTTCTTAGTCAACACATATGGTCATTACTGTGTCAGTTGCATGATTTTGCAGGGGTGAATGTATTCATAAAATACTACCACTATCAACGCCACCCGAAGCGTGGCAGAACACGTCCTCCGACCTTTTCATACCTCCACTATAAACGTTGGCGTGGAGTTGATTCTATAAAGTGTGGCGAGCACAGCGAGCCACCGAGCCCGAAGCGTGGCGAGCGCAGCGAGCCCCGCGAAGGGTTCCAGAATACATGTTAAGTAATCAGTGTCCACTCGCTGGGCTTGTTGCGCTCACCATGGCGTGGAGTTCTTATATTGAACTCCATGCCGACATGGATAGTGGTGGTATGAAAAGGTCGGAGGACGCATTCCACCACCGCTCGCCACACTTCCGGATGGCATGGATACTGGGGGTGACACAAAACAATGCCAGAGGTGCTTACAATTGTAAGCACCCATCACATGTAATACTATGCACAAATCACATCTCATTGCATCACATGGCATAGTAAGCACCCATCACATCTCATGGCATCACATGGCATAGTAAGCACCCATCACACCTCATGGTATCACATGGCATAGTAAGCACCTATCACATCTCATGGTATCACATGGCATAGTAAGCACCAATCACATCTCATGGTATCACATGGCATAGTAAGCACCTATCACATCTCATGGCATCACATGGCATAGTAAACACCCATCACATCTCATGGCATCACATGGCATAGTATGCACCCATCACATCTCATGGCATTGGTGCTTGTACAATGATCATCACATTGCATTTGGTGCCATGCGATCCTATGTGATATTTCATTGTGCACTCCTGTGCACTTAATATGGACATCGGATCGCATTGCATCGCACAGCACTATACACGGTACGTGATGCGATGCGATTATCCTACACAGAATAGCCCACTAAGCTATTTCCTTAGTGGGCGCCGTGCTAGGAAACAAGTACCCCTTGGTTAAATTCTTTTTTTGCAGCATTGCAATCAGGAATGAATTAGGCCCATTAAATTCTGAGTCTTAAGAAGACACTTTGGACTACAAGTAATAGGGTGCAATTTTTTTGTTGTTTTTGGATGAAAATCGCACGTAATAGGGTGTGATTCTTTTTTGCAAAAGCCAGAAATCGATTGCGATTTCAGACAATTTTTTTTAGTAAATGGAAATAGAAATTTATTAGCCATGGTGCGTTTTTTTTAGCACCTCCAAAGTGTGATTTTTTTGGATTAACCTTTTGAGTGGTATGCACCCAAAAAATTTTTTGGGCTCAGTAGTGCTACCATAGCAGGCTGTCCCAGAAAATTTCTGGGCATACTACCAATATACAGGTGTGCGCCAGTGGTGCCTGTAGCTTTGCACCACTTGCATATCACTTCTCAGGGCACCTCGCAGTGGTTGCTTCCTTCCTGTCACTCCTCCAACCCCTGTCACTCCCACCCGTGCCCCTCCAATCCGGCGATTGTAGACTGGAGCTCCCCTGCAACTACCCCCGCCGCCATTCACTGCACATGCATGATTGGGAAAGTTCAGGCGCCCCAGTCCTCCCAAGCCACCCGGAATATCCCAAGCCGGGTGTGATATATGGTTCCAACAGTGGGGATCCCGACAGTTATTACCCCGATGTCAGGATCCCGACTGGTCAGACTCAGACAGCATGGCGAGCACACTAAAGCCCTTTGCGGGCACGGTGGCTCGCTGCGCTCGCCACCTATTCTGCTCTCCTCTATGGGGGTCATGGACCTCCATGAGGGAGAATAGCCGGTGGCCATCAGGAACCCGGCTGTCGGTGTTTTAACAGTCGGGATCTCAATGTTGGGTAAATGACTGTCGGGACCCCGTCAGGCACCCACGCAAGCCTGTTGTCTGGTTACTGCTGTGAATGGCAGTGGCAGGGGAACTCCGGAGTATGATCACCAGAGTGGAGGGGAGGGGGGAATGACAGGAGAGATGGGGAGGGAGGGAGTGATTTGCCCCATATGTGGTGCATATTTCTGTGGCAGGAAAACCTGCCCTGATAGGTATGTCCTGCCCCAGAAAAACCCACCACTCAAGGGGTTAATGAAAAAAACTGCTGCAGGGTAACTCCCCATGAGCATATCCTACCCTGGGCTCTTTGAGCCGATCCTGTTTGCATAAATATGGGGGGGGGAGTAGGGATCCCTCGTATTTTTTAAAACAGTGTCGGGTTTCCACAGCCAGCAGGGGACACATTTTACACAAGGTCCCCCAGCCAAAGCATTATCCATCTGACAAGTCAGCTTTCCCTGGCACCTGTGGGCTGTGGATGCCGGGTTGATAATATTTTTTTGTGTAAAAGATAAATAGCAGTGGGTTTGGATTTGGAACTAGTCCCTGCATGTGGGACCGCTGGGACTTGTAGCCCCACCGCTAAATCAATACTAAAATAAATAGACACAAACATCATTGAAAGTATAGTTTTAACATACTGTAAATGCCCACCCACATGCATGCATGCATACTGTACATACATACATACATGCATACTTACCTAGGGTCCACTGTAGGTCAGTCCTCTTGTCCAGTAGAATCCCTTATGGACCTGTAAAAAAAATATAATCACTTGGTTCCAATGTAGCTCGCAACCTCTTCGGTGCATAGTAGACGTTCTTGGGTTAAAAAAAAATGAGCGATCCAAATCCAGCAGACTGAGAAGCCGCATGTGTACTTAAACATGCAGCTCCTCCCCGATACTGCTCGGATGTGAGTTGGAAGTAGTGGGTTTTAATAGTCTGTTTGAAGTTTCATAGACAGGTGTATATATACATAAATGATGAATAAAAAATGTATTGTTACATTCAAAATTCATAATAGGGGAGCAACCAGACCACAGTCACTGCCTTCATCCTTCTGGGATTTCAGGGTTCCAC
This sequence comes from Crinia signifera, assembly GCF_055691185.1. Lineage (NCBI taxonomy): Eukaryota > Metazoa > Chordata > Amphibia > Anura > Myobatrachidae > Crinia > Crinia signifera. Next base: position 325,524,493 of record NC_139220.1, read on the forward strand.
AAACCTGAGGATCTTGCTGTTTATATTCTTCCTTGTGATTTATTGCATGACCGTATGTGGGAATCTACTGATCATCTCATTGGTGTCCTACGACAAGAGCCTCCATTCTCCCATGTACTTCTTCCTCACACAGCTGTCTATGAGCGACCTCATCATAGTCACAGACGTTGTTCCCTACATGCTTCATATATTACTGACTGGCCAGGGAAACATTAGTTTTATTGGCTGCATCACACAATTATATTTCTTCTGTGCCTCAGGATCATCTGATTGTTTGATTCTCACAGTGATGGCTTATGACAGATATTTGGCTATTTGCAAACCCCTTCATTATGTGTCTATAATGAACAGGGCACACTGCCTGAAGTTGGCTATCCTGCCGTGGATAATGAGTTTTTCTATTGTATTGATTGATACTATAACAACAGCAATGCTAAAGTTTTGTGGACCGAACATTATTGACCATTTCTTCTGTGATCTTGTTCCCCTACAGGAACTTGCTTGTTCAGATACTAGAATTGTGCAATTAGAAGTCTCTTTACTAAGTATTCCTCTGCTTCTTGTCCCAAGCATTATAATTATATTATCTTACATTAATATCCTTTATACTGTCTTAACAACATCATCTAATATTGTCAGACAGAAAGCCTTCTCCACCTGTAGCTCTCATCTGATCGTTGTGTGCATATTTTACTGGACTTTGTTTAGTGTTTATGGCCTACCAGCAAAAGGACAATCACTGACCATAAGTAAAAGCTTATCGCTTGTTTATACTGTACTGACCCCTTTGTTAAATCCCATTATATACAGTCTCAGGAATAAGGACATTAAGAAAGCTTTAGAGAAAACAGTTTCCAAAATCGTGGTTTTTTTTTAGCAATCATGAGAGAATTTCTGGCAAATAATTGTGTGTGATTAAATGTGTGCAATAATTTCAAGCACAATAAGACTCTCCCCCAGTCTCCAAACCTATAAGCGTTCCCTGAAAACTCATCTCTTCAGGCAAGCTTATCAAATTCCAGAACCAGTCACAGAACCTTGCATTCTGGTGGAATCGATGCAATAAAGAATACAGTATCTATCCTTATGTCTCAATGCCTATTTCCCTATAAATTGTAAGCTTGCGAGCAGGGCCCTCCTACCTTTTGACTGTCTGTAAATACCCTGTTCATTGTATCACTGTCTCCTTTGTAAAGCGCAATGTAATATACTGAGCTATATATGAAACTGTTGATAAATAAATAAATAATAAATAAAAATGTTATAAAACATTCTAAAGAGGATACCTTAAGGCATTGTTCATGACATCCAACCAGATTCTCAATTTATAGACTAGACATATGGTGGCTGGTATCTATTTCACTGCTATGGCCAACACATCCGCTTTGTCTGTTCAGAAGGTTTAATAAATATTTTTCTTTATATTTGCTTAAAGATTTTTTAATCACAGAAGGGAAAATAATGTTTTCTTATTACTGAGTCAATAAAAAATAAATAAATGATTGGTTAAACTTGCATGGATAGTCTCCACATACTTAGGGGGTATTCAATCTGTGACTATATTTCCCAACAGGGGAAATATTGTCATTCACCTATTCAATGCAGCTATTACAAACATCATTGAAGGCTTTCAGATCTGGCTTTTTTTAAAGTTAAATCTGTTTTGTCGGAAACGGCCACAGATTGTCGAATTCACAGTGTTTCCAACAATGCATGGGTATTTCAGACAAATTTTGGACTTTCCGATGCTCAACAGTCGGTACCTTGAATTCCGTCTGTTGGTGTACTGTTGGAAGCCGTCAGAAATGTCCTGGATTCCGACTGTCGGGACGTCCCGACAGTCAGAATCTGGGATTTAATACCCCCTTAGACATAAGAACAAACTACATTTTCCATAAAGCTATATACCGTATACTCCCTTATATTCGGTTCCCCACACGTCTTGACAGTGGTTATAACCGATGTTACATACCTGACTATCATGGATGTTATGTGTATTAAAAGCAACCAGTGAAAACAAAGGATTGACTGAATATGCCACTGTTTATATCCTAACTTTCATCCTGACTCAATAAAGCCCTCCTTAGAAATTTATGGTATGCGTTCAATAGGTACACAGGGGTAGATGTATGAAGCAGTGATAAGGGAGGAGAAGTGATAAAGTGCCTGGAACTTTCACTGGCCAATTATCTCTTAACTTTCTCTTTTTAAACCCAGCCTGTAACTATACTGTCATGAATTGATTGGCCGGTGATAAAGTACCAGGCACTTTATCACTTCTCCCTTATCACTGCTTCATATATCTACCCCACAGTGTCTAAGTCATCATTCAGTAGGTCAAAACCAAATGGTCGACAAAAAGTCGATATGCGCAAAATGAGTTTTTATTGATGGAAGTTATCATATCATCCATGCCCCAATCAAGGTTACGCGGTTCACTAATTTGGGGTCAACAGGATGAAATGTACAAACTGACACCAAAACAAACATGAAAATCGGTACTCTTTACCTAGAACGGCGCCCGTCGCGGGCGATTTCCCATTGAAACCAATGTTAAACATGGAAATCGTGTCGGTCGCGTCGCGGCCGGCCATAAATGTACCCGCGATGCCCGCGACGCGATGCTCCCGATTTCCCATAGGAATCAATGTTAAAAGGCGCGATGGACCCGATTTTACTGTTAAATGGCTCAATCCACCCGATTTGGCCATAGGAATCAATGTTAAATGGGCCACAGAGCCCATTAACCCTTAAATGTCCCCCCAAATTTTTAACGCCACCCCCCGATCCACGCCAACCCGAAGCGTGGCGAGCGCAGCGAGCCCGCGAGGGGCGGCGGTACGCGTCCTCCGACCTTTTCATGCCCTACTATCCACTAGGGCGTGGTGTGAGAATATAATAGTGTGGCGAGCGCAGCGAGCCACCGAGCCCGAAGCGTGGCGAGCGCAGCGAGCCCCGCGAGGGGACGCAGATACCTTCACAGTTATGCGCGTCCCCTCGCGGGCTTCACAGGTGTCCGTGGCGAGGCGGACACCTGTGAAGCCCGCGAGGGGACGCGTCTACCTGTGAAGGTATCCGCGTCCCCTCGCGGGGCTCGCTGCGCTCGCCACGCTTCGGGCTCGGTGGCTCGCTGCGCTCGCCACACTATTATATTCTCACACCACGCCCTAGTGGATAGTAGGGCATGAAAAGGTCGGAGGACGCGTACCGCCGCCCCTCGTGGGCTCGCTGCGCTCGCCACGCTTCGGGTTGGCGTGGATCGTGGGGTGGCGTTAAAAATTTGGGGGGGTTAATTTGGCCTATTTGGCCCCAAATCGGGTCCATTGAGGCATTTAACAGTAAAATCGCGGTCAATCTGCCGTTTTAACATTGTTCCCTATGGGAAAATCGCGGTGATCGCGGTCATCGCGGGCATCGCGGCCATCCCGATTTACCCGCGATGCCCGCGATGACCGCGATGACCGCGATTTTTACCCACGACGACCGCGATTTCAATCGCTGGCGCCGTTCTAGGTAAAGAGTACCTGAAAATCTCATGTTGACCTTTTCCTGTGTTGACAATTTCAATGTCGACATTTCAATTGTGTCAGCCTTTTGTCTATGTTGACCTTGTGCATGTTGACTATTTGGTGTCAGCCTATTGGCCCTCTTCCTAGACATTGTCTACCATGTAGATCGATTCCGAAATTTTTATTAATGAAATACCTCTCCTGGAAACTATATAAAACAATAATATGTCCTATGTATATGTTAATTAGTGAGGTGCTATATATTTTTACATAATATTACAACTTTTTTTATATTTTTAATATAGGCGCGATTTTCATTTGTTATACCTAGTGCAGAACCAGAATATATTTTTCAATGATGTCCAAGAGAAAGACTTCAGAAAGAAGTCATCCCTTGGCATTCATAGAGGAAGGTTCATCCATTGGTGAACAACAGCAGTCATTTATGGGTCTTGTCAGAAATCTCATTAAGGGCCCGATTCGGGATTACTTGGTTTTATCCGAATGGGGCCCCAGCCCCAATGGTCAGGGTTTGCAAATACACATTTCTGTGCATGTGCAAACCCCATGAGTGAATGGCTTCCGCAAGTTACACACTCACTGGGCCATTTGCAGTGGGGTGGGAGGGCCAAGAGGCGATGGGGCATCCTCATAAAATGCCCAAAGAAGTCATCCTTGGGCATTCATAGAAGAAGGTTCATCCATTGGTGAACAATAGCAGTCATTTACGGGTCTTATCAGAAAGCTCAGGGGCTGATTCAGCAGGGCTCGCTATGCAGCAATCATTTGCTGCTTAACAAGGTCTGAAACGCTGCCCAGATGACTTTCTGTCCCACTTCCTGCAGCCAAACCCCCCCGGTACCATGCGATGGGGTTGTAGGTGAACACATCCCCTCTCATGCAGCTGAAGGGGAGAGAAATCCTTCTCATCTGTGTCCACCGAAGAGGGGATGGGCGCTGATGTCATGTGACGTCTTCAACCCACCCCCCGCAGGCATCTGCAATCCCAGGGGAACGTTTTCCTGGGGATGCCCATATAATGATGGGTGATCTCATGGTCCTGCCCTATTTTTGCCCCAGTCTGCCCCCGGCCCTCCATCATCATCACCATAACTAAGTGTGTAACTCGCCAAAGCTGTTTGGTGTCGGGATTTGCACACGTGCAGAAATGTGCATGCGCAAATCCCGACTATCGGGGCTGGGGCCAAATTGGACTTGGCCCCTAAATGATGAGCAATGTATGGAATCTAGAACCTGAGGACATAGTTGTTAAAAAGGACCTTTTAAGGTTCCCCAACAATATTGGCTAACTAGATATAAAATCCTGGACCAAGGTAAATAAGAACAGAATGTTTGGTATAAGTGATAAGGATATTGTCAAATCAGGAACGTTTAGGGCCCTTTCAACATTCAAAATAACAAATCAAAACAAAAAATTTCAGATAAATCATTATCAATACTGTATGACAAGTTAGCCTTTGACAATGAGTTACAAATGAATGCTTAGTGGGTAGGTCAAACTATGTGCCCTTGGTTTAGCAAATGTTACTAATGTATAGGGCACTGGTATACCACACACCCTGCACCCATTCAACAATACTCACCTCTCTGCTGGTCCAGCGCCGGCTGCACAGTGCAAAAATCACTGATAAAATGGCCGCCATGAGTTCTCTGCAGAAATTGGTGCAATATAAGATTTGTTTTATTTGTAAGATAAACTGCTGTTCTCCCTATATGCAGGCGACCCTCTGTATTAGAGCTATTTATATACAGTACATAAATATGTTGTTTTGTCCTAGTAATCATGAGTGTTCACTATTCAAGTGCTCAAAGATTGCGTGTGGAAGTCGAAAATATTTTAGCTACATGTATCAGAGTGGCCTCTGTGCAGTTGCGTACCAGCCGTGCGTGCACAAATCCGGACGCTGCGTACATTGGCTCGTGAAGCCCTGTGTATTAGCACGTGGTATGAGTAAATACGGTAACATACGATTTTGTATGCTTCTATTGGTAACGACAAACAAGACTCGTTTGCCATGCCAATAAGATACTTGTCTGTCATTGTATACACTATAGGTCAGAACAAACTAAGAATACAATACACCATACAAAAATCCAAGAATAGGCAAATGCCTGATTGTGTAATCAAACAAACAATTTAGAATGTCTGCATAGACCTTTAAGTGATTTCAGAAGCTGACATCCACATGTACATTGATATAAGACATTGATATAAGACATTGAGAATATGTATTGATAGTGATATTTTAAATGTGTAAAATACATTTTTTCCTGCATATAGGGGGGAAATTTACTAAAGGAAATTTGTAAAAAAATACAGGTAGGTGTATTTGTATCCAGAAATACACTTATTTTTGACATTTACTATCCCGAAAATACTGCAATTCGTATTCGTATTGATGTGCTACCAATACGAATACGAATTGCCGTATTTTCGGGATAGTAAATGTTAAAAATAAGTGTACAAATACACCTATTTTTTACAAATTTCCTTTAGTAAATTTCCCCCTTAGACTTCACCCATCTGGTCAGCGAGTTTCATACACTTCCAATACATGGGGAGCAAGTTATCCAGCCGAACATGCTGGGAGGAAGGGAGCATTAGAGCATCATTCTTGGGATCAAAATGTTCATTCATTTATAAGCAGTAATCTGGTGGTTGTGAGGATATTGTCACATATTGCAGCGACAAGTTATTAACTATCAGATTCATGTATATTACTATATGATAATGGGGTTGGTTTGACTAGTTTTGGGCGGGGAACCCAGAAGTAAACAATTATAATCACATCCCAGGACTTAGGCATCGCCCACCATTTGAGCCGACCAATGACCCCCAGTGTACTGGATATGTCCCACTCCCGAACCAATGGAAGAAGAGCATACATTCCCTATTGTATTACCTTTTGAGCTATTGTATAAAAGAGCTGTGCTCCTGGCCAAAGACACACACCTTCCTCTGAGGTTATCTTGCTAAGATGGCTGAGGCCTGGATCCAGGAGCGTTGACATATCACTAATGTATATTGGTTGTAGCTATTTCTTTGTACTTGACTGTATATTGCTTTTCCCTAAGTATAAGCTTTGTTGCTGCTTCGAACCACAGCATTAGAAACCAAGTATTGGTGTTGCATTCCTTTTCTGATAGGGGTTTCAATATATCCTTGTGTATTGTAGATAATACTCTGTTTTGTGCCTGGTAAGTTTCTCCTGTATTCACTGTGTATACACTGATTGCGCCTATTAGCAGCCGTAGTGGAGAATATACAGATGGAGCCCCTGTCATCCTTGGCTGGGGCTTGCCAAAGCCTCCCCTCTGGCGAGCGCCCGCGGACAGGGGCTACACTGAACTTTGACGCACTTGTGTCTCACACACATGTGCCACCCAGTCTCTCGGTGGCGGTGCTGCAGGTCCCTGCCCGTCTCCGTTTTAGTGAGATGGGCAGGGTTAGGGGGGCGGCGAGGGGGACCGGCGGTGGGGACCCGGGGAAAACTCCGTTGCCATGGGGCGCACAAGCATCTCCTGCGCGCGCACCCCCTGGTGGGAGCTGGCCTCTGGTGGGGGCTGGCGATACTTTCACCAGCCACTGAAATGAAGAGGCTGGCTCTATCTGTATGCAGACAACTATAAAATGTATTTCTTTGCAAATAATTTGAATTCCATACCCGACATCGGGGATGAGGCCAAATTCGGAACTCTGCAAACCGGTCTAAATCAGCCCCTCAGTTTAAAACAAGGCAAGTCCTTTAATTTTACGCAAATATTGTTTTTTTTATGATAAAATAAAAAGGACCACACTTTTTTATTAGTAATTTAAAAATAATATCTGTTACTGTATGTAAAATTAATTGATCGGCATTGTGTATTTAGACACCCCTACATTGATTGGAAGTAAACCAGTGCAATGTGGTTCAGTGATTCTGGCCAGGTTTTAGAGGGCTAATGGTCCTGGTTGGACTTTTGCTTGTGTACACTGGGCAGAACTTTTTGAATACTTAATGAAATGGTAATATTGGATCTCAGAAGACCTACTAGGGGTCTGAGGTCTCTGTCAGACCTCTCATAGATGTACGCAGGGCAGAGCTTTGACACCTCAACCCTTTTCTGGGCCTTCCACTGGATGCATTTTGATGAAAATTGTAATAACTAAAAAAAAAAAATATTTACCTGAAACAAATGACAGAAGTGGAGGTGGGAAGACAAAAAATGTTGTGTACCCCAACGCCTTGGAATAGCACCACTGAAAACCGAAGGAAAACTTTTATACCCATTTCGAAATGTCCATAAACATAAATTGAAAGGAAAGCTGATGACACCCACCAAAGAAACAACACTGGGCAGCCACCTCATAGGTCTGTTGTAGGGCAACCAATCCCGGGATCGGGATCAGCCAAATGCCTGGATTTGGCCCCAAAAATGCAGGGATTTCAATCCTGGGATTGGAGTTTCCAATCCCAAAATTTGGGGATTAGACTGCACATGCGCAGGCAGCAGCCCCATTCAGCCTGCCACGTGCTCTGCTGCCATCCGCCTGCTTGCTCAGTGTGGCACCCCAGCACTGGAATCAGCGGGATTCCAGCAGTTGGCCCCAAAATCACTGGGATTTCATTCCTGGAATTGGAGTCTCCAATTTTGTGATTTCGGGATTAGACTGCGCGGTACTTGTTTCCTAGCACGGCCACAACGATCATGATCGCGGTCATCGGGGGTAAAATCGGGGCCATCGCGGGCATCGCATGCACTAAAAAATCGGGTGCGATGGGCCAGACGCGATGCCCGCGATTTCCCCATAGAGAACAATGTTAAATGGCTCAATTTACCCACGATGACCGCGATTTCCCATAGGAAACAATGTTAAATGGGTCAATTTACCCAAATCATCATAGGGAAGAATGGTAAATGGGCCAGAAACCCCCCAAAAAAACCCTGAACATTGACATGGCCCCCCAAAAGTACTATACGCCACCCCGCGATCAACGTGAACCCGAAGCGTGGCGAGCGCAGCGAGCCCGCGAGGGGCGGCGGTACGCGTCCTCCGACCTTTTCATACCCCCACTATCCACGTCGGCGTGGAGTTGAGAATAGAATAGTGTGGCGAGCGCAGCGAGCCACCGATCCCGAAGCGTGGCGAGCGCACCCGGATGCCTTCACAGTTATACGCGTCCCCTCGCGGGCTTCCCAGGTGTCCATGGCGACGCGGACACCTGTGAAGCCCGCGAAGGGACGCGTTTACCTGTGAAGGTATCCGCGTCCGCTCGCCACGCTTCGGGCTCGGTGGCTCGCTGCGCTCGCCACACTATTCTATTCTCAACTCCACGCCGACATGGATAGTGGGGGTATGAAAAGGTCGGAGGACGCGTACCGCCGCCCCTCACGGGCTCGCTGCGCTTCACGTTGATCGCGGGTTGGCGAACTACTTTTGGGGGGACATGTCAATGTTCAGGGGGGGTTTTTTGGGTTTCTGGCCCATTTACCATTCTTCCCTATGATGATTTGGGTAAATTGACCCATTTAACATTGTTTCCTATGGGAAATCGCGGTCATCGCGGGTAAATTAAGGCACTTAACATTGTTCCCTATGGGGAAATCACGGCCATCGCGGGTGGACCATTTAAGCATTTTTGGCCGCATACGACCCGACCGACGCGATTTTCACTGTTTTCAATGCATTTCAATGGAAAAATCGGGGGCATCGCGTCGGTCTTGTCGCAGGCCACTAAAAATTACCCCTGATGGCCGCGATTGTGGCCGTGCTAGGAAACAAGTACCGACTGCGCATACGCATGAGCACCCACACACACATCTGCTGCCGCCTGCTTTCTTGCTCAATGCGGCACCCTGCACTACCTTCCCCATTGCCTGGCAGCACCACGTGCCCAGCTCCCCAGCCCCACTGCCCGACAATCTGAGTAATTGTGCATGGAGGACAATCCCGAATCCCGGGATTGAAAAAATGCCCCAGGATTGGCATTCCTTAGTCTGTTCGAAGAGCTGTTTAGCTGCTAAGTATTTTTAAAATGTTCACAGACACATCTAATGAATTTACCTTTATAACTTTTTCACTATGTTACTATGTATTGAATAGAGCAAAAGAGGGGACACCCTAGTAAAGAAGGGAATTATTATTATTATCCCTACAGATTGTAAACTTGTGAGCAGGGCCCTCTTACCTCCATGCTGGTTTGTATCTATGCAGTTTGTTTAATCACTGTTGTTTCCAATTGTAAAGAGCTATGGAATATGCTGCGCTATGTAAGAAACTGTAAGTAAATAAACAAATAAATATACAAATATTAAAATTATGGTAAGTCAATTTATTATGAAAGCATTAGGGGAGACGTGAGTTCTTTCAAAATTAGCCAATTGAATTAGTCATATTAGGGCACTGGATGGACCTCAGTAGGCTGTTGGGGTCACTGGAAATCTCTCTGTAAGGTGGAGGGGTTACTACAATATTGCAATACTACAATGCAAAACAATACCTCTGCAAATGTTACTGCACATTGTGTATAGCTAGAGGTGTAAAGGGATCACCAGAGGCTCTATACAGGACATGGGGCAAAGTAAGGCTCTTGGTAAGTCCCAAAGTTTTTCCTTATTGTGAAGGGACCACAAATAGGCTGTGAATGGGGCACATCAGTTGCAGTAAGAAGGTCAGGGGGTCAGTGTAGAAATGTATAGGGTGCAGGGGCCAAGGCAAGGATTTCCATCAGGCATATGGATAAAAAATGCATTATACAGGGAGCATGGAACACAGGAAGTCTGTCTCTAGGGTGCAAGGACAGTGAAAGGCCATGGCATGCAGAGAGGCTTTGTGCAGTGTGCAGGAGACACAAGAGGGTTTGGTGCAAGGTACAAAGGCTACTGGCCAGATAATGGGCACACAGGGAAGAATATAGTATTCAGCTCCTGCAAATGGCCCAATGTAGGTGAAAATACTGCAGGAGAAATGGGTAAAAGGAACAGAATAGAAAACAAAAAGATGTTCGATTAGTTTACCAAGAGATGAGAGGACCTAAGACCAAGTCCTACTATAACTGACAGTGGTAGAGAAGAGGAGGTAGATTCAGATAAGCGGACACTGTAGGAGTGATTAGATAGGCAGGATAGAAACCAAGAGAGGACAGTGTCTTGAAGACCTAGTGGTTGTAGTGTTTGTATGAGTAGAGAATTGTCAACAGTGTTAAAAGCAGCAGGGATATCTAGAAGAATAAGAATTGAGTAATGTCCTTGGACTACGCAGTGACTAGATAATTCACTATATTAGTCAGTGCTGTCTCTATGGAGTGTTGGGAACAAAAACTTTATTGAAGTGGGTCCAGCAATTTTTGGGAATTAAGAAAGTGTGTGAGGTGCATGTAGTCAAGTCTCTCAAGTAGCTTGGTGAAGCATGGCAGTTGAGAGACGGAATGGTAGTTTCAGAGAGTGTTAGGGTCAGAATTTAGTTTTTCCTAGAATGGGAGTAATCATTGGATGCTTAAACATTGAAGGAAAAATACCAGTAGAGAGATAAAGAGATATTACAGATGTTAGTCAAGGTTGAGATGATGACAGGAGATAAAGATTTAATTATTGTGAGAGTATAGTCTCAAGAAGAGATGTAACAGTATAGTCTCAAGAAGATGAGTACCAGGTCACATTTTAAAAATCCACTGGTGTCCTAGAAAACTGTGTGTGGTCCAGAGAACCGAGTTTGAGAACCTGTAGTCTATTACATACAGTTCAAAAACCTCCTTTTACAATATTTTTTTAATAAAGGGTTAGGTTTAACATAAAATTAATTATTAATTCATTTTAAAAAAAAATATTCTGAAAACCTATGGTTTTTGGAATATTTTGGTTTTTGCATATCCGGATAAGGTATACCAACCTGTATTTTATATTTCAAAGATTCTTATCTCTCAATGTTAGAGATCATTGAAGGCAAACAATGCATTATTATTTTTGTTTTAATGAGGTCACACAGGCTCTTGATATTTTCGATTTATTCCTAACAGTATTCTTGCTCTCCCAACAATATATTAAGATCCCACTCATGGGAAATTACAGAACACTCGAAATGTTTACTTGTTCTACCAAATTAATGTAAATGAATTATTTAAAGCAGTATATATAAAGGCAGTTACTTCAATGTTCCCTCTTGTGTTGCATTAGAAAGGACAACAAAACTACACGCAAGCATGATCTATTCCATATTTGAGTTCCTGATTTACATTGATTTACATTCTCCATAAATTTAGTTTATTTACTAGGCTGAAGAAACAAAAATGTAATACATTTTTTTTTTATCAGAATGACAACATTTAATTTTGGAGATTCAGTAACATTTATGGTAGGTCACAAAGCATTTTATGTTATCATATTTCTTTATTTGGGCACCTTTACTTTGATTCAGTCAAGACCACAAATCCATTTACCATCATTGTATGAATGTACAAAAAATATTTTATAAACAAATGTTTCTTAAAATATTTCTTTAATTAGAAAAACAGTAACAAAATATGCATACAATTATGGCAACTTTAAATAATAATAATAATAATAATAATAATAATAACTCCACAAATACATGGTATTGTACAACAAAATATTACATCTATATGTTTGTAAAAAAAAAAAAAAAATGCCAACATTTTAGAACTCAACATGATTTTTTTCAGGATTTTTTCTTTGAAACCGGCTTGTTCTTAATTCACGATCCAAGTGGACATATAGGGGGTTATTCTAGTTCATTCTTTCTGACAAAATCCTTCTTAGATGGACAAAACCATGTGCACTGCGGGTGGGGCAGATGTTACTTGTGCAGAGAGAATTAGATTTGGGTGGGGTTTTTCTTCAAAGTGAGATCTATATTGCAGCGTAAAATCATGCAGTCAGTATTTCCCCTGCACAGAAACAAAATAACTCACCCAAATCTAATTCTCTCTGCACATGTTACATCTGCTCCCCTGCAGTGCATATGGTTTTGTCCATCTAAGAAGGATTTTGTCAGAAATGAACTAGAATAAACCCCATAGTTATTAGAGTTTAAGGGGTAAATTAAGTATGTTCTATTTTACAAGGATTGTTGCTATGGGCACCAAATCAGATACATAGTAACATAGTAATTAAGGCTGAGAAAAGAAGTTAGTCCATGGAGTTCAACCTATCTAATTGTAACTACTGACTTGTGTAAGTTATATCTATAGGATTCCCTTAGTGGACTAACATGCATCCAGTTTTGATTTAAATTCACTAACAGTAGTTCCAGAATGTTACTGCTCTAATGGTGAAGAATCCTCTTCTTAATTCAGTACAGAATATCTTTCCCTCGAGCCTCAGTACATGGCCGCGTGTCCTAATATAGGCCTGTTAGTGACCAATCATCTTCCAGTTCCATATGATTCCCAATCCTGTATTTGTACATACTAAAAAAAGATGGTGGTACCCTGACCACACTAAGTGGGTCTGGGTGCAGGTGCGCCTGGCTGGAGCTGTGTTTCCCTAGCTGCTGCTCTGAGACAGGATAGTTAGTCCTGTACTGAATATACAAGAAAAGAAGAGGGTGTTGAGCTGCGCTTGATAAACTTTATAAAAATGAGGTAATGAAGCCTGTAAAGTTGGGTAAAAAATGAGGGATTGGTTGATCTAGTACAAATAAATTTTAATGTCTAAAATACATATAGCCAGAATACATTGATAATTTTCTAAAATCACATAAAATTCATATCTCACCAACCAAACTGGGGAAAATGTGTGGCCCGGAGAGTCCCAAGAGTCCTGTATATGGCTGAGGTGTGAATCGTCCTGTATGGAGCTGCAATAATGTGCCCAATTGGAGCAGTAGGGAGGGAGGACCAGATGTAAGAATAAGGAGCGGCTTAAGTTGACACAGATTGCCGACTCCCTCCGCTGGATGGACTGGAGCGGGATGGGTCCTCTACCTCTACCTTACTGTAGGAATTTGTAATCCAAATGGAACCAGTGGAGGTGGTATTAACGGACTGGGATCTGTGAGTGGTCCAAAGGGACCCCCAGGTCCTGGTGAGGCGTGATGGATGTCTCCAATGTAGCAGATGGTGGGGAGGACTTGGAGATGTTGATCAGGAGCGGCCCTGGATTTGTACATACTAACAGGGGCAGAACTCTGGGAGGCAGTGGAGTCATCTGCCGCCGGGCTCCTGCTCCCAAGGGGGCACCTCTCCTCCCCAGCTGGTTCAAATCAGTTAATTTAAAGCCAATGATATCCCTTCTGTAGCTGAGTTCTGAAATATACAGTATGTGTTCTCTCTCTCTCTCTCTCTCTCTCTCTCTCTCTCTCTCTCTCTATATATATATATATATATATATATATATAATTCTGTATTGCGGCTTGGCACTCCAGCTCTCAATAACAAATTCCCAGGTGCCTTCAGGGTCCGATGGATAGTGTGGTTGTATCAGGGTACAAGCAAACAGCGGCACTCAGTGGGTTTTCAAAAACTGTATTCAGTAAATCTCCAACGTTTCGGGGACTAGCCCCTTTGTCAAGGTGCACCTTGACAAAGGGGCTAGTCCCCGAAACGGTGGAGATTTACTGAATATAGTTTTTGAAAACCCACGGAGTGACGCTGTTTGCTTGTACCCTGATACAACCACACTACAGGTTGAGTATCCCGTATCCGAGTATCCGTTATCCGAATTATTCCGAAAACCATACATTCCAGAAAGTGAGAAAATTTTTTTTTTTTTGCTAAAAACTCACTGGGGACATTTGTAACAGCACTACTTGTGACATGATATGTAACTGGCACTATATATGTGCAAGAAAATGATTGCTTGGCATTCAAATTCAATATCTGAGATAGTACACAAATTTTGTTTCATGTTTTGAAACCTTGTTTTTTGAACAAATAAAATATATTTGTGTGTATTTTATGTGGTAATAAAATATATTTGTGTGTATATTATGTGGTAATAAAATATATTTGTGTGTATTTTATGTGTTTATACAGCATACATGCAAGATACTTCAAAATACATAATTGAAATATTAAAATATTCCGAAATACGGAATAATCCGTTATCCAAAATTCTCCTGGTCCCGAGCATTTTGGATACGGGATACTCAACCTGTATATATATATATATATATATATATATATATATATATATATATATGTGTGTGTGTGTGTGTATATTTCAAAACAAACACATATTATATTATATAAGGTTGTGTGTGTGTGTGGGGGGGGGGCTCCAATATACCGGTATATCTTGCCTCCGGGCAACTGTGACAAACTTACGCCACTGCATACTAATCATATCACCTCTCAACCTCCGTTTCTCCAGTGAAAACATAGTCAGCCTGGTTAACCTATCTTTGTATTCTAGTGATTCCAGACCTTTTACTAGCTTAGTCGCCCTTCTCTGTACCTGTTCCAATTCATTGATGTCCTTTTTAAGGTGCAGTGCCCAGAACTGACCACAATATTCCAAGTGTAGTCTCACTAATGCCTTGTAAAGAGGCACTGTCACATTGGCATCCATTGAGTCTATACCCCTTTTAATGCATGCCAGTGTCCAGTTTTCTTTTGCTGCTGCATTTGAGCAGTGTGCGCTGTTACCCAATTTATCATCTATGTTGACCCCCAAGTCCTTCTCTACAGCAGAATTCCTTATAATAACTCCATTTAGCCTATAAGTAGCTTGTTCATTTTTGTTCCCATAATGAATTACTTTACATTTTCCAAAGTTAAACTGCATTTTCCACCTTTCCACCCACCTTTCCAGTTTATTTATGCCACTTATCTATCTATTATCTTTTAGAATGTGCTAAATAAATACAATTCTAATTGGTTTGTCCATAGCAACATCTCATTTGAAATAGAACTTCCGTGTTAAGCTGTGCACACACGGGGGGAGATATATTGCTCAGTGTCTCCTTTTCATCAGTGACCAGAGATGGTCGCTGATGAAAAGGAACCTCTGCCGGGGTAGCCGCAGAGGTAATCAGCTGATCGCAGGAGTAAGCAAGCTCCTGCAACCAGCGATTAGAATGGGGCTGAAAATGGGAGCGCGCACCCGGCGATTTATCGCGGGGGCAAACTCCCATCACTAGCTATATGGTCGCCAGCGACCATATTACCAGCGATTATAGCCCATATCGCTGCCGTGTGTACACGGCTTTAGTAAATTTCCCCCTAATAGTGTGCCAAGCTTAGCAAGGCACCATTTCTGTAGCATGTTGAGCACAGCGAAAAATGTGAGGGGATGCGGTACACTTATAGGGTGTTCGTGTCAGTCTATGTTGACATAGACACCAAAAAAAAAAAAATCGTATTGACTTTAAGTCCTGTACACAGTTTAAATGTTGGCATTTAGACCATGTCGGCATGTTGATTATTTCGGTATAATGAATGTTGGCATTTTGAAAGTGTCAGTATTTTGACAGTTGTTCAGTTGTGGTCAGTATTTTAAACACTCTATAACTCCAGTAATCCTGAATGAAAACTATTAATGTGAAAATTACAATTTTAGAAAAGAAAATGCACTTTTGCCTCGTTGTAGTGTTCTATAACTGAAAATAAACACTGTTATGCTTGCATGTGTTGCAGTGCTACACTGTAATACTGCTTTCACATTGCAGAAATGGGTAATGACATGGTATTCTTAAATATGACTTTGAAACGGGTCTGAGCCTTGAGACCTTTCACATTGCAGGTGAAAACCGTTTTAAAAATCATTTAATACCATTCAAACATTCAACCCGTTTAACCCCAAGGGACACGTTTCAAGCCATTGAAATAGAGCTGTTCAAACTGCCAAAAAATGGCTTTAAAACGTGTAGGACTCTGCTTTTTAACCGTGTTGAAATACCGGTTAACTTTAACCGGTAAATCAACTCTGGCACTTTCACATTGCAGTCTTAAACGTTTTAAAATGGAAAAAAAAACGGCAATATACCGTTTTAAAAGTGCGATGTGAAAGGGGTATCAGAGACCCAGGCAAAACAATAATATGGTACCGAGGAAAACCTGGGTGCAAGAAAAACAAGATGGCAAATATATTATTGGAAGGTATATTTTCTAAATATTAAAGATTGTCGGCAGTCTAGAGCAAGAAGTATATCACAGGACATGCTCATCCTGATATCTGTGTGTGCTTATGAAAATACACTATTTGGACAGAAGTATTTGGCCACACCTGATAATTCAGATGTTTCGATCAGACCTTTTGCCAAAGGTGTATGAAATCAGGCACCAGCCAAAAGCTGTGATACAAAATGGGTCGTTCTGAAGAGCTCAGTGACTACAAGCATGTTACTGTGATAGGACTTCTGTGAGGTACTTTATAGGATGCCACCTTTGTTTGGTACATGGTGGTCTAAAGGGGAAGAGTTCAGAAATTCCACTGGCATTAATTCAAGCACCAAACTGTGCGGTGGAAGCTTAATGGAATGGGTTTCATTGGTCAAGCAGCTGCATGCAAGCCTCACATCCCCAAGTCCAATGCCAAGAGTTGGACATAGCGGTGTAAAGCAGCGACACTGAACTGCGGAGCAATAGGAACTTGTTTTGTGTAGTGACAAACCCCTGGAGTTGAATGGGCACAAATTCCCACAGAAACACTCCAAAATCTTGTGGAAAGCCTTCTAATAGAAGAGTGGCTGCATAAGGGGGACTAACTCCATATTACAGTATATGTATTTGTATACAATGTCATTACAGTCCCTGCTGGTCTAATGGTCAGGTGTACATATGGTGTAAAGTATGTGGAGTATAGCTTTCTGCTACATCTCTTACTGTAGCCAATCTGTTACTTGTGCCCTGTACTCTATACATTGACTCTATAACTTGCAGTCACTTCTAATATTCTGCATTTTGCATTATTGATTATACTGTACATCCATATTTCTCCTCATGTTGAGGTTTCTCTGTTTTAAAACATTAAATAAAAAACAGTACCAAAAAAATGGTCTTAAAAATAACCACCCCACACTCACATACTTTGCCCGTGCTGAACCCCTTCAGTGGAACGCACTCCCTCGCTCCATTAGACTCTCCCCGACCTTGCAAAGCTTCAATCGGGCACTGAAAACGCACCTACTGTATTCATCAAAGCGTACCCTTCCACTGCATAAACTAGTCCTGCATAAACCAGCTGGTTCTCCGACCCCTTGCCTGTTTACATCCTGCTATCTAGCCACCACCCACTTGCTTGCACCTCTTGTAATATGTCTGTCTTCCCTTCATTCTAGATTGTAAGCTTCTCCGAGCAGGGCCCTCTTCCCTCCTCTCTTCACATTTCACTCACAGCTCTCCCTTACTCAAACACTCAGTGACCATCTTCGTCTGCATACTCATCTCCATCATTGGCCTCAAGCCTCTAGTTGTATGTTGATTGAGTCCTCACTACTTATATATAAGCTGTAATGTGTATTGTACTGTGGCGCTCTTTATTTGTACTGTATTTTTGTTATTTATTCAATGTTATGCCAAGTTTTATCTTCCTGTACTGTTCCTTTGTACGGCGCTGCCAAACACTTGTGGCGCCTTATAAATAAAATAATAATAATAATAATAATAATAATAATAATAGTAATAATAATAATAATAATAACCAATCTAAAGTATATAGATGGATTTATTATTATTATTATTATTATTATTATTATTATTATTATTATTATTATTTATATGCACAACCGGAGTTCTGCGGCACTTTGCAAGATACATAAACAGATATATTGGGAACAAAACAATAAAAAATGTACTTACAGTACAGAACATAAATGATTTTGGACATGGCATCGATAGTAATGATATCAATGTCACAGTGCAATTAAATCAAAGCTCACTGTAGTCACAATAGGCTAATCCATCTACACCAATCTGGGATTATCCTGCACATGTGCAAATCTAATGCCGGGCAGCGCTGGGAACCTGCTCAGATGCTGCCTGGCTGCTCCTCACCATGGTGTGAACAGTGTGACCTGATGTCAGAGGTCACATTACGCAGGGCACCCACTGCTCTGTGCCCACCCAATACATCACCAACTGGCTCCTGACCAGAATCAATGCCCAGAACCGACCACCATACCCCCAACCGGCACCTGACCTCCGCATCACCACCCAGCCCCCAACTGCTGCATTACCACCAGGCATCCAAACACTTCCGAGCTCATGACAACTGCACTGCCACTGGGATCATGACCACCACACTGCCACATCGACCGGGCTACCCCACCACCTGCCTCCCAATGACAGCCTGGCTAAGACACTGGTTTGAGGATGATAGGAAGGGAACACAGTTCATCATTATATTGAAAAATTTGGTACTTGTGAGTTATCCGGGCGCCCGATGTGGTCATCGTATGCCATTATAATAAGCATACGATGCGACGCGATGCGACGCGATTAACCATCGCGTCGTATCTCGTCGCATCGTATGCTTATTGTATGGTATACGATGGGATGCGATGCGACGCGACGCGATGTTTACACTTCCCGCCCATTTTTAAACCCGCCCTCTGGCACATCTGGAAGAAAATCAGTGTGAGGTAGTTTCCAGAGGAGAGAGCAAGTGATTTATAGAGAGAGCAAGTGATTTACAGTATTGGTGTATTTCTGAGGTGAATTTTTGGACATTTGCCCCAATTTTGCCCCATTTGGCCCCTTACACCTGCCCCATTTTGGCCCTTATACCATATTACCCAAAATGGCTTTAGTGGATGGTATTTTCAGCCTCCCTAAAACTGAGGAAGAGACAGTGGTATTCCTACAGGACAAAGGGCTTCTTCCGTCTACAGCCACTTGTCCAAATGGCCACCCTATGCGCCTGGCTATAAAGGAGCGCAGATGGCGGTGCTACATTAAAAGTTGCAACAAAAGGCAGAGTCTGCGGGCCTCACTGTTCTACCCTGGGTGCAGGCTGCCATTCATGAAAATCCTGCAATTCATCTACTGCTGGTGTGATGAACTAACTTCAATAGAGTTCTGTAGTAAGAACTTAAAAATATGCAACAAAAGCACCATATTTTACAACGCATTGATGCGGGAAGCATGCCAATGTGACTTGATGTCACAGCCTACACGCCAGATTGGAGGACCAGGGCAAATAGTGGAGGTAGATGAAACACTGTTTGTGAAACGCCAAGCCAATGTTGGCAGAGTTCTCCCACAGCAGTGGGTGTTCGGAGGAGTGTGCCGGGAGACAGGGGACTGTTTCATGTTAGCAGTTGCCAAGCGAGATGCACCAACTCTCCTCAGTGCCATTGTGGAGCATGTGGCACCTGGCACCACGATTGTGAGCAATTGCTGGCGCGCCTACAAAACTCCTGAACTGGAGCGGGCTGGTTTCACCCACTTGAGGGTGAATCATCGGTACAATTTTGTAGACCCAGAGACTGGTGCACACACCCAGAACATTGAGAGACTATGGGGTTGTGCAAAATGGCGCAACAAACGCCAGCGGGGGACAGCCCGCCATCACCTTGATTCCTACATGCAGGAGTTTGTGTGGCGAAAGTGCCTGGCAGGAGACAACGCATTTGCCCGCATTCTACATGCGCTAACTTTGCTCGATAAATAATGATGGTGATTGATTATTGTGTGCTTTGTGATTGATTGTTTTATTATAATTTATTTCTGTAATATGTTAATTACACAGTTATTCCCTTAAATTCAGTTGTCCTTAATGTGTCAGATATGAATGATATTGATGAATGGTATTGGATGCTTACAGCCACTCCACTATCAACGTGAACCCGAAGCGTGGCGAGCGCAGCGAGCCCGCGAGGGGCGGCGGTACGCGTCCTCCGACCTTTTCATGCCCTACTATCCACTAGGGCGTGGAGTGAGAATAGAATAGTGTGGCGAGCGCAGCGAGCCACCGAGCCCGAAGCGTGGCGAGCGCAGCGAGCCCCGCGAGGGGACGCGGATACCTTCACAGGGAAGCACGTCCCTTTGGCGACGCGGACACCTGGGAAGCCCGCAAAGGGACGCGCTTCCCTGTGAAGGTATCCGCGTCCCCTCGCGGGGCTCGCTGCGCTCGCCACACTTCGGGCTCGGTGGCTCGCTGCGCTCGCCACACTATTCTATTCTCACTCCACGCCCTAGTGGATAGTAGGGCATGAAAAGGTCGGAGGACGCGTACCGCCGCCCCTCGCGGGCTCGCTGCGCTCGCCACGCTTCGGGTTCACGTTGATAGTGGAGTGGCGTTGACAATGGGGATGGGACTGACATTGTGTCACTTTTTGTGACACTTTCTGGGGGTTTTGCCCTGCTAACATCGGGTGCCGTCGCATCGCATCGCATCGTATGCCATGTGGTTAACATGCGATGCGACGTGATCACTTTACATGGTACCCGATGTAAAATCGGGTTTGGGTGGTGATCTCGTCGCGTCGCATCGTATGCTATTTGGTTAACATACGATGCGACGCGATGCGAAATCGGGTTCGGGTGGTGATCTCGTCGCGTCGCATCGTATGTTAACCAAATAGCATACGATGCCATGCGATGCGACGCGATCCGTATACGACCAAAAAATCGGGCGCCCGGATAACTCACAAGTACCAAAAATTCAACCCAGGTATCCCGGGAATCCCAGGCTTAGGCATTTTCCAGTCCTGAATCTCAGGATTGAAAAAATGCCCCAGGATTGTCATCCTGAGTTCAATGTGAACAGCAGTTGAACATGGGTCAGTCAGTTTATCAGTGTGACTGTTGTATCATTGTGGGCATAGGTCAGTTTCCATACCCACCTGATACAGAATGGCTCCCAGAGGATTTCGTCTGTTGAATTGTTTACAATTTTTTGTGCTTTGTACCATGTGTGTTGTTCAAAATTATACTTCTCCCTATGAAAAGGAGCCTGAGAGTACTGAGTTTAAACTGCCAACCCATATTCCAGTGTCTATGCCCTTTAACATTTTCTTTGTAAATTGCAATACATAATTCCTGACACTCTTGTGACCTGTTCTCTGACTGGCCCTTTCCCAATAACCTTGATGTCCCATTCAGACTGACCCAGTCTGAAGAACATACTACTTTACTGTATGTTTCATAAAGAATAATTAGTTCCAGCTCTAGCATCTACAAGCCTCTGTACTTAGGAACTTAGGGCCTTATTCTGGTTCACTCCTTCTGGCAAATTCCTTCTTAGATGGGCAAAACCATGTGCACTGCAGGGGGGCAGATGTAACATGTGCATTGAGAATTGGATTTGGGTGAGTTATTTTGTTTCTGTGCAGGGAAAATACTGGCTGCTTTATTTTTACACTGCAATATACATCTCACTTTGAAGTAAAACCCCACCTAAATCTAATTCTCTCTGCACAAGTAACATCTACCCCACCTGCAGTGCACATGGTTTTGTCCATCTAAGAAGGAATTTGCCAGAAGGAGTGAACCAGAATAAGGCCCTTAGACACAAGGCTGTAATCTTC
Organism: Crinia signifera; assembly: GCF_055691185.1. Taxonomy (NCBI): domain Eukaryota; kingdom Metazoa; phylum Chordata; class Amphibia; order Anura; family Myobatrachidae; genus Crinia; species Crinia signifera. Next base: position 325,546,432 of record NC_139220.1, read on the forward strand.
TTGTTGAGCACAGCAAACCCTAAATCTCCTTTCAGGGGTCACCAGTGAAGACCAATGGCATGTTATACTCCATACCTCTTTGGTTTGCATCTGACAATCCTAAAATACAGCTCAGCACAGATATCCATATGTGAATTTGCAACAACCCAATATTTGTAAGGAACAGTGTCGACTGTTCCTTACGACAGACAAGACTGACACAGAGGAGATAAACAGTGAATAAAAAGCATGGAGCAGTAGGCTAGGATGAGAGCTGTTAGGTTGTGATAAAGAGGTGGATCTTGAGGTCCCAATTGTAGTTTTGTAAAGAGATGTATATATAAATATTGAATGACCATCAATTCTTCTTACATTCATAATTCCTTACAGAGAAGCAACCAGACCACAGTCAATACCTTCATCCTTCTGGGATTTCAGGGTTCCACAAACATAAGGATCTTACTGTTTATATTCTTCCTTGTGATTTATTGTATGACCATATATGGGAATCTACTGATCATCACATTGGTGTCCTACAACAACAGCCTCCAATCTCCCATGTACTTCTTCCTCTCACAACTGTCTGTGAGTGACCTCATCATAGCTACAGACATTGTTCCCTACATGCTTCATATATTACTGAATGGCCAGGGAAACATCAGTTTTGTTGGCTGCATCACACAATTATATTTCTTTAGTGCCACCGAAACATATGATTGCCTGATTCTCACAGTGATGGCTTATGACAGATATTTGGCTATTTGCAAACCCCTCCATTATATTTCTATAATGAACAGTGCACACTGCCTGAAGTTGGCCATCTTGACTTGGACGTTGAGTTTTTCTGTTATATTGATCAACACTATTACAACAGCAATGCTACAGTTTTGTGGACCGAACATTATTGATCATTTCTTCTGTGATCTTGTTCCCTTACTGGAACTTTCTTGTTCAGATTCTAGAATTGTGCAATTAGAAGTCTCTTTAATCAGTGCTCCTGTGATTATAATACCAATCATAATTGTTATAGTATCTTATAGTAATATCCTTTATACTGTCTTAACAACTCCATCTAATACTGTCAGACGGAAAGCCTTCTCCACTTGTAGCTCTCATCTGACCGTGGTGTCCATATTTTATTGGACCTTGTTTGGTGTTTATGGCCTACCAACAAAAGGACTCTCATTGACCATAAGTAAAAGCTTATCACTCATTTATACTGTGCTGACCCCTTTGTTAAATCCCATTATATACAGTCTGAGGAATAAGGACATCAAGAAAGCTTTATGGAAAACAGTCAACAAAAAATGTGTTTGCTAGCCATCTTGCTCTATAGAAATGGTTTACGGGAAATCACTATGAGTAATCGAGTTGATATTAAATTGCTGTATTTATGCCACAAATACCCTTCTGAAGATATGTATAAAATTGTCTAAAGAGGTTACCTGGAGGCATTGTCTAAAGTATCCAACGAGATTCTCAATTTACTGAATGTACTAGAAATGGCAGCTACAACCTGGTGGCTTGTTATGGGCAGGTTGTCCACATCTTCTTTAAAAGTATTTGCTCAAAGCTGTTTCATCACAGAAGGGCAATCAATGTTTATCTCACGCTTCTGATGAAGGACAAGTTCCGAAAACGCGTTAAAGCGTGACTTTACCACCATCTTGACATGTGGACCTGTGGGACAAACTGTGCGGCGTGAATCCTGAACTGAGCCCCCCTTGTTTCCGGATCAAGGGACCCAGACTGAGGGAGGATCCCCAAAAACATAATTTGCCTGCTGCTTTGCCTAGGACCACATTGTTTAAGCCTTATTACAAGTCACTTTATTGTAAGTGCAATTGGCATATTAAAAACATGTTTGATTTTATTGATCTGCACTATGTTGTTTTCTATTATGTCTCACGTGTGTGTTTAATAGGGGAGCATTGGAAAAAGATTGGATAATCTTGAACTTTCATTATATACAATATACCTGTGAACCCGTGGCAAGTTGTACCTCGTTTTGATTATATATTTTAACTCTGTTTATGCAAGGTCTAATCACCTTGACAAATAGTTACCACTGAGCGCTATTACTTCCTATTCATTTCCTTTCCACTATTATATGATATGATCAAATTATCATTCACACCTTCAAAGCACAATTTTTCCATAAAAAGAATCCTCTACTTTATAACTTTAAAATTTTTATTTGTTATGTTAATACCCCACAAATGTAAAAAATATCCATTACACAGAAATAAGTAAACAGGGAGTATAACATGATTGCATTTATCATGCCAGCAATCAAAGTCTGGGTACCAGAATCCCGGCAAGTAGTCACAACACTCTGGCCGAGTTCCCAACATCACTACCAATGCTAGAATCCTAACGCTAACAGTGTGTGGGATACTTTCAATTGGGATGCTAACTTTGTGTTAATCCATAGGTGGTTAGGTTGAGACACTGGGGTTTTAGGGTAATGGGGAAGTGTTAGGGTTTATTGGGCATGTGAAGCCTAACATTCTCCGAGCTTCCCACCCAAGTTAACGGGGAATCAGTCCTGTAAAAATAGTAGTAAAATGTAGCTATGTTTCTCTTTACTCTACTCAAAATATTACTTTATGGAGGGGGCGTGGCCTGGCTGTGAAGGGGAGAAGATGTGCATTGCAGGAGCTCTACTCCCTGCAAAAGAAATAACCCTGCAAACCTCAATCCTCCACTTTCATCCACCCCTGTAGCCTCCTCCTAGCCTCAGTATATGGCGGGCATAGAAGGGTAAGGTCTGTGGAATCAGGGAGCCAAGCCGGAGGCTCCTGCAGATTGCGGCCTACTCTTTCACCAGAAGCCGGGGGCTAGATTTCGCGGCATACCTGGGCCGTCGTTCCAGGATCACGGGAATCAGCCTACCAGCCTAACCAGCCTACCTCTATAGGGTGGCTTCCCTGGGGTCTACCAGTGCCTGAGGGACCACCATACACAGATTTATAGCCCCCACATAAAGGGAAAGAGCCCAGCAACAGCTCTTCTATCAGAGACCTCTCACAGACGGTGGCCATCTTGGAGCTGGGAGCACAGCTTCAGGAGGTGTTGTATCCAACATCAGTGTCCCAGACTTAGGTTGGTTCAGGACTGGGACCTCTGATTAGTTCCACTCACCACCAGACTCCAGCAGCCACTATTCTCATACTCCAGTGGATAATTTTACTGAATCGCAAGGTCCACATTGGAACCACCCATCTGATGGGTGAGTACCATGGGCACTGGCCTGACTCCCTCTCATATTTTCATTAATGCTAATATGACTCCTGGTTCGGGATTCATGTGGTGAACGGCTTCACCGTGGAGCTCCAGGGGTGACCCTTTTCAGCACAGCATTACAAAACCTCTGTAGCTTTTTTCTCTCTGTTTATTAAGTCTTCCAATACTTTTGGTGCAATATATAGAGCGATTCATTTCACCGGCAACCCCTGCAAAGATGCCCAACTCGAGACAGGAGAAGAGACGCGCAGACATCAACATGGCGCCCGGTGCTGATACCACACCTGCATCACCAGCATCTCATCTAAGAAGGCTGCGGCCAGCTGAAAGCACAGCGAGACCTCACAGGTATGCATAGCACTTGAACCCCCTCTCACCTACGCCACAATGGTGGATGCCATGAAATCCACAGTAGGTCCACTTATTTCTCAAGCTGTCTTAAATATCTTTGCTCAATTACAACAACTCACTCACGGAGTGACCGTAATGGAGCAGCAGATTGGTGGCATCTCTCATGATCTAGCAAAATTTCAAGCTGACATAATTAAGCTACAAAAAGAGAACTACATACTGATGAATACTTTAGATAATATTGAAAATAAATCCCGCAGAAACAATATTTTAGTAGATGGAATCCCAGAATCACTTAAAGATCGAGACCTTATGCAATTTGCCATGGTCACATTACCAAACATACTGGGTATCTCAGAGCAGTGCGCAGGCCTTGTAATAGAAATAATTCACAGAATCGGCCCCATCAAACCTCATGATAAATGCCCTAAGGTAGTGATTTCCAAATGTTTAAATTATCTACATAAACTGGCATTCCGGACCACGTCCAGAAAAACCCATCCTATCCTGTGGGAAAATAACAAGCTCCTACTGTTCCAAGATTTCTCAGTAGAACTCACCAGAGCCAGAAAGGCCTTTTCACCAATGTGCACTAAATTGGTGCAAGAGAAAAATAAATTTGCTTTACTATACCCTGCGAGACTGCGCATATATGAAGGCGACACTTTTCATGATTTCACAGACCCGCGGGACACAGAAGCATACCTGAAAGAAAAATGTGGAGAAGACTCCCCAAATATTGCTGACCCCTAGTTTAGGGATTTGGTTTTCTAATTTACTGCTCAGTTACTTAAAGTTTAATGCATAATTCAGGTTTGTTAGATCTCAATTGAATGTTTAGGTACTTGTCTCTTTCTTGGCTTATTTAAGCTCACAAATATTTTTTTTTGTGCTCATTTAATTATAACAATGTATGTTATTAGATGACATTATAATCAGTGATGACCCCATCACTTTGACCACTACTGAATAGCATAGTTAGGTTGTTTATGTTTTATAGTTTGCATTGTGTGTTACATTTCTCTTTTATTCAGGTTTATACTATCTATAATTATAAGGGTCCCTCTAAGGAGCTCCACTCCTCCCATCCCTCACATCTATTGGTTATATCCCACTCTCCCATTCCTTCTTCATATCACCTAACCCCAGCTGATCCCATCAGCTGGAAAACCCCTTGGAAGTTATGCCTTCCTTGGTTAACCTCTCGTTGGACTGCTTTCTGCAGTCCTGTTTACTAATTATTATCCTATCCCTCAATTTGTTAATTTACCCACTCCAAGCACCAGATTGGTATTCTCACCCCCTCCCTAGAATCTCCGCTATATACTCAGTACCAAACTTTTGGTACCTCAGTTGGTTCTTTATTAGGCTGGTATATCTCAGGAATACTCTTCTTGACCTACAATTATTATGGCCCCTTAGCTTACCGAATAGGGTCTCTCAATGTTGGTGGGTTCCACTCGCTGGCAAAGAGATGTAAAGTTTTGCAATACCTACAAAAGCAGAGATTGGACATAGTCTGCCTCCAGGAAATTCACCTAACCCAAACGGAGCCATTAAAATTTCCTTGCTGCTTCGCCATACAACTCCAAATCTAGAGGCGTACTGTAGCTATCATAGCAAGGAAATCATTACAATTAACTGCCTCCGATATACATACTGACCCAGAATGAAGGTATATAATGATATCAGGAAAATTATCAGACCAGGCCTTTAAAATCTGTAGTATATACGCCCCAAACATTTATATAAAAATCATTCTTTAGACAATTACTATTGCCACACGTTAATTGTTCTCTTATTTTATGTGGGGATTTCAATATTTCTTGACCGATCACAATCTCCTAACAGATCTATGACCCTACCTGCATTCGGAGCACCCGCTTTATCATCTCAACTCCAGATAATCAACATATGGAGAACTCTGCATCCCACAGGCAGGGAATATACTTGTCTTTCAGCGGCCCATTCCACACTATCCAGAATAGATTATATTTTAATCTCTAATCACCTCTTCTCAAGAGTTGATGACACAGATATTGAAACCATAGCAATATCTGACCATGCGCTGATCTGGTTTTCCATTAATACACAATTGTCCAACCCAAATTCCACCAAATGATGGTGTTTTCCCGCTCACCTTGCCACATCTTCCCAATTCTGCACAAAACTAACCACAGCTTGGCTAGAATTTGAATCAAACAACCAGCACCACTCTAATTCAGACCCGGTACTATTCTGGCAGGCTGCCAAAGCAGTCCTAAGGGGGTTTATAAGCTCTTACGCTTCTTCCTCAAAATGTTCTCACGCTCAGTCTTATATCACTTTACAAAGGGCTTTGACTAAAGCTTTCACAGCCTTTAAACAAGACCCCTCACCAAGCAATAAGGAGTTATATCTTACGGCAAAAACTAAATTTGATGATCTGGTTCAGACATTAAGCGATAAACATTTATTCTCAGTAGATTACCAATTCCACAAATTTGGTAATATGACTAGGAAGTTATTGACAAATTTACTTAGAGGCCCCCGGCCCCCTATGTTGGTCCAACCTCTAAAATCTAATAACAGCACTATCACAAATGACTCTGAACAGATAGCTAAAATAATGTCATCATTTTACGAGACTTGTTGCAGCCGCGGCCTCTCCTGCCTGCTCTGACACGGCCCTTGCATCACGGTGATGCAGTCGGCACATCATGGCTGAGAAGTGAGTGGATGCCCCCGGCAACACCACCGGTCGGGGACACACACACCCTAGGACCACCTTCACTGTCCTATGGACGCAGAGGACAGGAGGCAGATCAGCCAGGGGGACCCCGGCAATACATCCAGAGATCGGTAGGATCCCCCCCACTCCAACAGGCCGCACCAGCCCCAGGTAACCCTGCGGCAGCTCCGCACCCTCCACCGACTCTTCCCTGGCCTCACTGACTCTACCCCCTCCCCCCATCACCACCACCACCACCCACGTCTCTCCCACAGGAAGATTCAAGATGGCGCCGCAAATGGCTGCCTAGGAACTGTGCATATGTATCATGTGTTAACTGTACTGTCCCTGTTTAATTGTACTGTCCCTGTTTAACTGTATTGTCCCTGCTTATATTGCTACCTACCTGGCTGCTGCAACAACCAGTGGCGCCGCTGATGGCTGCCTAGGCGCTTTGCAGCTCGCGGGCATGTGATCCCCGCAAGTGATGTCTAAATGCTCTCAATGTAATGTGTACAATAGTTACATAGTTACATAGTTACATAGTAGATAAGGCTGAATAAAGACTTGAGTCCATCTAGTTCAACCTACGTTTTAATAGCTTATCCCTTGTAAAAGACAGAATATGGTTCTTATTAGTACCCCTGGATATTTTTATCCAATAAATGCTTGTCCAACCTTATTTTGAATGTATTTATTGTATCTGCCAACACCACCTCTCCAGGAAGAGAGTTCCAAAGTTTGACTGCTCTGACCGTAAAGAATTTTTTTCTTTTGAGGGAACGAAATTTTCTTTCCTCTAATCTAAATTTGTGCCCTCGTGTCCTAGATTCCTTTCTTGCAGTAAAAAGGGTGCTTGAGAGTTCCTTATATTTGCCCCTGATATATTTGTACATGTTGAGCATGTCCCCCCTTAAACGTCTCTTCTCAAGTGTAAAAAGTCCTAGCTTGCTTAATCTCTCCTCATAGCTTAAATTCTCCATTCCCCTAATAAGCTTTGTTGCTCTTCTTTGGGATTTTTCCAATTCCATGATGTCCTTTTTATACAGATGTAGCCGGTTTTATCTTTGCTGGCGAACCGCCAGCAACACGGAGCTCCATCTGACTGAGACGCGCGTGCGTCCCCCACGTACGCGCGTCTCAGTATCCGGGCAGCGGGGCGGCGAGGCGGACGCAATACTGTCCGCCTCCCGCTCGAGGGGGCTGGGGGGGACCCGAGGAGGCTGCGGGGGGTGCGGTCGCCCGGTGTGGGCACCAGGCGACAGAGTGCAGCACCATCGGAAGGGGACGCACGCCCACCTCGTGCGCCTGCGTCCTTTTCCGGCATACAGATGGCGGCAGGGCAGGGGATGGCGATGGCGACGCCATCGCCATCACCTGCAAAGATGAATCCCGCTACATCTGTAGTGTGGGGCCCAGAACTGTACTCCATATTCAAGGTGTAGTCTAACCAATGCCTTGTACAGTGGCATAATTACTTTTGAGTCCCTAGTTTCCATGCCCCTTTTAATACATGCTAGAATTCTGTTGGCCTTTTTTGTTGCAATGTGACATTGAACACTGCACCCCAGCTTATTATCTATATGGACTCCTATAGATAGTCCTATAGATAAAGTTGATTCTATTCTATCAGTTTTTTTTCTGTTATAAAAATGATTGGCTCCTAGGCTCCAATAAATACACTTGCCCTCAAATTGATCATGCCCTTCTACATCCATTTTCCCCAGCTGGCCTTCTCCACTCTAAAGTTAAAGACATTCCTCCAGAAATATTTCATAATATTATATTTCACGATACATACATCACATGGTTATCCTTGAATAAAAAAATACATAGAGATTACAAGAGTTCCCCTTATGCTCCGATCTGGGGTAACTCGGCTTTCCCACCCTCATTAGAAAACTCCCTCTTCTCCTGCTGGAAAGAAAAAGGTCTTTCAAATATCTCAAAGGTCTTTGAACATGGGGGTCAGCTATGTCCATTCTCTGCTCTCCAGGAAAGATATGTTGTACCTTCTCAACAACTTTTTATGTACTTGCAAGTTCGACATTATATTTTATCTTTAAAGAAATTATACTATACCCCAAACTCTCCAGACACCCTTAATATATTATTCTGGCAACTTCTTATCAAACCTTACCATACTAAAGACTTATACTGTCAACTGATTACACCAAATTCCTCTACTAATTGGTCCACCATCATTGGTCCATGGACTCCATTCATACCATATATCATCGAAGTCGCAAATCTACACAAATCTTACTCCGCAGCATTCAAACAAATTAAATCAGCCTATCTTCAAGAGGTTAATTTTCTCTTCCTCCATACAGCTTACATCTCACCCGCACAAAGGAAACATTGGGTAAGAGAGGAGACAAGTGCTTGCCAAAAATACCACCACTCCTCAGCTTTGTTTCAACATTGCATCTGGGATTGCGGCAAAATAAAGCAATTCTGGTACAAAGTTAGCTTGTACATCAACAAACTCTTCTTCATTCATCTAACACCAGACCTCCTTACATTTATATTCCTCCACTTTGGCTTCTTGAACTTATTACAACGTTTCTCAACATCCATCCCTCTACTGGTTAAGATACTAACTATATCCAAGAAACTCATTCTAATACATTGGACTTCCAAAACTCCTCCCAACCTTAACGAACTTCAACAAAAACTCCTCCACTTGTAATATCTAGAAAGATGATCTATTGCCCACAATGAAGAGAGATCTAGGAAATTTTATGACGTATGGCAACCATTCATCTCGGCTCTGCCCCCCAATACTAAAGACAATGTTTTAAAACCATTGCGGAAAACTTTGTGGTTCATATCTAGTATAAATTGATTTACTTATACTCGAATTGTATTCTACTGGTTGCAGTATTATATACTATATTTATATATTGTATTTTTTGTATGAGGATTTCTGAGGCGAACTGATAGATATGGGGTTTTTCCTCTATGATATCCCCCTATAGCACTAATATTCTCATTTGATAATCCTCTCTGCAGTCTTGTGCATGTATGAACACTCAGATATAGCCAGCCTAGTTTCTCAATCTCTTCCCATCTCTATACCCTTCTCCCCAGTCCCTACAATCATTTGTGCCAACCCCTCCTCAACTGATCCCTCCCCCCTATCCCCTCTAACATCCTCCACAACCTCCCCACCCCCCTCCCTCCCTTTCCCCTTTGTCCTCCTGAAAAAACTTGTTACTGTAATTAAGCATAACATATCATTGCTTAGTACTTCTGTTTTTCCATTCATTCTGGGAATTATTACCAGTGTCACTACTTAAATAAGTATACTTGCCCCTTCTTCTGCCTCTCCTGGGTGGTTGACACTCCCCCGCCAAATTACCACTGCTCATTGACATCAGTTTATGTACTTTATGGTCCTATTCATATATCAGATAAGAATAGTAAGTGTTTTGTTTTTGTTTAATGAAAAACTCAATAAAAATTGATTTAAAAAAATGATCAGTAGTATCCTGGATACCTCTCCACATACTTTTTACATCTCATTTGCTAATAAACTTATATGGTGTGCCCAAATGAAAATTAGACTTTTAATGTAGCGGCATTGTATCGAATCGCAGAGGGTTAATTTGTTTGCTACAAATGTAGTTCCACTACACAAAAGCGGAAGCAAAGAAGAGGCAAGTAACTACAGACCAGTGAGCCTTACATCAGTAGTAGGGAAATTAATGGAAACACTATTAAAATAAAGAATAGTGGAATATCTTAAATTAAACAACTTACAGGATCCAAAACAGCATGGTATTACTGCAGGGAGATCATGCCAAACAAATCTTATTGACTTTTTTGACTCCGTGACCAAAATACTAGATGAAGGGGGGCTTTAGATGTGGCATATCTAGACTTTAGTAAGGCATTTGACTGTCCCATATCGCAGGCTACTAAATAAACTTTAAAGTGTGGGATTGGATTATAAAACAATCAAATGGATAAGAACCTGGTTGCAGGATAGGAAACAGACAGTTGTAGTAAATGGACTGCATTCTATGGAGGGACATGTTACCAGTGGAGTACCCCAGGGATCTGTACTTGGACCAGTGCTCTTTAATATCTTTGTTAGTGACATTGCAAATGGTATTGAAGGGAAAGTAGGCCTTTTTGCAGATGACACAAAGATATGCAACAGACATACCAGGAGCGGTAAATCAAATGACTGATGATCTAAGTAAACTTGAGAATTGTCCACAAGCATGGCAACTACAGTTTAATGCTAAAAAATGCAAAATTATGCACTTGGGACTCAAAAACCCAAAGGCTCAATATAGTATCAAGGGTACTATAATGGAAACTACTGAGGAGGAAATGGATCTAGGAGTCACTATGTCAAGTGACTTAAAGGCAGGAAAGCAATGTAGCAAAGCAATGAAGAAGGCTAGTCAGATGCTTGATTGCATAGGGAGAGGAATCAGTAGCAGTAAAAAAGACGTAATAATGCCACTTTATAGGTCATTGGTATGGCCTCATCTGGAATACTGTGTCCAGTTCTGGAGGCCATATCTTCAGAATCAGAAGGATATAAATACATTGGAGAGTGTACAAAGAAGGGCAACTAAAATGGTGCATGGCCTCCATCATAAAACTTACCAGGAAAGACTAAAAGATCTTAACATATATAGTTTGGAGAAGAGAAGGGAAAGGGGGGACATGATAGAAATCTTCAAATATATCAAGGGTTTTAACATAGTACAGGAAGGAAATTTTCTTTAAAGGAAAAGAAGTAATAAAACATGAGGGCATGCACTGAAACTGGAGGGAGGTAGGTTCAGGGGGAAATGTTAGAAAGAATTACTTCACAGAAAGGGTAGTAGATAAGTGGAGTAGCCTCCCATCAGAGGTGGTAGAGGCTAAGACAGTAGAACAATTTAAACATGCTTGGGATAGGCATATGAATATCCTTACGAAGAAATAAGGATTAAAAAGGGTGGAGATTACCTGAAGGATAAAAAAGGGGCAGACTAGATGGGCCAAATGGTTCTTATCTGCCGTCAAATTCTATGTTTCATTTGTCTGAATCAGCAGCACCAGAAGGCACACTCGCCTTCTGGCTACAAGACATAGGTGTGTACTTAGAAATCCTCCATAGGGAGCCTGAATTCGGTGTATGGTATACCTCAAAGACATCAACAGATGCTCCACATAGGGTAATATGTATTATTTTATTAAAATCTAATAAAAAAAAAACTTAAAATAGGATAAGTACCTTGATTGGCCTTGTGTGACACCCTGAGGAAAACTAGTCATTGGTTGAAATGCATCGGGGGATCTGGTATACCACTATTTGACTACATGATCCCAACACCTGGTAATCTGAAAGTATGGACAACAAGTACACAGGACCTCCCTCCAACCCATTTTGCTGACACATAGCCTTGATCATATGGCCAATAATGGTACGTATCCTATTTTAAGACATGAGATATGACTGGTCATGCACTGTTCTACAGACACAGCCATTGTTATCGGCAGCACCAGCGATACAGTTCTGTACAGTTCAGTACTGGTTGCTGGTGCTCCGGCGCACCAGCGTATGTGGACTCATGAGCACCTCACACACTCGTACGTCCATTGCCGGGAATGGGGTGCACCAGCATCTTAGACACAAGCATGCAACATTCACTCATGGGTAATGACAAATGGCGTGCCGAGGCCTTGCTGGATGAGCTTGGCAACATCGGTATTTCATAAAAACAATTACTTTACTGCCTAATGTAATGGTCAACAACATAGACCTTCAAAACTAATACAATAAAAACTTTAACAAAGGAATAATATTTAAATAAATGTGGTTTGCAGTTCCTGTTAAATAATAAAAAAAAAAAAAAAACACTGATTAAGTAGAAAGTCTCAATTTGATCAGTTCAGGTATCATATACTGTATATGGCAACTGCAGAGTACATGATGTTATATAGTAATTAAATGTTGATATTTCAATTGTATAACCATTTTCTTAAAGCTTCCTCAAAGTCTTTGTTCCTGAATGTGTATATTATTGGGTTAAGCATTGGTGTTAAAACAGTGTAAAAAAAAGAAAGGATCTTGTTCACAGTTAACAACTGTCCTCTGGGTGGAACACTGTAAACGGACACAAGTGTCCCATACAATATGGCCACCACGGTCAGGTGAGAGCTGCAGGTGGAGAAGGCTTTCTTCCTCTTGGTGATGGATTGGATCCGTAAGATGGTTAATAGAATATAGACATATGATACAACAATTAATAGGAATGGGCAAATGCTTGCAAAAAAAGTAATAAAGATAGTCTGTATGTAGACAATGGAGACATCTGAACAAGCAAGCTTGAGTAGAGGAGTAAGATCACAGAAGAAATGGTCAATAATGTTTGCACCACAGAATGTTAATTTACAAGTTGCGATGCCATTGATCAAAGTCATGAAACAACTCAAGAGCCAAATTAACAGGATAGCTTTAATACAAAACATGCTATTGACTGTTACATTATATTGAAATGGTTTGCAGATGGCCAGGTACCGATCATAGGACATTACTGTCAGAAGAAGACATTCTGAGATTTCTACATTGGCGAAGAAGAAAAATTGGGCAATGCAACTATTCAAAGACATTGTACTCCCATCGTGTAGAACAATAGAGAGCATGTTAGGAAGAATATCTGTAGTCATTAAGATGTCAGCTAAAGACACTTGTGTGATGAAGATGTACATAGGAGAATGAAGGTTTCTGCTTAATAAAACTAATGTAATGATTAGCACATTTCCACAGATGGTCACACAATAAGTAATAAGCAAAAAGAAGAACAGCAAAATCTTGAAGTGATGAAGCCCTGGAAATCCAGTGAGAACAACGGAGGTGATATTGTTTTGCATCTTCTGTCATATTAAACTCCAAAATCTTAATATTATTATTTATTTAATAAATTACACATCTTCAGTAGTCACATGACACGATGGGCCGGTATATCAGACAGACATTTCACTGAAAGGAAGAGACATTGTAATCTTTTGAAATGACAGTCCATTTAGTAATGCAGTATGTGTTTCAATGTAGTGCAAATATTGAAAAGGGTAGTGACCAAAACTTTGAAAATTATAGACCGTTCAGCCTAACATCCATTGTGAGGAAAATATTAGAGGGGATAATGAGAGATAGCACCAAGATTTCTTAGAACATGACAAGGTGATTAGCAAGGCTCAACATGGGTTCGTTAAAAATGCAGATGAAGCAGTTCTCATTCCAGTTGCTCCTGGCATTTCTCTCACTAATCGCTGTCTGCCATCCACCAATAGAAGAGGGTGTGCTCGCACAAGATGCTCACATGCCTCATTGTGCCAGAGGCTGTAGCAGCCCTCTGCTGGTCTCCCCACAGCTCTTGCAACTCCCCTGCAAACTTAATTAGTTTCTACGAAGAAGTCAGCAGGAACATGGACTTAGGGAAATCACGTAATTTTTCTTGATTTTGCAAAAACATTTGACATTGTGCAAAAGAAAAGGTTGTTAGGAAAATTTGATAACCTAGGAGTAGCGGAAAACATTTGTACTTGGATAAAAAAATTGGTTATATAATTGTGAATAGAAAGTGGTGGAAAATGGTAAACACTCCAGCTGAGTCCCAACTTGTTTCATATATTCGTAAAAGATATAGGTAATGGCCTAGAACAGGGGTCCTCAAACTATTTTGCTCTGGGACCCCATCAGACAATAAAAATAATTAGAGGACCCCAGCAAGTTACTGCAGAAGGTCATCACATCACACGTGTAATCAGCAGACAGCACATACATGGCAGCCTTGTGGAGGCACAGAGTGATGGGAGGAGTCTAATATACCATAACCCATCACATCACACGTGTAATCAGCAGACAGCAAAGACATGGCAGCATTGTGGAGGCACAGAGTGATGGTAGGAGTCTAATATACCATAACCCATCACATCACACGTGTAGTCAGCAGACAGCACATACATGGCAGCATTGTGGAGGCACAGAGTGATGGGAGGAGTCTAATATACCATAACCCATCACATCACACGTGTAGTCAGCAGACAGCACATACATGGCAGCATTGCGGAGGCACAGAGTGATGGGAGGAGTCTAATATACCATAACCCCACACATCACACGTGTAGTCAGCAGACAGCACATACATGGCAGCATTGTGGAGAAACAAAATAATGGGAGGAGTCTGAAGTAACAGACTCCTTAAATCAATGACTAAGCTTGGAAAAGTTATCAGGAAGATGGTCAGCAACATTGAGTCATGACCCCATGATGAGAAGGTCGGGACCCACAGTTTGAGAACCACTGCCCTAGAAAGTAAAATTGCAACATTCGCAGATGACACAAAACTGAGTAAGGAAATAAACTCAGGAGGGGATTTGAAAGCACTGCAAAATGACCTCATTAAACAGATTTATCCACAATACCTATCCCTTTTGCAACATGCAGTATAAAATGGCTTAATTTGTTACAGTTCGAGTAGGACTCTCAACATTAGACCTTAACTTTAAGCCTGTGCAAGTATGCATTCAGTCTATAACTGTGGGTTATGGAGAATTAAGAATTTTAACTCTTTGAGTGCCAACGTTGATGTGAGAGATAAAAATGCCAGCCTCAATTACATTGACTGTTTTATTGGGGGCACAATATTTAACTAAACTTCAATAAATTGACTTCTGATCATTTGCCGTCAATAACTAAAGTGGTTCATATTCCTCGACTACGGCCCTGGCATATTTAGCAGATATTTTGCTCATCTCTCACACCAACATTGGCACTCAAAGGGGTAAGAGCAACAGATGCTACAGTAGATTATAGGAACATCAGCCGATTACTGCAACATAAGTATCCAGGTGGCAGCAAACAGACGGCTTTGGTGCAGTCAAAGCCTGCTGAAGTAAGAAAGGATAAGCACATGAGGTAAGAGGTCCCTGCTCGTGAGAGCTTACATTCTAAAGAGGGGGGGCAGACAGACAGGGGTGACACTGGAGGGGAAGACAGGGCAGATGGTCTATTGTCTATGGTCTACAGTGTTTTTTGTATTAGGTTTTATAATGACTGATCCACTATTATAAATGACTGTACTAGATAACCTGAATTAAAAATAGTTGTGTTATACAGGAGGAAATCATTGAGAAACCTGTGAAATGAATATATTATTTTAATTATTATCAATGTGAATATAAAAATGTAACTACAGTACATGCAATTAGGAATTTGTTTACTTACACACAGGGCAAATTGTAAAAAATAATGTCATGTTAAATTAAAGACATAGCCAAGCTCATCCATCCAGTGAGGCGTAAAGGCCGCTGGGAGAATACTTCATATGCACGTTTGTATTGTCGAATTCATAGTATTTAAAAAAAGGTATATAACATTATGCCATTGTATGTACAACAGTTATGCTAGTTGTAAGGTGGAACCCTGAAACTACATACTAAACAAAGCCAGTGTGTGGGTAATTGATGACTTGAAGGGTGTGTGTCTCTCAGACCAATGAAATGAGATGCATTGTATACTATTCATTTCATTGTATACAGTACATAAAATAGCAGGCATCAGTCTCATAATCAGAACACTCACATACACACACCCACCCACACACTTTTATGATGTATTTTGCTTGACGACAGATATCGCCTGGATCCAGAATGTGTTGGCTGTAATTTCCATCTCTGGAATTCCCACCTATGTTATACCACTTTTACACTGCCTAAACGTTTTAAAAACCGGTATTTTGAAACGGTATTTAAAACGGGTCTGAGCCTTGACATTGCACTAGATTACCGTTTTAAATACCGTATAAATACCATTCACATCAGTCAACCTGTTTAATCCCCTGAACACGTTTCAAGGCAGAATGCAGGGGACAGCCTATCACAGGTCTGTAATCTGTTGTTTTTACTAAATACCGTTTCAGAGCCATTCTCACTGCATAAAAAATGGCTCTGAAATGTGTCGGACTTTAACCGGTAAATGAACTCTGGCGCTTTCCCACTGCAGCCTTAAACGTTTTAAAATGGGAAAAAAACTGCAATATACCGTTTATCAAGTGCAGTGTGAAAGGGGTATTATATTCATCTGCTGTAATGCAATAGACTGTTATTATAAGTATCTCTTTGCTGTAACGCTATCTAGATCGGTATAATTATCTTTTTGTTATAAATTGTCGTATTGTAAATAACTATATTTGTTGTTACATCTTCCCTATGTTGATTAAATCTGTTTTTGTGCCTAGGGCCACTCTACAATAGTATAAACAGTTGAATACACTTTATTAAAGGTATATAATACGTGCATAACCACACCAGAGGTATATTATGCTAATAGACACAGTTTGCATCCACAGAAAAAATATTATATATTGTACAGTTTAAGTTATAAAGAATATTCAGTATACATCATTAGCCCATTTACATTTGATTAATAAATATTTCTGCAGTATTAAATAAACTAAGCAACTGGTAATAGACCTAAACAAAGCAAAGTTATTACTTACGGATCATATTTCTCTGTCCATGATAGTACGATGATACGTGCCAACTGTAGGTCAGATTACAACAGATATACTTTACCAAGAATATATAATCCTGTGCTACTGTCACTGGCACCAAGCCACCCTATGACGTTCTACTCCATACAGACTGAAAATCTCTAGTGTTTGATTAAGATTATTCCTAGGAGTAGAACAGTCAGTTTCACAAGTTCTAACAAGGGAAACGGTACTTGTTTCCTATCTGGGCGCCTGCTAAGTTAATTGCGCACCATGCTATTCTCCGTAGAGAAATCTGATCGCATCTCATCGTACACATACACGATATTGAACGATGTGATGCGATGCGATGCGATCCGATTCGATTTCCCATAGGAAACAATGTTAAATGGATCAATTTACCCAAATCAGCATAGGGAAGAATGGTAAATGGGCCAGAAACCCCAAAAAAACCCACAGAGCAGTGGAATGTCCCCCCAAAAGTAGTTGACGCCACCCCGCCATCAACGTGAACCCGAAGCGTGGCGAGCGCAGCGAGCCCGCGAGGGGCGGCGGTACGCGTCCTCCGACCTTTTCATGCCCTACTATCCACTAGGGCGTGTAGTGAGAATAGAATAGTGTGGCGAGCTCAGCGAGCCACCGAGCCCGAAGCGTGGCGAGCGCAGCGAGCCCCGCGCGGGGACGCGGATACCTTCACAGGTAAACGCGTCCCTTCGCGGGCTTCCCAGGTGTCCGCGTCGCCATGGACACCTGGGAAGCCCACGAGGGGATGCGTATAACTGTGAAGGTATCCGCGTCCCCTCGCGGGGCTCGCTGCGCTCGCCACGCTTCGGGCTCGGTGGCTCGCTGCGCTCGCCACACTATTCTATTCTCACTCCATGCCCTAGTGGATAGTAGGGCATGAAAAGGTCGGAGGACGCGTGCCGCCCCTCGCGGGCTCGCTGCGCTCGCCACGCTTCGGGTTCACGTTGATGGCGGGGTGGCGTCAACTACTTTTGGGGGGACATTTCAATGTTCAGGGGTGTTTTTGGCCCATTTACTATTGTTCCTATGATAATTTGGCTAAATTGAGCCATTTCACATTGTTTCGTATGGGAAATCGAATCGCATCGCATCGCATCGTTCAATATCGTGTATGTGTACGATGCGATGCGATCAGATTTCATTACGGTGCCGTACGTAGAAAACCTGGGCGCCCAGATAGGAAACAAGTACCAGGGAAACTTCAAAGAAATAAATTATTCTAGAAAGAAAGTGTCCAAACCAAATATTCTTACATTATAACTAGATATGTGCGGGTTTGGATTTCCCAGATCCGAGGTCGCACGAATGGTAGCAATCCGAGCCCGGATCCGAGTGGCGCTCGGAGCTTCCCGTCTGACCCGCATCCGGACGCGCGGGCAAAATGCCATCGCCCGGCATCGGATTCTCGTGAGATCAAAGAACCCTTAAATTCCGCAACCCCGCGCCCCTGGTGACCAGTACCTATCACAGTATATAATTCCAGTTTGCTGTTGCTCCTGGCGACCAGTACCTATCAAAGTATATAATTCCAGTTTGCTGTTGCCGCTGTCTACCAGTACCTATCACAGTATATAATTCCAGTTTGCTGTTGCCGCTGTCTACCAGTACCTATCACAGTATATAATTCCAGTGTGCTGTTGCCCCTGGCTACCAGTACCTATCACAGTATATAATTCCAGTGTGCTGTCGCCCCTGGCGACCAGTACCTATCACAGTATATAATTCCAGTGTGCTGTCGCCCCTGGCGACCAGCACCTATCGCAATATATAATTCCAGTTTGCTGTTGCTCCTGGCGACCAGTACCTATCAAAGTATATAATTCCAGTTTGCTGTCGCCCCTGGCTACCAGTACCTATCGCAGTATATAATTCCAGTTTGCTGTTGCTGCTGTCTACCAGTACCTATCACAGTATATAATTCCAGTTTGCTGTTGCCGCTGTCTACCAGTACCTATCACAGTATATAATTCCAGTGTGCTGTCGCCCCTGGCGACCAGTACCTATCACAGTATATAATTCCAGTGTGCTGTTGCCCCTGGCGACCAGTACCTATCACAGTATATAATTCCAGTGTGCTGTTGCCCCTGGCGACCAGTACCTATCACAGTATATAATTCCAGTTTGCTGTTGCCCCTGGCTACCAGTACCTATCACAGTATATAATTCCAGTGTGCTGTCGCCCCTGGCGACCAGTACCTATCACAGTATATAATTCCAGTTTGCTGTTGCCGCTGGCTACAAGTACCTATCGCAGTATATAATTCCAGTCGGCTATTGCCCCTGGCTACCAGTACCTATTGCAGTATATAATTCCAGTTTACTGTTGCCGCTGGCTACCAGTACCTATCGCAGTATATAATTCCAGTTTGCTGTTGCCGCTGGCTACCAGTACCTAACGCAGTTTATAATTCCAGTCGGCTGTTGCCGCTGGCTACCAGTACCTAACGCAGTTTATAATTCCAGTCGGCTGTTGCCGCTGGCGACCAGTATCTAACGCAGTATTTTATAATTCCAGTCGGCTGGGGCCTACCTACTCCTGACATATATAATATATTATTGCACTCCAGTGGTGCTGTCCTGTGGCATAACTTCACAAAAATAATGGAGATTCAAAATATGGAAGATAAAAAAATAGGGAAAGATGAAGAGCCGCTTCCTCATAGTGCTGAAGCTGCTGCCACTTGTCATGACGACATAGACGATGAAATGCCATCAACGTCGTCTGCCAAGGCCGATGCCCAGTGTCAAAGTAGAGGTTGTGTAAAATCGAACTCAAAGTTCGGTAAAAGGACTTGAAAAAATAAATTTATATAGTTGGAAGAGAAACGTAAACTTGGCAATATGCCATTTACGACACGGAGTGGCAAGGAACGGCTAAGGCCATGGCCTAAGTGCATGGCTATTGGTTCAGCTACACATGACGATCAGACACTACTCTTATGTATGGGTGTTGATTAGCTCACAGACAATGTCTGGATAGACATTCAATAGGTCTACACTAAAAGGTTGACACATGAAAAGGTTGACATGAGGTTTTTAAGGTTCTTTTTTGTAGTCAACGTCTGCATGTGGACCCCCAACTTGAGTAAGGCGTACCTTAGCAGGGCTTGCTGCACTCTCCAGGCTTTGGGCCTCTATAACATTCCCAATCTGAGTCCACATGGCTGAAAAAATCTACAAAAAAGGAATATCATGAAAATCTCTTGTTCACCTTTTCATGGTCAATGTCAACTTTTTGGTGTTGACAAATTTACTGTCTACCTTGACATTTTCTGTGACCATCTGGAACCAATACCACACACCATGGATGCAGGGTGTGTGGTATAGGTCCCTTTAAGCCGAGGGACCCATATGAAGCAAAACACATGGCACCTATTATATATATTTATATATATATATACTGTATATATATATATATATATATATATATATATAGTTACAGTACGGTCCGGCACTCCCTCTGAAGGGTTGATTGCCCCGGTGCCTGTCTCAGTAGACAGTGTAGCAAAGGAAGAAAGACTAGCACTCGTAGGTCTTTTCTCAGAAAACTGTATTCAGCAAACAGTGGAACAAACCAACGTTTCGGGGCAGCGCCCCTTTGTCAAGGTGTGTGAGAACAAAGTAAAACAAAATAGTGCTTACCTTAAATAAGGGTGAGTGGGTGGGTGGCGGCGCGTCGTGCTGGGCCTGGCCTGCTCCGTTGGAGGGTCGCGGTGACGTCGCACCGGAAGTGATGTCTGAGCCACATCAAAGGGGATAGGATGTTCAGGCTCTGGTAGCGCCGGAAGTGACGCAGCGGGGCAGTTGGAACGCACGCTGACAGGCAGCCATGGTTACTAAGGAACTCCAATCAGATCCAGTGGGCGGCTCTAGGCTCCAGCATAACGCGTAGCCTGCGTGAAGACATGTCAACGTCACCGCGACCCTCCAACGGAGCACGCCAGGCCCAGCACGACGCGCCGCCGCCCACCCACTCACCCTTATTTAAGGTAAGCACTATTTTGTTTTACTTTGTTCTCACACACCTTGACAAAGGGGCGCTGCCCCGAAACGTTGGTTTGTTCCACTGTTTGCTGAATACAGTTTTCTGAGAAAAGACCTACGAGTGCTAGTCTTTCTTCCTTTGCTATATATATATATATATATATATATATATATATATATATATGCTAGAATACACTCTCTTTATAGTCAGGGCAGCCGAGGGGGGGGGGGGGTACTAATTACCTGGGCCCAGGCTTGATGGAGGGGCCCCACAGGGGCCCTGGTCGGACCCCTCCCTCCCTTTCCCCTCCATCCCTCCCGGGTAGCAACAGCAGCACACACTTCTACAGCATGTGCTGTGCTGACAGCAGGCTCAGCATTAGTCTCACTGTCAGCGCGAGAGGTCATGCTGAGCCTGCTGTCAGCACAGCACATGCTGTAGGTGTGTGCTGCTGAGATTACAGTTTTAAGAGTTTTCTTCCACCCTCCTCTAAACATTTTAGGGGCGTGGCCTACGTGTGGGAGGTGCCCACACTTAGGCCACGCCCCAACATTTTTACCAGGGCCCGGCATTCCTCTCGGCTGCCCTAGTTATAGTATATATTTAATGTAGTAGGAAAAACAGTACAGGTTGAGTATCCCGTATCCAAAATGCTCGGGACCAGGAGAATTTTGGATAACAGATTATTCCGTATTTCAGAATATTTTAATATTTCAATGATATATTTGGAAGTATCTTGCATTTATGCTGTATAAACACATCAAACACATGCAATACACACAAATATATTTTATTTGTTCAAAAAACAATGTTTCAAAATATGAAACAAAATTTGTTTACTATCTCAGATAATGAATTTAAATGCCAAGCAACCATTTTCTTGTACATATATAGGGCCTTATTTTGGTTCATTCTTTCTGACAAAATCCTTCTGAGATGGGCAAAACCATGTGCACTGCAGGGGGGCAGGTGTTACTTGTGCAGAGAGAATTAGATTTGGGTGGGGTTTTACTTCAAAGTGAGATCTATATTGCAGTGTAAAAATAAAGCAGTCAGTATTTACCCTGCACAGAAACAAAATAACTCACCCAAATCTAATTCTCTCTGCACATGTTACATCTGCCCCCCTGCAGTGCACATGGTTTTGTCCATCTAAGAAGGATTTTGTCAGAAAGAATGAACCAAAATAAGGCCCATAGTGCCAGTTACATATCATGTCCTCAGTAGTGCTGTTACATATCATGTCCTCAGTAGTGCTGTTACATATCATGTCCTTAGTAGTGCTGTTACATATCATGTCCTCAGTAGTGCTGTTACATATCATGTCCTCAGTAGTGCTGTTACATATCATGTCCTCAGTAGTGCTGTTACAAATGTCCTCAGTAGTGCCAGTTACATATCATGTCCTCAGTAGTGCCAGTTACATATCATGTCCTCAGTAGTGCTGTTACATATCATGTCCTCAGTAGTGCTGTTACATATCATGTCCCTCAGTAGTGCCAGTTACATATCATGTCCCCAGTAGTGCCAGTTACATATCATGTCCTCAGTAGTGCAGTTACATATCATGTCCTCAGTAGTGCTGTTACATATCATGTCCTCAGTAGTGCCAGTTACATATCATGTCCTCAGTAGTGCCAGTTACATATCATGTCCTCAGTAGTGCCAGTTACATATCATGTCCTCAGTAGTGCCAATTACATATCATGTCCTCAGTAGTGCAGTTACATATCATGTCCTCAGTTGTGCTGTTACATATCATGTCCTCAGTAGTGCCAGTTACATATCATGTCCTCAGTAGTGCCAGTTACATATCATGTCCTCAGTAGTGCCAGTTACATATCATGTCCTCAGTAGTGCCAGTTACATATCATGTCCTCAGTAGTGCTGTTACAAATGTCCCCAGTAGTGCCAGTTACATATCATGTCCCCAGTAGTGCCAGTTACATATCATGTCCTCAGTAGTGCCAGTTACATATCATGTCCTCAGTAGTGCAGTTACATATCATGTCCTCAGTAGTGCTGTTACATATCATGTCCTCAGTAGTGCAGTTACATATCATGTCCTCAGTAGTGCCAGTTACATATCATGTCCTCAGTAGTGCCAGTTACATATCATGTCCTCAGTAGTGCCAGTTACATATCATGTCCTCAGTAGTGCCAGTTACATATCATGTCCTCAGTAAAGCCAGTTACATATCATGTCCTCAGTAGTGCCAGTTACATATCATGTCCTCAGTAGTGCAGTTACATATCATGTCCTCAGTAGTGCTGTTACATATCATGTCCTCAGTAGTGCCAGTTACATATCATGTCCTCAGTAGTGCCAGTTACATATCATGTCCTCAGTAGTGCCAGTTACATATCATGTCCTCAGTAGTGATGTTACAAATGTCCCCAGTGAGTTTTTAGCAAAAAATACTTTTTTTTTTCACTTTCTGGAATGTATGGTATTCGGAATCATTCAGATAACGGATATTCGGATATGGGATACTCAACCTATATTACACAAAATGTATAATTATGTTTTACAGTTTAATTAATACCGGTTATGGCTTACCTACAATATATGGTATACCTGCTATTTATTACTAAGTATTTTGTGTCGTCTTCTTTCCATATGGAGAAACTTTGTTCTTCAATTAAATTATTTAAATATTTTTTTTTTAATTTCAATTCATTTTTTTGTTTGTAATTGCAAGTAATAACATATAAACACATACACACACTCAAACAACTAAACATAAACAAACACACAACTACCTCACATCTGTCCTGATTCAGCATAGTTCCAATGTTGGGAGAAAAGGTGCTAGCATTGTTACATCTATTCACTAGTTCGGGGGCATGGGGCAACAACAACTCAGCCCAGCCAAAAACCCCATCCATAAATAGAAAATAGCTATTGTTCATATATATGTGGTACAGTGGAGTTTGGAGGGCTAGTCTAGTGCTCCCTGATTGGCTGGTGAATTTCCAAGCAACACAAGTCATGTGGAGGCTTGGATTTGGTTAAAAAATCTACAGTTTGGTGAAACCCATACACATACAATTTATTACACAACATTTTATATTAGAGCGATGCTGGCATTTTTAGCGGACATTTTGCACATCGTTCACACGGATGTTGGCACTCAAAGGGTTAAGAAAAATAGAGTTTCTAGACTGAGCCTTTTGGAACTCAAACTAGGTAGAGAAGGCAGAGAAGAGGAGGGAAAACAGAGAAACAAACACTAAACACAAATTAGATAGGTAGAATGGGAACCAAGAAATGACTGTGTCCTGAAGTCCTGGTAATTGTAGTGTTTGTATGAGAAGATAGTGGTCAACGGTGTCAAAAGCAGCAGATAGATCTAGAAGAATAAGAAATGAGCCTATGGAATTTTTTTGTTTAAGAAGGAGAGTAATCATGCTTGAACAGTCATTGAAAGATACCAGTAAATAGAGGGATAATGGATATATTTGGAAGAGCATATATTTTATTTTAGGATATTATAGCCTTGTCCTTGAAAAAGGAAGTTAGAGCTTGTGCACTCATAGTAAATGGTGGGTTTGGTGAGGGAGGGTTAAGAAGTGATTTCAATTTATGAAAATGTCTCTTGGGGTCAGAAGCTTGAGCAGAGATGAGCGTTTGGAAAAATGTTTCATAGGCAGTGTCCGGTGCAGTACGATAAAACCAGCAGCTATTATTAAGTGATATACAAAATAGTAGCGCTAGCAATTAAAATATAAAAAATGTAATGACAATAAAAAGGTACACAATAGGACAATTATAATGGTCAACAGTAGTATTAATAATCAGCATGAGCACCAGCATCTGCAATAAGTAAAATGCTTATATTGGATCCATTCCTAGTATGCCGCCAAATTCTATCCAGAGAGGGCAAACAAAGGCCCTTATTCTGATCGATGCGTACATTCCCGAATTCTTACGGAGCGGTCCGCACGCCACGCTGTGTGGACATCGTCCGTAGAAACGCCCACCGAGCCTCCGCATTCGGACGGACTCACTCTTTAACAGGGCGTGTGTACGGACGACATATAAACCTTGCGTGTGCGGTGGACACGCACAGATTCTGCACGGTCTTACAGCGTTTGCACGGTCTTACCGCGTCAGAACGGACGGGAACCTGGCCGTACGCACCGATGCGGAGTATTTACGCACAATTCAACACTATTTATCTGAACACAGAAATCGATCACATGACCCACTTATGCAATTAGGCAACCTCATTAAAAAGTGTTTGTTTTCTATTGGAATCAATTAAATCCTAATACATACTAAAACACATTACTACTACATTCATTATAGACATTAACCCTTACATCATGTGAACATAACATACATCTATATACAGTATGTACATTTTGCTAATTTAAAAGAGTATAAACAAGTTACACATATACTGTTTCATGTAAACAAAACACACAGACAACTTCGAACTGTAATAAACTATTTATTAAATTAACAAATTTGTAATGAAAAAAATAATAATTATAAAGTAACGTCGATCAGCTGATCCAACTCGGCCATGACCAGCCGCATGTGCTCCCTCATTCTCAAGAGGGCCCCACGTAGACCCTCTTCTGCTTGGGCTGGCTCATCTGTGGACATATTAAAAAGGGTCAAATTACTAATGATATTCATGCATACATTTAACATAGTCATACTTAAATTTTATAAATGCAAGGTGACAGGTGTGTGTGTGTGTGTGTGTGTGTGTGTGTATATATATATATATATATATATATAGAGAGAGAGAGAGAGACATATATGACACATACAGCTATACATACATGCATACATCCTAGATGGAAAGCCTGTTTTTTTCCCTCTACCCTTTACTCTGTAGAACACCTCACAGTCATAGTGCTCCTTCTGAATCCAAACCCGCCCATGACTAAGCTCTGAGAAGCATGTCATGAGCTGCACCAATACCAACTCATCAAAAAGCGCTCAGTGTCTGTTATATGATGGAGCGTGGCATGGGACTTAGTCAACTCTCAGGAATGCACAGTACATTTGTGCAATCAAGCATGGCTTGCCTGCTGATGGTCTGCTCCATAAATCATTGTCATAATGCCAGTTAGGTGAAGCTGCAGCACTAACCCACTCCCATGCACAAAATCATTACTAAGACCAAATCAACACACAATTATGGTGCCAACAATACATGCAGACCGCAGGGTGGGGGTTAGCTAGAGGAGGGCACAGGGGCACTGACCACTTGTTACTCCATTCTAAGCCACGCCTGTCCATACTCCATTTATGCCATACTTAATCTAGTTTAGAAAGATCAATCACCAGTAAACTCTACTCACCTATATGAGGCTACAAATTGTATGCTTGCAGCAGGGACATGTAACCCTTACATGAGCAAGTCATCCCTTTCTTCCAGGATACAGATTAACTACACAGGTTCAGTGGCACTTAAAATCGAACTGAAAGCCATCCTCACAACCTGTGTCATTAATATGTGTCCAGGATGAAAGGGATGGTTTGGCCACCCTATCTAAGTGTGTCTGTTGCTACCCTGTTTGTTATATGAATTTATAGTTTTTAAAAACACAATTGAATCACCAGTGCTACATGGCAAATAGTAGATGAGAAAAGGAATAATTATTCCTTATATATACTGTACATACCAATTTCGGGCGCCTGCACCACCTCACAGGCCTCCTCATTCGCCTCTTCTTCTGGGGCCTCCTCAGCTGGCACTTCCTCCTCCACTGGCACCACCTCCACCTCCACTGCCCACACCTCCTCCTCCACTTCCTCCCTTTCCTCTGCCACCTCCTCCGCCTCCACTTCCTCCGCCATCCCTTCCTCCAACACCACCTCCTCGTCCCTCGCTTCTGCGACCTCCTCCTGGGCCGCCTCTGCCTCCTCCCGGGCCTGTCTTGCTCGATCCCGTGCTGTGTTTGAGAAAAAAAAGTGCCAATTAGGGGTCATTTGGACAGATGTATTAAGCCTTAACAAGCTATAAATCCAAAGGTTATAAGTAGAGATACATGTACAGCCAATCAGCTCCTTACTGGCTTTTATAAAACACAGCCTGTAACATGGCAGTTATGATGTGACATTTGGGCCATTGTAAGCATCACAAACAATAATCCTACACAATTACATATTTTATCACCATTACAGGGTGTCAAACAGGAAGTAGCACACATATAGTGTATGCCATGTTTAACTCATGATCAGGCTGGTTACCTTATTGCCTTAAATAAGGTTATGTAAGCAATCATGTACAAATGGCCATTTAATGTGTAAACACTCACATCGCACAATCCTGGCCCTGATTTGCTGGAGCAAATCCGGCTGCCGACGCCTCAGGTCTGACCATCGCCGCTCCAGCTGTGCGATGGTCCTCCGCACCTGTGTGCGTGCGAATATGCGGCGGGGGGCCACCGCATAAGCATTCCGCTTCTGGCGGTTGGTAATAAATGGGCCCGCCCGCCCCAGCCTGGACTCCATAACGGAGACCAGTGTCCTCAGCTCCGCTGGAGAGAATGGGGCTGCTCTCCCATAGGCCGCCATCTTAGCAATGGCACAATTTAAGCAATCATGTCCTGTCATTGGTTGATCAGAGTGATATTTGGTATTAACTTTATTGTTCATTTTGACAGTAACAGCGTGTATGCGCCACAACAGACGGCTAACCCATTGCATCGCAAACCCACACTTGCTGTACCTTTGCATAGTTGAGCAGACCATGCCATTACTTACTATCTCCTAATTAGACCGTGTCAAATAAGTTGGGAACCCATTATATATAATCTATTACATTCACCAAACATGGGTTAAAGCAACAGGTGAAATAGTCTGCATCACTAGCCAGTTACACCTAACTCTACAAGGTACTAAACAGCTTTATTATAGTGAAAGATATACAGCAGAAACATAGCAAATAGTGCCAGACCTTTTCCAAAAATTAGGCCATGGTGCCATGTGTACACTTACCTTCTACTGGCCCACACTAGAGATGTGGAATGCAATGTAGCTAGCATCAAGCCAGAATTTGGACACCTTTCACATGTGATTTGGATGCTAGCACTGATTACTATTGCCTAAGTGGTGGACTGGATTTACATATGGAATGGTTAGTGTCATTTGTACTACATACCAAACAAGTGCTCAGTACAGATGTACATTCACATATACATGTCATGGCTGAACACATTTTAAGTTGGTCATTGCAGTACCAATCTGCAATTAGCTACTAAATCAGACTTACTAACTTTGCAAGGTTTTTTTTTTTTTTTTTTGCAGGTATGGGCGTGGCCTATGCGCCGCACGGTCTACGCTGCCGTACGGAACGCAGCCGTACGGAACGCAGGGTGTCGCTGATGTACGCCAATTACAGAAATAGGATATAAAGGTGTGTTTGAAAACTGCAATGTTGTTGCAAACATGGCTGGCTCAGAATCTGAGGAAGACCAGGTGTTGCAGGACCTGTTTTCCCACATGGACTCCAGCACCTCCTATGTCCCCCTTAACACAGACCAGCCAGTGGGAAAAGAGCAGCCAGATGGGCCATCCACATCAGGCCAATCGGCAGCTGGCCCATCTTCAGCCTCAGCAGAATCATTGGGAACACAACAGGTGGCTTCCCAACAGAGTAGCCATTCCAGCACTTCGAGTACAGCGACAGGTGGCCGTGCCAGTGGCCGTGGGCGTGGCCGAAATAGGGCAACAGAGGAACCAAGCAGCAGAAACATGGCATTCGAAGCGCAGGAGCTTGCTATCCTGGTGCCCCGCGCACGGGATTGGATCGAGTGTCCACAGGACAGGTTGACACACACAAGGAGATGGAAGATCTGGGAGGACATAACGGCGGAGATTAATGCGGTGGCTCCACAAGTTCGTGAGACGGAGCACGTTAAGAAGAGGAAAGTTCATGTGTGTTACATTTGAGCAGTACAAGACCACTAATGTTTTCATTAGATATTAGATGGAGTTGGTAAATGGCCGGTCACGTTGCTTGGAGCCACAAACATGATTGCCATGTCATTTAATCGATAGTTATTGTAGGGTGAGTGTGAATGTATCTTCTAAGGGTTGTTTTTATATTTTCATTGAATGTAAGTTGTGTGTAATGAAGCACATGTTGTCATCTGTTGCAGATCGCAATATGTGCTACAGCAAACATGAGGAGTGACATGTAGTAATATGTACACTTTGATTGCAGGTGGCACGACTTCAAAACCAACCTCAAGAAGAAATTGACCCAGCGGTGGGAACACAGCCACACCTCTGGGGCTGGCCCCATGCCATCAAAGCTGAAGCTCACCCCCCTGGAGGAGATGGCACAGTGCTGCATTGCAGTAGAGGAGGTCCGGGGGTGAGCAACGTCGACAGCGAGGCCCCAGCGGAAGTCATGGCTTTTTTGCTTGAAGGTAATTATTTGCCATGCCATAAGTAGCTGGTCCTAATTTTGCATGGAATGTGTTGTAATTGTAATGTTCTCTTTCACCAGCATCCCCACCGCTTGGGCCAGAATCTCTTGAGGTTGAGGAGTCTGTGCCACCTGCCACCAGTACCAGGCCCGTGCAGCAGCAGCAGCCACTGACCGAGGCTGAATTGGACAGGTGGGTGCAGGTGCTTTCCCATATTCAGCAGCAGGGAGAGTCGGCATCAGAGCAGGTGCGTAGGACCGAGGAGGTCTTGCAGGGTTTGGTCAGCAGCCAGCACACTATCGCTGGGAGCCTGCAGGCTATGGCTGCCACCCAGCAATCAATTGCTGCTAGCCTGCAGGTGCTGGCTGATCAAGCCCTGCGGCAAAATGACCTCCTCCTCCACCATAATGAGCTTATGGTGGAGCTAGTTGCCAGCAATAGGGTCCTATTGTCATCTGTTTCTGGTGCATTCCCACCATCAGCACTCCCTGCTGGCAGAGGGGGAACACCATCCCCCCCCTCACCAGCATCTGCTCCACCTGGGCCATCATCTGAACGTGGCCGTGGCCGAAGAGCTGCTGCACTTGGCAAGGAGCCTGCCAAGGGCAAACGTGCCCGCAGATGAACTTGTGTCCGCATTAATCTCCACCCTTATGTCTTCCCAAATCTTTCATTGAGCTGTGTGTGTCAGCTTCCTGTGTCCAATTCCGTGCAGAGGGTACCCACATTTGCCCTCGTTTCGAATGTCATTTTTGGTTCCCCTGTTGGCCTCTTTCGGCTACCATTACTGTGTGCTGTACTTGAAGTGTTGGTGCTATACTTTTGTTGTGAAGCCACCTGATGTGTTCCTAATGATTCTGCTGTGGCTATGTATGTCAAAAAATCATGTCTTTATTATATTTTTTTAAATGTTATTCCTGGCATGGTACCTTTTAATTTGTTACGGTTTCCATTTTATTTTATAAGTTCTGGTAATAAATGTTTTTTATTGCCCTCAAATGTGTGGTTTAATTGATACATGTAGAAGTGACATGTGTATTTCTATTATTAATATTAAGTTGTGTCCATTATTTGCAGTGTAAAAGTGTGTGAAAAGTGCAGCATATATGTGTGTGTTTAGTAATGGTCCATTTAAGCTGCAATGGTTCCAATTGAAGCAGTGAGAAGCGTGTAATTAATGAGTAATGAGTAAAGGAGTGGATTGTATTGTGTTCAGCTGACATTGATTGTAGTGATTAGGCGTTCCGATTGCCTAGCTCATGAACGAGTGGTGTCTGCAAAGCAATACTTGCTTATGGACACTGCATATTTCTAGCCTTTTTGTTCGCGTGCATTCGGTGTGCTATCCGAATGCACGCCTACCAAAATAAGTGCACTCCCCCGTGTCCGCCCATGTTTCCGCCCAGTTTAGCCCACTTTGAAAGTACGCCCCTGTGTAGTTCCGAATGACGCCCATAATACGCCCATATTTCCCGAGTGATTGCGGTGCACATTTCTGTACGGGATTATTGAGAACAAGTACGTAGACCATGCGTGGCACATGCACATAGCGTTCCCCACGCATGCGCAGATGGCTAAAAAACGCCATCAGAAAGTATTCGGAAATATACGCACCAACCAGAATAAGGCCCTATGTCTCTTTATAGAGTAGTGTTGGATATATTTACCGCAATGTTCGTCCAAATGAGGTATTATTCCTTTCAGGATTGCGTTCTGCAAAGTCCATCACTTGGTGAGGGGGGATTCCCCAAGATTTCCAAACAAGCGGATAATAGTAGTTTGAAATAGTACTCCGGTGGCGGCTGGTCTGGGTCCAAATTGGTAGGTAGGCAGTAGATGGCAGGTGGTAGGCTGGTGTAGTAACTCCTGACATGTTTCGCTACATAAGAGTAGCTTTATCAAAGGATCCTTTGTGTTGTTTTACAACCATCCCCATTTTTTGCTATTATTAAGTGCAAAGAAGTCATTATTAGTTTTATAGGTGGCTTGTAAATTTAGAGAGGTTGACATCTAAGTCAAAATGGAGTTTGATCAACTTCATTGAGATATGTTCAGATTTTCGACTTTCAATAGTGAAAACATTCAATGTGTGGGGTTCTGAGGACTGAGTTTGATAACCTGTGTGCTATAGTAAGATGGTTAAAGTTTTGTGAGATGAAGCGGTCATGGTTGGAATTTCGTTGCAAACAATGTGTGCAATACATAATGCACATTTTAGAGATTTGGAGGGTGATGCAGCAAAATTCTCTCAGGAGAACTTGAGTAGGTTTAATAATGTGTCATAGAAAGCATCTTATCATATTGCATTATTGTCTCGTTTGTGAATAGTACCAAGGGAGTTTTTAAGAAATTGGAGCATGTGGTACACACCGCTGCTGGTATTATTGGCAGTGATTTGTCATCAATTGAGGACAATTTTATTAGGAACTGTTATTGAAAGAGGAAACAGCATTGTTCAGGATTGTAGTCATCCATTACATAATATATTTTCCTTCCTTCCATCTAAAATATGGATCAGGTGTATTAGGTCTAGGATATCTCGTTTAAAGTAAAGTTTCTCCGGTACTTGTGAGTTATCCGGGCTGCCGATTTTTTCATCGCGCCCGAAATCGTGGGCATCGCGTCGGTCGTGGCCGTTATAAGGGGCCGCGACGCGATGCCCGCGATTTCCCATAGACAGTAATGTTAAAAGACATGATGGACCCGATTTCCGACCCGATTTCCCATAGACAGTAATGTTAAAAGACGCGATGGACCCGATTTCCCATAGACAACAATGTTAAAATAAAATGACAATGGGAAATTGGCCAATATGGGCATTTCACATTGGATATGTTTTAAAAAAAAATGTTTCATGGCCCCCCACCACCGTTAACGCCACCCCGCTATTGACGCCAACCCGAAGCGTGGCGAGCGCAGCGAGCCCGCGAGGGGCGGCGGTACGCGTCCTCCGACCTTTTCATACCCCTACTATCCACTAGGGCGTGGAGTGAGAATAGAATAGTGTGGCGAGCGAAGCGAGCCACCGAGCCCGAAGCGTGGCGAGCGCAGCGAGCCCCGCGAGGGGACGCGGACACCTGTGAAGCCCGCAAGGGCACGCGGATACCTGTGAAGGTATCCGCGTCCCCTCGCGGGGCTCGCTGCGCTCGCCATGCTTCGGGCTCGGTGGCTCGCTGCGCTCGCCACACTATTCTATTCTCACTCCATGCCCTAGTGGATAGTAGGGGTATGAAAAGGTCGGAGGACGCGTACCGCCGCCCCTCGCGGGCTCGCTGCGCTCGCCACGCTTCGGGTTGGCGTCAATAGCGGGGTGGCGTTAACGGTGGTGGGGGGCCATGAAACATTTTTTTTTAAAACATATCCAATGTGAAATGGCCATATTGGCCAATTTCACATTGTCATTTTATTTTAACATTGCTGTCTATGGGAAATCGGGTCCATCGCGTCTTTTAACATTACTGTCTATGGGAAATCGGGTCGGAAATCGGGTCCATCGTGTCTTTTAACATTACTGTCTATGGGAAATCGCGGGCATCGCGTCGCGGTTCCTTATAACGGCCACGACCGACGCGATGCCCCCGATTTGGGGCTAAATCGCGGGCATCGCGTCGGTCGGGTGTCCTTAAGTTAACTAAACTTAAGGACAAAATCGGCAGCCCGGATAACTCACAAGTACCGTTTCTTCCCATCGACAAATGTTGATTTTTAACTCCTTAATTGGTGGGGTTTTTCTTAGGGAGTGCTCCCCACTGAGCAAGTTTTTTTGGGGGGAGCACTCCCTTAAAAAAAACACCACATCTCCCACCATGGCTGTGTCAGTGCACATACAGATGTGTCCACATAAATTTAGCCTCATTGTGCATTAAACAGTCCTTCTAGTAATTTGTACACTCTGTCTCCCTCTAACCTGTATATTGTAAGCACCTTGGATCAGGGCCCTGTTGCCTCCTAGTTTTTCAGTTACTTTAATAGTAACTTGTGTGTGTACCCTGAATTGTTCTAATGTGTGCCATACTGTATGTCAGCACTGTGATCCACTTGTAGTGTATTATATAAATAGATAATATAGTTCAAAGTTTTTTAAATATTGAAATGTGCTGAAATGTGCTGATAACAATTGCCTACCAATACATTCCTAATAAGAGGTATGGTTCAATCTTAACTGTTGGTTGGTCATTAAATGGTTAAGTGCTTTTGTAGACCTTGGCAAGAAGAAGTTTATATACTGTAGTTGGAGGGAAGCAAAAGCACATGAGGGAAGAAGGCTCAGACCATGACAGCTTACAGGATAAAGGGATGGAAGGAGCAATGGTTCGGATGCGATCTTGGAGGCTTTGCTAAAGAAGTGGATTCAGAGTCCATTTTAATTTTTGAAGAGACGTGTATACTGTATGTACATATAAAACATTTTTATATCTTCATAAAGAACATTCAGATTTATTCACAGGGGGCAACCAAAGTACGTTCACCACATTCATCCTCCTTGGATTTCACAGTTCTATTGTCATAAGGATTTTAATGTTTATACTCTTCCTTGTGATTTAATGTATGACCATATTTGGGAACTTACTAATCATCACATTGGTGTCCTATGATAAGAACCTCCATTCTCCCATGTACTTCTTCTTCACACAGCTGTCTATAAGTGATCTTATCATAACCACAGACGTTGTTCCCTGGCCAGGGAAACATTAGTTTTGTTGGTTACATCACACGATTATATTTCTTCAGTTCCACAGAAACATCTGATTGTTTGATTCTCACAGTGATGGCTTATGACAGATATTTGGCTATTTGCAAAACCCTCCATTATATTTCTATAATGAACAGTGCACACTGCATGAAGTTGGCCATCTTGACTTGGACGTTGAGTTTTTCTGTTATTTTGATCAACACTATTACAACAGCAATGCTACAGTTTTGTGGACCGAACATTATTGATCATTTCTTCTGTGATCTTGTTCCTCTACTATAGATGTTCAGACACTAAAATTGTACAATTAGAAGTCTCTTTATTAAGTGCACCTCTGCTTCTAATCCCAATCATAATCATTATAGTATCTTATAGTAATATCCTTTATACTGTCTTAACAACTCCATCTAATACTGTCAGACAGAAAGCCTTCTCCACTTGTAGCTCTCATCTGACCGTGGTGTCCATATTTTATTGGACCTTGTTTGGGGTTTACACTCTACCAACAAAGGGACAATCACTTGGCCTAAGTAAAATCTTATCGTTCATTTATACTGTGCTGACCCCTTTGTTAAATCCCATTATATATAGTCTGAGGAATAAGGACATCAAGAAAGCTTTATGGAAAACTGTCCACAAAAATGTGTTCTCTAGCAATTTTGTTCTATAGAAATGGTTTCCAAGAAATCACCAGGTATGATCAAGTTGATATTCAATTGCTGAGTTTATGCCACAATAACTTTCTGAGGATATTTATAAAACTTTCTAAAGAGGCTCCCTGTAGGCATTGTCCATTATATTCAACGAAGTTCTCAATTTATACAATGTGTTAGAAAAATGATAGAATCTGGTGGCTTATTTTGGGCAACTTGTCCACTTGTCTTTTTTAAAAGTGTCCTTGTATTTACTCAAAGCTGTTTCATCAGAAAGGCAATCAAAGAATATTATTGTAGGGATCCACATTTATGGGCTGATTCAAAAACACTCAGTGTGATCTGTATTCCGCCCCAGCCCCAATGGTCATTGTTTGCCCATGCGCATTTCTCCTTTTCATTTGGGCACACCATATAAGTTTAATAGTAAATGAGATGTGAGAAGTATGTGGAGAGGTATCCAGGATACTAATGACATAAAGTAATCTTTTGAGCAGAGTAGAGAGTTCCTTTGGTGAAACATAGTTACATTTTACTACAATTTAGACAGGAATGATTCCCTGTTAACTTGGGTTGAAATCTCTGAGAATGTAAGGGTTTTGGTGTTGGACAAATTGTCTGTCAGTAGACATTTTTCCAATGCCAAACCGTGTCCAAATGGGATGAAGGGGAAGGTTATCAAAGAATGTTCTGAGCAAATCACCCACATTTTTACTTGGATTTTTAACCTCTCGCATGCATAATAAATCATAATGCTCCCCCATTACCCTAATACCCCAGTGTATAAACCTAATCACCTAAATGCCTGAGGTATACTAACTGGGATGCTAGCTGTTAGGATTCTAACATTTGTAGTGATTTTGGGAACCCGACCACAGTGTTGCGTTTGCTGGCATTTAAAGGATCTCTGAAAAGCAGGAATAAAAGGGTGCCCAGAAATTGGTGGTCAGTGGGTGCAAAGAGGAGAAGGGGTTGACCTGAGGGTGTGGAAGAGGAGTACTGAGTGAAGGGGTGAAGCAAGGAGGATGGAGGCTGGTGCGGCATGAGGAGGCAGCCCAGAGCAGGGTGAGAGATCCGGGGTGCAACTGACCTGTTAAGCCACTGATGGCACTGGCGAGAGTGAACGTACACAACACAGCTGGAGTGAGATCTCTGAAGCTGCCATGGCAGTGATTGACAGAGGATGGCAGGAGAGCAGAGGCACGCGGCTCCCCAGAAGCTGTGACCACACAGACCTGCTGCCTGGAGAGAAGACAATTTAATTAAGCAAAGAGAGCGCTTTGATAAAAATGTACAAAATACTTTTAATAACAGTAATACATAAGATAAGAAGCATCTTAATAAGTAACAACCTCTGATGTCACCTGCTATTTAGCATATAATAAAATGATCCTTGTGACCTGAATCTATGCACACTTTTAAATGTATTATAATTGATCAGTCACCAAAATCCTTAGATACCAAAAACTGCTAACATCCTTCCTCCAGAGGAGAAGCAGTGGATCCGTATGTTGGTAAAATAAATGGATAGTAAATGTCTTGAACCATATCATTTATATCCGGCTATGAAATGATTAACCAATCAGTGGATCCAGATGGAAGGCATCCAGGTATAATTGTATATCCAGATATGTGTAAGCATTGGTAGCATAGAGTTATCACTGCATACTCTCTGTATGATCAGAGATATGACATGTAATTTGGGCTTATTTGTGGCTTAGATCGCACCCACAATCTGAGCAGCCGCCTGGGGTCCATTTTTCTTCCTCCCTTTGTGGCTAGGGTAGCAATCCCAATGCCGCCTCCATAACAGACTGTCAGGCAGAGACCGCCAGTTGGGCTGTGCCTTATTCACACAGATGCTGCACACCAGGCAGGGAGCGTTACTCAGGTTGCGCCATTTGCACACAAACACTGCAGCCAAGTGTCACTGTGGCAGCCAAAGGGAAATCACTTGCTGCAGAGCTTACCAGCTGACATGGTAACTAATGGTGATGAGAAATGCTGGATCTATTCAGTGGTGCGGTATATCGGGTCAGTACATCCCCTTTATCCGCTAATGTAGAATGGCGGTTTTTTCAGAACGTAGTTTCTGTATGGTGACAAGGCTTGGAGTGGAATTAATTCCTTACTCAACCTCATCAGCCTTAATCATTTGAGGTGTCCTTTAGATATATTTTATATTTTTTAGCTCTAAGTTCTAGTATTTTTGGTGATTTTTTTTGCAATAAAGATTTTTCATTTTTCAAAAAATCATCCTGTCTTTCAATGTTTAGTAATCGTTTGAAGGCATCTCATTTCCTTATATAATTCCCCTAGAGCAGGCTTTCCCAACCACGGTCCTCAAGGCACACCAACAGTGCAGGTTTTAGTGATATCCAGGCTTCAGCACAGATGGTTTAATCAGAATCACTCAGGTACTAATTAAGTCACCTGTGCTCAAGCCTGGATATCACTAAAACCTGCACGGTTGGTGTGCCTTGCGGGCCGTGGTTGGGAATACCTGCCCTAGAGTATTGGTGCCCTCCTTAATTATCAGATTACCATTAATCTGAATGAGCAATTGTCTAGAAAGTTATTCCACTCACACTTAAAAACCTCAACTGAAGATTTAAAGGAGGGTATTTTAGACATTTTCAAACCTTTAGGGATACTTATAGTGGTGATGTTATACTCCTACCAAATTCTATTTTCCTTTAACAGTGCTTTTTCTTGCAGTTTGGACACAGAGGAGCACTCATGCACTTATAGCCAGGAATGGTTACCTATTTTGCTGTATAAATTTCACCCAGGAAATTGGGAGACCCACCATTTTGAGGTAATTGGCCTACCATAAAAGTGCATTTCACCTGTAGAAGCTCTGTGGTTAAAAATATTACTATTAGTATAGATCCTCCAAAAAATAGGTACATAATTAGTACCTGCATACCGAAAAAATCGAACTAACCCTAGGTGGAGGGGAAATTTTTGATAACACCTGAGAAACCTTCAATTTATCCAGATAATTTCTATTATATGAAATATTACGCATAGCCTTTGAGGCTCCACTCATTTTATGGGATCCGATACGATTTCCCGGCGGTCGGGATCCCGGCGGTCGGAATCCCGACACTGGAATCACGACCGCCGAAATCCCGACAAGGGGGGGACATGGATC
Source organism: Crinia signifera (assembly GCF_055691185.1). Classification (NCBI taxonomy): domain Eukaryota; kingdom Metazoa; phylum Chordata; class Amphibia; order Anura; family Myobatrachidae; genus Crinia; species Crinia signifera. Next base: position 325,584,135 of record NC_139220.1, read on the forward strand.
GCCCCCCCTTGCGGGCTCGCTGCGCTCACCACGCAGCGGGCCCGGTGCCTCGCTACGCTTGCACGCTATTTTATTCTCCCTCTATGGGTGTCGTGGACACCCACGGAGGGAGAAAGTTTCGGGATTTCGGCGGTCGGGATTCCAGTGTCGGGATTCCGACCGCCGGGATCCCGACCGCCGGCAAATCAACTGCATCCCATTTTATGATTAGTGAGATTTCAATTAAGGATCTGTGAGATTTTTATGTATAAAAACCAACACACCTGATGAAATCTCCCTGCGAGACAAAACACGTTGGGTACATGTTCTCCAATATGAACTGAAAGAAAATACTCCAATTCCAAGGAATCATTGTGATAAACATGTTTTTATTATTTTGTGTTTTAATAAATGTTTTAAATTTACTTTCGTATGATTTGTGGAAAGACAATTTACTAAAGAATTTTTAGAGTGTGGGCTCTATATACTGTAATACTATTTAGAAAAAGATTACCCGGATCTTCATCTGCTATATCAATACCATCTTCTTGAGGTGAGAAAGTATTCTTAATAAGTTCGATTCTAGTGTTTCTAAAGGAAAACATGGTTGCAGCAATTGAACCCAAATAGATGTAGAGGTAGGATATGCAGTGGGCAATTATTTGTATAGAATTGCACAATTAAAACTTCATGCAGCTGTTTACAGAGTACACAGAGTATAACTTCCAAAATACCCATACACAGAACCAGATATAAAGAAAGTGTACAATGAAGATAGCGCTTAAAGATTAACCATATGACAAAGCAGCAATTCATTGTGTATTAAATATAATAATGGATATCACTAAATTAGATAATCCTGTATGATAATTAACATGCCCTAGGTGTAGCTTGTTGAACTCTGTAATTTCAAGGTGGACCTTTGCTAATTTGGGACTATTTACATTGGAAAAGGGACGTTTAAGGGGGGACATGCTCAACATGTACAAGTATATCAAGGGCCAATATAAGGAACTGTCACGCACCCTCTTTTCTACTAGAAAGGAATCTAGGACATGAAGGCATGGGTATAGATTAGAAGAAAAAATATTTCATTCAGCTAGTAGAAAGAATTTCTTTACGGTCAGAACAGTCAAACTCTGGAACTCTCTTCCCAGAGAGGTGGTAACGGCTGGCTCATTAAATGCATTCAATGCTAAGTTGGACATTTACTGGATAAAAACGTCCATTGGTACAAATAAGAAATATAATCTGTCTGTAAAATATCAGAACCTACTGAACCAAATCAGCAATGGATACCAAAACAGTAATGGATAATCTATACCAGGTTGAACTAGATGGACGCAAGTCTTTTTTCAGCCTTACCTACTATGTAACTATGTAACTATGTAATTCCGTCCCCACCTCTTCGAACCCCAAAACATTTTTTTAAACTATATGTATTTGTTGTACAGTATGTCTTGTTCTGTATGTAATATTGGTATGTTTTCACATTATATTCACACTATATTACCACTGAGGATCTGCTGGTCCACCTGTGAGTGGGTTACAAAGTACTATAGATAATACGATTCATACACCTCTGTACATTCAAATAAGAGTAACATAGAGACACTGCAATGAGGCTGTTGTGATGCAGGCTCTCATTATAGGTACCATAATGATTGATACCGTTAGTATATCTTTGATATTTTATTCTTTATAGGGAGTACAATTTTTCTTTATTAATATGATTGCCTGGATTACTGATGCTCGTTATATTTATTTATTATTTATTAACAGTTTCTTATATAGCGCAGCATATTCCGTTGCGCTTTATTTACAGACAGTCAAAATGTAGGAGGGCCCTGCTCGCAAGCTTACAATCTATAGGGAAATAGGCATTGATACATAAGGATAGATACTGTATTCTTTATTGCATCGATTCCACCAGAATGCAAGGTTCTATGACTATGGTTCTGGAATTTGATAAACTTGCCTGAAGAGATGAGTTTTTAGGGAACGCTTATAGGTTTGGAGACTGGAGGAGAGTCTTATTGTGCTTGGGAGGGCATTCCACAGAGTGGGTGCAGCCCGTAGAAAGTCCTGCAGTCGGGAATGGGAGCGGGTAATGAGTGTGGATGAGAGACGCAGATCTTGGGAGGAGCGTAGAGGTCGTGTTTGATGATATTTTGAGATAAGAGAAGATATGTATGTTGGTGTAGTTTGGTTTGTGGCTTTGTGAGTAAGTAAAATAAGTTTGTATTGAATACGGTAGAATACAGGTAACCAATGAAGTGACTTACAGAGTAGCTTTGCAGATAATGAATGTCTGGCTAGGAAGATTAGCCTTGCAGCTGCATTCATAATGGACTGTAGTGGTGAGAGTCTGTATTGGGGAAGGCCAATAAGGAGACTTTTGCAATAATCAATGCGTGAGATGAAGAGAGCATGGATTAGTTTTTGCAGTGTCTTGTGTAAGGTAAGGGTGAATTTTAAATATGTTTTTTAAGGTGCATGTGGCATGATTTTGAGACAGATTGAACACCTAGGCAGCGAGCTTGAGAGGTAGGAGTGATTGCCATCTTCTCATCAGCAATAGAGATATCAGGTTAGTAACTACTGTTTATTGGTGGAAATATAATTATATGTGACGATATACATGACATTGGTGGCTCTTAGTATTAACATTTAGACGATATGAGTCTTTTGCGCATGTTTTTGCTATCAGAGTTATTATGGTGCTCCGGGGCGCCGCACATTTATGACGCAATTGAGCGCTTTGAGGTCCGTCTTGAGCTCTCATGAGGAGAGCCGACAGCAACCTAAGTGTCTAGGAAGTAACAATACTTCTGGTATCTGGCGTGCGTTCCAGCAGTGTGGAACGCACGGCACTTCCAGTTCTTCCGGATTGAGCGGCCGCAAAAGGTTGTTTATGCTTTCTGAGCCTTACAATATTTTGTCAGTACACAAGTTATCCTTATTGCCGTGTATCTGTGTATAATTCTGTATAGTTAAATATGTTTGATGTATGTATATGTGATTTTTGCCACTTATGACTGCGATTTGGTCTATTGGTATACCACGTGATGTGGGACAGGTACTTATACCCCTCCAGGGGCCAGTGTGAATTGAGAGTTCATGGTGGAAGGACCTCTTCTCTGTACTGCTTGGCTTTGACAAAGGTCTTTGATAAGTCCGAAACATTAGCCGTGTCATGTGAGCAACATTAAAACTTTTCTATACGTTTATTCAACAAATGGTGAGTGCCCTCTTCTTATATATATATATATATATATATATATATATTATATATACACAGGATCCCAGAACAGGCTGTTACGGATGGTGTCATTTCACAAGATTCGTCTAGTAAATTGTTTGCAGAGTACCCAATTGTGCCAGTTTTTTATACAATACCTAAACTTCATAAGGACACACAGAGGCCCCCTGGTCAAATGTCTCATAGTGGGGAATGCTCTATACAGAGGGCCAGATGTTTCATTATTTTTGATGTTACTTGAATTCACACTAAAACATAATTATTTTATGTTCAATGGTTCCTTCTATATACAATTGAATGGCTGTGCAATGGGATCTCCTGTAGCGCCACCCCAAAAGAACAATCTCCACAGTGTAGCAAAATGAATGGTTCCTTCACTGGCAGATAGTCCAGTGAAGGAACTATCTGCCAGTGAAGGAACCATTCGTTTTGCTACACTGTGGAGATTGTTTTTTTTTTCATTTGGGAGAAAACTTTCACTGCCGGGAAAACACCTTACCGAATATTTTAAAAAGGTGCATACAATTAAGTGGTTTTATATGACCTATATAATTCAGGGATCTAAGAATCCGTTCCAAAAAAGCAGGCCGAATAGGCCATATCAGGTTTCCTTAAAAACCTACCTACTTAGATTTTACCTTTCCTTAAGGAATACCATTTGCTGAGCAGATTTAATTATAAAGTCTTTGTCTAACCCCTGAAGAAGTCGTTCTGACAAAACACGTTGGGTTTCAATAATTAACTTTTTATTCAATGAAGCCTACATTTTATTTCAGAAAAAATGACAGAGAACTGCTATATGACGTGTGATCGGGACATCATGTGGTTACAATCTCCCTAAGGACTGAGTGGTACCAAGTCCAGCGCTCTCCGATAACCCCTTCTTTCTTATTTTTTGGCTAAAGCATGCCCGTGTGGGAGCATTTATTTCATATTGCAATTCGCTGCAAGTTGTGAGTGCCTGTATCTGAATATTCGTCTGCATATCCTGTATGGGAAACAGAGCACCGCAGAAGTTGGACAACCAAGTGGAGTGCCGGGCATTTCTGCTCTATATATATATATATATTGTTGATGCCATGACCTGAAGAAATTGCTTATTAAAAAGCAATGAAACGTTGTCCGTAAGGATGGCCTAAAAGTGTGTTTTATTACTAAGACGCCTGGAGTGCTGCTTTCCCCCCCCTGGTCCTCTATATATATATATATATATATATATATATATATATATATATATATATATAATAGAAAAAAATCACAACAGCGGCACTCAGCAGGAACTTTTCAGCGTGTATATTCAAAACCAATATCCAACGTTTCGGGGACCGTAGTGCCCCTTTGTCAAGGTGTGGGTAACAATAAAATACAAAACAAGTCTTACCTATATAGCAGGTGAAAAGTGGGTGAACAAGGATCAGCTGCACGATGGCGCCGCGTCCAGCGCCGGTGGAAGTGGTCATAGCCGGAAATGCTATGGACCGGAAAACGGAGTGGAACGCAACCATCCGGGTTGCTTGGTACGCAAGCTGCCGGGGTTGCCATGGTGACACTGAAAAATCAACAAAGTGGGGACATGTCAGTTTACACAACAGTGACAGGGTAAAATACACAATTGTGAGACAACATTTTCAATAAATGCTCTGGTGTAATGGGAGACCGGTCTGGCCGGAGCGATACGTGAGGTGTGCAAACATGGATAGTGTCCACATTTAAGAAAATAGAATATTAAAATATTGGCCTAGCCCTCCTCCACATCGGGTCCAGTGGTATTCTGCCTATGAGATGCAAATACTGGGTACCTGGTGTGGTGAATCTATTTATAGAGATGATTACGGGTATCCCCACTCTGTTCCAAATTGGAGACCTGCAGGTCTACGACGAGTTGTCTTGGAAAATCGACCTCCACAGACACAACAGAAACCTTAGGCTCAAGGAACACTTCCAGCATCGCCCAAGTAGCCTACCTGTGGAGGAACCACATCATCTATTCATTAAAAGCAAAAAGAAATCCACATTTGATCCCCCTTCACTTAATGCCTTGATCTCCACCTATTCCCGGCTATTGGATTCATCAGTGAATAGGTATATGGGAGCACCCCATCCCAATCATCAGAACTTAACACTGAGTCAACAGAATGCACTTGCAAAACTTAGCAAGTACCGGGACGTCATTTTTAGGGCAGCCGATAAAGGCGGCGGGCTGGTCATACAAAATCTTGCAGACTATACCATGGAATGTGACCGCCAGCTGTCTGACCCCGCCGTGTATGAATTATTACTGAAGGACCCGACTGGGACCTACAAGAAGGAGTTAAGCAACATACTCCTGATCGCACGGAACAAGGGACAGATTTCGGAGAATCTACGGCTAGCATTGACCCAGGAAAACCCTGTGGTCCCCATATTTTTCACGCTACCTAAGATCCACAAAGATCAAACGCACCCGCCTGGACGCCCCATCATTGCCGCCCAAAACTCGCTATATCAACCCATCTCCCAATTTCTTGATGGCATCCTACAACCACTGATAAAAATACAGCCGACCTATATCAAGGACACAACAGACTTCTTGAACATCCTGGCACAAGTGGAGACTCTCCCCCAAAACTCCCTACTGTGTGTAATGGACGTAAAAAGCCTTTACACCTCCATCCCTCACGAGGGTGGCCTCACAGCCATGAGAGATTTTCTGGAAATTAACAAATCAATGTCCCTTGATATAGACCTCTTCATCGATTTACTGCGGCTGACTCTAACCAAAAATTACTTCCTTTTTAATGGAAAATTTTATAGACAACTGTCCGGTTGTTCGATGGGCAGCAATGTCTCCCCTTCCTTTGCCAACATCTATATGTTTAAAGAGGAAAAAAGGATGTTCTTTGACAACCCCAACATCAAGAAGAACATCAGAGTGTTCACACGCTATATAGATGATTTGTTTGTGATCTGGAAAGGCTCTGCGGAAGAATTTGAGGAGACCATGCTGCACATCAATCATGAAGACGGGCCCATACAGTTTACTTTCCAGACCTCAACTCAAAGTATCAGCTACCTGGATGTCCAGGTGAAATTGGAATATGGTAAAATCAGCACCCAGCTTTATACCAAGCCGACCGACAAAAACAAGGTGCTTAAAGCCAACAGTTTTCATCCCATTTCTCTCAAGAAAGCTCTCCCAAAGTCCCAAATGACCAGAGCGGCGAGAATTGTGATTGAACCCTCTGCCCTCCCTGTGGTCCTGGACAGTATGATGGAGAAATTCCTTCAAATGGGCTACAAAAGAGATCTTCTACTGAAGCAAAAGGAGGAAGTCCTGAGGATACCCAGAGAAACACTGTTGAAACCCAAGGATATTCGGGGTGACCCCAAGAAAGCCAACTCACTACCTTTTGTCACCAAATTCAACATTTCCAGCAATGTACTACCCAGGGCTTCAAGGGCATTGTGGCCGATTGTGAAGTCAGATAAGAGTCTGCCATGCTTCACAAACAAGACCCCGTTGATTTGCCACACAAGAGGCCGCAATATAAGAGACCACATCGTCCACAACGACATCACGGGGTTCTCCTCTACAGTACATAAGTCTAAAGGGTTCTTAGGGAGACCGAACGGATGCTACAAGTGCATTAAGTGCACTACGTGCCAGCACATGATCACTGGCACTATATTCCAACATCCAGGCAACAATTTGAAATTCCCCATCAAGCACGTACTGACCTGTACAGTCACACATGTTATCTATGTGATACAGTGCCCTTGCCAGCTTCTATATGTAGGTAAAATTATTCGTACATTAAGGGTCAGAATGGCCCTCCACAGATCTGCCATCTCCAAAGCCCTTCTGGGTAAGAACAAGGACAATGACCAACCGGTGGCCAGACACTTCGCCGAAAAAGGTCACTCGTTGGCTAGCTTAAGGCACATGATCATTGATCACATACCCGAGAGTTTGAGAGGAGGCGATAGAGATGGCAAACTATTGAAACGCAAAGTCTTGTGGATCCATCGGTTGAACTCCATGAGCCCACATGGACTTAATGAAAAACTTTCTCTGAATTTGTTTCTCTAGGTCCACCATTGGCATCGGTGGGATCACACCTGAGACTGAATAGTGGTGTATATGCCCTGAGAAGGGACTTGACACCATATCCGTCTACAGATGATTCTGAAACCGTACTTTTGTGTGCTTTTTCTTCCCTCCACTCATACTCTCGCTATCCCTTTTTATTTTTCCAATAGTTATGATTATGCCATATCTAAAAAATGCAGCTTTAATAGTGGCTATTATGTGTGCTTTTTCTTCTTCTCCGCTTCATTTTTCTATCCCTTTCATGTATTTTCCAGTGTAAATAACGTGTAGCACCACTGAGGCAGCAAATGGTGTATATGCCCCCAACATAGGGACTTGACACTCTACCCAGTGATACTAGGGAACATAGTCCTCCATTGTGTGCTTTTTCTTCTCTCTGCTTAGATTCTTGCTATCCCTTTGAAGTTTTCCTTGCTATCAATACGTGACTGATTTCGAACACAGGGGCCTACATGCTATATCTAAAAATGCAGCTTTAATAATGGCTATTATGTGTGCTTTTTCTTCTTCTCCGCTTCATCTTTCTATCCCTTTCATGTATTTTCCAGTGTAAATAATGTGTAGCACCACTGAGGCAGCAAATGGTGTATATGCCCCTAACATGGGGACTTGACACTTCACCCAGTGATACTGGGGATTACAGTCCTCCATTGTGTGCTTTTTCTTCTCTCTGCTTATATTCTTGCTATCCCTTTAAATTTTTCCTTGTTATTAATATGTGACTGACATCGTACACAGGGGCCTGCATCATTTGTCCTCAGCGGTCAGTTGTCATTGACACATTTATTATACCCACTGACTTGAGACCACCCTATCCCCATTCTCCTGTAAATCCTCTCATTATGGGCACAACTGATAGAGGAACCTTGTTCTTCCTCTCTCCGATCACCAATGATCTCTCATTACAGCTTCAGAGGTGCTTTCCATGCCTTCTGTCCAGATTAACCATACAATGCTCCCTGCAGGTCTCCAATTTGGAACAGAGTGGGGATACCCGTAATCATCTCTAGAAATAGATTCACCACACCAGGTACCCAGTATTTGCATCTCATAGGCAGAATACCACTGGACCCGCTGTGGAGGAGGGCTAGGCTAATATTTTAATATTCCTTTACTATTTTCTTAAATGTGGACACTATCCATGTTTGCACACCTCACGTATCGCTCCGGCCAGACCGGTCTCCCATTACACCAGAGCATTTATTGAAAATGTCTCACAATTGTGTATTTTACCCCGTCACTGTTGTGTAAACTGACATGTCCCCACTTTGTTGATTTTTCAGTGACACGAGCGCGCCGCGTCTTCACAGCCGTCCCCTCACCATGGCAACCCCGGCAGCTTGCGTACCAAGCAACCCGGATGGTTGCGTTCCACTCCGTTTTCCTGTCCATAGCATTTCCGGCTATGACCACTTCCACCGGCGCTGGACGCGGCGCCATCGTGCAGCTGATCCTTGTTCACCCACTTTTCACCTGCTATATAGGTAAGACTTGTTTTGTATTTTATTGTTACCCACACCTTGACAAAGGGGCACTACGGTCCCCGAAACGTTGGATATTGGTTTTGAATATACACGCTGAAAAGTTCCTGCTGAGTGCCGCTGTTGTGAGTTTTTTCTATTATTCACTGTACCCGGAAGGCACCCAGGCAGCTGTACCCCGTTGGGTGAGTGCCAGGCCGCCAAACCAATTTATATATATATATATATATATATATATATATATATATATATATATATATATATATATATATATATATATATATATATATATATATATATATATATATATAAATATACATACATATAGAGAGAGAGAGGGGAAGTACCTTCACTTAGGGATCAATTGGTATGGAGTAATACAGAGTTTTGGGACAAAAGGGTTATACCACTGTGGATCCTGTCTTATGTGCAAAAAGTCAAAATGATGGGAAGAAAATGTGTTGAATTTGCATAATAAAAACTTTCCCATAAAGCAATTTCTAACATAACATTCTTAGAATCATTGGCATAACTATAAAATTTGTGCACTCCTGCCAGAAGTTTCAGAAATGCTGCCACCCCCCCCAGTAAAATCAGTTCCCCCTCCCCCAACCCTGCATTAGCCCCACAAACCTCCGGCGCCCACACTTACTCAGCATCTCCCTGCATCTGTGGGTTCTATGGAGCTATTGTTTCGCCACTGCTAAGAATGTTATTTATGTGTTGCAATGCTTATGCAGACTACCTTTTGTTGGGGACATATCTAGACAGTTGACCAGGTCCACATGGCAGAACATGTTTATGACATTCAAAAAAAACCTAATGACAAACACGGTTTCTGAGCATTTTCGAGTAGTGCATGAGGCTACAGAATGCTTCCTCACTAATTTTTGGGGAGTAGAAAAGATTTTTCCAAAGTGGCGGACCTGCGATATATAGAGGAGATCATCTCTAACTGAAATGAGGTGGAGTCAACATTTGGGCACTCTAGTTCCCAGGGGTCTTTATTGTGAATTTTAATTAAACGTTTCTTTTTTTACTTTTTAAATTGACTTTAAGTGACGTTCCTATTTTTTTTCTATATCATCTATTTTTTATTTCTTTATATCATCTATAGTATTAATATTCTCATTTCTTGTATAATGACCATATATAATTTTTATCTTTACAGTGTTTGAAATCTATTTACCAGATTTAAACACAGTGTGATCTACAGACCATATCCCTCATGTACTGTACTATTTCATAAAAGCAATTTTTTTACTTCCTACTGTCATAGTCAACAACATAGACCTTGACAACTAATGCAACAGACAATGTAACAAAGAAATAATGCTTAAAACTGCAATACCTGTTAAAAAAAACAGTTATACCCCGTATGAATAGTTAATTGGTATTATGTACAAAATAAATATGAATTCTTGGACTACGAACTTACGGTAAGTAAAAATTAACTTTAAATCTTAATTTGATTAATCTGGCTATAATACTGTATATCTGGTAATTACAGAGTATGTGATATATATATATATATATATATATATATAGTAATTAAATGTTGATATTTTAGTTGTATAACCATTTTCTTAAAGCTTCCTTGAAGTCTTTGTTCCGGAATGTGTATATTATTGGGTTAAGCATTGGTGTTAAAACAGTGTAAAAAAAAGAAAGGATCTTGTTCACAGTTAGTAACTGTCCTCTAGGTGGAACAATGTAAACAGACATAAGTGTCCCATACAATATGGCCACCACGGTCAGGTGAGAGCTACAGGTTGAGAAAGCTTTCTTCCTCTTGGTGATGGATTGGATCCGTAAGATGGCTAATACAATAGAGACATATGATACAACAATTATTAGAAATGGGCAAATTATTGCCAAAAAAGTAATAAAGATAGTCTGTATGTAGACTATGGAAACATCTGAACAAGCAAGCTGGAGTAGAGGAGAAAGATCGCAGAAGAAATGGTCAATAATGTTTGCACCACAGAATGTTAATTTACAAGTTGCGATGGCATTGAGCAAAATCATGAAACAACTCAAGAGCCAAGTGGACATAATAGCTTTAATACAAAACAAGTAATTGACTGTTACATTATATTGAAATGGTTTGCAGATGGCCAGGTACCGATCATAGGACATTACTGTCAGAAGAAGACATTCCCAGACTTCTACATTGGCGAAGAAGAAAAATTGGGCAATGCAACTATTCAAAGACATTGTGCTCCCGTTGTGTAGAACAATAGAGAGCATGTTAGGAAGAATATCTGTAGTCATTAAGATGTCAGCTAAAGACACTTGTGTGATGAAGATGTACATAGGAGAATGAAGGTTTCTGCTTAATAAAACTAATGTAATGATTAGCACATTTCCACAGATGGTCACACAATAAATAATAAGCAAAAATAAGAACAGCAACATCTTGAAATGATGAAGCCCTTGAAATCCAGTGAGAACAACGAAGGTGATATTATTTTGCATCTTCTGTCAAATGAAACTCCAAAATCTTAACATAGAATGCAGTTATTATTTATTTACACATCTTCAGAAAAAAACAGCTAATGTTTGGAGCAACAGGGCACGATGGCCCGGTAAATTAGAGAGACATTGCACTGAAAGTAAGAGACATTGTTATATTTTGATATGAGATTCCATTTAGTAATCTGTGTTTCTACAGTATATTACCAAATATCTTACATGACATGTGTGAATAAGAATAGTGCCAGTGAAATTCGGCAAATGATTCAGATTAACTAACATGGCAGATGGAGGTATCTTAAAAGTAACATGGTAACATAGTTTGAGAGAGTGAAAATAGACATTAGTTCATCAAGGTCAACCTACTGTATAACTGATCTCCTGTGGTGTAAATGATCCAAGTGAGGTTACCATCTATTCATTATAAACCAGAGTCTCTGATGACCTAAAGTAGCTGTCCAATATGAGTCCACTATAGTAGGATCATAATTAATTATTATACCCTTGATACTATTTCCTGTTTAACATTTGTCTCACTCATGGTTCATCAATAGTATCAGCCATCACAACCTTCTCTTGCAGAGTAATCCATATCTTACCTGCCCTTATTATAGAGAAAACCTGGGTGAGAAACATCATCTCCTCTAGCCTTAGGGGGTATCCACGTGTCATGTAGACAGTCCTTCTGGTAAATAGTTTGCTATATTGATCCTGTATGTACAGTATTTGAATCTATTAATCATATCTCCTCTTAGCCGCCTCAACTCCAATGTAACCTTGTCTCCCTTTTGCCCCATTCTGAATAAAATGGCTAAATTTGATGCTGTACGAGAAGGACACTAAACATTAAACCTTAACATTAAGTCTGAGCAGTGGGCAACAACTAAAGTGATTCATATTCCTTGACTATGAGGGGAGGGGGGTATTTGCACTATTTAACTCAACTTTATTGAATTGACTTCTGATCATTTGCCGGCTTTTAACTAAAGCGATTCATATTCCTTGACTACGGCCCTGGCATTTTTAGCTGATTTTTTTGCAAATCTCTCACAGCAACATTGCCACTCAAAGGGTTAAAAACAAGAGACACAGTAGATGCTCTATTGTCTATGGACTACAGTGGTGTTTGTTAGGTTTCATAATGACTGGTCCACTATTATAAAATACTGGATAACCTCATATGCCAATATATGTGTTATACACGTAGCAATCGTTGGGAACCCTGTGGAATGAATATGTGATTTTAATTCTTATCAGCATGAATATAAATATGTAATTACAGTACATGCAATTCATCATTTGATAACTGGCACATTGGAAAAAAAATAATGTCATGTTAAATTAAAGACGTACTGTAGCCAAGCTCATCCATCCTGTGATGCGTTTAGGCCGCTGGGAGAATACTTCATATGCACGTTTGTATATATCATGGCAATGATTATCTTGTTTACAACTGATTAATAAATATTGCTGCAGTATTAAATAAATTAAGCCACTGGTAATGGAACGAAAAAAAACAAAGTTATTACTTACAGATAATTCTTCTCTGTCCATGATAATACGATGATGCGTGCCAACTGTAGCTCAGATTACAAACATCTGTCACAGATATACTTTACCAAGAATATATAGTCCTGTGCTACTGTCACTGGGAGCAAGCCACCCAATGACGTTCTACTCCATACAGACTTACTGAAAATCTCTCGTGTGATTAAGATTATTCCTAGGAGTAGAACAGTCAGTTTTACAAATTCTAACAAGGGAAACTTTACACAAAGAAATGATTCTACAAAGAAAGTTTTCAAACCAAATATTCTTATATCATATACTGTAATACTATAGAGGATATGCAATATCCAACTTCAGAACAATCTAAAAACACTTGAAGAGTTGGCACAAAATTGGAAAATGAGGTTCAATAATGCTTCTTGGGAGACGTAACTAGTGTGCTTGTTATAACCTATCTGGGGCGGCATTGGGTAAATCAGAACTTGAAAAGGATCTAAGAGTCCAAACTGACAACAAACTGCTCAGTGTCTTGTAGCAACAAATTAGGCCAAGAAGATACAAGCCTGTATGTAAGAGCTACTCTGGTGTAGGCGTGTCTCATTGCTGGAGCGTCTGAGACTGTCAAAAAGATGAATCGCCTCTCCGCCGGCATGATCCCCTCTCCGCCAAAGATAGGGGACCATGCTGGCACTGGCGGTGTAACAGAGGTGCTGAGTAGGCTTGCCAGGGACCCCGGGGACAGAGATGCAGTTCCCGGCAACAGTACGGTAGTTACTTGTGTACTTTCACAGCGGCAGCCTATGCTGATAACATAGCCAGGGATGCTTAATTGGCTGCGGGAACACTACGCTACTTCTGACTGACTAGGCTAACTATGCTGGCCGTGGGAACACTATGCTGATTTTGACAGAAATGCTATGCCGCCGTGAAACTACACAAGTACCAAATTTACTAAGCCAAATATGCCTACAATATTCGGATTTGTATTAGTAAATATGAATATATTAGGCATTTTCGTATTTTTGCCATTTACTATGCCAAAAATACATCAATTCATATTCATGGCACATTCGTATTTGTAATTACGAATACAAATTTATACCCCATCAACAGAACACGAATCGGAATCACCATTCAAAAGAATGGTGTTTCCTAATTTATTAAGCTGCCGTGTTAAAAATACGTCCAGTAATTAGTGGGATGTGGCCACTACTTGCCAGCTAAATATGCCTGAAAATGCAACTAATTTTCTAGGCATATTTGGCTTTAGCCTGCACGCATCAGTCAGAATGGTATGTAACCAGACCCAGGCTCAAAGAGGCGGTCCTGGTTTTAAAAATTCAGGGACCATTTTAAGTAGGGGTTCCCCGTATTTTTTAAAACTAGCACAAAACTCAAGGGCTGGTCCTGGTTCCCAAAATATAGGGGACAAAATGAATAGGTCCCCCCTCCCCCCGGATTTTAAGAACCAGCACCAGGCCCAACCAGCCAGCAGGGTAGTGCCACAGCCGTGGGGAGACTTTTTATACAAGTCCCCCCAGCCAAAACATTCACCCCCTGACTGTTCAGTATGGGCTGGGATCCAGGGGAAGTGGAGACCCCCCCAATAAATGGGTCCCCCCCTCCAGAATTTACCAGCCCAGACTGAAACCTGGGGCTGTCAATGGTACTCCTGGCCTGTGGGTACCGTGCTGATCTGTGCATAAAAAAGGAATACACCATTGGGTTCTGCAGTGGAACTATGACTACCAGAAAGTCTCCCCCTGCAAACTGGAACTTGGAGAACCACAAGTCTCAGCATGCAGGGCATTAATGGCCATGCTGGGACTGGAACCAACTGGACACAGATGGCAGAAATGTATAACTTTATTACATTAACACACACCACATACATACTGATACTTACATCTCCTTGGTGTGGATCAAGTCCTCTTCTTTCCAGAAGTAATCCACGTACTTGGCAAAAGAAAAAACATCTGAAACTCGGCTCTTGATTGGCCGATTCAGCGATTCTGCTGTTAGCGATGGTACAGCTGGTCTTTTTTCTTTGCCATGTACGTGGATTACTTCTGGAAAGAAGAGAACCTGATCCACACCAATGGGATGTAGGGCTAGGGCGAGTCATGTAGCAAAGCACCCAGAGAGTGCCCATTGACAATGATTGGCAGCAGAGGGAGGCAAGAAGAGCCAAGCAACCCCTAAAGGGAGCCAGCTTCACAGCTCATCTTAGCCAAAGTGATCTTCTGGAAAGGGAGATGCGATGCCCATCTGCAACGATATGGATGGAGTTAACTGTGAGTCTGGCCACTATGGCCAATATTGTGATTTAGCTAACTCCAAGGAATAGTGGCAGTCTTTCTGAAACTTGGCTCTTGATTGGCCGGTTGATTGAATTTTTGTGTGAACTGATAGCCACCTTCCATTGACTGCCCAGGAGCATGCAATCATATTTCTGACTTGATCACGTTAGCACCTTTGTGCAAACCTTCTGTATAACACATTTGCTAAATGAGATCATGGAATTTTTGCACATGCGCAAATTGCAAAATATAACTCAACTACATGAACTTCAGCATTGATGGGCCTCTGAATTAGTTAGGCTCTTTGGGGCTAATTCAGAATTGATCGCACAGCATAACATATCAACAATACATGACCAAAATCCACAAAATCAAGTCCATCGTACACACTAAGACAGACCAGATACATCCACCTGACACTTACCAAAACACCAGCCTCACTACAGAGGAGTCCATTGATAGCCTAACGGACACATCATTCTCTATACACGACATAGAAGAGGAAGTAGATTACAACGACTTAGCCAAACTATCCTTTGATGAAGGGTGGGTAACCACATTGAAAGACTACCAAGATCACAACAAACCCACAACAGGACCCACACCATCCACTTCCCAGGCGGATCGTCCACTTCCCACCATAGACTCAGAAGCACCGTGGGGGGAACATTTTTTAGATACAGAGGCAGGCCGCAAAGCCTGCCTGCTAGACCAGACAAAAACAACCCCCAGGACAAAAAAGAGACACATAGAACAAGAAGAGGTTGTAGAGGAGGTTCTAAGAACCGCAAAAAAACAGAGACATGTAACGGACAAAAATCAAACACACAACAAATCACCAACAACACACCAATCTTCAACCTAAGCGATATAACATTAACACCGGAACAAGAAAACATACTGACCAAGAAACTAGAATTCGCACCTAACAAAAAAAACTAACAAATTTGACATTTTTTGTGACCTACACTCGTTCACCAGAAAACTCTGTGTTAAAAAATACTTAAACTCAAACCCCATAATCAGAAATCACCAAGACACCATTGAAAAATATCAACATACCACTTTAAAACCCAAATCAAACTTTAACCCTACATACCTAAAGAGCCATCACATTAAAACATTTGAAACACTAGTCACAAGAGATCTAGAAACCATTGACCAAAACAAAAAGCATCAGGACACTAGACCCAATTTGACCAAACAGGAGACTCTGGCCATCAGAGAACTGGAGCACAACAATAAAATTACCATCAAACCAGCAGACAAGGGGGGGGGCATAGTGATTCTGAACACAAAAGACTACATAATAGAATCCCAAAGAATCCTTGGTGACACTGACACATATCTAAAACTTTAAAGGAGACCTCACCAACACCTACAAGAAAAAATTGGACACACTACTAGAGGAGGGCAAACAGACAGGCATCCTAAACAAATCAGAGTACATGTTCATCAGAAGAAATCACCCCATTATACCAGTCTTTTATTACTTGCCCAAATTACACAAAGACCAGAAAAACCCACCAGGCCGACCTATTATTTCGGGCATCAATTCACTATCCGCCAATCTTGCACAGTACGCAGACAACTTTCTTCAGGGACTTGTTAAAAACTTACCATCACACATAAAAGACACCACCGACATCTTGAACACATTACAACACATCGAATGGAGGGAAGACTACTGGCTAGCGACTAGCGATGTTACATCGCTATACACCATCATAGATCACAAACAAGGCCTCGACAGCACAAGACACTTTCTAGAAACAGCTTCAACCCTACCCACTGACCACATAGAATTTATTATCCAATCATTAGACTACATCCTACTGCACAACTACTTTTGGTTTAACAACACATTTTACTTGCAGACCACCGGGACCGCCATGGGATCAAAAGTGGAGCCCAGTTATGCAAACCTCTTTATGGAAAAGTGGGAGGAGGACCATATTTGGGGTGAGCATGACTGGAGCGCCAATTTGATCCTATGGCGGCGCTATATAGATGACGTCATATTCATCTGGAGGGGTTCCGAAGATTCTTTAAAACAATTCACACAACAACTCAATAACAACAACAGAAATCTAAAATTCACCACCAATTTCAGCAAGACTGCAGTACAATTTCTTGACTTAGAAATCTACACAGACCAGGGTACATTACAAACCAAAACTTACAAAAAGGACGTGGATGTGAACAGTTATATCTTGTACAGCAGTGGACACTACAAACCCTGGCTAGACAATATTCCCAAAGGACAATTCCGTAGAATTAGACGTAACTGCTTCAAGAAATCAGACTACGAGACACAATCAGGAGAACTCAAACAACAATTCATAGACAAACAATATGATCCAGTTTCAGTCAACATAGCACAACAAGAAATCTCAGCTTTAGAACGGACAGACACATAAACCACTAAAGTCAAGGAAACAGACACCACCAAAGACACAACCCTATTCATCACCCAATATAATCAATCAGCCTCCACCCTTAAAAAGATTCTCCACAGACATTGGCACATTTTACAGCAGGACCCTGATCTAAACACCCACATTCAGGACAAGCCCAAAATAGTTTAAGGAAGGCCCCTGACTTAAAACAAAAATTGACCAAGACCCAGCTCACTAACACAAAGTACTCTGACAAACAGTAAGGGATTCTTCCACTGTGGGAGGTGCTCAGGTTGTAAAAATCTGAGCAATATCAGCATGAAAGCACAGACTTAATGGCATTCTACCACAATGAACAAAACTTTCCAGTACAGGGAACACCTCACATGCGATTCCATAGGGGTGATTTACCTTTTAAGATGCCCCTGTAATTTAGAATATGTAGGAAGGACGACAAGGGCCCTCAGTACCAGACTTTATGAGCACGTCAGGAATATAAAAAGGGGTTACGAACAGCACAGCGTCTCCTCCCACTTCAAAGACAAACATAACTGTGACCCCAGAGAACTATACTTCACGGCCATTGAAGCACCCAAGAAAAATTGGAGGGGTGGAGATTTTGCGGAGACACTAGACAAACATGAACTTTTTTGGATATATTCATTAAAAACACTAACACCCAAGGGTCTGAATATAGACTTTAATATAGGGACCCTCTCCAAATAGTTAAGCTTACCCATGTACCCTGATAGGCTTTATAGACATCCCGGTGCAGGATGTCACTGAGAGTCGACACACCCAATGTCGACCATTGGCAGAGAACACTCTGCACTCACCAGCATACACTTTAATAACTGTCAACCATTAATACCACAAAGTCTAGATTATTTTTACAAGATGTTACTAAGAGTCGACACATCCACTGTCGACTACTGACAGATAACACTATGCACTCACCAGCATATATCTCTTAAAGAAACCACCTACTACGAATACCACTAAGTTCAGAGTAACTATGACTCAGCACATATAACTCACACCCTCAATTATCAGCACAGCTGACAGCTGACATTATGACCCTGATTGACAGTGAACATGACCAATGAGATTCACTCTCCATGTGGGAGTGGCCCCCTTTGAAACCCTCTTATACCGGAAAGACAACATGCTAAAACATCCTTGACAAAGGCCCCCAGTGGGCAGAAACGCATTGGAATCACACCAGACCACTACAGTCTCCTCCCCACACTAGGGAGTTGAGCGCACGCCACTCCACTGACTACGCGCTTCCGGCAGATGCACATAGCCTGAACCCGGAAGTCGCGTCTGTCAGTGTAGCAGCGGCGTGGATCACCAACGGCGTGCTGCAGGGCTCTGCAGACGCCAGACAAGTTTCCACTGACCACGAGGGACGGTCGGAGTAAGGAGCAGGAGCCAGGTACGTGCCGGTGCACCACCAGTGGTGCAGGGACGCCAGCCCCTGGTGACACTATTGGAGCACCAACAGTATCAAGTAACTTTGTTTCCCACCCACCAACCCTGGACTGCCAATCCCCCCCCCAATATTCACCGGTGCACAGAACACCTAGCCCAGTGGACTGGACTCAGTGCAAGCCCACCCCCACTGGATACCTGGAGACCCCATCATCCCCCACCCATCTCCCAGTATCACACCGGAGGGAGAGTCATACCAGACCGCAGACACACAGTGCAGCGGTACTCTCCCCTCACTTCCCCCACAGCACCAGCACTGTCAGAATATTTTGGTTGCAGAGCAGTTTATACACTGTGTCCAATACAAATAAATTCTTCGTGCTTCACCCACTCATATCTGCATCTTTTCTTACCGCCGACATAACACACCATCCCACTTATTTGGGGACACAGTTATAGAGCTAGTGCGCTGGTCATTATCTATCTATTTATTGGAGTGGCTTCTAAGCTGAATGCTGCTCATGCAAATTTGCATCATTTGATCAAGTCTCTATTGGGCTTCATATGAAAGAATGCATTTGAAAGTTTTTGGTTGTGTTGAGCAGAATCACCCACTGTCATGGCATAAAATGTTAGTAGCTAAATAATTATATGAAAACTCCACCAATTCAAAACAAAATGTTTTTTTTTTTTTTATTGCAAAATAACACAAAAACAAACAGCATACTGTAAGGCAGTACCAAAAAATTCAGAACAAAACCCAATGATGAATCGATTGAATTGTGAATGAAGGTATCCAAATAGCTGACAGACAATGTCTAGACCAGTGATGGCTGACCTTGAGGCTCCAGCTGTGGTTGAACTACACATCCCAGCATGCCCTGCTACAGGTTTACTGTTTAGCCATCCTAAAACTGATACAGGGTCTAGACCAACATATATGATCTGGTGTTCCATAGGGCATAGGAAAGAGGGGGGGTGGGTTTTGTGCTTATGTGGATAAGGTTTTTGGGATTGCAGAAGCAAGGGGGGTCCTTGGGGGAGTGGGGCTGAGGGTTCAGGATAGGTATGGGATGGGAGGGGGGAGGAGCGGTAGGAGAAAGTGAAGTTGAGAGATTAAAAGCCATGAGGACCAGAGGTGAGAGGGTAGATTAGTGAAAGCAGACAGGGAACAGGGATTTGGGAAGACAGACAGTGTCTGTAGTAGATTGCGAGGATATGGTAGATAACAGAGTGAGATAGCTTGGGATATGAAGAAGGAGAGAAGGTAACAGGCAAGAAACAGCTGTTAGAGAGGAGACAAGTGGGTAAAATCAGGTTGATTGAGTAGTCCAATTAAGTATGAAACAACAACAAGCGAGAAGATGAAAGGAACAGAGAAGTTAGGCAAATGTGAGCAGGCATGAAGAGGGAAACAGAGTGCAACAAATGTTTGGCAAAGATAAGGGAAAGTAACAGTGAATGAGAAAAAAGAAATACAATGTTGGATAAAATATAGACAAAATTAATTAAGTGTCAAAATTAAGCAGCAGGTTACAATAAGATAAAAAGAAGATACATATATCACAATGCAAACTCACCTTTTTCTGTATTCCAACTCACCAGTTCTGTTTCCAACTCACAAGTATTCAAGCTTCACTTTACTCTGCAAGCTTCTCTCTCAATGAGCAAGCTCCAAATCTCCAAATGTCTTATGTATTAAGTTGCTGACCTGAATTCTGCTTAAGCCTGGTCAAACAATTGGGGAGTTTAACACAACAGACAAATGGAGTGTATGCCTATCAAACCCACCAAAATACTCCTTTGAGAAATATCCCTTGGATGCAATTTGGTGTGCAATTAAACTGATATTGACACCAATTGTTGACTCCTCTCTGAGATCTGGGTACATCTTTTCTACTAATTTCTTCTTCATGGGGGAAAACTGCTGAAGCCTGTCACTCTCATCCACCATTCGATATCACTGATAGATGATGGACAGCAGAAGGGAGACTCGCCAGTTCCCACATCCTTCACTATCACGTGCTTATTTTCTGTTACTCTCTCATTTGCTGTGTTTCCTGTAACCTCTCTGCAATACAATTAGGTATCAGATGGCCTCACACCACGCATGGCAAAAAGCAGAAGTACACCTGGGTTTCTCCATAAGGGTAGAGTTGTCCTCCAATCTATAAGGTACGTACGACCATTCATAACTGGCTCGCCTGTAACCTATCCAAATTCAGAAGCTAAACATTGATTGGCCGGGTCAATACCTGTTTGGGGGACCAACATGGAATACCCGGAGCCGTAAATATACAGAGACAGCAGAAACACCACTACCTCGTTGAAGGAGCACTGTATCTAACAATACTCACCAATACATTCCTCTGATCAGTACCTACTTAGACCAAGGCCATTTCTGTATTTAATTAGGAGGATTGCCACATATAGAGGATACATTTACTACAACGCACACCAGTCAAGTCAGACAGTCATAGGGCAATTGCTGTGTCAAGCGTTTTTATATTTACTCCAGAAAAGCACATATAAATTCTATGAATAATAATATTTGAGCCTAGGGTGTTCTTTATTGTACAGTATGTAATTTCTGATTCTAGTCCTTACACCAAGAATTCGTTTTGATAGAGTTCTCTCGTGACCGGGAAAATATGTCAAGGAGAAGAAAAGAGTACAATGTCTAGTGGTTCTAGATAAAAAAATACAAAATAAAGGATAAAAATCGAGGGCCCCAGAATGCGTACCCTCACTCACATAGAGAAAGATAGGAACCTGTGCATAAAGGTTTCTTTATCATGGGTCACACTCCATGATAATGGTATCGCTTCCCTACACCTGTATAATTGTACACGTACCGTACTCACATTAAGTACACTTTGAACACACATATAAAGGTATCTTTAAATAGTGAGCGATCCTCTGAATCAATTTCCCATGTAAACGGACTCCAATCCACATTCAAGGGAGCAGACCGGATGGATATGTCAAAGGAAAAAAAGAGAAGATACGGTGTCTAGTGGGTCTTAACCCAAATTCAAAGTATTATAGAGGGACCCAGGATGCGTACCCTCACTCACATGAAGACAGAAAATACCCTGTGTATAAAGGTTTCTTTATCGTGGGTCACACTTTTGTGGTAATAGCAATGGTTTCCTCCACCGGTAAGGTTATAAACGTACCGTACTCACATAGAGTGCATATGGATACCACATATAAAGGTATCTTTAAATATAGGCTTGTCCTCTGGATGATGCAGAGCTCAAGCACATAGACTCCAGTGCATATTTAAAAAATAAAGAGAGGATTTCTCTCAGTATAAAACATTTATTTGTAGGTGCATAAAACAAAACAGAGTAAAATGGTGACTGGAAGATTGAAATGAATAGTGATAGCTAGATCCGTGCAGTGGCCACATGCGCCGGAGCTCCACCATCCAGTCACCATTTTACTCTGTTTTGTTTTATGCACCTACAAATAAATGTTTTATACTGAGAGAAATCCTCTCTTTATTTTTTAAATATGCACTGGAGTCTATGTTCTTGAGATCTGCATCATCCAGAGGACAAGCCTATATTTAAAGATACCTTTATATGTGGTATCCATATGCACTCGATGTGAGTACGGTACGTTTATAACCTTACCAGTGGAGGAAACCATTGCTATTACCACAAAAGTGTGACCCACGATAAAGAAACCTTTTACACAGGGTATTTTCTGTCTTCATGTTAGTGAGGGTACGCATCCTGGGTCCCTCTATAATACTTTGTATTTGGGTTAAGACCCACTAGACACCGTATATTCTCTTTTTTTCCTTTGACATATCCATCTGGTCTCCTCCCTTGAATGTGGATTGGAGTCCGTTTACATGGGAAATTGATTCAGAGGATCACTCACTATTTAAAGATATCTTTATATGTGTGTTCAAAGTGTACTTAATGTAAGTATGGTACGTGTACAATTATACCGGTGGAGGGAAGCGATACCATTATCACGGAGTGTGACCCATGATAAAGAAACCTTTATGCACAGGTTCCTATCTTTCTCTATGTGAGTGAGGGTACGCATTCTGGGGCCCTCGATTTTTATCCTTTATTGTGTATTTTTTTATCTAGAACCACTAGACATTGTACTCTTTTCTTCTCCTTGACATATTTTCCCGGTCCCGAGAGAACTCTATCAAAACGAATTCTTGGTGTAAGGACAAACATCATCGCCATGTGCCTGATTTCTTGAAAAAATTGCTGTTAATGAGGACTTTTTGGTGGTCCTATTTTGAAGGCCTGGCTGAAGGTGCTAGGTAGCGCCTTGGGACTTTTCTTTTGTTTTTCATTAATTTCTGATTCTAATCTGTTCTAAATTATGGAGTAAGTACAGATCATTTCACACTCTAATAACTACACCATGACAGTATATTATTTGTTGTTATAACTATTGCAAATTATTACCTGTACGAATTTTTGTTCTTATATAGTGTACCATTAATTTAGCGTAATTATTCAATAAAAGTTAATTTTTAAATCATATCAATTATCATCTATCAAGTGTGCCACAAAACCCTTTCATTCTTCCTTTGTAGTCATCTCTTTGACACATCTACTCAGTTCATTGTTGAACTGTTTTTGGGAGCACCATCAATCAGACACTGCTGGTCATATTAGTCTAAGTGGTATTTACGTTGGTTTAAACATTCTTTGCACTCTTTTCACTGTATTTCATTACAATAGATTGCCAGTGCCAACCCCCACCCATATTGTATAGACATGGGGTGGTCCCAACTGTCAGGAGCCACAGGGGCAATAGGAGACTGAGACTGGCTGCTGTAACATAGCAGCTGCCTTTACTTACTCATTTAGGCATTTGCTGTAATGGTTGGTGGATACTCACATTTAAGGAGCTTCTTGTGAGCCCATTCCCACCAGTAATTGCTTCCTGAAGCCTTTTTTGCCAGCCTCTGGTTTCTGAATCCAGTCAGAGCTATTGTACATCCTGTTTCCGGTCTGTGAGATCATGCTATTGTTGAATACCCGGAGCTGTAAATATACAGAGACAGCAGAAACACCACTGCCTTGTTGAAGGAGCACCGTAAGATGTTGTGTTCCAGCCGAAAAGTCAGCTTTCCAGATTGTCCAGCCTGAAGCCTTTTGGATTTGGAATTCTGGGCCTGTGCTGTAAACTCCAATAGTCAATGTCTACATCCCTCATGGTACCGTGAGTCCAGCGGCTTTGCAGCACATTGCAGCAAAATCCACCTTTCTTTTGTATTATAATTTTATTATGTTCTTATTGCACTGTGGCAGAAGTCACATATTATTGTTTGTACATTCTCATATTACATTTTTGCATATTAAGTTTCATTGTCGCATATTAGCGGTTGGCTCTAAATCTTGTCCGTTGGTGTTATTTGCAACAGAGCTGCTCATATCTGGGTTTTGTTATTATTTTTAGCCTGGTTTTGTCTATTTTGTTTTGCTAGTTAGGTTTCCACTTACTTTTACCCTGTCTCTGTTGGTACCTTCTGGCAAAACTTGGTGGTAGCCAAGTATGGGTGGAAAAAAAATACCTAAATTGGTAAATCAGGCGCAACTTTTTAAATAAATAATAATTATAGATCATATATATATATTCTTATATATGTATATATGTTCTTGACTTCTGTCAAGAACTCTGCAAAAACAGATTGCCAAAAAATGTCCGTGAATGTAACAATCTGCATCTGTTTCCAAAAAAAACCAGATTAGACTTTGAGAGATTGAATACCTTCATAATCTAATTGGTTGCAATGAGCGATATCACTTCTTTTAATTTTTAGAAGCTTTATTAAATTTACTACTATTAGTCTGTTAAAGTGGTTCTCAAACTATTTAGCTCTGGTGCCCAATCAGACAATAAAAATTATTACAGGACCCCTGCAAGTTATAGCTGAACAGTTGCCACATATGTGGTCAGCAGACCATACATGCACGGCAGCATTGTGGAGACACAAAACAGAAGTCAGGTGACTGCTAATGTGAGACAAGCTCCTATCTGAGTACCTGCCCTACTTGTGTTTTTAATATGGAAATGTTGGAGCTTATACCTGCTGTAAGGACTTTGTGGATGGCAGAGATGTAGTGGGTGACAGGGGGAGGCAGACAATGGCAGGAAGCCAGCCTGAATAATCTTCAGATCTAAACCAGTGAAGCTGATCTGAAGTAACAGACAATTAAAGAGTTTTTCAGACTCCTTGGATAATGACGTTGTGACCCCATGCTGAGATGGTCATGACCCACTTTGGGTTTAGGACCCAGAGTTTGAGAACCACTGGTCTATTCCATATGGTATACTGTTGTTCAAAAACTTCCTTGCAAGATAATAGATTTTTGCTACGACATTACTGTAGGTTTTTGCATGACAATTTGTGTTCATAGTAAAGTGAAGTTACTTCACTTACTGAAACAAATGTAAAGTTTATATTTTATGTTTCACATATTCTTATCTATACTGTAAGTGTTAAATATAATGCAAGACGTGTACTGAATTATAGCTTTTGTTTTAATGAAGTTACTGGTTCTCCTGACATTTTGAACTAATTCCTAACAGGCATCTTGTCCTCCCAACAATTTATGTATAACCCACACAAGGGAAATTAATGGCCTTTCATAATATTTGTTGTTTTACTTGATTTATATACAGGTTGAGTATCCCGTATCCGAATATCCGTTATCCGAAAACTATTTATTAAAATTAGAATTGTTTGCTGTTGTTAATCTGGTGGAAAAAAATAGACACATTATATGCATGAAAGACTTACTGTATACGATATAATGAAAACACTATGTACTTACTTGGATTAATAGTATTAAAACAGTACAGGTTGAGTATCCCTTATCCAAAATGCTTGGGACCATAAGCATTTTGGATAATGGATTATTCCGTATTTTTTTATATTTTTATATTTGAATGAGGTATCTTGAGGTATCTTGCATTAATGTTGAATAAGCACATCAAACAAATGACATACACACAAGTGAATTTTATTTCTGCATGAAACAAGGTTTTAAAACATGAAACAAAGTTTGTGTACAATCTCAGACACTGAATTTGAATGCTAGGCAGTCATTTTATATCACATATTTACTGCCAGTTACAAATAATTTCCCAGTAGTGCCAGTTACAGATGTACCCAGTTGGTTTTTAGAAAAAGAAAAGTACATTTTAAAAACTATGGTTTTTGGAATAATTTGGATAATGGATATTTGGATATGGGATACTCAACCTGTATTTATTAATGACATATTATTAAAAACAAAAATCACAACCACATATTGTTGCTGATATTGACATGATCCTATTCACAACAAAATTATAAAAAAGTACGTGGCAAAACAATATGCATAATTACCCTACACACTGTAAGTAAATTTGCAACAATTTTGCAAAACAATATATGATATTTGACATTTCATCTCAGTTTAAACACAATCCTCAAAAAACCCCAAAAACATAAAAGTAAAGTTGTTATAAAAAAAAGTGAATAATAAGCAATAGTAGTACTGTAGAGGCACTTTATGTGGGAGATTTATAAGAATTGTGTTTGGTCCATTTTACATTTTTTTCAATAATAAAGTTGCAATTTTTCAAATCAGGAAACATTAATGTCCAAATGAAATGAATATTGCAGTCCAAATTGCGGTAACTCATCATTGAACCAACCGAATAATATTTGGACCAATGCAAATCTTGAATTGACCTAGAATCCTGATGGCCAAATCTATTAAACTCACTTCAAAATTACACCTCAATGCACAAAATCAATAAATTGTCTTAAAAATGGTATTGTCATGTTAATTAGCACACATCCAATCAGTATGCTTATAAAAGGCACACCAAGTTACTGTGGTTGGAGCACCCTTTTCACGTTCACAATCTTTTTCCACAATTTCTCCATATATGGAAGTAGCTATGCCCTTTGGGTGGAGCATGGCACACCCCCTCAATGGGGCGCTGTGCAAAATTCTGCTACCAACCATAATCTCCCTGAAACTACTTTTCAAAAGTAGGCAAGTATGATGCATTTTGTCCGAAAAAGTAACACAAAAGACACTAGGCACTCATGTGTTATGTGTAACACAACTTGTAGCACATGAATCATAAATGTTTAGTATGTGGAAACTTCTGTAAGCAAGAAAAAAGCTAATGAGTTTTAATAAAAGTAGAGTGAATTACTGAGGCTGTAATGTGGGATAAGCTTCAGAGAGAGCAAAGTATGTTATAGCTTTAGAGAAGATACCACGGAGTAAAAAACCAAAATGTAATTCATTGTTATGAACATACACTTTGTGTATTTCCAGTCATATGACTTTCAAAGTGTTATATGTAAAAAAATTTTTTTTTTACAGAAATACATTCAAATATTTATGAAACAGAATAAGCATGTACATGTGTTTGGAGTTGGCAGTCAACAGTGTTTGGTCTTATTTTTTTCCCATGGTTTAACCCAGTGGTTCCCAAACTTTTTGAATCACGGCACCCTAAAGTATCAGAATTTTTTTCACGGCACCCCTAGGCCAAAAGTTGGTTACTAATTTCAGGAAAAATATTAAATTAGTTGTGATTTAAATGTTTTCCTTAGGTCCACTTATGTGGTAAGAAACATGATTGACTTCTGTTTACCCACATATTCTTAATTGGAAGCCACAAGCACTGATTTAGCCTATTTCATTGGCTATAAATAACTTGAATAGGTTCTGGACCACCAACTTGAGGCACCCCTGCAAGTGCTCCAAGGCACCCCAGAGAGCCTAGGCGCACAGTTTGGGAACCAATGGTTTAACCAATATTTTGATTCATATCTAAATAGCTCATTTGTATAAGCATTTATACTATAAGTACATGCAGCCTTAAAAGTTCTTTAAATATTGAAAGGTGCTGAAATGTGATTATTACCAATGCCTACTAAATCATTCACAATAAGAGGTATGGTTCAATCTCAACTGTTGATTGTTCTACAAAATATCACCTAAATAAGCAAGCTTGCCCATTGGTTAGGTGCTGCTCTAGGCATTAGGGAGAAGAAGACGGTGTAGGTGAGGGAAGCAAAAGCACAAGAGGTAAGAGGGCCCTGTTCGTGACAGCTAACAGTCTCAAGGTATGGAAGGAGCATGGCACAATGGGTTCAGATGTGATCTGGGAGGCTTTGAGAAAAAAATGGTTTGCAGAGCCTGTATGATGTTTTGCACAGAGGTGTAAACTGTATGTACAGTACATATATAATGAATATAATATCTTCATAAAATACATTTATTATTCTTCACAGGGGAACAACCAGAGTACGGTCACCACCTTTATCCTCCTTGGATTTCAGGGATCCACAAATATCAGGATCGTACTTTTCATAGTCTTCCTTGTGATTTATTGTATGACCATATGTGGGAATCTACTGATCATCTC
Source organism: Crinia signifera (assembly GCF_055691185.1). Taxonomy (NCBI): domain Eukaryota; kingdom Metazoa; phylum Chordata; class Amphibia; order Anura; family Myobatrachidae; genus Crinia; species Crinia signifera. The sequence continues at coordinate 325,612,493 of NC_139220.1, forward strand.
ATTGGTGTCCTTCAACAAGAACCTCCATTCTCCCATGTACTTCTTCCTTTCACAACTGTCTATGAGCGACCTCATCATAGCCACAGACGTTGTTCCCTACATGCTTCATATATTACTGATTGGCCAGGGAAACATTAGTTTTATTGGCTGCATCACACAATTATATTTTTTCTGTGCCTCAGAAACATCTGAGTGTCTGATTCTCACAGTGATGGCTTATGACAGATATTTGGCTATTTGCAAACCCCTCCATTATGTCTCTATAATGAACAGTGCACACTGCCTGAAGTTAGCCATCTTGACTTGGACATTGAGTTTTTCCATAATCTTGATTCACACTATTACAACAGGAATGCTACAGTTTTGTGGACCGAACATTATTGACCATTTCTACTGTGATCTTGTTCCTCTACTGGAACTTTCTTGTTCAGATACTAAACTTGTACAATTAGAAGTTTCTTTATTAAGCGCACCTCTGCTTCTAATCCCAAGCATTATAATTATAGTATCTTACATTAATATACTTTTCACTGTCTTAACAACTCCATCTAATACTGTTAGGCAGAAAGCCTTCTCCACTTGTAGCTCTCATCTGACCGTGGTGTCCATGTATTATTGGACCTTGTTTGGGGTTTACGCTCTACCAACAAAAGGACAATCACTGAGCATAAGTAAAAGCTTATCACTCATTTATACTGTGCTGACCCCTTTATTAAATCCCATTATATACAGTCTGAGGAATAAGGACATCAAGAAAGGTTTACAAAAATCAATGCCTAAAATTGTGTTTTGTAGAAGTATTTTTCTATAAAAAGATTGAGGAAAATTGCTGTATGTGATCAAGCGCAGTATGAATGGTGTAATGGTGCCTCCCAGCTCTGAGGTCATTGGTTCAATTACCAAAAATAACCATCATGTGTTAGTATGTGCATGTGGTTAGGGCAGATTAGATGGGTCAAGTGTAAGGGGTAAGCCCAGTGGTTCTATGGGCATATACTAACATCGGCGCGGCCAGGGGAGCAAATTCATCTTGATTGAGTCTGAATCACCCCATAGTCTCAAATGCTGCTTTCTATTGACAAAAATGGGATACATGTAATAACGTGCAAGTTTCTACATCCACTTTATCACTTTTCAAGGCTTAGTACATGTGGACCCTGTTGAGAGTTGAGAGAGTAGGTTTTGAGTGACATGTTGTCACAATCTCAAAAAAGTTTCTTGTGTTCTATACAACAAGCCATGAACACGACTCTTAAAGACTACCCAAGACGATGGCTCATTTATCTGGAGAACTTGTTCAAAGTTTTTTAATATTAAGAAGTTTGTGCTTAATAATATTTAGTATTTATTAAAAAATATATCTTAAATAATATATTTAATAATAGGCCAACAGCTTTAAAGCTCCTTCTTAGAGGTGCCAATATTAATGGTTAGTTGCAGCATGCAATTGCATAGATCATCCTTTGTTACAACCGGTGAGTAGTCCCCACTTTCTGTGCACATATTTGTTGTCAATACTCGAGTGAATGTCCGGACACAACAATAGGGATCCACATAAAGTGGGGATTGTTACTTATGAACTCCTACTAACCGGTTTTAACAAAGGATAATCCATAAAATTGCATGCTGCTACTAACCAATAATAATGACACCTCTAAGAAGGAGCTACAGTATAAAGCTGAGAAGTTTTACTAATTTGTGTGTGTAAGTCTTGTTTGTCTATAAAGTTGGCCATGTTATTTCATATATTTTTTAAACAAATACTAAATATTATTAAGCACAGCGCTGTACCATTCTGTTTTTTCTTGTTGTCAATCTACTGTATATATTCTTTAGATGCCAATATTCCCTAGTATTTAACAAAAAAATATAACATCATCACAGATTAGCTATTTCTTGGAATCTAGAGCTAATTGACAGTTCTAAATGTCATATTAGTGTTGAAATCATCGAGAAATAACTTTTTTCCACAAAAGAAATATATTCACTGTTATGCTGATGACAAATGATTTAGTAAAATTAAAGGTACTTATGTATTATCTGGGCGCCCGATTTTTTCATTGCATGCCACTACTTAAGGCATGCGATGCCATGAGATTTTTCATTGTAAAGACCCGATTTTTAATTGTATAGTCACTCATGGGTGATTTCATACCCCCACTATCCAACTACGCATGGAGTTTATTTTATATAGTGTGGCGAGCGCAGCGAGCCACCGAGCCCGTAGCGTGGCGAGCTTAGCCGCGGATTACTTTACATGTATTCTGCGTCCCCTAGCGGGGCTCGCATGCTTCAGGCTCGGTGGCTAGCTGCCCTCACCACACTATATAAAATCAACTCCATGCATAGTTGGATAGTGGGGGTATGAAATCACCCATGGGTGACTATACAATTAAAATTCGGGTCTTTACAATGAAAAATCGCATCGCATGAATTGTATGCCGCTATATTGCATGTGATGTGATGCGATGAAAAAATCGGGCACCCAGATATTACACAAGTACCGCATTAAACTACTACTACTTAAAGCATTGACCATTGATATGCCTCTCTGATATAACAATCTACCATGTCCTCTACTCAAAATGTGGAGTTTTAAATAATAATCAAGTGGATAAGCAACTCATTATCATAATCTGCCGAATATCACAAATATCCCCAGCCCTCCCCTTTAGAGCCCAGAAACACCACAATCATTGATACACCTCCAGAAAGCACCCACTCCTGTCCCTTTAGCAGATGTCACAATGGGTATAGATGGCCACCCACAATGAATATAGATGGGCACCCACAAAGACTGTTTGTGTGGGAGGTAGAAGGGGGAAAAGGGCCACAACTCTTGCCATGGCCACGCCTTAAATCAAAATCACTGGCTGACACTGGCTGACAGGTGTGCCGGCCTCCCAGGAATCTTCCCTGTGAGGTCAATGGCCAAACTGCCCATGATCCCTACACTTTCCGACACTGTTCAGACTCTAAACCTACTTCTTTGCCTTTGCTGATTCAGACTCAACTTTGCTGCTCCAGACGTAGCTGCTGCATTATTTCCAGAAATGCTCTCATCCTTCTGAGCATCACTGGAGAAAGTAGAATTGCCATGAAATCATCCGTATCAAATATTACAATCAGGGGCAGATCCAGAAAGAAAGAAAAATGACTGGGGAGGCGGAGAAGGTGTAATGGTAAAAAGTAAATGGGGGGTGACTTAACAGAATATACGAGCCACCATAGTAACATAGGGAACATGTCTCTTCAGCCCCCCAGTCTGTAGTTGCAGTCACCCCCAATCTATGGCTGCAGTAACCCCACCAAAACCCTTAGTCAATGGGTAAGTTGGTCCTTTGGTACTTGTGTATTTTGGCGGCGCCCCCGATGTCCATCGTACGATGAACGTATCGCATCGCATCGCATGCCATGTACCCGATGGCATGCGATGCGATGCAACGCGATTTTGACCCCCTATACGATAAAAAAGGTGCTTACAATGTTAAATGCACCCCCACGCCACCCCCCCACTATAAACGTGAACCCGAAGCGTGGCGAGCGCAGCGAGCCACCGAGCCCGAAGCATGGCGAGCGCAGCGAGCCCCGCGAGGGGACGCGGATACCTTTACAGGTAAATGCGTCCCTTCGCGGGCTTCACAGGTATCCGCGTCCGCTCGCCACACTTCGGGCTCGGTGGCTCGCTGCGCTCGCCACACTATTCTATTCTCAACTCCACGCCGACGTGGATAGTGGGGGTATGAAAAGGTCGTAGGACGCGTACCGCCGCCCCTCGCGTGCTCGCTGCGCTCGCCACGCTTCGGGTTCACGTTTAGTAGGGGGTGGCGTGGGGGTGCATTTAACATTGTAAGCACCCATTAGGGTCCTTATACAATGTTTAATCGAATCGCATCGCATCGTATGGCATTGTATGCCATGTACAATGGCATACAATTTGAAAATTGTATGCCACCGTGCACTATCGTACGATATTGCGTCGCATCGCATACCATCGTATGCGTTATGGTATGCGATGCGATGGGCGCCGCCAAAATACACAAGTACCGGTCCTTTTTCTGATAACATATCACATGGCATATGGTGCTGCTCTGTGTGTGTGGTTTTGGTTAATGTTTGCAGGTGCACATATGGTTGATAGGGTCACTGGTGGGCTTGCTGAGAGGGATGCATCATTTGCATACCCTCCAACATGACCCTCTCCATTAGGTACAAAATGTTAGGTTCCTGGACTTCCCTCTTAATTTATGATTGCCGTCACCAGCGTTGAACTTGTTCACTTATAAGAAAGGTGTGTCAACACAGGTGACGGCAATCTTATAAGTAAGTAGGAAAGTCCTGGAACAGAGCATTTTGTTCCTAATGGAATGGGTCCTGTTGGAGGCCATACAAGTAATAGTCCATCTCCTCTCAACTGCAATTAAAGCAGTTGGAGACCAGCAGTCCTTTTCTCTATGGGCCTGTGACCTCAGTGTCTTGTTGATGGTGGCCATTGGTGTCAAAGTGAATGAGCTGGATGAACTGGGGACAGCAAGACTGGCCACAGATGGAGGATAGAAAAAGGGCTGGGATGGACCCGCTATAGGCGCCACTAATGTGAAGAGGAAATTAAGAAATGTGCATCCCTTATAGGGAGGTACCGTTCCTCTTCTCCGTATCAGTCAATCAGGGGTTAACCAGACAGACAGGCTTTAGATCAGCATGTATCTTTGAAGTCCTTGTCCTTTTTTCCTAGGGTATCTCATCCGGTTTATATGTAATACATGTGTAGAAAAGGAAAATGCATATAGTGCAGTGGTCCTTTTATTTATATAAAACACATATATACATATAAAACACTCTCTATCCCTGACACTCTCTTGCTCTTCCCCTCTTATTTCCTCCTGTTTCCTGACTACCCTCTCTCTTTTACCCCCTCTTTCTACACTCTGACTCTCTATCTCTCTCTCAAACCCCCTCTCTCTATCCCAGACACCCTCTGTTTCTTCCCCAGCTCCATCTTTATCCCTGACATAATTTTTTTGTCTTACTCCTTTTTCTCTTTTCCCTTTCTATCACTTCCTGTTTATCCATGACACTCTTTCTTTCTATCCAACACCATTTCTGGCAACATCTCGCCCTCTCTTCCCCTCTAATTTTCACACTTTTCCAGACTCCCCTTTTCTCCCTGAAGTTCTTTCTCTCTTCCTGACACCCTCTCTCTCCCTAACACTCCCTCTCATCTCTCTTTTTTTCTTATTCCCTCACTTTCCCTGACGTTCTTTCTCTCTTCCTTACGATCTCTCTTTCATGCCTTTTTCTATCCCTGGCACTCTCTTTCTCTCTGCCTCTTTTTTCTAACTTTTACTGAACCCCCCCTTTTCTCTATGACATTCCTTCTCTTTCTCTGACATTCTCTCACTTCTCTCTTTTTTCCATGATTCTACCTCTCTCTCTTTCTCTCTCCCTGTTCTCGATTAGTCTCTCTTTCCTTTGCTCGCCCTCTCTCATTCTGTCACGGACAGTCACGGACAGTTGCGGTGGGTCACGGCGGGTCCGGTACTCACCCGTCCGTGCCCTCCGCCACCTGTCTGTGCTGCTGCTGGTACCTGGGCAGCATTCTGGTCCCCGGTCTGGCGCTGCTGGGGAGCGCGGCATGCTGGGGCGGGATTCTGGAGGAGTTGTGAATGAGGCAGCGCGGGGAGGCCTGCGCCGTCATCTTGAAAGTGGGCAAAAGCAGATTGGCCTGCCAGTTGAAGTTCCAGCCTCCCTGCACTGTCTAGCCAATGGCAGCCGCCCACTATGTATTTAGGGGATCTGCCAGTGTCAGTGCAAAAGTCTTTCTAGCCATGTGCAGTTGGATACTTCTGGCTTACTCTAGGTCTCTGCTGGTTCACAGTTCAGTCCGCCCTGCATACTGACTCCAGGAATCCTGACTCCTTTCGTTGTTGCCTCCATAGCTTCCAGTCCGTGGATCCAGTACTGTCCGTCTGGGGCTTGCTGCATGTTGCCTTGGTACCCGCCAACTGTTCGCCAGTCTACACCACCTCTGGTACATCCGGATACTCAGAGACTTTTCAGCCGCAGTCTTCCTCATAGTTCATTGGACCATTACCCACGTCTTTACCTGCCTGATTGCTGGATCCAGTTACTCTTCATCTTCTCCACTCTTTCGCCATAACGATCTCATCATGCCACCAAAGCCCTCTTCTCTGTGATTTTGACATTCCTCTGTACCACTGGTCACTCCGTAAATTATTACAAGAACTTTGCTTCCTTTTTGTTTCTAAGGACAATCCCTCAAAAACATTATTTGAAACTTTCCTTGTTTCAGCCTTATATCAAAGCCTTGATTTGAATAAGTGTTTTGTTTTCCATTTATGAAACCTTCGATCATAAAACCAGCTCGTATTAATCCTACAACATCTGGTCCTAAAGTAGTTCCTAAGCACCACACGAACCCACCCAGTCCTCCAGGTGTGACACATTCTCTCCAACTCTCTAGCTATCTATCTATTTATCTTGCCACTGGGCAACATGGACAAACGTATGCCACTGTTCTTCCAGCACGTAGGATAGTGCCCATTCTAATATGTAAACAGCAAATGTTATGGACAACAAATAATTGTACTATTAACAAATTTTCACATTCGGCCTTCACAGAAAACAATATGAAAAGTTCATGTCAAACTCACATTCATCACAAAAGTATCACTTTATAAAAACTAGAGATAAGTTTAATTACTGTACTAATTATACAAGCAGAGAATAGATCCCCAGTGAATTCTCTGTGGGATCAGCAGATGGGAGACACTCTCTGTTCTCCTCTATAAAATGATCTGTATCAGACCATGATCTCCTGTATTGGACTCTCTGACACAGTGGTGTGATACTGTACTGTATATTGTGTCCTATAATGGATGGAGGAAACGCCAGTGTCAGCATACATGGATCTCTAGCTGAGGTGAGCACCATCTTTATCATGGGACCTGATGGTAACAATATGCAGCAGAGCAGTCAGAGAAAACATATGCATCGTATAATACATGTCCCCTATCAGCAGAGAATGGTAATAATGCCCCATACACTGCTAGCAGGGTCCATCGCTCACAATGTAAATGTAGCATTTGGAGGTTGTCCTGCATCAGACACATTCATTGTACTACAGTATATTATGTGGCCTGTCCCATAGCTATCTCTGTATGATTCAGGGGCACTCAGTATGTACAGCGCCTAATTATTTTATTCGTTAACTGAGGGAGCTAGCACTAGATAAAGAGGACAGAAACATTAAACCATTGAGTGGCAACATTTCTGTGAGATGTTGTGCAAAATATCCACTAAGAATACCAGCGTCTCTCACATTTGTTATATAAATTCAAACAAAAAAATTCTTTAAAAAAAAAGAGATTTCCTATGTAAAGGTAAATATTACAGGTCATTATGATGGAAATAAATGTTCCTTTTGGCAATTTTTTTAACAAGGTTTTTTTCTTCCTTTTATTTATGTTTTTTTTGGAAAAAAAATCTCTACGTGTTCTAAATTGAATTTACATTTCTTCTGCAAACGGTAATAGATGTTTTGCCATTATATCGTCAGCGGTGTAGCTAGGTGCCACGGTGTCTGGAGCAAGGGCATGTTTCGCGCCCCCCCCCCGATTTGTAGTAGGCGGGGCTCTTGTGTGGCAAAAAGGGGACGCGGCCTAACATTATACCACACACAGTAATGCCCATTGCACATAAAGCCACATGCTGTATTGCCAATTACACATAAGGTCACACTTGATGCCCATTACATACTATATAACAAACCGTAATGCCTATTAAACGTCACACAGACATTACATAGTATACCACATGCCATAATGCCCATTATACATTTTGCCACACATAATGCGTATTACACGCTGCGCCTCACACTGTGATGCCAATTACACGTTGCGCCTTACACCTTGATGCCCATTACACATTATGCCTCACACCATGATGCCCATGAGATGTTGCGCCTCACACATTACGCCTCAGACCATGATGCCCATTATACAACACATGGTGATGCCCATTACATATTCCACACACTGTGGTGCCCATTACACATTATTTGACACACATGATGCACATTACACATTAGTTGACACACTGTAATGCCCATTACATATTATACGGCGCAGGACAGACGGGGGGGGGGGGGTTGCGCAAAGATGGACAGATAGAACAACATTGATAGAAAGATGGACGAGGGGAGGGGGAGCACAGATGGATGGAGGGGCAGCATAGACAGAGGGAAGAGTTGGGGGGGGGAGACAAACAGATGCTGGGATGCTCACCATTAGTTTCTCTCCTTCATCACACAATGTCAGCGGCTCCTCCTCTCTGTGCAGAGCATTTCTGTCCAGCAAAGGCGTCAGCATGCAGTGGGTCCTCTCCCTTTTCTCCCCCCTTCATGGTGAGGCTCTGCTCTGGGCAGCAGTGTCCTCATGATTCGGCTCTGGGCTGCGGCTAGTCAGTCCCCGTCCTCTCCCCCCCCCCCCCCAGCTCCGGGCTCGATGACAGGAGCGGAGATAAGGTTAAAAGCCAGTGCCCTGGCTGCAATCGTGTGTGTGGGGGGGGTGCAACCACGGCAACCCCCGTGCGCACGCCTATGCGCTATGACGGAGACATGCACTGCTATTTAAAATTCACATCTCCCGCTGGACCGCGCTGGCCAATGGGCGCTCGCGGTCCAGCAGCCCCCAGTTGATTGGCTGCTGGACCGCAAGCGCCTATTGGCTAGCGCGGTCCAACAGGAGACGTGAATTTTAAATAGCACCGCGTCTCCCGGACACAGCGGGGAGCCGGGAGCTAGCGGGGCAGATGGCGGCGTGGCGCGGCATAGAGAGCGCAGGTGAGCGGGCGAGCTGGCGGTGCCGGCACAGCTCCGGCGCCATGATAGTCCCCTGCGCCCGGAGCTGGTGCTTCACCGGCACCGCCCTCGCTACGCCTCTGTATATCGTTATAGTTATGTGATTGTAGACTTAAGCATGGCTTGCAGTTTACAGGTAATCAGTTAGAAGCACAGCTCAGTGCAATATGTAACACTAAATAAAGTCTTGTGCAGCCACATAAAGTGCTATATTTTGGACATTGCAAAACCTTGCACTGTTACTCACATTGTCATTTCACCTGCATTTCTGCAAATCACTGCTCTGACTCCACTCCTGCTTCCAGTTTTACTCCCCGCTATTTACCTGCGTTCCTCCTGACACTCCCAGAAAACAGCCGGTTACGGTTATTTGCATAATCATCCATTTGCAGCTGGGAGAAATGATTTCTCCAGTGCTAACAGATCAGAGACACCTCTATGGTGTCTCTGATCTGCCAGTGCCCTGTGTGGGAAGCAGGTGGGCAGCTGACAACCGCTGATATCAGCTGCCCACCCCTGCTCCCGTGTCAACGGGCAATTACCATGGTATAATGGTATGCATTTAAAATCCCGACAGGGTCAAAATACGGACATATTGAATGTACAGCTGAAACAGTCAACATGACTTTCCATCGACAGGTCGCAAGGTCGACATGGATTTTTTCACAGTTTTTTGACCCGACATGTGCCGACAGGCGGTATTTCATGCCCTACCATCCACTAGGGCGTGGTGGGAGAATAAAATAGTGTGCCGAGCGCAGCGAGGCACCGTGCCCGAAGCATTGCAAGCGAAGCGAGCGATGCGAGGGGCTGCTGTGCACTTGAAACGGTGTCCATGTCAACTGTGTCGACATTCGGGTAAAAAAAAACTGTGAAAAAACCCATGTCGACCTCGCGACCTGTCGACGGAAAGTCATGTTGACTGTTTCACCTGTACATTCAATATGTCAGTGTTTTGACCCTGTCAGGATTTTAAATGTTGGGATTTTAAATGTCGGGATTTCGTCCTTGTCGGGATTTTGTCCTTGTCGGTTTTATGACCCTGTTGGGATTTTGACCATCGGGATTTCATACCGAATCCGGTATAATACCCAGTGTTTTCATGGGAACGTCCATGAAACTCTTGGCATTCCCATGAGCTGCACCTCAGCTTACCCCCCAATGCCCCCCCCCCCCGCCTGCACTACTAGGTGTGAGCGGGACGTTGAACATGTTGCTGTATTGAAATGTATCTGCGCACGTGCAGGCACAAACATCAGTCCCCTGTGCGATCGAACGGGGGACCGAATCAACTAAAATAACCCCCTTATTTTGGACCTGTGTGAGCAGGACTGAATTGGCCCCTTTATATGTACAAGCCAATACAGCTACAACTTTTACATAAAATAAATATCAATATTATTATTATTATTATTATTATTATTATTATTATTATTATTATTATTATCTGATGTGTTCCATTTCAACCTGGCAAGCTTTGCTGGACGGAACATTTTACACCTTTTCACCCCCTTAGGAATCAAATTAGGAAAAATCTCTGCTTAGTGGGTGGCTGCAAATAACTGTCACAGTTATCGACCATCCAGCTGGTCACAATGGTGATTCAGGTACACGCTTGCCACATAACTCAGAACCTAAGTAACCACCCAAGAAATTCGGCTCCTGATTGGCCGCTAGGCGACCAATAGAATCATTCTGAGGAGAGGCGTGGAAGATGAAACATCTCTGCATCTCTCCTCAGTCCCATGCGGAGACTGCAGGGAGCACCGGCATGCTGAAGAATACCTGGACTACGGCGGATCAAGAGAAGAGATCTTCGCCAGAGGACCAGGTGAGTAGGATTTCCTTCCACAGCTCCACCATGGATTTCTTCGGACCCCGGACACTGACACAGGACCAGGACACCGGACCGAGGGCTACCTACGGGTTCAAGATAGGTAAGTATCAGTATGAAAGGGCTTTGGATGTATTAAAGTTTTATCTATATTGTGTCAGTGTGTGTTTATTTTACTATTTTTATTACTGTGGAACTACAAGTGCCAGCGGGCCATTTAATGCCCCGCATGCTGGGACTTGTGGTTCTCCAAGTCCCAGCTTGCGGGGGAGGCTTTCTGGGACTCATAGTTCCACAGTTTTAAACAATAGTTTTTCATCTTTTTTTTTACACAAAGATGAGCCCGGTGACCACCGCACAGGGTCACTGGGGACAGCACCAGGCTTCAGCCTGGTGAGGTAAGTCCTGGAGGGGGGGGACCCCTTTATTGGGGGAGTCCCCACTCCCCCAGGGCCCCTGGCCAGGCTGACTGGTCAGTAGGGATGAATGTTTTGGCCGCGGGACCTTATATAATAAGTGTCCCCCGGCTGTGACATTATCCTGCTGGCTGGTTTGGCCTGGGGCTGGTTCTTAAAATACGTGGGACCCCTAGTCATTTTGCCCCCTGTATTTTGGGAACCAGCCCCGGACCTGGAGCCTGGGGCTGGTTGTAAAAATTCAAGGAACCCCTATTTGCGGGGTTTCCGTAATTTTTTTTACCAGACCCCGCTTTTTCAGCCTGGTGCTGGATACGGCTGTAGGGGGGACCCCAAGCTGATTTTTTATTTATTTATTTATTATTTCTATTTTTTTTTACACACTGCAGCCTGCACGGATCTGACTGATCCGTGCAAACTGCCTGAAAAATTTGTATTAGTGGCCGTAGATATGTGCCGCTAATACGAATCAATATGACGGAGGTTTACAAAGCAGTCGTATATGACTGCTTTGTAAATTCCCCTCCAGAACATGACTTTGCATACGGCTGAAACAGCCGAATGCAGTCGTATTAAGAATACAAATACAAAATGTTGTATTTGTATTCTTAGTAAATTTCCCCAAAGGGTCAGATTTAATAGAATGAGAGATTCAGAAAGTGAGAGATTTGGTAAGAAATCTCCAGTTTAAAGCGGCAATCATTTACACTGCTAAAACCAGTGTGGTTTTGCAGTGTAAATGATTGCCGCTTTAAAAAACTGGAGAATTCTTACCAAATCTCTCACTTTCTGAATCTCTCATCCTATTAAATCTCACCCAACGTATCAAAAATACTCTCTTTTTGGGCCAAATGTAATAGAGTGTGATAATTAGAAAGTGAGCGATTTTGGGAGAGTTTTCCTATTTTCTTAAAGCGGCAATCATTTACATGGCAAAGTCAACCTAGTTTTGCAGTGTAAATGATTGCTGCTTAAAAAAAAGGGAACACTTTTCCAAATGCTAAATTCTAGTGGGCATAGTGATAGTAGAGTACAATAACCAATCATGGTGCTAAATGATACATCATAATTTTAACTCAAAATGTAAATGGTACAAAAATAATACGTACTATGACAAAAGTGTACTATTTCATTCTAAGCCTTGTGTTTGTGCTGCTTCTCTGTTTCTTTGTTAAGTCAGCATGCCTTTGACCAATATTTTAAGCTCAATGGGTCCAATTCAATTATTGGGCCCCCTCCCGCTGGGCATCTATGCTAATTAGCACCTATCAAAGAAAATAAATTCTTGCTCAGATCGGATGCCCATTAGCTACATCGCTGAAAGCTCCAGGTTCTGCAACAAAAAGTAGCTAAACCTGTCTGGGCATCTCAAATTCCATATTTGGGCACTTTGGGTGCCCAACCTAAGGACTTTAAATACATATTTTCTCACTCCTCCAGAGGCTGTTTGTGAATGGCATAGCAGGAGCATGTTGACTTATATGCCCTGCTATGCCGCTTGTTGTATGCTGTGATGTACTGTATACTCAACACAAATGGACTTGTGTATCGCACATGGATTTACGCTACAATATTTGCTATTATTTTCTACTAATTTCAAAACTCACTGTGGCCTAGTGTTTCGTCGTCAGCTTTGAAACTCAATGGAAATTCAAACATTTCTGTATATTATCTCATTCTGGTGTATTTTATTTAGTTTTGAAATGCATAGACCCAGTTATTAGCTATGTGGCATGCCTTGTTTGGTTAGGTCAATGTATTGTTTGCCTTTATAAGGGGTGGGTTCCAATCACCAGGAGCACATGCATGTTTTCTCTATTTAAGTTACATTCCGCAGGATCTATCTGTGTGAATAATCCACGAAGAGCATAATTACTAAAGTGTGATCAAACTGAAGTTAAACTGACGCGAAATAGAAGAACAACATTCTATATTTTGGACATTGCAAAACCTTGCACTGTTATTCACATTGTTATTTCACCTGCATTTCTGCAAATTACTGCTCTGACTCCACTTCTGCTTCCAGTTTTACTCCCCGCTATTTACCTAATTTGCGCTTTGTCCATTTTTTCTTTGACTCTCACATGTTGTCTACCTAATCCTTTATTCTGCCCCCTGTTCCCATCTGTATATCTCCTAGCCTCCGAGACCTCCTCCTCTCTCCACTCCTTTGTCTTCCATCCACCCATCTGCTTCCCTACCCCACCTCTCTTGTTACCCCACTGTCATTCACCTCTGCTTCACCATGGTCCTACTACCCAACTACTCAGCCCTTTCATCTCCCTGTCATCTCCATGTCAGCTCACCTTACCTCAGTCTGCTACACAATGAACTCCCTCACTGCTGACCTTCTGCAGTTTATTTCCTAGCTCTGACACCCTCCATCACTACTCTCTCATTATCTCTGCCTGACATTTCCCAATATCAACACTTTTATTACTGGCCCACTCGCTACCAGTCTTAAGCCATTCTCTCCATTATCTTAGAAGAGATCAACATCCCAGTTAAAATTCTCACAGAATCCCCATACGTCTAAACTTGACCTTACATCATTGCTTGATCTATCTTGATGGACCTCCTCACCTTTCCATGTGAATGGGCACTCATTTGATCTAGTATTCACTCAACTTTGTAATATTTCTCACTTCTGCAACTCCCGACTCCCCATATCTGCGCATCATCTTCTTTTATTTTTATTTTTACCTCTCTATTTCTCCACCTCTGCCTACCATCATTAAGTGTAACGTTAATGCCATCAACACCATTTTATTATACTCTCTGATTCTCTCTAACCCTCCCTCCCTGAAAAATCCTCCCAGAATTCTGATCATGACTCCAGTGACCACTAGTCACTCTCACAGATCAAGACCTCAACCCTGGAATTCCAAATTCACTAGATAGCTGCAAAATGTTCACAAACCATTGAGCAACATTGTAGGAAATCATAATTACAAGCAGACTTACTATATTATAAATGTTTGTTCTCATCCTACAGTTATATGCTTTCTAAAAACAGTCATACTTCAAGAACCTCAATTCCTCCTACATTTCTAATCCCCAGCATCTCTTTGCCACTGTTAACTCCCTCCTCTGCCTAACTCCACAAAATTTCCTAACTATATGCCGCTGACTTTTTTAACCTACTTCTCATCTAAAATGAACTCAATACAAAAAGGCTTCACATTCCAACAACCCCTCAACAACCTGCCTCATGCTTTCTCTGAGGACCCCTCATCATCCATCACATCAACTTTACTTTTTTACAGTATTTGGAGATCAAGGAACTCATCTGTTCTTCCTTCATCCAACTGGATAATATCCCCTCCTGCTTTGTCCGCTACCTCTCTCCCTCTGCCTGTTTCCATCTTGACCATTGGGCCCTGCTCCTTCTGCCTTCAAGAACAGTATGTATTTGTTTTACATTCTTAAAAATCCTAGCATTGATGCTAACACTCTCTCCAACTATCAACCCATCTCTCACTTTTGCCTCCACACTCTATATTATCTACACAGCTTATCAAAATTTCACTACCTGCTTTAGCTATTTCAGTCTAGCTTTAGTACTCTCTATTCCACTGAAATTGCCCTCTCAAAATTCAGCAATGACCCCTATGCTGCCATATCTAAGGAACACTACCATTTGCTTATTTACCTTGACATTTCTGTGGATCACTCACTCCTTTGGCAAAACCTTCCCTCTGGTGGTCTGCATAATGCTGCCCTCTCCTGGCTATCCTCCTACCTCCCTGACTGCACCTTACCTGTCTCCTCTCATAACACCAACTCTCTCAACCTCCTCTAACAGAAAGTGTCCTCCAAAGTTCTATTAATGGACTTCTTCTATTCTATCTTTATACATCCTCTTTAGGGGAAGCACAAATGGTGTAATGGTTAGCATTGCTGTCTCATAGCACTGAGGTCATAGGTTCAATTCCCACATTGGCCCTAACTGGCTAGAATGTATAATACTCTCTGTAAATGCATGGGTTTCCTCCAAGTACTCCAATGTACATTTACATGTGGTAGGTTATATACAGTAGATAGTAAACTCCACAGGGTGCAGGAACAGATGTGAATGGTTAAATATTCTCAGTAAAGTTCTTTAAAATATGGGTGTGCTAAGTAAATTACTGGGAATAAATAAAATTATATGTGAGATCATCCACTCTTTCGACTTCCAATATTGAATTCTGTGGTCATGCAGGATTCTGGAAAAACTTGAGTGTTTTTTTTTAAAGGATCAGTCACAAGTCATGTACGTGGTTGTCCCTTTAGAAAATGACTGTGTTTGGCCAACATCCTGCATGACCATGGAACTCGGGAGGCATTCCATCCAACCCATCATCTCTGAATTGATGATACTCAACTCTACCTTTCCTAACCTGGTGCCTTTCCCTCGCTCCCCCTTCCTCCTCACCAGTATTTCCAGCTGTCTCTGCACTATCTCTTCTTGTATGTCTCAGCACTTTCTTAAACTCAAAATGTCTAAGACTGAGATGGGCATCCTCTCACTTTTGTAACACCCCCCCACCCCGTCTAACATCACCTCCTACAAATATATTATTTAATAATAGAACAACTATCTCTCCTAGCACTCCAGCTCAGGCAAATTCCGAACCCGGTGCTAATGTTATTTCCTAAACCCAACCCTTACTAAAGGCAGTGGCGTAACTATGCCTCCGCAGCCCCCGTCGTGGCGGGGAGGCGCAGAGTAACTATGGGCGCCGGGGGGGGGGGGGGCTGCGGTGCTATAGTTACCCACTGCGCTGCTGCCCGGCCGCATCTGCAGTCACTGTCCCGTCACTTGCTCCCGGCGCCGGCTCCTGCTGATAATGAAAACTGACAATTAGAAAATGTCTGCCCCCGTATTGCAGACAGTTTTGGCAGCCATTTTCTAAGAGTTACTTTTCATTATCAGCAGTAGCCGGCGCCGGGAGACTGGATGGGACTGTGACCACAGATGCGGCTCTGTCAGGTATGGGCATGGGGAGGGGCGCCGAGGGGAGGGAGAGAGAGAGGGGGAGGGGGGCACCGAAAAAGTTTGGTGGGGGGGCGCAAAATATATAGTTACGCCACTGACTAAAGGCCATGCAAAAGTCAAGGTAAACCATGTCCACTGCCTCACCTTTGTCTAAATTCTCACTAACTTTCTCATAGAAACTAGTGAATTTATGAATATGTGCTGCTTCCCCTAATTTTCCTTCCAATGCTTTCCCTATCAATGATTTAAGACTCACTTTCCTATATTTACCCGGGTCCGTTCCTTTCCCCTTTTTAAATATTGCAACTACTTCTGCTGTTCTCCAGTCCCTTGGTACCAAACATGATGAAATTGAATCTAATTAATTGGAATTGAATTAAAAATTGGAATTGAATTAAAACCAAAGGCCTGTCTAGTTTAGAGTTCGGTTCCATTATAACCGTTGGGTGTATCCCATCTGGTCCTGGTGATTTGTTTGTTCTTATTTTGCACAGTCATTTACGAACATCTTTGGCAGTAAATTCAATGTTTAGTAGTGTGGCATTACTGACTATAATGCTGCCTGTTGATCCCCTTTTGTTCATTCATAGTAAAAACTGATGAAAAAAAGTGTTTCATTCTTTCATGTCATGTTTTTTAACCTTTTTTCGTTTATGTAATTTAAAAAAAAAATAATGAGATTCATTTTGCTTGCAAGAGCATTTGTTTTCTCTTTTACCTGCTCTGTTATGTTCCGAGTACTGTACAAACAGAATACTCTGCATTCCCATTAGCTTTGTACTGTACAGTTTAAATGCTTTCCTCTTTCTTTCCATTATTTCCCTTAACTTATGATTGAACCACATTGGTTTATACCTCCCACATCTAGTTTTGTCACCAGTTGGAATCCACTTACAGATGTGTCCACATACATCTTGGTTTTGTTGCGCCATGTATGGCACAATTTGGCACACATTGGACTCTGAAAAAGTCACGCTTTGTGATTTTTCTAAAAATTTCCACTTCTAATCTATTACTTTATACAAATTCTACAGCTGCAAACAAAAAAGCCAAGATAGGTAAAAAGATGGGTGAGCAAGCGTTTGCGCTTAGAAAGCAGCTTAAATTTGCGGTGATAGGAGAGGGGGAGTTACACCAGCCCCCCAAAGATACGTGCAAAGAAAAAGAATTCCCACACCAATAATAAAAGCGCTATGAATGATTTAGTACTCTCCTATTTTTCGTTATTGTGTAGTTCTCCTCCGTAGTCTCTTCTTTTTTGGAGACTATTGTATGGGGAAGAGAAAAAACAGAGGTGCAGCAGACCTCGTGTGATACTGTTTATGCGATGTTGTTTTGATGGACTACAAGAGAACCATCAGATAGAAAACCAATATATGAATTCGGGGATCCCCCCTTACAGGTTACTCACAATAATGTCGTGAGAGTCAGGCGTATCACAGAAGGTATAAATAGAGTGTTCGTTCCCAAATCATCAGGTGACACAGTCACTAAGATAAATGAATGGCTTTATTTTAGTATGTTAAACAATGTAAGTAAAAAAGGAAAGTGAGTTACTCATCTTGAGGTTTCTGGGAGTCCAGCGGCTGTATGGGTGGAAAATACAGGAAAAACGGGGCCCCGTTTGTATTCGACTGTACCTCCCTCCTCCAACAAGATAAAGGTCTTCACTTCCTAGTAGTCAGTGCCAACGCGTTTCGACCATTAGCTGATCTTTCTCAAGGCAATAACTGACTATGTTGCTGGAAGGGTTTATATACCCTTCTACTAATGAGGATTTCCATCTGGTGTGTATTTAATCCTGTAACATGTATAACATCAAATGTATCCATACGTTGTATTGCAGAGTCTGTTTTCTATACATATTCCTGGGCAGCGTCCCGTTTGTCAACTTCCGGTCGGCGGCCATATTGCTTCCGCCGGACGTGATGTAGTTGTGTATCATATAATAGTTCTCCCGGCGTCTGGTCCCCCCGGCGGCCATCTTGCTACACCCGGAGGTAGTTGCGCTTCATATTGCCGTTTCCTTCGGCGGCCATCTTGGCACACCTTGATATTCTTCCTCCGTTCCTTATGTATATTATGTTATTCTCCGCAATGTGTCCTTATTTTCAATAATGCCTCCTTGTATATTATAGAGGTTTTATCGTTTACAGTAGGTTGACACTCGTGTCTGAGGTAAAATTCTGGCGATTTTTTGTTTGTTTATGTCACCATGGAGATGGTGGCCATTTTGGAATTTGAAGAATCTGGAAAGATAGAGAGACTTCTTGGTATCCTTGGAGATTGGTAAACATATATTATTAATTTTTAATGACCAATAAATTTAGCAGCGTGACAGTTTAGAATAAATAAATATAATTGATTTAAAGGAGTGTTATACTTATAAAACCAATTTAATTTTAAAACCAGAGTAAAACAAGTGAGGAAAAACAGATAGGTAAAAGTGATATTTTAAAAAAAAGGGGTTTTTATAGGAACCACTTCAGTTCAAAGTCCTGATTAAGGCCGGCGGGTTCCAAGGTGTTGTAATTATATATCACTTCCATTTCTTTCTGTGCTAAACGTTTCGGCAGATTTTTATCCCTTTCAGTGGTTTTTATTAATTTAAGGCCCCAAAAACCCAGCACTTTGTGGGTAGAACATTGGTGAATTTTTTTTAAATGAGATGCTAAAGGGTGTGATTCCAGTCCTTTTTTAATGTTCCTAAAGTGCTCTGCAATGCACACTTTCAATGGTCGGGAGATGCGTCCGATATACCACTTGTTACATGAACATTGGACTCCATATATGATGCTGGCAGTGTTACAGGTAATGAAGTCCACTATTTTCATGGTATGGCCATTTATGTCTAATTCCTCAAACTTGGATTTTGTTGGGGTTGCGGTGTTTCTACAACCTATGCAGAAGCCACATCTGTAGAAACCCTTGGAGCGGTTATAGGTCAATCTAGTTTGATTTCCCGTATGTAGACTTTTTACCAGTTTGTTCTTTAAATTTGCTGATTTTCTGTAGACATGTTTGAGTTTTGTGGGTACTAGATTCCCTATGATTGGATCTTTCTGTATCACCTTCCAGTGTTTTTTTAAAGCTTTTTCGATCACAGTATGCTGGGAGTTAAAATTGGTTATAAAAGCCCACTGGAAGTCAGAGTTCGATTCTTTTTCCTTTATTTTCGGTTGCAATAGTGTTTCTCTCTCCATTTCAAGTGCAGATAGCATTCCTTTTTCAATATCTTGTTTTTTGTACCCACATGCTTCAAAGGATGCTTTAAGTTCCTTTGATTGTGTTTCATAGATCAGTACAATTGCGTTTTAGTCTTTTAAATTGGCCACTTGGAATGTTTGATAGCCAATTTTGGTGATGGCAGCTGTCGGCAAAAATATATGCCGCGGAGTCAGTCGGTTTTTTTAAATTTTTTGTGCAGATTTCGTTATCTTTAATATATATAGTGAGATCTAAATAATTTATACTGGCTTTATCTATCATAAAGGATAATTTTATGTTAAAATCATTAGTATTTTAAAAAGTGCAGAAAGATTGGAGTAACTCGGGACCTCCGCTCCAGATAAAAATGACATCATCTATATACCGTGACCAGGACACCAGGTTTGCCCCAAATGGGTTGTTATTCCATATTACATTATCCTCCCAGCTACCCATAAATAAATTAGCATAGCTGGGGGCAAACCTGGTGCCCATAGCGGTCCCTGTCTTCTGTAGATACAAATTTCCTTTAAAAATGAAATAATTATGTTGTAAAATATAAAAGATGCCTTCCAGGATAAAATTTTGCAACGGTTTGTCCAGGTTTGATCCTTCTAGTTTTCTTTTTATTGCACTCACCCCTTGATTATGATCAATAATAGTATATAACGAGCATACATCCACACTTACTACAATATAGTTGTCCTCCCATTTAATATTCTGTAAAATATTTAAAATGTCTCTGGTGTCTTTTAAGTGGGATCGATTTAAAAAGCCAAGATGTATGTGGACACATCTATTGTTATTAGGCTTCCCACATTTCCTCTGCATTTTTCTCTTTGAAAAGTGTGTCCCAATCTATGTATTTTAGAGATTCCCTAAATGTAATGTTCTTGTACTGTAGGTCCATTTTATTTTCAATTCTGAAATCTTAGTTCTAGTGCAACCATTTTTTGGTCACTGTTACCCTGATTCTCTCTTACAATTGTATTTTCTATTATTTGTACATTGTTTTTTTTTTTTTATATTTTGTATTAAAGTATGACAATCGAAAATACACACAATTATAGGCAGTATATGGACCCTTATTCAGATCTGATCGCAGTACAAATTTGTTCT
Organism: Crinia signifera; assembly: GCF_055691185.1. NCBI lineage: Eukaryota > Metazoa > Chordata > Amphibia > Anura > Myobatrachidae > Crinia > Crinia signifera. The sequence continues at coordinate 325,632,931 of NC_139220.1, forward strand.
CGAAATGGGCAAAACCATGTGAACTGCAGGTGGGGCAGATGTAACATGTGTAGAGAGAGAGAGGCCCTTATTCTGATCGGTGCGGCCGGATCCGAATATGCGGCCAGGACAGTGCGTGCGAAACCCCGCCTTAGGTACGGATCGCCAACTCCGTCCGTACGCGGTAAGAAGCTGGCCAAATGGACCGCACGTGTATTTTTCATGGAATACGCCTCCTCCATCTCAGGGAACCTCCCCCATCATTTGATGGTCGCAGACCATCGAATGCAGGACCGAGTGCTCCACCAGCTCCCGCAACCTCAGACCACACAGACATTTTTCCGTGCAAAAGCAGGGATCTGGACGGGCAGCTGACATCCGGCGATGTCATATGTCCGCCCCCTACACGCCCATGAAACGCGGGGCGTATGCATATGGTAATGAGCCCAAATCCTTTCACGCCCCTCTCCACCCCCTGTTTGGAGTGTTCACATTTCATGCGGGATTTGGCAGTACGCCCCGCTCGCACATGCGCAGAGACGCCTCTGCACATGCGCAGACACAAAACATCGGCGGGCCGTACGCACGCGGATATTATCGCACCAACCAGAATAAGGGCCAGAGTGAGATCTGTGTGAGCTATTTTGTTTCTGTGCAGGGTAAATACTGGCTGCATTATTTTTACATTGCAATATAGATTTCAGTTTCAACACACCCCACCCAAATTTAACTCTCTCTGCACGTTTCATCTGCCCCACCTGCAGTGCACATGGTTTTGCCCATTTTGAGAACAAATTTGTACTGCAATCAGATCTGAATAAGGGCCATAGTGTAAGAGGATGTATAAAGAAATTTTCAAATAGTTTGTCCACTGTTTGTGTCAAGTATTCAATATGCTCAAAAATATTCCCCCTCCAGCTTTTACACAACCAATTTTTCCAGTTGATGACTGGATAATTTAAATCTCCGATAATTATAACTTTTTCCTGTTTAGCTGCATTTTTCATATGTTCTAATAGCATCCCCTGATCAGACTATATTTCTTCTGGTGGCTTATAGCATACTCTTACCAAGAGTTTTCTTTCATTTTTAACCCGACAGTTTTTCCCATGCATAAGCATGTTCCCCACTGTTCTCTTTTGTTACCGTATATACTCAAGTATAAGTTGACCCGAATATAAGCTGAGGCACCTACAGATGGAGCGCCTCTCATTGTTTCTGCCAGCTCACCATGGCAAAGGTTTTGGCGATCCACTTTTCTTCTTGCGCTCCTGTGCACCAAAGTGCGTGAATGCACGCCATACAAATCCTTGCGATACATGTTGCCACCGCTGGGTGGCCAATGCTAAACCAATCTCGCAGCGGATTGGCAGGAGCGTATATCTCTCCCTATTATACTTATAAATATATTACTTATAGATGTAACTGTTACAGCACAGTACAATAAAAGCTGTTCGTGCTTCTTAGTACAAAAAGTGCTGCTTAGTATGCAAGGGCTATTTAGTACTGAAATAGGAAAGACTCTTTGGAGTTTTGGCATCCACAATGGTATCACAGTATTTAGCATCCATGAACTTAGGGAGGAGCTTATATATCTTCCCATTATATTTATAGAGCTATCACCTCTTGTTGTAGCCGTTACAGTGCAATACAATAAAAGCTGTTTGTGCTATTTAGTACTCAAAGAAGAGAAACTGATAGTTTGTGTTGAAGATTAAATATTTAGCTACTAGGAGATATGAACCTCACGTTCATGAGACCACCAAAAGGCTAACTGAAAGCATCAGATCCCCTGGAGGGTCAGAATTAATGGGTCCATCCTATTGAAGGGTGAAAAATTTGTCCATTTTGCACCCTAATATCTCTGGTTCAATGTTTCCTAGAGACTTGAGTCTGGTACCATATGAAAGACGATGCTTGGCTTTCCAAGCTGACTGACTATTATGTGACATCAGGAAGGGAAGTGGCAAGCAACCGCAGGTAGGGTCCCCTCCAATTGTCCGCCTAGATTGCAGGGGTTTCTGGCTTCCTCTGCAGCCAGGGAGCCATCGTTGGAATGGAATGCAGGGAGGTAACAGTGAGCAATTCTGCTCTCTAGTGGGTCAACTCCTGCTAGGAGCTCAGCTCCATGTTTCACAGCAGGTGCATCCAAACCTGGACAGCAGTGTGGGTAGAGGACTGTATTGTATTGTACCCGTGTATTTAATGAGACATACCTTTAGCATTCCCCTTAGACATGTAAAATTGATGCCGTTGTTCGCTGCATAGATCTGGGCTTCCAGAGAGCCCTGGTTCACGCTCAGAAGTCATTTTGTTAACCCACTCCGTGTTTGAGTCTTTGAGTCTGCTCGTACTGTATGCCATTCATACTGTAGCATAATTCTGTGTTTAATAGAATAGAATAGAATCAACCTTATTGGCCATGTATGCTTGGGCACACTAGAATTTTTTTGTGGATTACAGTGTAGCATCAAGCAGGGATGAAAGGGGGTGTGGGACATAACATATTACATAAAGACATTACAAGCATTTCATTTCTAGCTACGACTATGGTGGTCAGGTCGCCAAGTAAGGACACGTTGTTTGGCTGTTGATATTGGGATTGCATTCGCTTTGATTCGATTGTTCAGGTGATGGATGGCTAACGGAAAGAAGCTTTTAGCGGATCTGGACATTTTGACGGGGATGGACCTGAATGGACCAATGGACCGTCTTCTGGATGCTAGGATGTCAAACAGATTGTGACCGGGATGCAGCTTGTCCTTTGCGATCTTCTCAGCGTGTTTCCTTACCCTGGATGAGAACAGATCCCTTATCGGGGGGAGGTCGGTCCCTATGATCCTTTCCATAGTCTTCACTAACCTCTGCAGTTTTTGTTTCTTGTTCTCGCTTGCGCCAACGTACCAGATTGTGATTGAGGAACATAAGACAGACTCCACAATGGCGGTGTAGAATACGCACAGCAGCTCCTGTGGGATGTTGAATTTCCTGAGTTGCCTCAGGAAGAACAGGCGCTGTTGGGCCTTTTTTGATGTTTGTGGTTATGTTTAATTCCCATCTTAGGTCGCTGGACATGGTTGTCCCTAGGAATTTGAAGGATTCAACCCACCACACCACTGCGTTGGCTATTGTTAGCGGAACTAGTGCATTTGTTTTTTTACTGTAGTCGACCACCATCTAACCTGTTTTGGTGGGGTTTAGATTGAAGTTGTTGCTGCTGCAGCACTGTGTCAGCTTCTCCACTGCATACCTGTACACGGTCTCGTCACCATCCTTGATGATAGTGGTGTCATCTGCGAATTTGATGATTTTCACTTACTGCTCAGCTAAGGTGCAGTGATTCGTGTAGAGAGAGAAGAGCAGAGGGGAGAGGATGCATCCTTGGGGGGCTCCAGTACTGATTGTTTGTGTGCTGGACGAGAAGGTGCCGGCTTTGACCACCTGTTCCCTTGCCGTCAGAAAGTCCACTATCCATGAGCATGTTGATCCTGGGACTCCTAAGGAGAGGAGTTTTGGCTGCAGGATGCCGGAAATGATAGTATTAAATGCTGAGCTGAAGTCCGCGAATAGGACTCTCACATAGGTGCCTTGGTGGTAGAAGTGTTGTAAAATATGGTGCAGCCCGAGGTTGACCGCATCCTCTACACATCTGTTCACCCGGAAGGCGAACTACATGGGGTCAGTGAGAGTTCATAACTTCTCTCAGGTGCTTTCTAACTAGTCTTTCAAATGCTTTCATGGCCACTGAGGTTAGTGCAATTGGCCTGAAGTCATTTAGGTCCTTCGCAGGTGTTTTCTTAGGGACCGGGATGATGATAGAGCGTTTGAAGCAGGCAGGAACCTTTCACAAATCCAGCGAGGAGGTGAATATCATTGTGAAGATCGGGGCAAGCTGAGCTGCACAGGTCCTAAGGCTGGATGGCGGCACACCATCCGGTCTTGCAGCCTTCTTAGGTTTTATTCTTTTGAGTACTGCTTCTACCTCACCTTTGTCCACGTGGCTGCTCCTGATGAAGATGTGTTAACACGTCGAAACGCGTTGAGCACCACCACCTACCTGGCTCAAACCAACAGCCCCACCTTCACTTTGCTCCAGCCAAATATCTCGGTGAACTTTCATTCCAGACCAGCCCCCTCCACATTTGTGCTTTCACAGATCTTCACCCCCACCTGCATTGACCCTGGGCAGCGTATTTCAAACCATCCCACCCACCTATCCCGGCCTTACACTCTGAGGTCATTTGGATCCACATGTTGTGCAATATACCAGAACTACCATTATATTCTTCGCCAATATATGAGGACTTCACATCTGACCATTACCGTTGGTAACCTTTACTTAAACATCTTGGTATTCACGAACTGCCTTTTCTTTCCACCTGGAGTACGCATGCAATGACTGTTTTTTTATCACCCACACGGATTTTTATCAGCCTTTTCCCCCATTTTTTTTTCCTTTTTATAGAGAATTCTCTAATTAACAATTTATGCAATAAATGTATTTGTTTATATATTTATCACTTGTAATTGGTTATTATTCAGTCTAACCCAAGTGTTGTATACCCCCCGTTCTTTATCTGTACTTAGCAGGGAGCCTTACACACTCCCATATACAGCAGCTATAACTGTATTTGTGGTTCGCAGCTCCTTTCTTTTACTTGTGTATTATAAAGCTCCCTTTTGGACCTGCAAGCTACAGACAAGCTGCAAGCTAGAGACTGGGAAGCGTGTGCGTCTCACGCGCACACGCGTCCCTGTATCATGGCGGATGGGCAGCATCTCCCAGCATGTCTCCGCTTGAGGGAGACACTTCCCAGTCTGGGGGGGGGGGGTCAGGGTGGCGAGGGGGACCATTGGCAATGGCAGGGGAACCACAGTGACCCCCACTAAGCTCTGTTGCCACAGGGCGCGTGTGCGTCTCGTGTGTGCGCGCCCCTGGTGGTACCCGGTTGCTGGCTGGGGGCTGGCGGTAGAATCAACAGCCCCTGCAAGAATGAGCGGCGCTACATCTGTATGCTATTACTGATGCCTGTCCTTGTGTTTCCCTCCTATGTCCCTATAGATTGTAAGCTTGCAGCAGGGCCCTCTAACATCCAAGTCTGTCTGTCGTTACCCAGTTTGTTTTATCACTGTCTACTATTGTAAAGCGCAACAGAATCTGCTGCGCTATATAAGACGCTGTAATGGAATCTGCTGCGCTATATAAGAAACTGTAAATAAATAAATAGTAGAGCTCATCGTGCTCTCAGACCCAGAGGCTCCTCCTCTGACAGACCTTGTGACGTGATATACGGCCTCCACTGTTTCATGCAGAAAGAGGAAATCATGAGGAAAGCACGCCAACTTGAAATGATCGATTTTAATGGTGATAAAATCCAACTCTTTCCAAATTTAGCTTAGTCCACCTTGCAGCAAAGAAGGTTTCTAAAACATCTCACTGATGCTATACGCAAGCTGAATCTAAAATACTGGTGGGGCTACCCTCTGAGCTTCAAGTAACACACAATGGAAAGGTGATCATCTTAAATAAACCAGATCTTCCGCAATTCCTCTGTTTGCTGGACTTGCAACCTATTCCTCTTTCCGATTGGGAGTCATATCATCTCACTCCGGCAATTCCCTCTTTGAACTTTCAAAAAGGTCTCTGGGACAAAGCCTTGCCTTCAAGTCGTAGACCCAGACAACCCACAGAAAAAGTTCCTTCCGACGTTACTTGAGTAGCTCCAGATATCCACTCCTGGTGAGATATATACACTGCTTAGATAAAAGTTATATTGTGCTTATCTGTTCATGTTACTGGAGATTAGATATTTATAGGTCTCTTTTTTTGTACTGTTTCCCATGTACTACACATACAGATGGGGCCGGTTTTATCTTTGCTGGCGAACCACACGGCGCTCCATTTGACTGAGACGCGCGTGCGTCCCCCACGCACGCCCGTCTCAGTATCCAGGCGGCGGGGCGTCGAGGCGGACGCAATACTGTCTGCCTCCCACTCGATAGTGCTGGGGGGGACCCGAGGAGGCTGCGGGTGGTGCGGTCGCCCGGTCAGGGCACCGGACGACCGAGGGCAGCACCGTCGGAAGGGGACGCGCGCTCACCTCGTGCGCGCGCGTCCCCTTTCGGCATACAGATGGCGGGGATGCAGGTGATGGCGATGGCGACGCCATCGCCATCACCTGCAAAGATGAATCCCGATACATCTGTAGCTCTGTACGTTAATGCACACGTGATAATGTATTCAGCATTTCTTATAGAGCTCTCACCGGCTGCTGCCCAGGACATTTATAGTTCCCAAGTTCGAAGTTCAGTTTGTTTTGTTTCCACTCCCAAAATGACGACACGCCCATGATACTTTGTTTATATCCGTATGGTTTTGGTGACTGCCACAGCCCACCCCTTTGCTCACCCGCCATATGCTATCCTTTCCTCTATCTTCTCCCTCCCGCTACTCTGCAAGGAAACTTTACCCCATCTTCCTCTTCCCTTTCTTCCCAGGAGACCCTATGACCATTTGACTTGTACTTGTACCATTATAGTAGTAGTTTGCAGATATACTCCCTGCACACTATATAACCAGCGTTTCTCCTTAATCAATGTACATACCCCAAATACTAAACAACCTTCCTTTCTATCGACCACGCGTGGAAAAGCTGAACCCTTGCTAGAAGGGATAGTAGTCATGGGAGGTGACCTGAAATGGACCTTCGATCCAGCTTGTGACACCTCAAATAAATCTTCCCGTAAGTCAGAAAAAGAACATAGAAGGATGAGACCCCTCCTTCTGGACCACCAGCTGATTGATACCTGGAGACTATCCCACCCCGCAGACTTAGACTACTCATTTTTTTTCCTATGCCCATCAGGCCTACTCCAGACTAGACTACTTGTTTCTTAGCCATAGACACCTCCATCACTTAGCAGATGCCTCCATTGGCCCAATCACATGGTCATACCATGCTTCTGTTTTTCTCCGCCTAAATATAGCCCAACAAACCCGGAAACCATGGTCATGGTAATTCAATGACACTTTCCTGCAGGACAAAAACTGTAGGTCACAATTAGAACTGGCTATCAACACATATACAGTATAGACATAAATTATCTAGAAGACGCCTCTAAAATATCGGTATGGGAAGCACACAAATGTGTACTAAGGGGTACCTATATACAACTAGGCTCCTATTTTTTTTTAAACTGAAAACAAAGAAAATGGAGGAAATCTTACATAAAATTAGAGCCTTTGAAACTTCACATAAAGTCTCCCTCGCCCCCAAGTACCAAGTTGAGCTTAAAGAAGTGTGAGCCTCTCTAAAGAGACTCCTAGCTGACAAGGTCAAATTATCCTATACTAAATGCAGGAGTCGTTACTATCAATGGGGCAATAAGCCGGGCAAACTTCTGGCAAAACTCCTCCATGAACAACATGCCACAACATTTATACAAACCGTGAAAGATGAAAAAGGCCTTACACACAATGAAGCACAGAAAATAGTGGAGACTTTAAGGAACTACTATAGAAAATTATACAATCTTTCCAAGGACATAGATGATACGGCCAAACGCTCCATCCAAGACTCGGTCACTTCTTATCTAAAGTCAGTGGACTATCCTACCCTCTCCCAAGACAACATAGACTCCCTAGAAGAACCTTTTCAAGGAGACGAGGTTGTGAAAGTCATAGAAGCGACCCACCTAGGTAAAAGCCCCAGCCCAGATGGCTTCACCACCACGTATTACAAAACATTCAAAGGGAAGCTGGCCCCTCTCCTTTCCCAAGCTTTAAACTCTCTAACTGACAGAACACACTTCTCAAAACACTCATTAGAGGCTCACTATCAATATAAAATGATTTGCCAAGTTGCTGGTGAACCATTTAAAAGTCTTACTTCCCAAGCTGATTCATGGAGATCAGGCAGGCTTTATCCTGCGCTGAGAGGCCAAGGACAACACAACAAAAGTCATTAACCTAATTAATTTTCCTCCGTATCCTCGATACCTGCTATGGTTTTACCAACAAACACTGATAAGTCCTTTGAAAGGGTCAACTGGGAATTGATGGAGGGTGTCTTGCTCCACTTAGGACTAGGTCAGACTTACCTCCATAGAATATTAGCTTTATATGACTCACCTTCTGCAAAAGTGATAATAAACAGTTTGCTATTAGACTCATTTGATATCTCTAATGGGACAAGGCAGGGATGCCCTTTATCCCCCCTCCTGTTTGTTTTATGTATAGAGGCCCTGGCCAGGGCTATACGACAGAACCCAAATATCACTGGCTTACAAATTGGGGTCAGACACACAAACTTCCCTATTTGTGGATGACTTACAAACTCTGATTACCAACCCTATAACATTCCTCCCAAATTTAGTGGTAGAATTTCAAAATTTCAATAATCTTTCTAACTTTAAGTTTAACTATTCAAAATATGTTGCTATGAACTTAACTACTACCCACTCAGTGGTCAATTCCCTGAGACTTTCATTCCCCTTTACCTGGAATGGCACTAAATTGAAATACCTGGGAGTCCAGTTATCCAGAGACCTATCTAAACTCTTCTCCCTAAATTTTTCACACTCTCGTCGCTCAGATTTCCAAAAGTGGAGTTCCTGGTTTGGTAGAATAAACATCATCAACATTAATACTCTCCCCTAGATTCTGTATAAACTTAAAACCTCCCCTTACACATCCCTCCGGCATGGTTCCAGTCTATTAAAAAACTGATATGATCCTTTGTGTGGGGATCATCACATCCCCGAATCAAACAAAATATTGTATTTAGGTGGAAGCATGACAGAGGCATGCAACTCCCACACATTCCCAGCTACTATCAAGCTGTTCTAAAATGCATATTAGACTGGACCCATATTCAACATCTAACCTACTAGTGCTAGATGCACCCTCCTCCTGTCACCTAGTTTAAATTCTCCTCCAGCCTCCTGACCTCTGTCCCCAGCACAGCAGCCCCCACCTACTTAAGTGAAATCCCTACCTACAGTACAGATGAACCCTGACTCCTAACCTGTGCTCTAGGAATTGGTAAACTTTCTGAGCATATTACCCTTGCTTTAAGTTTACATCCTAAATCCCTGAAATTGCTTTTTAAGGACACTGCATCTGTCTCAGACTTTGTCATTGATGGCAATGTGCACCCGGACCACTGAGTCATTCCCAGACCTTCCAATAGTCTATCCACCCAGTCCGCAGTGTGCTGTTCCTGAGCACCCTGGAAACAACAGACTGTAAGGTGATCCCGATCCTGGTAGCAGATTGTCCATCCTGTCTTCCTGATAATTGGGACCCCTACCACCAAGATCTAGCTAAATGCCTGGGTTATCCTGGTCCCTTTTGTGCCTGATGGACCGGTCCTCTGGATGCTGCCTCTACGCCATCTCCTCCTGGATGTTCCTGAGCACTCTCTAAGGCTCAACGTGGACAAAATTGAAGTCATTATCTTTCCCCCAGCCACAGTAGCACCCACTACTAACAGCTTTATCACTACACCATTATCTCCCCTGTTCCCCAACTCCACTGCCTGGGTATTACTCTTGACTCCTTTTTCTCCTCTGCACCCCACATCTAAGCTCTGGCACAATCCTGTTGGTTCCAGATATGCAATATTGCTTGCATCAGGCCTTTAATCTCCCAGAGTGCAACTAAGCTGATCATTCACTCACTGGCCATCTCACGGCTTGACTACGGAAAGGTTCCCCTCACTGGCCTCACTGTCTTCCATCTTTCTTCCCTCCAATCAACGTGTCTCATCTTCCTCTTTTGACACTTCCTCTTTTGACACTTCCTCTTTTGACACTCCACTTCTGTCACTCCCCTTAACAAAATTTGGAAAGGTATGCACCAATTGGGATTTCCCATACCTTGGTCATCCTAATCAAGAATCGATTTAACCACAGTCTCATTAGTACCTTATTAGAATACATCTGGTATACATATATCTATACTGTTACTGGCTACCTACCTGGCTTTGCAATTACCATGTGGTGCCACTAAATGCCTTCCTGGGTACTGCACAGCTCGATAAATACAGTATGTTCCCCATGTCCGCATCCCTTATTAGAAACTAGTGCATATCTGTATGTGTGATGTATATCTGTACTGCCATGGTTACTTGTTCCTTGTACTGATAACCCTTTGTATTACAGTATGTGCACTGTTATTTAGTATTACAGTATGTGTACTGTTATTTTGTATTACAGTATGTGCACTGTTATTTTGTATTACAGTATGTGTACTGTTATTTTGTATTACAGTATGTGCACTGTTATTAAATGTCTGTAGAGCGCCTTGAGTCCTGTTGGAGAAAGTGCGATACAGTATATAAATAAAACTAACATACTAGTCTTATGTCAGGCTAAAGAAATTTGACCTATTTATACCTTAAATTTTTCCTTAACCTTTTAATACCGACCCTTCTGAAAAACAACTGCCTACTAGGTATTTTTAGAATCCATGGTGTTTGCACTGCTCACATGTACCTCTCACTGGCATGATGTTGTATTTTCCACTGCAGGCATGGCATGATGTCCTTGTGTCATATACCCATGTGGCTGGTTGTCACCAAGCATTGTCCTGAGAGACATGAACACTGCCATGCCACCTGCAATCAACTGGCTCCTGCACACCTATCCAGGAATTCCAGGAAGTTCCCCAGTAATCACATGATTCAAGTAAAGCCAGGTAAACCTACATCCTTGTTCTGTCCTAATTGCTGCTGCAGCCAATCAGCAACCACCTGGGGGAATGTAAGCAGGCCTCCCAGAGTCCTCCAGTGCGTTTAACTATTGTCTGTCTTCTGTGGAGACTCACAGTGTCAGCAGGGCAGCCAAAAGGTATGCCGGGCACCAGAAAAATGTTGGGGGCATGGTCTAATCATGGGAGGCATGGCCACCTCCAGTGAGACGCTCATGCTGAGCCTGCTGTCAGCACAGCAGATGCTGAAGGTGTGTGCTGCTGCTGCCCGGGAGGAACGGAGGGGGGAGGGATTGGGGGGGGGGCGGACAAGGGCCCCTGCGGGGCCCCTCCAGCAATTCTGGGCCCATGTAATTAGTACCAGCTCCTCCCATTTCTCGGCAGCCCTGAGTGTCAGCTCCCAAGTGTCTTACAAGGCTGCAGGCCTACTACTTAGTTATTGAGCTTTTATGTTGATATCTCAGGGCCCTTATTGCTTATCTATAAACTGCTTGTTGCAGCTTGTAAAGCGTTATCTTCAGATTTCAGCCACTCCTGCTCCTGCGCACCAGCCACAGGCTTCCAGTGGCTTTATCCTCTGCACCCTTCAATGGGGCAACTTTTGGCCCCAAGCACCCTCTCAGCATCCACTGAGCATCCCACCCAGCATCCTCTCCACTTTCTCTAGTCTTCACTCAGCTTACAACAAAACTCTTAGCCTCCCTCCTTGCCTCTCAGCGTCCATTTCTCTCACACCATGGACCCGACAGATGAGTGTCCCCCATTCCACCACACATCCAATCGGTGCATGCATCTCAGCATGTCCACCTCTCCTCCAAACTCCCAATCAGTGCATACCTTACATCATGTCCCTGCTGCACCAATGGTTTTTTGGTCCTTGACTGTTGGAAAATCTTACTGAATCCCTTAAAACTCCTACCCAAAATCTTGCGCTACAAATGCCACCTCTCTTGCCAATTGGTTATTTCCCCCATTCCTACCTCCAAAGCCTTGGCTATTGTGCTGTCTACTTGGACTGTCAACTAAGACACTATTGACCCTTTATACCATAACCACTTTGGTATTCTTGTAAGACCATTAAGACCATATAAATGTGTGGTGCCCCTGGAATGGTTGAGCTGTCCCTGAGTTATTTTTTTTCTTTAGTATTTTACTTACATTGCATATTTTTTCTTCTCTCTCACTTTCTATATAGCTTCACCTTCCTATCACTAATATTTATTAACACTATAGTATCTCACTGGTGTGGTGCTCTGGGCTTTCTAGCTTATGCAGTTTTTTTGGGATGCCACACCCTGCACCTAGATATAGCGCTAGGGACCCCCAATATACAGAGAAGCCTTGACGCGGCTTGGGGGCATATCACACACCTGCGCAGGTATATGTAACCAATATCTATGAATTCTATTATCATGGAGTGTTCAAGATTGGTTACTAATACCATTCAGTGAGCTGGGGGAACAATGTCTTTTTTACTTACTCATGCACCTAAGTGGTATTACTGAACTATTTGAGCATCTACCACTATCCATACCATATAAAATATAATAAGTATACAGTATGAACATAATTCATTTCCATAGAACTTCTGAAACACCTGATAAATGTTGATCTGTGTGTTCCTTTTACAGGAAACTTACAAAAATAATATCACCTCAGTCGTACTTCTCGGGTTATCATTTCTTCAATCATTTAAAAATCCTCTGTTCTTGCTCCTACTCATCATTTACTCTGTGACCATCTCTGGAAACCTCCTAATCGTGGTTTTATTTCTACTAAGCAGTAATCTTCAGACCCCCATGTACTTCTTCATTACACAGCTATCATTATATGACATCATACTGACCACAGATATTCTCCCTAACCTGCTGCACATTGTGCTGTATGACGGATGTGTTATGTCACTTATTGGCTGCATCGTTCAGTTTAATTTCTTTGCTATGTCAGAATCCTCCGAGTGTCTTCTTCTGTCGGTGATGTCCTATGATCGCTATCTGGCCATCTGTGACCCATTGCACTATCATTCTATAATAAATCCCAGGTTTTGTGTGAAATCTATGACTATAATTTGGATGATGAGTTTTATAATGATAATAACTGATTTGCAATCTATGTGTAGTTTGCATTTCTGTGGACCAAACGTCATTGACCATTTCTACTGTGACTTTGAACCCATATTGCAGCTTTCCTGCTCTGATACCTCCATAATTCATATTGAGACTTTGGTGATGGTTATTTTAGCTGTTATAGGACCCTTTATAATAATTGTGATGTCATATGTATATATTGTGTTTACTGTTCTGAAGATACCGTCATTAACTGGAAGACAGAAAGCTTTCTCCACCTGCAGCTCCCATCTGATGGTGGTTTCCATATTTTATGGGACATTAATCATTGTTTATGTGTTTCCTACAAAGCAGTTCTGGATACTCAGCAAGATCATGTCTCTGTTTTACACAGTGATAACCCCTTTGCTAAATCCCATAATATATACTTTCAGAAACAAGGACTTTAAGAATGCTTTCGATAAAATTCAATACTTTCACTTCTACAAGAAATTTGAATAAATATAAAAAACACAAATGAAGCAAATGATTTATTACATGTACTACGCGTTCAAATACCCAAACTAATGCTTGCACACACTGAGGGATATGTTGTTAATGTTATGCATGATATTGTTAATGATATTTTGCACATATCATCTAGTGTGTATGCTCAATATCATTACCAATGTTAGTGTTGGCGCCGGCCTTGACCCCCCGTAGATATATTATAATTTTTTTTTACACATCCCAATATATTTATTATATTTTTATTTACCTAAATGCTCGTTGCCAGGGGTTAATGCTCATTGAAATCTATTCTAAATTAAAAGTGAAGTTTATTTTTTTTAAAACCAACCACTTGTCTCTACGGTCATATGTTCCTTTTTGTCAAAGACAATGATCACCACTTCCTCCTGGTGGCATTTCAGGCAGCAATGGCACCTAGAGGTTCCCTTATGAAAACCTCTGAGTGCAGACAGATAGGAATTATGGTAGATATTTAGAAAAGCTCAGTGGGTACTTGTGTACTAGCACGGCGCCCATCGCATCGCAGACCATAAGGCATGCGATGGTATGCAATGCGATGGCAGCCAATGTTATACAATTTTAAATTGTATACCATCGAATTGTATGGCATTGTATGCCATTGTATCGCATATACAATGGTATGCAATTTAAAGTTGTATAAGCACCCTAATGGAGGCTTACAATGTTAAATGCACCCCCACGCCGCCCCCACTATGAACGTAAACCCGAAGCGTGGCAAGCGCAGCGAGCCCGCGAGGGCCGGCGGTACGCGTCCTATGACCTTTTCATACCCCCACTATCCACGTCGGCGTGTAGTTGATTTTATATAGTGTGGCGAGTGCAACGAGCCACCGAGCCGGAAGCGTGACGAGGGGATGCGGAATACATGTAAAGTAATACGCGGCCGCTCGCCACGCTTTGGGTTCACGTTCATAGTGGCGTTGGGGTGCATTTAACATTGTAAGCCCCCATTAGGGTGCTTATACAATTAAACATCGCATAGGGGGCTTATACAATTTTAAATCGCATCGCAGTGCATCGGGTGTATGGCATGCAATGCGATTATATGTTGTGCGACCAAATGTCGTGGGCGCCGTGCTAGTACACAAGTACAGCTCAGTGTACATACAGTACTCCCCTGGCCAGTAACATTTTGTGAGTGAACAATCCAGGTATGCTAAATACAACCTGCCTCCAATAAACTTGGAATTATCAAAAATATCCTTTAATGACCTGATATGGATCTATTTTGTGGTAATGGTTGCACCAGAAGCCTGTCCAGTCCCCATATGCAATGCTCTCAATAAGGAATCCAGTGCAAAATTATAAAAAAAAGGAGAGTTGTAAGTCCTGGGGGGACCTGTGTGTTCCTCTTACACTAAGGGGCGAGCAAGGCACAGCTTTAGGTAGAATACTTTTTGGGTGGACCTTAGGGGTCTTACACAATTGTGCTTGAGTTCCCTAACAGTCATTTATGGGGTGACACTGTTTCAGACCAATAAACTCTTTGATCCTACACCATCAGAAACTTTTCCATATTCATGTTGCTACAAAGTTACAAGTTTAAATTAAATTTCAGATGTGAGCTCATAACCAGTAGATTACAAGCACTTATTGACTTTTACCTTCAACCTTTAGTTTCAGGTACAAAAGCATATCTGAAGGATACAGGGAATCTATTAAGAAACCTAACCAGTTATGAATGGAAGGAAGGTGATTTACTTTGCAGTGCAGACGTGAGCACCCTTTACACAATAATAGATAAAGAGAAAGGTCTCACTGCTGTATCACTTTTTTTTAAATCTTTCCACGCATGATGAAATATTGAAAACCTTTATTTTAGATAGTATTCATTTTATTTTAAGTAATAACTATTTTTATCATGAGGGCAATTTTTATTTACAATGCGTAGGTACTGCAATGGGCACCAGATTCGCCCCTAGTTACGCCAATCTTTTTATGTCATACTGGGAACATCTTTTTATTTGGCGAGATGGCATTCTGGGGGTGGGTCTGGTGCTCTGGTATTGTTTTATCGACGATATCTTTTTTATCTGGAGAGATGGACAGTCATCCTTAGAGAATTTTTGTCAATCTCTTAATATCAACGAGTTCTCTATTAATTTAACTTTTACTCAAAGTTTTACTGAAGAATCCTTTTTAGATCTTAATATGTATATAGAAAATGGGACAGTAAACACTTAGGGGGATATTCAATCTTCAGGTCACGGCAGGCGAGCTTGCTCGCCTGCCGTGACCCAGTCCCGTTCTCGGTCAGCTCGACCGAGAACACGCAGGCGGGATTCAATGTCCCGCCTGCAGCGGGGCGAGAAGGGGGCGTGGCCGCGAGTTGCGGCCGGGAAGTGACGAGCTGCAGCCGGCAGCTCGTCACTTCCCGGCTGTTCTCGGCAGAACGAGCCCGACAGCTAGAGATGTCGGGCTCGTTCTGGCAGGAAACCCTGTTCAATGCTGTCGGGGAAGACAGCATTGAATAGGGACCGTCGAGCATCTCCCCCACGGGAGATGCTCGACGGAGATTGAATATCCCCCTAAAACTTTTAGAAAACTGACTGATTCAAATGGTTTTATTGAGACATCTAGTCAGTATCAGATGAATTGGCTGAATGGCATTGCTTTCGGGCAGTTCACCCGTATAAAAAGGAATTGCACAGACCAAAATGTTTGTAATGTCCAAATTAACGAAGTATCAGAAAGACTCCAAGCAAAAGGATATTCAGAAGAATTGTTAGAGAATGCAAAAGTAAGAATTGATGGTATTGCTAGAAGTGAACTCCTGAGAGAGAGGGACCCAACAATGGAAATGGAAAATAGATATCAATGGTCTTTCATCTCTCAGTATAATGATTCTCATTTTAAAATTGAAAATGTTTTTAGAAAAAAATGGTATATGCTCAAACAGGATCCAGTTCTGGGGAAATTAATACCCTAGAAACCGTCCTTTATATATAGAAAATCTAAATCGTTAAAAAAAAATCATCTGGTAAGCAGCTCGATAGATAATCCAATAAGACAAAGTATTAGAACAAAGTGATTCCATCGTTGTGGTAGCTGCCTGTTGTGTAAGAGAGTAAGGTCATCAGAAAGAAAAATTGTGGAATTCCTGGTGAAGGGCAAAAAATATAGAATAAATGATTTTATTACGTGGCACTCTAAAAACGTTATATACCTTTTAGAATGCTCCTGCAATTTGTTTTATGTAGTTAAAACCACACGCCAACTAAAAATAAAAGTAAAGGTCTTTTAACCCATACATTTTCCAAACATTTTAAGACCTGTCATCAATCCAATGAATTATTAAATATTTTTGTGGCATTCAGTTAGTGGTACCAAAATGGAGAACAAGAGATTTAGATAAGAGATTGGCTCAAACAGAAATGCGCTGGATATATCATTTGAACACTCTCGTTCCCGAGGGACTAAATGGAGAATTTGAGCTGAAACATTTCTTAAATTAACATTTTTTTTTAGTAGCCCCTATCATATATCATATATATATTCTTCTGTTTTAAACCCCTTTTTTTTACTGTTTTTCCACTTTTTAATCTTCCTGGTATTCTTATATATGTTCTATGCAATTTTTAGATATTTTTCCTCGATTTTATTAAGTTTGATCATAGTATGCACTGCTAAGTTTATTGTATTTTCTTTGAATTTTCTTTTTATTTGCATCCCGTCACTGATGTAATATAATTAATATAATATTAATATAATTAAATGTTATTTTTAAAGGTGTATATGCCTTTTTTCAAAGCTTCCTTGAAGTCTTTGTTCCTCAATGTGTATATTATTGGGTTAAGCATTGGTGTAAACACAGTGTAAAAAAGAGACAGGACTTTGTTCACAGTTAATAACTTTCCCCTGGTAGGAACAATGTATACAGAAATAAGTGTCCCGTAAAATATGGACACCACGGTCAGGTGAGAGCTGCAGGTGGAGAAGGCTTTCTTCCTCTTGGTAATGGATGGGATCCGTAAGATGGTTAATACGATATAGACATATGATACAACAATTATTATGAATGGGCAAACGATTACAGAGAAAGAGATCATCATAGTCTGAATATAAACTACAGACACATCTGAACAAGCTAGACTTAGTAGAGGCGTAAAGTCACAGAAGAAATGGTCAATGACGTTTGCTCCACAGAATGTTAAATTGCACATGGCGATGGCATTGATTAAAGTCATGAAACAACTCAAGAGCCAGGTGAACAGGATAGCTTTAAGGCAAAACATGTCATTGACTGTTGAGCTATATAGAAATGGTTTGCAGATGGCCAGGTACCGATCATAAGACATGACTGTCAGAAGAAGACATTCCCAGACTTCTACATTGGCGAAGAAGAAAAATTGGGCAATGCAACTATTCAAAGACATTGTGCTCCCATCGTGTAGTACAATAGAGAGCATGTTAGGAAGAATACCAGATGTCAGTAGGATGTCAGATAAAGACACTTGTGTGATGAAGATGTACATAGGAGAATGAAGGTTCCGGCTTATTGAAACTAAAGTAATAATTAGCACATTTCCACAGATGGTCACACAATAAATAATAAGCATAAACAAGAACAGCAGCATTTTGAAATTATGAAGCCCTTGAAATCCAGTGAGAACAACGAAGGTGATATTATTTTGCATCTTCTGTCAATTAAACTGCGATATCTTTATAGAAAATGCAGTTATATATTCAAGTTACACAGCTTTCGATCATCATCACATATTTCTAGAACAAAATTAAAAGAAGGCCCGGTACAGTATATCAAACAGACACTGAAATAATGTGCATTGTAAGCTTTTAACATGGTAGTCCAGTTAGTTATCAGTGTTTCCTTCAAGTTCTGGAGGAATTGGTTCAGGCAGTAATAATTCAGAAAATGAGACACAACAAAAAATATAATTAACATATCAGACAATTAATTTCATGTTTAAAATTAATAACGAATAAATGAAAAATAAAGATGGCTTCCAAATGTAGCATAGATCAGACCTGTTGATAAGCAGTTATGTTAGATGTGGGAATTTGCATTAGGTAAATGGATTCTGTGTCCAGTTCTGTGTCGGTCAATGGTACAGGCCCATCTAGAATACTGTATCCAGTTCTGTATTGGTCATGGATGTGGCCTCATCTAGTATACTGTCATATGCTGTTATATATGTTATATGGCCTTCAGAACTTACATTAAGTTCTGAAGGCCATATCTCCAGAAGGATATAACTACATTAAAGATGGTACTAAGAATTACAACTAAATTGTACATGGACTACACCAGAAAACTTACCCCAAAAGAATAAAAAAATCTCAATATGTATACTTTGGAAAAGAGAAGGGAAAAATGACCTCACAGAAAGGGTAGTAGATAAGTGGAATAGCCTCCCATCAGAGGTGGTAGAGGTAAAGACAGTAGAACAATTTAAACATGCATGGGACAGCCATACATAAAAAAAATCATTGCAAGGAACTAAGGATCAATAAGGGTTAAGGTTACCTTAACAATAAAAAAATGGGCAGACTAAAAGGGCCAAGTGGTTCTTATCTGTAGTCACATCCTTATTACACAGCACACTTGTAGGACAGAAGGAGGAGGTTAGACTTGGCTTATTAGAGGGGAACACTGGAGACAGACATAGCTTCGTTTTACTTTTATAGTTAAAGTTGACAGACAAAACACATGAATAAATACAAAGTTCAACAAGTCAGCAGAAAAGTGCAACCTTTATTGTAATAAAATAAAACTTTAACTGTATCCTAAAAATAAAAGTTGTTTTAAAAAGCAATATTGCTATAATACAAGGGCTAAAGTTGATGCTGCATGGTTTATTTTTATTTTTAAAGTAAACAAATAATCAATGTCAAACACTCATAACAATGAACATTAGGATGGACATAAAGTGTATGCTTGTGGGCTATGAAGAATTTAGGGCCTTATTCTAGTTCACTGTTTCTGGCAAATTCCTTCTTAGATGGACAAAACCATGTGCACTGCAGGTGGAGCAGATGTAAAATGTGCAGAGACAGTTAGATTTGCGTGAGTTATTTTGTTTCTGTGCAGGGTAAATACTGGCTGCTTTATTTTTACACTGCAGTATAGATCTCACTTTGAATTAAAACCCCACCCAAATCTAAGTCTCTCTGCACAGGTAACATCTTCCCCCCTGCAGTGCACATGGTTTTGTCCTTCTAAGAAGGATTTTGTCAAAAAGAGTGAACTAGAATAAGGCTCTATAAGAGAAATATATAATTAAAGGATTGGTAATGACGGAGACAGCATGACAAATTGCTGAATAACCTGACAAATATCTGTCTTGAGCTCCGTATATTGCTCAGTGTCTTCTTTGCATCAGCGACCAGAGATGGCCGCTGATAAAAGGGAACCTCTGCCGGGGGAGCCGCAGATGTAATCAGCTGGTCGCAGGAGCAAGCTCCTGCGACCAGTGATCATAAAGAGGCTAAAAACGGGAGCGCGCACCCAGCGATTTATCACTGGTGCGCACTCTAATCGCTGGCAATATGGTCACCAGCGACCATATTTCCAGCGATTTTAGCCCCTATCGCCCCCATGTGTATACAACTTTACACACATGACAATCATTGAGGAACCCATGGAATGAATAAGTGATTTTGATTATTATCAATATGAAGATAAATATGTCAGTACAGTATGTGCAATCTCCATGTGATAAATAACCTACTGGGCAAATAGAAAATGTATAATGTGACAAATGAAATAAATATTGCTGCAGTATTACATCATTTAAGCAACAGGGCAAGCAACAGCAACAAGGCAAGAAAACAGATAATACTTACAAAGAGTGTATCCGTGTCACTGACTGATACACACACATACAGTCACTTGCAAATCTCTGTTACATATATACTCTACCAAGACTATATAATCCTGTGCTAACTGGTAGTAAGTAACCTAATGATGTTCTAGTCCATACAGACTGACTGAGAATCTCTAGTGTTTGATTAAGAGTATTCCTAAGAGTAGTCATACAGGCTTTAGCAATAAATACAATAAAGAAATAAATTGAGTAGAACAATTGCACATTTCATTTAATTAAATCTGATCTAGTTGGATTTATCTATCAATCTATAAATAAATATATATATATATATATATATATATATATATATATATATATATATATATATATATACACAGTATATATACAGATAGAGCCATCCTCATCTAGCCCTTTAATAGGATTAAGTGAGCCAGAGCTATCGGACTTAAACTATGCCATTCCCCTACTGTATTGTTCTACGTATTGTATTGCAGCTGAGAACAATAGGCCTTGGCGAGCCATGGCTCTCCAGAGAAGGCTGGCCAGGGATGGCTCCATCTGTATATATTATTAAAAAAATCAATATCCTTATCTCACGCTAGGGAGCTGCATCATGGGATAAGACCCCTGTTAGTGGACCTTGCATACAAACACAAATACAAGAGATTTCCCAAGTGCGCTGTGCAGAGGATATTTTAACTAAAACATTCCAATCAGAATCTGTGTTCCGTGAGGCGAAGGGGACTCCCAAGTTGCTTATCTGTAAGACAACTCCTCACCAAATGTTCACCCAAGAAGACCACAATGGCCAAATTAGATACCAAATGTAAATTTTTTTAGAGATGTCAATTTACAAGAGTTTTTTTTCTTTTCTGTACATCAATTAATTTATCTGAGATGAGCATTCATTCAGACAACACTTTTTACAGTCCCATGGCTGATACCCCTATCTTCTCACCAACCAGGTTCCATTGGGCCTCTGACTTGGTCTCCTGGGGTAGTTCATGTTCTGCTGCCCAGCTGCCAGTTCAGCAAACCTTTTGAGTAATTCCCTCATATTACCCTGTACTTTCCATTTAAGGGCCAATCTACTTGTCTTAATATAATGTACCAGTCTTATAACACAGACCAAGCTGACATCTGCCTGCTTTGCTAGCTGGTAAAAACAAAACGGCAAATTGTCAATAATGTGGTTGCCCTTAAAGGCTACCTACCTCTTTCTCTGCAGGCACATCTGAGTTGATTAGGCTAACCAACTCACTAAAACCACACCACAAGTGAAAACCCCCTTCGGGCTTCCAAGCCAACTGCACAATGTGTAACCAGGAAAAAAAAAACTTGACCATTTAAACATAGGTAGCTTACCCATGTTCTCTGCTGCATGTAGTGTCCATCTGAGATGTGTCCTTGCTTGCATTCTCCACCAATTGTGAAAACGATGACATATACGGGGATTCATAAGTCTTTGGTCTCTATTTTGTAAATCAGGTCACAGAATTCCACAGGCAAGTGTAGTTACAGCCAGCAGCATACAGGTTGCCACAGTATATAACAGACTCTTGCAGATGCTCCAGTGGTCCCTACAATAATCCGCACCCTGGCCTATCATTGGGGCAGCTAATTCAAACATCATGAGCATTTACCCTTTGCCCCGGAAACACTTATATCAGGAGATCGCAGGTGCTTCTGATTACACAACTTTGCTTCTGCTACTGCTCCAAAACCTTGATCCTCCACGTTACTCTCATGTGGAGAGATGCTGTATTTACATGTACAGGGGTTCTACAAGCTAGGCAATGGAACAGGAATACAGTAGGAATTTTTAAAACTAATTATGTTTTATTTGAATTAAAAAAACATGAAGTGTATTTTATCATTTTTGTTCATCTAAATTTGTCCAAGTTGCTCTGACAACCGTTTTTTCTGCCATCTATGCTACAAATATTACCATTAGCATCTGACATTTCTGACAAACCTTGCGGTCTGAGGGGGCTAGACAGGGGAGTGTCTTGGTCCCTCAGACCGCATGGTTTGCCAGAACTTTCAGTTACTAATGGCAATATTTGTAGCATATGGAACAGTTGCCTCCAATTGGCCTTGACCCTCCAATTAGAGGCAACTGTTCCATATGTCTTAATAATTGCCACACAGAAATGCCAACTTGACATTAGAGTCTGTCGTGCTTAAGATGTGACCAATGTAGACACAATGGGGCAGATGTATTAAGCCTTAACAAGAGAAAAATGCAAAGGTGATAAGGAGAGATAAACGTCCAGCCAATCAGCTCCTTACTGACTTTTTTCAAACACAGGCTGTAACATGGCAGTTAGCAGCTGATTGGCTGGACGTTTATCTCTCCTTATCACTCTGGCATTTATCTCTTGTTAAGGCTTAATACATCTGCCCCAATACTTGAGACTCCAGATGTTGCCAGACTATGACACATGCATCTGACTCAGATTCAAACCTATCTATACTTCTGTCAAACACAGGGGCTTAGTCGGACTTGTTCATTATGGGCTGAATTTGTTCCCATCCCCGGTGGTTTGGGTTCGCACAAGCATATGCGTGAACATGCGCATGTGCAAACCCCCTGAGCAAATGGCTTCTGCGAATTTTACCCTCCGTAGTGGGAGGAGCGGTGGCAAGTAGGGGGCTGGAGCAGGTTAACGCCCAGTGTTTAATGGGCATTCCCATAAAAACTTTGTGTGTCCCCCTGCGCATGCACGAGTGTCACATGACGTCAGCGCCTGCCCCGAATTCCACCATCTCTGGCCAAGATAAAGTCAGTCTGGACTGACTTTTATCTGGTAACGTGAAAAAAAGTGGTTTGATTGGTCAGCGTCAAAAGGGTCTGAATCAGGCCCATTATAGAAGATAATGATTTTTTTAAACAGTTCATTGTTTCAGAAATGTAGTGCAGACATGTAGTGCAGAAATGTAGTGCAGACATGTAGTGCAGAAATGTAGTGCAGAAATGTAGTGCACTGTGTGTGTTCAGATTGATGCACATTCAGGGGATGGACCAATTAATCTATCCTAAATTGGAGTAGGGAAGGTAGTAGCAGTAACACATAAGCCTATAGAGTGTAAGCTTTCGAGCAGGGCCCTCCTACCTCTATATCAGTAGATATAAACTGTTACTACCCAGTTTGTTTTATCACTGTTGTTTGTAAATGTAAAGTGCAACGAAATATTCTGCGCTATATAGAAACTGTAAAGAAATAATAAATCATAATAAAACAGTTACTGCAACCGGTTCAATATATAGAGCAGCATGGACGGTGTAGTGGTTAGCATTACTGCCTCACAGCGCTAAGGTCATGGGTTCAATTCCCACCATGTGTTATATACACTGGGCAGTACGGAGGGTGTAATGGTAAGCATTACTGCCTCACAGCACTGAGGTCATGGGTTCAATTCCCACCATGGCCATGTGCAGAGTTTGTATGTTCTCCCTGTGCTTGCGTGGGTTTCCTCTGGGTACTCCAGTTTCTTCCCACAAATCCAAAAATATACTGGTAGGTAAATCGGCTCCAACAAAATTAACCCTAGAATGTCTGTGTGTGCGTGTATATGTGGTAGGGAATATAGATTGAAAGCTCCACTGGGGCAGGGACCGATATGAATGTTCAAGTAATTTCTGTGAAGCGCTGCGGAATACATGTGCAATATATAATTGACTGTCAGGACTGCCATTTATGTTACATTATGTTTGGCCTGCAGTGCCTCTGGTTTGCCAGAGGTGCTGCTGTTGTGCTATATTCAGCTTGCAGCACATCTGTGTGGCCAGAGGTGCTGCTGTCATGCTTGGTCTGCAGTACCTATGGTTGGTACCTATGGTTGGCCAGAGGTGCTGCTGTTGTGCTATATTCAGCTTGCAGCACATCTGTGTGGCCAGAGGTGCTGCTGTCATGCTTGGTCTGCAGTACCTATGGTTGGTACCTATGGTTGGCCAGAGGTGCTGCTGTTGTGCTATATTCAGCTTGCAGCACATCTGTGTGGCCACAGGTGCGGCTGTCATGCTTGGTCTGCAGTACCTATGGTTGGTCAGAGGTGCTGCTGTTGGGTTCTGCTTGCAGATCTGTGGTTTCTGAGAGCAGTTCCAGCTGGTGTCATCAGCTGGATCAGGCTGTTCTCAGAATACCATGCCCAGCTGCAGCACATATTGATGATAAAGGGGCCTGTCTCTGTGTGCTGCAGCGATTGGTTTGTTCTGGTTTTAAAAAGCTGAATTTGCCCTGAGCATGTGTTGTCCAGTTATAGCTTTCTCAGCCTTGCCTGAAGTGCTGAACCTTGTCTGTGACCTGTGACCTGTAACCTGATACCTTGTTACCTGTTCCTGATCCTGCTAATACAGTGTTTCAACATCCGTCCTGCCTCCATGGTCTGTTCCTCCAGCAAGTAATATTACTACAGTCTTGCAGTCCACTGGGACTCCTAACATTAACTGGTAATACTATTCTCTGTAAGGAACTGCGGAATATGGGCCTTATTCAGATCTTATTGCAGTACAAATTTGCTCTCAAAATGGGCAAAACCATGTGCATTGCAGGTGGGGCAGATGTAACATGTGCAGAGAGAGTTATATTTGTGTGAGTTATTTTGTTTCTGTGCAGGGTAAATACCGGCTGCTTTATATTTACATTGCAATTTATATTTCAAGTTCAACACACCAAACCCAAATTTACTGCAATTTGTACTGCAATCAGATCTGAATAAATAAATATCAGCTTTATATTTAAAAGTGTCACTGGCAGCAGTGGGGTAGGGTGCAGCCAGGGCACCCGGAGCAAGCTCATGTCACAGCACCCCCCCCCCCCCCATATACACAAAAATTGAAGATTTGTAGTGCAAGTTACCAAAATAAATGTTAATATAAAACATTAATGGAGGCCACAATCACTAATAAATATATAAAATACACTATATATATATATATATATATATATATATATATATATATATATATATATATATACACACTGTAGCTCCCATACCTAAAACCCCTCACTGTGCAGCCTGTTGACAGCTACTCCTCAACCCCCCAGAGCCGAGGTTGGACAGACTGGCAGGCAGGTGGCCGTGGTGAGCGATGTAAGGAGTGAGCAGTGATGACTCACTCCATGGGGTTTAGTTGAAATTGGACTGCCGGACTGCCGGACCGGCTGTGTTGTCTCCCTCCAGCCAGTGGTTGCTCTCGCAGTCACTCAGTCCGGAAGCAGCAGCAGCAGGCAGAACTAGTCACACACTACTCCCCCTGTCCACCTACATACACCCCATATGCCTCTTCCCTTACATAACCTACTGCCCATGTATTCCCACATGCAGACCATACCCCTCTACCCCAACATACCCTACTCCCCATATTTCCTTCAAACACCTTCTATCACCACCACACACACTCTATTCCACCCACATATACCCTAAAATCCTCTTCTCCCATATACACCCTGTTCCCCATCTTCATCCCACATATGATCCATGTTCGTCAACTACCATTACACATCCACTGACTGTCCCCAACATGCCATAACTCCCCTCCCACACACCCACATCCCACACCCGGGTGGTGACCTTTATTGTACCTCTGATAATGCAACCAGCAGGATGAGGTTAGCTGTGGCAGCCGTGGGCTTTGATCTTCTTCGTGCATTGGCAGCTTGCTCTGGGCACAGGCCGAGTCACATAGCCGTCGCAGACTCACAGCCGCACAGAATCTGAAGTGCCAGCGGCTGTGACAGCTGTCTCTGGGGGCAGCAGGGCTGCGGATCTGATCCTTCACCCCCCTTGCCGCCGCGCAACATTCTCCCGGATTTTCCCTTCGTGCCCCACACCCACGCCACCAAAACCGGTGCTCCAGTTTTCACCCAATCCTGCCTCCATGCTGTCCCTGACACCTTTGGCACCCGGAGCATGAGCTCCACCGGCACCACTCTAGCTACGCCTCTGACTGGCAGCTCGCAATGAGGGATCTCTCCAGGTTTTTTTTTTGTAATTTTACATGTTATAAATATTAATTCTCTATTTTTATGACTGTTACATAATAATTACATTCATAAAATGTAATTGTGTTTAAATTGAAAGTCATTTTCTAGTGTCATGTGTGCACTATCTGAACAGTAGTGTAAGTTGTATAATTTAAATAAAAAATAATCTAATAAATAAAAAGCAACAATCCACAGAAATCAACACTCCTAAATTTGGGGTGCAACCTCCTACCTCCCAACATGACCCTCTCCAGGAGGGACACATTGCTCTGTTCCTAGACTTCCCTGGTAATGTATGACTGTCATTACCTGTGGTGAAACACCTTTCTTACCAATTAACCTGTTCAATATAGGTGATGGTAATTGTACATTAAGAGAGAAGTCCAGGAACAGAGCAATGTGTCCCTCCTAGAGAGGGTCATGTTGGGAGGGATATGCACACTTGCACACTAGATATGTATTTCCCTTATAATCTTAGGGAAAATATAGATGGCACACAATATTTTGGCAATGCTATTGGGGGGTGCTGTCATAGGTTGAACATATTATGTAGAAAGGGATGCACACTTGGCAATATAAAACTTAACTTTTAATATAATTTATACACAGGGAAATAACAGTGAAATAAAGAGGTAAAATGACAGACAAAAACAAAACATATACACACATATTGTGCTTGAATTTTATAATGAAGTGTATTAAAATCACAATGATGGATTTTTAGAGAAATATTGTGTCAATTTTCGGATAACCTCTGCAGTCGGGCAGTTGTGAACATGTCACTAATAATTCTGTATTTTTGTAAATATCTTTATTAACACTTAGGTTCGGTGGTTCAGGGTGTAGTTTCAGTTTTATTGGGATGCTTCATGGGTGGAGGCAGGATTAAGGTAGGGCACAGGGGGTTCAGAACCCCTGGGCCCCCCTCTATCTAGTGGCCCCTGTGGTTGGTTTTGTAGTGGGGTAGTGCTGCAGCTTCACTGATCTGCCAATGTGACAATGATAAATGGTTCTGAGCATCGGGAGACAAGGCACACTGACTGCACAAGTGCAGTGCATTACTGGGAGTTAACTAAGGGATTTATTCTGGTTCATTCGGAAAGGCACAATCACTCTCTAATGGACGAAAACCCTATGCACCACAGGTGGGGCTGATGTATGATGTGCAGAGAGAGAGAGTTAGATTTGGGTGTTTTATTGTTTCTGTAGTATAGATATCAGTTGGAAGTATACCCCCCACCCAAATCTAACTCTCTCTGCACATGTTACATCAGCCCCACCTACAGTGCATATGGTTTTGTCCGTTAGAGAGTGATTGTGCCTTTCTGAGTGAATCTGAATAACCCCCTAAGTCCCATGAGATTTTGAACAAAAGGTCATAGGCTGAGCAGCTTGTGCAGAGCTCTGCTTGGTGAAGCTCATGATATGCTTCTTAGGCCCATGGAGGACAGCAGCAGAAGCCTCGTCATGGGGGGATTTTAAACAGAGGCAGCTCTGAGCATGTCAGGGCTCCTACAGAGTAAGGTACAGAGGGACAAACACAGGCCTTTCATATGTTTTTTTTTTATATATATATGCGCCAAGGTGTATCAAACAGGTATTTGTAAAAATAATCCAGTCACATATACTGCGCTCCCCTTGAGTATGTTGGGTGTCAGCTGAGTCCAAAAACAGTGGTGGGCTGTTCAGGGAGTAGTTTTGGTAGCAGACTTTGTTTGGACTCTGATAGCAACTATTGTGCACGTATTAAATTAGCATGGGACAGCATTTATAAATAATAAGTTTGACAGTTTATTATACACCTGGGAAAAAATGAAAAAAAAATTAGAAAAATACAAAAAATTGTATATATATATATATATATATATATATATATATATATATATATATATATATATACACAAACACAGGGGGCCCAGCACTCACTACAACAAACTAACTCACATTAACATTCAAATAATCAATAAATAAATAATGGGGTTTTAGTTCATGAATTGATCAATGCATTTAAGCTTGCAGCCCATTGCCAAGGGACCCCATTTCACTGCAAGTCCTACACTAACTGGTTTTCTTGGGAACCTGGCACCTGCTTACACATCATAGCTAAAATGAACATGTGTTTTTTCTCTGGGTTAATGCTCAACTGACAAGTAACATGGCTTTTATAAGGTGAGACAATCCCAAACACAGCACCTGAATTAGTATTAAAGGGGCAGCTGTCACAGGTTTCAGGTAAATGAGCTTATAAAGGGTGCATGAGAAAGCTATGATCACAGTAACAGAGGTTAATTAAAAATCAACCCAAATATATAGATACAGAAGTACCAACACACTCGCCATTCCTAGGAATGGGGTGCAAACAGCACCCACATCCCAGGGTGGGGTGCGATGGCCTGTGACCACACACTAGTAAATACAAACACAGGGGGCCCAGCACTCACTACAACAAACTAACTCACCTTAACATTCAAATAATCAATAAATAAATAATGGGGTTTTAGTTCATGAATTGATCAATGCATTTAAGCTTGCAGCCCATCGCCAAGGGACCCCATTTCACTGCAAGTCCTACACTAACTGGTTTTCTTGGGAACCTGGCACCTGCTTACACATCGTAGCTAAAATGAACATGTGTTTTTTCTCTGGGTTAATGCTCAACTGCCAAATAACATGGCTTTTATAAGGTGAGACAATCCCAAACACAGCACCTGAATTAGTATTAAAGGGGCAGCTGTCACAGGTTTCAGGTAAATGAGCTGAAACCTGTGACAGCTGCCCCTTTAATACTAATAAAAGCCATGTTACTTGGCAGTTGAGCATTAACCCAGAGAAAAAACACATGTTCATTTTAGCTATGATGTGTAAGCAGGTGCCAGGTTCCCAAGAAAACCAGTTAGTGTAGGACTTGCAGTGAAATGGGGTCCCTTGGCGATGGGCTGCAAGCTTAAATGCATTGATCAATTCATGAACTAAAACCACATTATTTATTTATTGATTATTTGAATGTTAAGGTGAGTTAGTTTGTTGTAGTGAGTGCTGGGCCCCCTGTGTTTGTATTTACTAGTGTGTGGTCACAGGCCACCGCACCCCACCCTGGGATGTGGGTGCTGTTTGCACCCCATTCCTAGGAATGGCGAGTGTGTTGGTACTTCTGTATCTATATATTTGGGTTTATTTTTAATTAACCTCTGTTACTGTGATCATAGCTTTCTCATGCACCCTTGATAAGCTCATTTACCTGAAACCTGTGACAGCTGCCCCTTTAATACTAATTCAGGTGCTGTGTTTGGGATTGTCTCACCTTATAAAAGCCATGTTACTTGGCAGTTGAGCATTAACCCAGAGAAAAAACACATGTTCATTTTAGCTATGTTGTGTAAGCAGGTGCCAGGTTCCCAAGAAAACCAGTTAGTGTAGGACTTGCAGTGAAATGGGGTCCCTTGGCGATGGGCTGCAAGCTTAAATGCATTGATCAATTCATGAACTAAAACCCCATTATTTATTTATTGATTATTTGAATGTTAAGGTGAGTTAGTTTGTTGTAGTGAGTGCTGGGCCCCCTGTGTTTGTATTTACTAGTGTGTGGTCACAGGCCACCGCACCCCACCCTGGGATGTGGGTGCTGTTTGCACCCCATTCCTAGGAATGGCGAGTGTGTTGGTACTTCTGTATCTATATATTTGGGTTGATTTTTAATTAACCTCTGTTACTGTGATCATAGCTTTCTCATGCACCCTTGATAAGCTCATTTACCTGAAACCTGTGACAGCTGCCCCTTTAATACTAATTCAGGTGCTGTGTTTGGGATTGTCTCACCTTATAAAAGCCATGTTACTTGGCAGTTGAGCATTAACCCAGAGAAAAAACACATGTTCATTTTAGCTATGATGTGTAAGCAGGTGCCAGGTTCCCAAGAAAACCAGTTAGTGTAGGACTTGCAGTGAAATGGGGTCCCTTGGCGATGGGCTGCAAGCTTAAATGCATTGATCAATTCATGAACTAAAACCCCATTATTTATTTATTGATTATTTGAATGTTAAGGTGAGTTAGTTTGTTGTAGTGAGTGCTGGGCCCCCTGTGTTTGTATTTACTAGTGTGTGGTCACAGGCCACCGCACCCCACCCTGGGATGTGGGTGCTGTTTGCACCCCATTCCTAGGAATGGCGAGTGTGTTGGTACTTCTGTATCTATATATTTGGGTTGATTTTTAATTAACCTCTGTTACTGTGATCATAGCTTTCTCATGCACCCTTGATAAGCTCATTTATCTGAAACCTGTGACAGCTGCCCCTTTAATACTAATTCAGGTGCTGTGTTTGGGATCGTCTCACCTTATAAAAGCCATGTTACTTGGCAGTTGAGCATTAACCCAGAGAAAAAACACATGTTCATTTTAGCTATGATGTGTAAGCAGGTGCCAGGTTCCCAAGAAAACAAGTTAGTGTAGGACTTGCAGTGAAATGGGGTCCCTTGGCGATGGGCTGCAAGCTTAAATGCATTGATCAATTCATGAACTAAAACCCCATTATTTATTTATTGATTATTTGAATGTTAAGGTGAGTTAGTTTGTTGTAGTGAGTGCTGGGCCCCCTGTGTTTGTATTTACTAGTGTGTGGTCACAGGCCACCGCACCCCACCCTGGGATGTGGGTGCTGTTTGCACCCCATTCCTAGGAATGGCGAGTGTGTTGGTACTTCTGTATCTATATATTTGGGTTGATTTTTAATTAACCTCTGTTACTGTGATCATAGCTTTCTCATGCACCCTTGATAAGCTCATTTACCTGAAACCTGTGACAGCTGCCCCTTTAGTACTAATTCAGGTGCTGTGTTTGGGATTGTCTCACCTTATAAAAGCCATGTTACTTGGCAGTTGAGCATTAACCCAGAGAAAAAACACATGTTCATTTTAGCTATGATGTGTAAGCAGGTGCCAGGTTCCCAAGAAAACCAGTTAGTGTAGGACTTGCAGTGAAATGGGGTCCCTTGGCGATGGGCTGCAAGCTTAAATGCATTGATCAATTCATGAACTAAAACCCCATTATTCATTTATTGATTATTTGAATTTTAAGGTGAGTTAGTTTGTTGTAGTGAGTGCTGGGCCCCCTGTGTTTGTATTTACTAGTGTGTGGTCACAGGCCACCGCACCCCACCCTGGGATATATATATACACACACACATAAAAAAGAAGGGGAAGAGTATATCAATAAAAGAGAGGGATATCTCGATAAAAGAGGGAAAAATAATAAAAAAATGTTAGATCATAAAGGATATATACACCTAATTATTAATAAAATGCGAGTATAGAAGGAGAATGGCAAAGAGAAATATATTTTTTAAATTGTAGCTTATCTTAGGCAGTGCGATGACCAAAATTTTCCCAACATGTTTCATCCATCCGCTGTGATGAAGTCCGGATGCTCTATAACTGTACCCTCCTATCCAATCCAGGCTCCTGGTTATTTAGCTGGACTATCTCCTTTTTAGAGTGATTAAGTTAGACTACATCACATCAATACAGATCACTGACCACCACTGCTTGTCAGCTACATTGCTTCATTCTAATAAGGTAAGCAGACTGCCTTCTATCTGAGCTTACTAACAATGGGTTAATTGCTACCACATATTTCCACAATACATTAATTTCCTACACGTGTTTCACAAAAAAAAACCCAGCTTTATCAAGGCCCCACTGGTGGCTGTGCGCACTGGCCTGATGCTTTAGGCGACTACCTGACTCCCCGTATACACCGCTGGCAAGCTGTTCATGTTTTATTTCAGATGTACTGTATGTGAACTTATTTATTATATAATTTTTATACCTCTACTTTATTTGTTGTGCACTGTCTCCATTTTTCTTTCTATGTGCTATATTGTTTGGCGTATATTCATGTTCCGGAGAGAGTGTTGTGAGTGCCACACTACCACTGTCTTTATTGCTCTTCGAGCTGTGGAGGCACCGACCACAACTATATTCATTGTTTGGAGTGCCGGACCTCATATTCCTTTATGTGGTCGATCTCACCTGCCAAGTGTTTGATTGTCTGTCATTGCTACCTTGTGTGACTGTCACACTACTGCAGGTTACCTGGTGTTCCCCAGGCTATACCTTTGTTTTTACCACAACCTTCGCTGATTGGAGCGGTACACAGTTCACTTAACCCCTCACTCCATCCATAACCGCCATGGCGTAGGAAGAATTGCCAGGTTTGTTTAATTTTCCAATTGGAGATACACACACATACCTTCTCCGATGTGGAGATTAATGCTATTCTGCTTGATAAAGGTCTAGACGACGAGATTGTATCTACATCTGCCGATATCGTATACCGGGAAATACTTTGACTAAATAAAAAGGAGGTCGATTATCACCTTCATGCAGTCTCACTTAGTGACTATTACAAAATTGAACATGATCCCAAGGGGATTCAGAGTGAGAAACTGCCCAACGATTGGGTGCTTTGACCCTGCGTTTTGTAAGCGCTGCGTGGGGATCCTCAACCGATTTTCATTCGATCTCATTGTGCTAGTAATCGAACAACCCTTTTAAAGAGCTCAGCATCATTAAAGATAAAATTGCTAAGTTTGAGGATTCCCATCTTATCACTTTGTCTACAGACCTTGACACAGATTGGCTGGACCGACTTAAATTGCAACTTGCTGTCTACAAAAAAGAATTGATCCAATCCAAAAAAGAAATGCTTACTAAAGTACAAGGGAACTATGAGAGGCATACTGTATATAGATGGCTCTCAGGAAATCCCACAGATGGTCCCAGACGCCCCTTTTTCCATTCCAGACAGCGGGGAAAGGGTAATAAAAGCCAGTTCGACACCGACACTTCACAGGAGACACAAAGTTCCCAGAGTGATGAAGACAGAGGCACTAATGATGCTGTCCCTTTAGGGGCATGATCAAGATCAACCAGATCCCGGGCACCCACCACAAGAGGCGCTACTCCCGGAGGGGGCAGCAATGCCAAAGACAAAAGAAGACCAGAACGTCCTCTGATCCTGAAACCCTAATCTTTAACCTTTCCTCACATGACCTCTCTTCTGGTGAAGTGCAACTACTAAGTCAAGGTTTGTCGTTTATTCCGACTGTAGGTCGATATAGGTGATGGTAGGTCACCTCAAAAAATGTGTCAAAGGGGTTAATAAAAGTATTAGCAACCTATGGTATCTAGAATAATCTAAACTAAAACAGTACATTAATCAAAAATTGGTGAAATTAGAAAAGCTTAAACTAAGAATGTTCTTGTAAAAAAAGATAATAAACAGTAAAAACTCTTTTTTACAAGAACATTCTTATTTCAGTGCGCAAGAGCTTGCTTACGTCTTCAAGGACAAGATTGCTAAAATCCAAAATGAAATGTCATGCTCTTCTTCAGCCAGTAACTTACTTACTTCCTTTCCTGATCCCTTTGCCACTTTCTCCTCATTTGACCCCACAAGTGAGGATGAAGTATCCACAATCTTCTCATCCTCCCACTCCACTAACTTTCCTCTTGATCCTATAACCTTACAAGTCAGTAAAGCTCTGTCTCCTGTGCTTATCCCAAGCTTAACTAAAATCTGTAACCTTTCTCTCTCTACTGGTATCTTTCCTTCTCTGTTCAAGAATGCACTTATTACCCCATTCTAAAACAACACCATTATGATCCACACTCAGCATTTTTACCCATATTACCCAGCCTTGTGTAATGTTGTATGAATTTGTAAAACCACATATGCGCACCATAAATAAAAGGTGCTGCTCTATTTTATCAAGAAATGGAACTAAGAATATACAAACATTAGATTCCCAAGAAAGGGGGAACAACCTTTAAGGTAACGCCCGCTCCCCCAGCATGAATGGAGCCTGGGGAAGCGGCTAGCTCCGACATACACAAACCAGAAGCACAGAATCCACCATTTTGGTAAAGGGCATAAACAGCCCAAATGAAGAGATACTGCATCCAGTATTGGTGGAACGCATATGCGGTTCACCTTACGCGGATATTACAAAACCGGATGTCCGGAAACGGGCTATGTAATTCTACATGTTCTACTAAGTTTTTCTGCACTTTAAACTACTCGTTTTTTTAATCAAAAAGGTATGTTAGGATACAGTTCTGTCTCCTATTTCTATTAATATAGCTATATAAACAATATGTGAAAACAACTAGTGTTTCCAATTAACATGCAACAGGTGTTAATCATTTTCCCCTAACACAGAGGATACATAACACTGATAGTAGGTACCCCAGGTATCACCTTGAAAAAGCCTTTGAGCGAAACGCGTTGGTGGAGGGGAGCAAGGACACCCAAAACTACCCAGGCGCCTCACTTTTCATCTCCTGCAAACCAGACCAGTCTCCAGAACCATTCCCATAATCAGGAAACTAAGGGCAATACTTCCATGCACACCAGGTAGAGCACCTCACAACATCAGGCGCTCCCTGGATTGGAGATCAGCATCTCTCCTAAATACAAGTTTCCCTGCATTGGCAATCCTTACGGGACGATTATCTGGAGGCACTATAGGAACGGACACAGGACACTAAACGGGCGGACTGTGGGTGACTATCCTTGCTCTCATTGCTACATTGTGGTACCCTCAATTTTAATGAGATATATGTTTTATTTAAATACTTGAATATTTTAGGTTTTGTTTTATTAAATGGTTGAAGCATACATTTACACCTGTTGCATGTTTTTAGCGAGCGTGGTCTCAATTCCCTTTTTCTCTTGTACTACCTTTTTTTGGGACAGACTTCCCAAAGTTTAGAGACCGCTGCTCCAGCGGGACAACCCCTCCCAGGCGCCCTTACAGGACACTTTGGTGACCTATTCTTTTTCACCATTCTGATCCAAACTGTCTCTCTAACTACCGTTCTATCTCCCAGCTCCCATGTCTCTCCAAGCTACTTGAGAGACTTGCCTACACTCACCTCACACACTTTCTTAACATTGACTAAAGTAGTTAATGATCTGGCCACTGCTAAATCTAATGGACATTTCTCAATTCTTACTCTTCTTAATCTCTGAGCTGCCTTTGACACTGTTGGCTAGTCTCTTCTCATACAAACACAACAATCCCTAGGTCTTCAGAACACAGCCATTCTTTGGTTCTCTTTCTACCTATCTAATCGCTCTTTCAGTGTTCGCTTCTCTGATTCTACCTCCTCCTCACTACCTCTGTCCATTGGAGTACCACAAGGCTCAGTCTTAGGTTCTCTGCTTTTCTCAATCTATCCCTCCTCACTTGGGAAACTAATCAACTCTTTTGGATTTCAGTATCATCTGTACCCTGATAATAGTCAAATCTATCTATCCTCCCCGGAATTGTCACCATCAGTATTGCTCCGTGTCTCTGAAAGTCTTTCTGACATTTCATCTTGGATGTCATCTTGCCACCTCAAACTCAACATTTCCAAAATGAATAAATTATATTCCTACCAGCCAAGAGTAGTTACCAACCTGATATCTCTATCACTGTGGAGAACACAACAATTAATCCTACTCCACAATCTTATTGCTTGGGGTCATCCTCAACTATGAACTGCGCTTTATTCCTCACATTCAATCTGTCTCTAAACCATGTTCCATGCATCTAAAAAACATATCCAAAATTTGTCCGTGCCTTACACAAGACACTGAAAAACTATAATCCATGCACTCATTATATGACGCATTGACTATTACAAAAGCTTCCTTACCGGTCTTCCCAAGAAAATACTCTCACCACTACAATCCATTTCGAATGCAGCTGCGAGACTGATCTTCCTGGCTAGACATTCATCATCTGCTGATCCGCTCTGCCAGTCCCTCTATTGGTTGCCTGTATATTACCACATTCAATATAAAATACTTCTACTTACATACAAAGCCATTACTCTGACTACACCGACTTATATCTCTTTGCTTATCTCATAATATATCCCCACCCGAACTCTCCGCTCTGCACAAGATCTGTGTCTCTCATTCACACTCATTACATGCTCCCACTTACACT
This sequence comes from Crinia signifera, assembly GCF_055691185.1. Classification (NCBI taxonomy): domain Eukaryota; kingdom Metazoa; phylum Chordata; class Amphibia; order Anura; family Myobatrachidae; genus Crinia; species Crinia signifera. The sequence continues at coordinate 325,668,991 of NC_139220.1, forward strand.
TGCAGGAGTTTTGTCGCACAGCACCCACTCTATTTAATGCCCTTCCACGCACATTAAGACTCTCCTCTAGCCTCCAAACTTTTAAGCATTCCCTGAAAATATCATATTTAATTGCATCCCATAAGGACTGTCTTGAAATTTGGTGGCAAACGGGTTTAAAGAAAATGTTGTCACTGTGTGGTGCACCACAGGAAAAGGCTATGTAGCCTTTATTATTCTAGAGACCAGCATACAAAACTGGTCCAGGAGACCACCTTTGAGGGAACCGACACATGGGGACACTGCACGTGCAATTTTAATTTGCACCTTTTTCACTGTGTTTTGTTATATGTTTTATGTAGTTTGTCATACTTCGTGGTTTTAACATAATTCAAATAAAAGTTACATTTTAGTGACTCAAAAATTTGTAAAAAAAAAAATATATATATTTTTTTCCTGTGGTGCACCACACAGTGACAAAACTTTCTTTAAACCTGTTCGTCATTATCTACCTCTTGTCCTGTGGTAGCACACACCTGCAACATAATTTATATTATATTGAACACTCATGAACAGCAGGGGGACTCCTATGATATTACTTATCTATACCTGCGGTCTTGTGCGACTAACCTCAACAAAAAACCCTGCACATTGAAATTTGGTGGGACTGCTATGCTTTGGAATCCTATTCTTATGTATCCCTCCTATTATCACTATAGATTGTAAGCTTGCGAGCAGGGCCCTCCTACAGTACCTCTATGTCAGTTTGTTTCTACCCAGTGTGTTTTATCACTGTTATTTCCAATTGAAAAGCACAATGGAATATGCTGCGCTATATAAATAAAAAAAAATTGCAAATAAATAAACCACTGGTCATATGAACCCCTATCTATGTCTGTAATATATATATATATATAGCCACAAAGAATGAGGACACTCACCGGTCTTCTTGAAAACAGACAATTTTTTCTTTATTTAGTCCATCTCACCAAAATAAAGTGCAAAGTGCATGACAGTGGGCCAAGGGCCAACGTTTCGGTCCGCCACCAGACCTTTATCAAGGCCCCCACTATCTCCTCCTAAAGTGCATAACCTGCAGCATTACCATGTATGCCTTATATGAGCCCAGCTAGTAAACAGCAGGTTTGTGGTATTTAATTGTAAATGAACACTAGGTGGCAGTATTACCATGTAGACCTACATGTGCCTTGGTAATTTATACTAATGGGTTGCTGTTGTGATGGCGTTTTTTGATTGCTGGTCTCAGTTTTATTATGCCTTGTTAGATCAAGGCTATCCATGTATTCTACAGCGCTTTCTTCTATAGCGCTTTTGAGTAGCAGTGCTGGTGCCTGTGTGGAGCGCACACTTCCGGGTTGTGCGCTCCACTGACAGGCGATGACGCTAGCAGCAATGTATTACCGCCGCTTGGCAGTGTTAAATGACACTTGTGTATGAATAAAGTTTAGCGCTGTAGATGGAACGCACACTTCCTGGTTGTGCGCTCCACCGGCAGGAAGTGACGCCACTGAGACGCACTTCCGGTGCCGGACACATTGGAATACTATACACCATGAAGCAGGAAATGTGCCTGCGTATGTGGCACAGCTGCACATTATTCTCCCGATGTGGCAGGCGGGAATATGGGTGTAAGTATACACTATTAACTGACATGGAGTACTAAGCTTTTGCACACCTATGGAATGTTATATGTTATAGTTCCAGGTTTTATGTATTTGTCTGGGGGCGTTGCTGTTTACTAGCTGGGCTCATATAAGGCATACATGGTAATGCTGCAGGTTATGCACTTTAGGAGGAGATAGTGGGGGCCTTGATAAAGGTCTGGTGGCGGACCGAAACGTTGGCCCTTGGCCCACTGTCATGCACTTTGCACTTTATTTTGGTGAGATGGACTAAATAAAGAAAAAATTGTCTGTTTTCAAGAAGACCGGTGAGTGTCCTCATTCTTTGTGGCTATATTGGTGGACTGGATTTGTCCAGGATCTCCTGAGGTGACACCCCGGCAGTCGACTGTGGTTGGAGGAGAGTGTGATCCCTACCTCTGGATATATATATATATATATATATATATATATATATGTTTATGTGTGTTATATTATATTGGTTTTAAACTTGAATACAGCTTTTTTCAAAGCTGCCTTGAAGTCCTTGTTCCTCAATGTGTATATTATTGGGTTAAGCATTGGTGTAAACACAGTGTAAAAAAGAGACAGGACTTTGTTCACATTTAGTAACTGTCCTTTGGGTGGAACATTATAAACAAAAATAAGTGTCCCATAAAATATGGACACCACGGTCAGGTGAGAGCTGCAGGTGGAGAAGGCTTTCTTTCTCTTGGTGATAGATGGGATCCGTAAGATGGTTAATACGATATAGACATATGATACAACAATTATTATGAATGGGCAAATGATTACAAAAAAAGAGATCATCATGGTCACAGTATAAACTACAGAAACATCTGAACAAGCAAGACCTATTAAAGGCATAAAGTCACAGAAGAAATGGTCAATGACATTTGCTCCACAGAATGTTAAATTGCACATGGCAATGGCATTGACCAAAGTCATGAAACAAATCAGGAGCCAAGAGAACAGGATAGCTTTAAGGCAAAACATATCATTGACTGTTGAGCTATATAGAAATGGTTTGCAGATGGCCAGGTACCGATCATAGGACATGACGGTCAGAAGAAGACATTCCCAGGCTTCTACATTGGCGAAGAAGAAAAATTGGGCAATGCAACTATTCAAAGACATTGTGCTCCCGTCGTGTAGTATAATAGAGAACATGTTCGGAAGAATACCAGATGTCAGTAGGATGTCAGATAAAGACACTTGTGTGATGAAGATGTACATAGGAGAATGAAGGTTCTGGCTTAATGAAACTAAAGCAATAATTAGCACATTCCCACAGATGGTCACACAATATATAATAAGCAAAAAGAAGAACAACAGCATTTTGAAATTATGAAGTCCTTGAAATCCAGTGAGAACAACGAAGGTGATATTATTTAGCATCTTCTGTCAATTAAAATGCAATATCTTCATATAAAATGCAGTTATATAATTAATTTACACAACTATTTATCCTAAAATATATATTTAGAACAAAGCGAAACAGTTTGGGCCAGTATGTCAAACAGATATGTGCATTGTAGGCTGTTAACATCATAGTCCAGTTAGTAATCTCTGTTTCTGTAAGACCAAGTTCTGGAGGAAAAATCCACAAAATTCTTATATAAACAGAGAGGTTATGGACGTGTTTGAGTAGGGCAGTAATCATTTGGAAAATGAGTCACAAAAAAATATGCAATTAACATATCATGAAATTAATTCCAAGTTTAAAATAAATAATAAATAGACTTAAAATAAATGAATAAAGGTACTTGTGCATTATCTGGGCGCCCGATTTTTTCATTGCATGGCACGACTTAAGGCATGCGATGCGATTTGTCATTGTAAAGACCAGATTTTTAATTGTATAGTCACCCATGGGTGATTTCATACCCCCACTATCCAACTACGCATGGAGTTGATTTAATATAGTGTGGCGAGCGCAGCGAGCCACCGAGCCCGAAGCGTGGTGAGCGGCCGCGGATTACTTTACATGTATTCTGCGCCCCCTCCCGGGGCTCGCTGCGCTCGCCATGCGTAGTTGGATAGTGGGGATATGAAATCACCCATGGGTGACTATACAATTAAAAATTGGGTCTTTACAATGAAAAATCGCATCGCATGAATTGTATGCCACTATATTGCATGCAATGCGATGCAATGCAATGCAATGAAAAAATTGGGCGCTCAGATATTACACAAGTACCTAAATAAATGGCTTCCAAATAGATCAGACAGGTGTGGATCATTGGGTCATCATTGGTTGACATGAATTTAGATCTACAGGTGTCTCGGTTGACATGCAGGAAGGTTGACATGAGTCTAGGTCAACATGGGTTAGGTTGACAGTCAAAAGGTTGACATGGGGTTTTTCACATTTTTATTGTCCCGAATGTCGATACAGTCAACTTGGACACTGAAATGTAGCATTGCGCGCACTCGCCATGCTTCGGGCACGACGCCTCGCTACATTCGGCACACTAGTTTATTCTCCTGCCAAGCCCTAGTGGATGGCAGGGCATGAAATACCGTCTGTCAGCACATGTCGGCTCAAAAAAATGTGAAAAACCCCATGTTGACCTTTTTACTGTCAACCTAACCCATGTCAACATAATGATTCATGTCGACCTTCTTGCATGCTGACCTAGACTCATGTTGACCTCATGACTGTTGACCAACATGCTGGTGACCCAATGACCGTATTCCGATCAGACCTGTTGATAAGCAGTTATGGTAGTTTTTGGATTAATATAGAGCTGCTTTGCTTTCTGTCCTCCTCTGCCCATGTGTGGCCCTCCTCTATACGGTGCCCTGCCAAGGCTGCATGGAGGCCTTCCCTGGTGTTACAGTTCTTCCAAGGCAATATGCAACCATTCCAATGTCGCACAACTTTTCATGACACACATTGCCTTTAAAGTGCCAGATTACTTCATTGGTTAATTACTATCTGAAAAATCTTCCCCACTGTTACCGTTACCCAACTACCCAGACATGTGTCAGGCCTATTTTTCCCTTACAAACCTTCTAAATCACGTAACATCCAGTCAATGTCATTCATGCTCCATGTGCCACTATCCATTGACCAGGCATTTAGCTCAATCTGAAACCTCACAGAAGAGGATTGGACTTTCTTGTGCAAAGCAATTGAATAATTAGTGACCAGTGCAGTATCCAATGGATCTGTACTTGGAACAATGCTCTTTTTTGGTGATTTTGCAATGGGTTCTTAAAGGAAAGTATGATGTTTTACAGATGACACAGAGAGGGTAGACACACAGGGAGGAGTAAATGACTGAGGATCTAGGTAGACTTGAAGGGCTGGTCAAGAACATGGAAACAACAGTTGAATGCTAAAACGTGCAAAGTAGAGTATTGCACTTAGGTCTTAAAAATCCAAATGCTAAATAAAGTATAGATTAAAGGTAGTATAAATGGAAAGTACTGTGGAAGAAAGAGATTTAGGAGTCAGTATTTCAGATTACTTAAAGGCAGGGAAGCAATGTACAGTACTGTAACTAAGCAATGAGGAAGCAATACGTAGTAGAAAAAAATAACAATGACATTGTATAGATTCCTGGTACAGACCCATGTAGAATGCTGTATCTAGTTCTGTATACTGTAGTCCATTGGTACAACCTCAGCTAGAATACTGTTTCCAGTTCTGTATAGTTCACTGATGCGGCCTCATCAAAAATATTGTATGCAGTTCTGGAGGTCATAGCTGCAGAAGGATATAAATACATTAGATATCTTACAAAGAATGACAACTAAAATTGTACATGGCCTACACCACAAAACATACATAGAAAGACTAATAAAATCTCAATATGTATACTTTGGGACAGAGAAGGGAAATGGGGGAGGGGGTATAGAAATGTTCGTATATATCAGGAGTTTACAAAAGTACAGGATGGAAAAGGAAGAGAGGTATTGGGAGGTGGTAAAGGCTAAGATACTGTAGTAGAGTTTGAACATGCTTCGGACAGGCATACAGTACATCCAAATATCATTGCAAGTAACCAAGGATCAAATAGGGTTAAGGTTACCTAAAAGATAAAAAGGGGGCAGCCTAGATGGACTGAGTGGTTCTTATCTGTAGTCACATCCTTATCACACAAAAAACTGTCTGAATAGTGACACTTGTAGGTCAAAAGGACAAGGTTAGACTTGACTTATTAGAGAGGGGAACATGTGAGACTAACCATAGCTCAGAGAGGGAAACACCATAGCTTAGTTTTACTTTTATCGTTAAAGTTGACAGACAAAACAAAAAACTAAAAGTCAGCAGTAAGTTGCAACCTTTATTCTAATACAATAAAACTTACATCTTATCCTAAAAAAAAAACCTCTTAAAGAGCAATGTTGCTAAAATAAAAGGGCTAATTTGATGTTGCATGGTTAATGCACTATTAATCAAACACTCGTCCTTAGCCATGAGCATCAGGGGTAAAGCAATGCAGATGTTATCTGTGTTATAGGCTAATTATAGGATTGGTAACGATGGAGCCACTATGACAAATTGCTGAGTGACCTGACAAATATTTGTCTTACACACATGACAATCATTGAGGAACCTGCAGAATGAATAAATGATTGTGATTATTATCAATGTGAAGATAAATATGTCAGCACAGTACATGTGATAAATAACCTACTGGGGAAATAAATAACATATAATGTGACAAATGAAATAAATATTGCTGCAGTATCAATTCATTTAAGCAACACGTAATGGGATAAGGTAAGAAAACAGATAATACTTACATAGAGTTTATCTGTGTCACTGATAATAAGACTGATGCACGCACATACAGACACATGCAAATCTCTGTCACATATATACTGTACTAAGTCTGTATAATCCTGTGCTAACTGCCAAATGACGTTCCAATCCTTACAGACTTACAGAGAATCTCTAGTGTTTGATTAAGAGTATTCCTAAGAGTAGAATATAAAGTCATGCAAACTTTAACAATAACTACAATAAAGACATAAATAAGATATAACAATTGTAAATCTATCCATCTATCTATCTATCTATCTATCTATCTATCTATCTATCTATCTATCTATCTATACATGTAAAGTAATCCGCGTCCGCTCGCCACGCTTCGGGCATGGTGGCTCGCTGCGCTCGCCACATTATATAAAATCAACTCCATGCGTAGTTGGATAGTGGGGGTATGAAATCACCCATGGGTGACTATACAATTAAAAATCGGGTCTTTATAATGAAAAATCGCATCGCATTGCATGCCTTAAGTAGTGGCATGCGATGAAAAAATCAGGCGCCCAGATAATACACAAGTGCCGGCTAATTGGCTCTCAACAAAATGAACCCTAGAATGTCTGTGTGTGTGTGTGTGTACATGTGGTAGGGAATATACTGTAGATTGTAAGCTCCACTAGGGCAGGGACTGATGTGAATGTTTAAATACTCTTTGTAAAGCGCTGCGGAATATGTATGCGCTATATAAGAAACTGTTAATAAATAATAAATAGAGAGATAGATGGCTAGGTGTCATGATCCCCAGCCGGAGCATGCCTCTGCAGCTGTGTCAAGTCCGGGGAATAAGACCTGCATCGGGATTATGGTCCCACAGCTCCTGCTGGGTGCACATACTTCCCCAGCATGGTGGGAGGCTGGGGGAAACCTCTCTTCTAGCTCCCGCCTGCTGCTGTCGGGAGGGCCGCTTATACATGGTGCTGCAGTACAATATTATGTATTGTCCTGGTAACTTGAACGCTAAGCAGATGCATTGTCAGTTTCTCAAAAATATGAAGGTTCTCTGGTCTTCTCATCTGTAGCCTTACAGCTGACTCCTCCCCCATGGATGTCATGAATCAGGGAGTTAGAAACACTTTCCTACCTCTCAAGTGTCTCTCCAGGCATGCTCTGAGCTGCACACCCAGGAGGGTAAATCCAGATACACATTCTGCTGAAAATCCGGTGTCTGTTCAGCGTTGCATACTGTAGCACTCACTACCATACTGTAGCGCTCTCTCCTGAAACTGCTGTGGCCTACTAACCTCCTGACACTCAGTGCTGTTCTCCACCATTAATGTAGGCCGCAGCCACGCTGCATACAAATCAAAGTTCCCTCAATTCCATGGTATGTGCACGGCCATCTTGGATTCAGTAACATGGGGGCAGATGTATTAAGCCTGGTGAAGAGATAAACTGGAGATAAAGTGGAAGGAGATAATGCACCAGCCAATCAGCTGTGTTTGAAATATGACAGTTGGGAGTTGATTGGCTGGTGCGTTATCTCTTTCCACTTTATCTCCAGTTTATATCTTCACCAGGCTTAATACATCTGCCCCATGATTACTTCCAGCCCATCACAGACTTCCTGTTACTGACATCACAGACTGCAGCCAATCCCGGTGCAGCTCTCCAGTGAAGTTTATTGGGCTGGGACCTCGGAATTCGCCAGTACAATGTTGTTACCAGAGAAAGCTGTTACCTTTACCCAACTACCCAGACATGTGTCATGCCTATTTTTCCCTTACAAACCTTCTAAATCACGTCACATCCAGTCAATGTCATTCATGCTCCATGTGCCACTATCCATTGACCAGGCATTTAGCTCAATCTGAAACCTCACAGAAGAGGATTGGACTTTCTTGTGCAAAGCAATAGAATAATTAGTGACCAGCGCAGTATCCAATGGATCTGTACTTGGACCAATGCTCTTTTTGGTCATTTTGCAATGGGTACTTAAAGGAAAGTATGATGTTTTACAGATGACACAGAGAGGGTAGACACACAGGGAGGAGTAAATGACTGAGGATCTAGGTAGACTTGAAGGGCTGGTCAAGAACATGGAAACAACAGTTGAATGCTAAAACGTGCAAAGTACAGTATTGCACTTAGGTCTTAAAAATCCAAAGGCTAAATAAAGTATAGATTAAAGGTAGTATAAATGGAAAGTACTGTGGAAGAAAGAGATTTAGGAGTCAGTATTTCAGATGACTTAAAGCAGGGTACCCAATAGTACCCAGTTTTCGCTTTAACCAGCTGCTGCTGTTTTCTAAAGGTTTGCTCAAACTCACCCAAGAAAAAAAAGGTTAAAAATCAAAACATAGCAAATCAAAACTGTGCATACTGTAGGTTAGAGTATGTTAAAAAATAAAATACATATTTATTATCACTTTATGAACTGATACATAATTATTAACGATATTGACCTTAATAATATAGATTCAAATAAAAAAAAAACAGTATAGCTAAATACACAATTAATAAAACCAATAAACTCCCCAAGGATAATGCAAGGTTGGTGTTGCTTTAAGCTGGATAGCAAGCAGTGGGGCAGATGTATGACTGGGCGTTATCGGGTAGAATGGGTATTAGCGCACGTTATGTGCACTATACCGCTGCTCCCTATGTATGAAGGAGCCGGGATGCGGTACAGTCCATTTTGGCACTGCTATCTAAATGATAGCAGGCCAAATGTTCCGCCTGCTGCCGCTTTTGGCTTCGCCAGCATTAGCTGTGGGCTGCACTGGGGATCTCGCGTGAGCAGCGAGATCCCGCGCATGCCCAGTCGAGCGGGCCGGGGGACAGGAGAAGGCGCATCTCCAGGAGAGGACATCGCCGGAGGGGGGAGTTAGTGCTCCCCAGCTTCGGCAGACAAGATGTTAATACATCTTGTCGATGTCCCTTTCTGCTTCGCCTGCTAATGAGGTGAAGCAGGAAGTATTATAGTGGCGCGATAAGCGCCGCTATAATACATCTGCCCCAAAATTCGTTATTAGAATTGGCATAAGCAGGCATAAAGTTAAAATAAAACTTCCAGGTTAGTTTTTGTTAGAATAAAAGTCCTGCGACAACACGTGTTAAGTTGTATAGTGTGTGGAAAAAGAAATTGCAGCTCTACGCCATGGAAAGTATTACGAGCGCGCACTGCGCAATTCCATGGCGCCACTTGCGTCTTATTAGCTTAAACGTAACTACCAGTGCCGGACGTGAAACATTAATGGTTAAATTCTTAAAGATTTGTTACCTTTTGTCTCTTTCTGTTTGCGTGAAACTCCCTGAATAAACCTCAAATGTTGTTTTGATTTAGCTTGTTTCAGTTGCCGTCAACAGTCGCAAATGTCAGTATGGTGAAACAACCACTATACCTGCCCTTCCAGATACCTAAATCAATGTAATTAGATGAACATTTGTGTATAGTGAAACCAATGACCACCCATCCAGTTCAAACTGGTTTCCTTGTCTCTGTTTCCTTTTTTTCCTATATAAATGTTTTTTTTTTTCATCAATTGCTGTGTAATATGTTTTTATTGTAGATAAGCGCTGCTTTATCTGTGTATTTCCTTTGCTTTATTTCATAGGGATTGACTACCCCTATACCCAGCAGCTGCTTTTGAGAACCAACTCAAATCACAGGTGCCTTTTTGTCTTTTTTTTAATAGATTAATATCTTTTCTTTTTTATATTACTATACATGTCTGCAGTCGGGTTAAATTAAGAGACGTCATAACCAAGCATATGTGCATATGTTTTTATTGATGCATTCTATTAAAGCATTATAAGAGGCAGGTTCAAATGAGGATCTACCATGCAATTTTCTAAGAGATTGTGGTATTATAACATCACCTTGTACATTGCTATTAGGTTCTATCACTTTCAGATGTCTATTCAGATGATATTTTTCAACTTCCCACTGCATGGGGTCAAATTTGACAGTGGATTTAAATGAAAGTCCCTGGTTCAAAACCTACTGTATAATTCAAGCTCAGACAATGGGCGGTATTCAATGAGGCTGATTCGGCAGGTTTTTATGGCGATTTTGTGCTGTAAGGCGAATTTTTGACTAAAACGGTGAATCACCCTATTCAATGACCAGATGGCGAATACATTTCAAGTTTTTTTTCGCCATGATTCACCGTGTAGCAATCGCTATCTTTTTATGGTGAAGTGGAAGGTGAACTTTTAAAATAAAGTGTTTTCTTTTTTACAATTGGTGTCAAAAAATCTGGAATTTTTTTCTGAGGAGGGGCATGCTATTTTTATTCATGTGCTGTAAGCACATGAATATATATTTAATAAAAAAAAAAAATATTCGCCGGTATTCACATTGAATACCGCCCAATGTGTATGAAGTTAAGATGTTTTCCTCCTGGATTTAGGGGGCATCCTGATCTTTCGCGACATCGCATTTTGGCCACCCCAGTGTGTTTATTGCCACCTTGGATCCTTGTACGTACTCTTAAAGGGCCTGTTGAAGTATTGACCATAACTCCATAATTATCCATATAGGACCTCTCTTCTGTTGTATTATATAGTAATTACATATTGGTTTTAAACTTGTATATACCTTTTTTCAAAGCTTCCTTGAAGTCTTTGTTCCTCAATGTGTATATTATTGGGTTAAGCATTGGTGTAAACACAGTGTAAAAAAGAGACAGGACCTTGTTCACAGTTAATAACTTTCCCCTGATAGGAACATTATAAACTGAAATAAGTGTCCCATAAAATATGGACACCACGGTCAGGTGAGAGCTGCAGGTGGAGAAGGCTTTCTTCTTCTTGGTGATAGATGGGATCCGTAAGATGGTTAATACGATGTAGACATATGATACAACAATTATTATGAATGGGCAAACGACTAAAGAAAAAGAGAGCATCATTGTCTGAATATAAACTACAGAAACATCTGAACAAGCAAGACTTAGTAGAGGCATAAAGTCACAAAAGAAATGGTCAATGACGTTTGCTCCACAGAATGCTAAATTGCACATGGCGATGGCATTGATTAAAGTCAAGCAACTACTCAAGAACCAAGTGAACAGGATAGCTTTAAGGCAAAACAGGTCATTAACTGTTGAGCTATATAGAAATGGTTTGCAGATGGCCAGGTACCGATCATAAGACATGACTGTCAGAAGAAGACATTCCCAGCATTCTACATTGGCGAAGAAGAAAAATTGGGCAATGCAACTATTCAAAGACATTGTGTTTCCATCATGTAGTATAATAGATAGCATGTTAGGAAGAATATTTGACGTCAGTAGGATGTCAGATAAAGACACTTGTGTTATGAAGATGTACATAGGCGAATGAAGGTTCCGGCTTATTGAAACTAAAGTAATGATTAGCACATTTCCACAGATGGTCACACAATAAATAATAAGCAAAAAGAAGAACAGCAACATTTTGAAATGATGAAGTCCTTGAAATCCAGTAAGAACAACGAAGGTGATATTATTTTGCATCTTCTGTGAACTGAATGACAGAATCTTCATATAAAATGTGATAAATTTAACTTACACAACTTTATAACATAAAACATATTGGAACAAAAGGAAGATTCTCTCTGTAATTATGTGAATAGTAAGCTTTTCACATGATAGTCCAATTGGTAATCTGTGTTTCTGTATAACCAAGTTCTGGAGGAGATTCCACATAATCCTTAAATAAATATAGAATTTATAGACATTTTTTAGTGGGGCAGTTAAAGTTCTGGCAATGAGTTATATTGCTGAACAACATATATGTCATTAACATAACATGGCTGATAAAATAAAGATGGTTTCCAAATGTAGCATAGATCAGACTTGTCAATAAGCAGTTATTTTAGATGTAAGATTTTGCATTTAGTCCTGATAAATGGAGTCTTCAGCCTGGTAATGTGTGGTAAAGTACTACCCCACAAGCTCATTGCCTAGGGGTTCATCTTCAACTCTGAACTGTCCTTTGTTCCCCACATTCAATCGGTCTCCAAATCATATTACATACTAACTGGTCTTCCCAAGAACAGACTCTCACCACTGCAATCCATCCTAAATGCTGCTAGGCTTTTCAACCTAGCAAGATGCCCATCGTCTGCTGAACCGCTCTGCCAGTCCCTCCATTGGTTGCCTGTATTTTACCATATTCAATATAAAATACTTCTACTCGCATATAAAGGTATTAACCATACTGCACCAGCATACTGTATATCTCTTTTAATATTACTGGACTTTCATTGAGCTTCCCCCACCATATAGAATGCCCTTCCATGCACAATAATACTAGCATCCAAACTTTCAAGCGTTCCCTGAAAACTCACCTCTTTAGGCAAGCCTATCATATTTACGTACCACACGCATAACCCTCAGAGGCACTGATGTGTTATATAGCTTTTCTTCTAGACTTGCAACTTGGTGGGACTGCTATGCTATTACTGGTGCCTACCTCTGTGTTTTCCTCCTATGTCATAGTAACATAGTAACATATAGTAACATAGTAATTAAGGCTGAAAAAAGACTCCATCGAGTTCAACCTATCTAACTTGTAACTACTGACTTGAGTAATTCATATCTACAGGATTCTCTTAGTGGCCAAAAATGCATCCATTAACAGTAGTTGCTGTAATCACCCCACCGGCAATGAGTTCCAGAATTTTACTGCTCTAATGGGAAAGAATCCTCTTAATTCAGTACGGAATTTCTTTTCCTCGAGCCTCAGTACATGCCCGCGTGTCCTAAGTATAGGCCTTTTAGTGAACAAAGCATCTCCTAGTTCCATATGATTCCCATTCCTGTATTTGAACATACTAATCATATCACCCCTCAACCTCCGTTTCTCCAGTGAAAACATATTCAGCCTGGTTAACCTGTCTTTGTATTCTAGTGATTCAAGACTTTTTCCTAGCTTAGTCGCCCTTCTCTGTACCTGTTCCAATTCATTTATGTCCTTTTTAAGGTGCTGTGCCCAGAACTGAACATAATATTCCAAGTGTCTCACCAATGCCTTGTAAAGAGGCACTATCACATTGGCATCCCTTGAATTCATACCCCTTTTAATGCATGCCAGTGTCCGGTTTGCTTTTGCTGCTGCACTTGAGTAGTGTGCACTATTACTCAATTTTTCATCGTAGATGACCCCCAAGTTCTTCTCTATAGCAGAATATCCTATAATAACTCCATTTAGCCTATAAGTAGCTTGTGTATTTTTGTTCCCATAATGAATAACTTTACATTTTTCAACGTTAAACTGCATTTTCCACCTTTCTGCCCACCTTTCCAGTTTATTTAAGTCACTTTGTATTGTTTCCACATCCTCTCCTGAGTTAATTTCCTTACTCAATTTCGTGTCGTCTGCAAATATTGCAATTTTACTCACTCTGTCACTTCCAATATCTTTAATGAATATATTAAACAAGTTGGGTCCCAATATTGAACCTTGCGGCACTCCACTTTGGACCTTACCCCATCTGGAATTTATGCCATTTAGCACCACTCTCTGTCCCCGATTGTGCAACCAGTTTATAATCAAATTACAAATTTTATCTCCTAACCCTAAATTACCCAGTTTCATTATTAACCTTTTATGAGGCATTATGTCAAAAGCTTTAGCGAAATCAAGCATTATTGCATCAACACATTTCCCGTAAGTCCAGCCCCCTACTGACTTCCTCATAGAAGCTAATTAAATTAGTCCGACATGATGTATTTTTTGACGAACCCATGCTGAGCCTTACTTATCACTATCTCCTGTTCTAAGAAATTTTGGATACTATCTCTTATTATTCCTTCTATTATTTTCCCCACAATGGATGTATGCCTGACCGGTCTATAATTTTCATGGTTAATTTTGCTACCTTTCTTTCATATTGGTACAACATTAGCTATGTGCCAGTCCTTTGGTACCATCCCTGAGTTTATTGATTCCTCGAATATCAGATATAATGGTAGTGCTATGATAGAACTCAATTCTTTTAGTATACTAGGGTCTATTTCATCTGGGCCAGGAGATTTGTTACTATTTAGGTTCTGTGATCTATTTTTGACTATTTCCTCACTCAAACATACAGTTTGGGAGCAATCAAAAGCCGAGCATTTAATCTGTGGGAGATCTTCTGAAAATTCTTCCCGAAGCAAAAAATAAATTGAATAATTCCGCTTTCTCTTTTTCTTCTATTACCAGGGTTCCCTGCTTATTTTTTAGTGGGCCAATATTTTCCTCCCTTAACCATTTCCCATTTATATGACTAGAATTTTTTGGGATTAGATTTGCTATCTGCCACTATTTTACGTTGTATTTTTACATTTTCTATTACATTCTTTATATGTGGCAAATGATTTGGGTGTCCCATCTTGTTTACATGTTTTGAATGCCCTCCGAGCTATTTCAAATTTGACTTCGCTGCTAAGCCACGTAAGTTTCCTTTTGACATTTGTTCTTTTATTTACCCTAGGAATAAATTTATCAGTGCCCTCCAGCAGTATTTTTTTTTAAAGTTTCCACCTTTTAGTAGTATCCATACCTCTAAATAATTCCTTCCAGTTTATATACTTTAAGGACTCCTCAAAATTACCAACATTTGCTTTTCTGCAAGTTAAGGACCTAGTTGCTCCAATATAATTATCTTTGTTAAAATCTAAATAAAATGTGATCATATTGTGATCACTGTTCCCCAATGTCTCCCTTATGGTTATGTTAGTAACAATTTCCCCTTTGTTGCTTATCAAGAGATCCAGGATATTTTTATTTCTGGTTGGACTTTCAATAAATTGGTACAAATAGTGGGGATTTAGGGCATTCAATGAAACATTTCCCTTAGCGGTACTAGTTGATCTATCCTTGTAATGTATTTCTGGGTAAAGTCACCTATAATAATAATGTCCCCTAAGCTGGCCGCTTTTACCACCTGTAGCAAGAGGTCTATGTCCCTATAGACTGTAAGCTTGCAGCAGGACACTCTTACCTCCAAGTCTGTCTGTTGTTACCCAGTTTGTTTTTTTGCATAAATCTTCCCTACTGTCATATAAATGTCTCCTCTTCCCAACAACCCAGCCATGTACAGTAGAATGCATGTTTTTCCTCTAAAAGCCTTCTTAATGCTGTCACCTGCAGTCAAAGTCATCCATGGGCCTATATCCCTTGACCAGACATTTACCTCAATCTTAAACCTCACAGAGAAGATTTGACTTTCTTCTTCAAGGGAATTGAATAATAAGTTACCAACGCTGTATCCTATGGATCTTTACTTGGACCAATGCTCTTTTTAAACTTTGTTGGTTATATTGCAGATGGTATTGAAAGGAAAGTATGGCTTTATGCAAAATACACTATGATATTCAACAGATTAGAAACACAATGACTGAGGATCTAGGTAGACTTTAGAAATGGTCAAAAACATGAAAACTGCATGTTTTAGCAAAAAAAAGTAAAGTATTGCCCTTAGGTCTCAAAAATCCAAAAACCAAATATAGTATAAAT
Source organism: Crinia signifera (assembly GCF_055691185.1). Taxonomy (NCBI): domain Eukaryota; kingdom Metazoa; phylum Chordata; class Amphibia; order Anura; family Myobatrachidae; genus Crinia; species Crinia signifera. The sequence goes on from NC_139220.1 coordinate 325,684,825, forward strand.
GGTATTATAATGGAAAGTACTGAGGAAGAAAGAGATTTAGGAGTCATTATTTGAGATTAGGGAAGGAAATCAATGTAACTAAGCAATGAGGAAGGCAAGCCAGATGCTTGGCTGCATAAGAAGAGCAATTATTAGCAGGATAAAAAGAAGTAATAATGTCATTGTACAGGTTACTGATACAGTCCCATCTAGAATACTGTGTATAGTCAGTGGCATGGCCTCATCTAGATACTGTGTCCCATTCTGTATAGGTAACTGATGCAGCCTCATCTAGAATACTGTGCCCAGTTCTGTATAGGTCATTGGTACGACCTCATCTAGAATACTGTGCCCAGTTCTGCATAGGTCATTGGTACGACCTCATCTAGAATGCTGTGCCCAGTTCTGTATAGATCATTGGTACGGCCTCATCTAGAATACTGTGCCCAGTTCTGTATAGGTCATTGGTACGACCTCATCTAGAATACTGTGCCCAGTTCTGTATAGGTCATTGGTACGACCTCATCTAGAATACTGTGCCCAGTTCTGTATAGGTCACTGGTGTGGCCTCATCTAGATACTGTGCCCAGTTATGTATAGGCCACTGGTACAGCCTCATCTAGAATACCTATGTCCAGTACTGTATAGGTCACTGGTACAGCCTCATCTAGATACTGTGCCCAGTTCTGTATAGGTCATTGGTATGGCCTCATCTAGAATACTGTGCAATGTTCTGTGTACAGATGGAGCGCCTGTCAGCCAGATGTCCTGAGCTTGTGCAGGCTGGCAGACAGGAGCTCCATCTTGCAGGGAGGCATGAGAGTCTCACAGGCATGAGAGTCGTGCGTCCCCATCAGCACGGTGGCGGGGAGCGGCTTCCCTCCCTTCCCAGGGAGAGTGGGGGCAACCGGGGAGCTGCAGGGAGCCGGTGGAGGGCTACAGCGGGCTCCAACAGAATGAGGCACATGGGTTTCTCATGTACGTGTGCCCCCTTCTGTCAGATGGCGCACAATGGCGATTGGCTATACAGACAGGAGCAGCTCCATTGAGAGCTGCTCCATCTGTAGTTCACTGGTATGGCCTCCTCTAGAATACTGTGTCCCATTCTGTATAGATCACTGATGCAGACTCTTCTAGAATACTGTGCCCAGTTCTGTATAGGCCACTGGTACGGCCTCATCTAGAATACTGTGCCCAGTTCTGTACAGGTCACTGGTACGGCCTCATCTAGATACTGTGCCCAGTTCTGTATAGGTCACTGGTACGGCCTCATCTAGATACTGTGCCCAGTTCTGTATAGGTCACTGGTTCAGCCTCATCTAGAATACTGTGCCCAGTTCTGTACAGGTCACTGGTACAGCCTCATCTAGATACTGTGCCCAGTTCTGTATAGGTCACTGGTTCGGCCTCATCTAGAATACTGTGCCCAGTTCTGTACAGGTCACTGGTACAGCCTCATCTAGATACTGTGCCCAGTTCTGTATAGGTCACTGGTACGGCCTCATCTAGAATACTGTGCCCAGTTCTGTACAGGTCACTGGAACGGCCTCATCTAGAATACTGTGCCCAGATCTGTATAGGTCACTGATGTGGCATCATCTAGAATACTGTGCCCAGTTCTGTATAGGTCACTGGTACGGCCTCATCTAGAATACTGTGCCCAGATCTGTATAGGTCACTGATGTGGCATCATCTAGAATACTGTATGCAGTTCTGGGGGCATATCTACAGAAGGATATAAATACATTACAGATGGTACAAAGAAGGGCAACTAATATGTTACATGGCCTACATCACAAAACTTACTGGGAAAGCCCAAAAGATCTTAATATGTATAGAAGGGAAAGGGGTGGGGGGTCATTATGGAAGTGTTGACATTCATCACAGTTTAGGTATAGGATGTATAATAAAGAGTATTGAAACATGAGGACATGTACTGACTCTGGAGGGAGGCTCATGGGAAATACAGTATAAGAAACAATGATCTCACAAAAAGGTTAGTGGACAAGGGGAATCACCTCCCATCAGAGCAATTTAAACAGGTAAGAGACAGGCATATATATGAATATCATTGCACAGAACTAAGGATCAACTATGGTTGAAGTTACCTAAAGGCACAGAATAGATTGGCCTCTGGTTCTTACCTGCAGTCACATCCTTATTAACAGTAAGCTGTCAAGGATATTGACACTTGTAGGACTTGGCTTATTAGAGAGGGGAACACTTGAGACCATAGTTACCTCCCCTCCTGCATTCTGCAGGAGACTCCCTGAAATAACAGCAATCTGCCTCTCTCCATCATTAGTCTAGCAATCTCCCTCATGTCACCTAGCCCACATTACACTGTTACATCATAGTTACCTCCCCTCCTGCATTCTGCAGGAGACTCCCTGAAATAACAGCAATCTCCCTCTCTCCCTCATTAGTCTAGCAATCTCCCTTTATTTCACCTAGCCCACATTACACTGTTACATCATAGTTACCTCCCCTCCTGCATTCTGCAGGAGACTCCCTGACATAGCAGCAATCTCCCTCTCTCCCTTATTAGTCTAGCAATCTCCCTCATGTCACCTAGCCCACATTACACTGTTACATCATAGTTACATCCCCTCCTGCATTCTGCAGGAGACTCCCTGAAATAACAGCAATCTGCCTCTCTCCATCATTAGTCTAGCAATCTCCCTCATGTCACCTAGCCCACATTACACTGTTACATCATAGTTACCTCCCCTCCTGCATTCTGCAGGAGACTCCCTGAAATAACAGCAATCTCCCTCTCTCCCTCATTAGTCTAGCAATCTCCCTTTATTTCACCTAGCCCACATTACACTGTTACATCATAGTTACCTCCCCTCCTGCATTCTGCAGGAGACTCCCTGACATAGCAGCAATCTCCCTCTCTCCCTTATTAGTCTAGCAATCTCCCTCATGTCACCTAGCCCACATTACACTGTTACATCATAGTTACCTCACCTCCTGCATTCTGCAGGAGACTCCCTGACATAGCAGCAATCTCCCTCTCTCCCTCATTAGTCTAGCAATCTCCCTCATGTCACCTAGCCCACACTACACTGTTACACCATAGTTACCTCCCCTCCTGCATTCTGCAGAAGACTCCCTGACATAGCAGCAATCTCTCTCTCTCTCTCCCTCATTAGTCTAGCAATCTTCCTCATGTCACATAGCCCACATTACACTGTTACATCATAGTTACCTCCCCTCCTGCATTCGGCAGGAGACTCCCTGACATTGCAGCAATCTCCCTCTCTCCCTCATTAGTCTAGCAATCTCCCTCATGTCACCTAGCCCACATTACACTGTAACATCATAGTTACCTCCGCTCCTGCATTCTGCAGGAGACTCCCTGACATAGCAGCAATCTCCCTATCTCCCTCATTAGTCTAGCAATCTCCCTCATGTCACCTAGCCCACATTACACTGTAACATCATAGTTACCTCCGCTCCTGCATTCTGCAGGAGACTCCCTGACATAGCAGCAATCTCCCTATCTCCCTCATTAGTTAGCAATCTCCCTCATGTCACCTAGTCCACATTTCACTGTTACATCATAGTTACCTCCCCTCCTGCATTCTGCGGGAGACTCCCTGACATAGCAGCAATCTCCCTCTCTCCCTCATTAGTCTAGCAATCTTCCTCATGTCACATAGCCCCCATTACACTGTTACATCATAGTTACCTCCCCTCCAGCATTCTGCAGGAGATTCCCTGACATAACAGCAGTCTCACCTTATGTAGCTGTTACATATTTGGGAAAAAAAGGAATTGATTGATTGTTGAAATAGTCTCCTAAATGGTCTTCCCAAGAACAGACTCTCACCACTGCAATCCATTTTAAATGCTGCTGCTAGGCTGTTCTTCCTTGTAAGATGCTCATTGTCTGCTTATCCGTTCTGCCAGTCCCTCCATTAGTTGCCTGTATTTTAACGTATTCAAATTAAAATATTTCTACTCACATATAAAGCTATTAACCATAATGCACCAGCATTTGTATTTTTACTTATCACAAAATATCTACCATCTTGACCACTCCACTCTGCACAAGATCTGCGTCTCTCTTCTGCAAGGATCACTAGATCCCATTCACTATTACAGGACTTTCATTGGGCTGCTCCTACCCTATGGAATGCCCTTCCATACACAATAAGACTCTCCACTAGCCTCCATACTTTCAAGCATTCCCTGAAAACTCACCTCTTTAGGCAAGCCTATCATATTTAAGTACCACACATACAACCATCTGAGGTACTTACAGTATGTATTATATAGCTTCCCTACTGGACTTGCAACTTGGTGGGACTGCTATTCTATTACTGTTCCTGTCCTTGTGTTTCCCTCCTAGGTCCCTATAGATTGTAAGCTTGCAGCAGGGCCCTCCTACCTCCAAGTCTGTCTGTTGTTACCCAGTTTGTTTTATCACTGTCTACAATTATAAAGTGCAATGGAATTTGCTGCGCTATATAAGACACTGTAACGGAATCTGCTGCTATATAAGACACTGTAACGGAATCTGCTGCGCTATATAAGACACTGTAACGGAATCTGCTGTGCTATATAAGACACTGTAACGGAATCTACTGCACTATATAAGACACTGTAACGGAATCTGCTGCGCTATATAAGAAACTGTAAATAATTAATAAAAAAATTAGGTCAAGCAGGGAGTGCTAGGAAAAAATAGCCATTTGTAGACAATGCACTCAAAGACTTAAGAAGCATAATGTAGGAAAAAGATAGGTCAGTAGTTTGAGAGAGTTTTAAGATCAAGAGTAAGTTTATTTGAAAATGGGGAGGCAAATAGATGCTTGACTGCAGATAAAGTATTGCCTGATTAGAGAGAGAGAGAGATTAAAAATGTAGTCAAGATAGGATGAGGCAGCAAGAAAAAGGTAGCAGTGGAAGCGAGAGGGGAAGGAGGTAGGGGCCGATGACCAGATGAGTGTCATAACTTAATCTCCAGTTACAGTATACAAAGAAGTCAGAGTCGGAAAGGTGGATGGAGATGAGTATGGTGGAAAAGGAAGCTGAAAGTCTGGTGATGTCCTGGCACAGAGAGCTGTGGATCTGCATTAGTGAATAGTGATCGTCAGAGCAAAAGAGTCAAGCAAAGTAGAAAGGGAGGCATTGTAAAGGGAAGTAGGTTGTTCAGGGAAGTAGAAAGCGATAGAATAGTTGAAATAATTCAGTGGGTCAGTGGGGGATAAGGAAACATTGTTGTTAGACTTAAGGATATGCTTTGAGAGAAAGTCATGCACAGAGCAAGGCAATGGAGAATTGGTTCTTGAAGACCAGATCAAGTGAGATAAATTCCATTATGACAGAACAAGTGATGATGTGATGGTAAGGAGTTTAGAGGGAGAGGACAGGTGTGAGGTCACCTAAGATAATAGATCAAAAAATAGAAAGTGATGGAGCTAGGAAGCCAGTTTGTCAAGAACATGAGGGGTGGAAAGGGGTGGGAAATGACAGTGCCTTTGCAATGCAAAGGTTGGGTAAGGCATATAGCATGTACCTCAAATATAGGCAAAGTAAGGAAAGGTTCTGCTGGTATGGTTTGGTAGGAGAAATGTGAGTATAGGACGGCCCCAACTCCATCACCATGACAACCAGATGGGTAGGGGTGGGAGAATGTGAGGTAGCAATGGAGTAGTGGTGTCAGAGGGGGAAATCCATATTCCAGTAATGGCTAGGAGATTAGGGCCCTTATTCTGATCGGTGCATACTTTCCCGAATTCTTACGGAGCGGGCCGCACGCAACGCTATGCGGACATCGTCCGTAGAAACGCCCATCGAGCCTCCGCATTCGGACGGACTCACTCTTTAAGAACAGGGCGTGTGTACGGACGACATACAAACCTTGCATGTGCGGTGGACACGCACAGATTCGGCATGGTCTTACAGCGTAAGCACGGTCTTACCGCATCAGAACGTACGGGAACCTGGCCGTACGCACCGATGCGGAGTATTTACGCTAAATACAACACTATTTATCTGAGCACAGACAGCGATCACATGACCCACTTATGCAATTAGGCAACCTCATTAAAAAGGGATTGTTTTCTATTTGAATCAATTAAATCCTAATACATACTGAACCACATTACTACTACATTCATTACACACATTAACCCTTACAGCATGTGAACATAACATACATCTATATACAGTATGTACATTTTGCTAATTTAAAAGAGTATAAACAAGTTACACATATACTTTTCCATGTAAACAAAACACACAGACAACTTCGAACTGTAAGAAAATATTTATTAAAATAACAATTTTTTTATGAAAAAAATAATGTAAAAAATTAAATAGCTACATCAAGCAGCTGGTCCAACTCCGCCATGACCTGGCGCATGTGTTCTCTTATTCTTAAGAGGGCCCCACGTAGACCCTCTTCTGCTTGGGCTGGCTCATCTGTGGACATATTAAAAAGGGTCAAACTACTAATGATATTCATGCATACATTTGACATAGTCATACCTAAATTTTAAACATGCAAGGTGACAGGTGTGTGTGTGTGTGTGTGTATGTATATATATATATATATATATATATATATATATATATATATAGACACATATATAACTATATATATATATGACACATACAGCTATACATACATGCATACATCCTAGATGGAAAGCCTGTTTTTTCCCCTCTACCCTTTACTCTGTAGAACACCTCACAGTCATAGTGCTCCTTCTGAATCCAAACCCACCCATGACTAAGCTCTGAGAAGCATGTCATGCGCTGCACCAATCCCAACTCATCAAAAAGCGCTCAGTGTCTGTTATATGATGGAGCGTGGCAAGGGACTTAGTCAACTCTCAGGAATGCTCAGTACATTTGTGCAATCAAGCATGGCTTGCCTGCTGATGGTCTGATCCATAAATCATTGTCATAATGCCAGTTAGGTGAAGCTGCAGCACTAACCCACTCCCATGCCCAAAATCATTACTAAGGTCAAATCAACACACAATTATGGTGCCAACCATACATGGGGGTGTTTAGCTAGAGAAGGGCCCAGGGGCACTGACCACTTGTTACTCCATTCTAAGCCACGCCTGTCCATACTCCATTTATGTCATACTTAATCTAGTTTAGAAAGATCAATCACCAGTAAACTCTACTCACCTATATGAGGCTACAGATTGTATGCTTGCAGCAGGGACATGTAACCCTTACATGAGCAAGTCATCCCTTTCTTCCGGGATACAGATTAACTACACAGGTTCAGTGGCTCTTAAAATTGACCTAAAGGCCATCCGCACAACCTGTGTCATTAATATGTGTCCAGGATGAAAGGGATGGTTTGGCCACCCTATATAAGTGTGTCTGTTGGTACCCTGTTTGTTATATGAATTTATAGTTTTAAAAAACACAATTGAAACACCAGTGCTACATAGCAAATAGTAGATGACAAAAGGAATAATTAATTCTTATGTATACATACCAATTTCGGCCGCCTGCACGACCTCACAGGCCTCCACCTCCTCCTCTTCTTCAGGGGCCTCCTCTGCTGGCACCTCCTCCTCTGCTGGCAGCACCTCCGCCTCCACAGCCCACACCTCCTCCTCCACTTCCTCTGCCACCTCCTCCACCTCCTCCGCCTCCACTTCCTCCGCCATCCCTTCCTCTAAAACCACCTCCTCGGCCCTCGCTTCTGCAACCTCCTACTGGGCCACCTCTGCCTCCGCCCGGGCCTGTCTTGCTCGATCCCGTGCTGTGTTTGAGACAAAAAAAATGCCAATTAGGGGTCATTTGGACAGATGTATTAAGCCTTAACAAGCAATAAATACACAGGTTATAAGTTGAGATAACTGTACAGCCAATCAGCTCCTGTAACACAGCCTGTAACATGGCAGTTATGATGTGACATTTGGGCCATTGTAAGCATCACAATCAATAATCCTACACAATGACATATTTTATCACCATTACAGGGTGTCAAACAGGAAGTAGCACACATATAGTGTATGCCATGTTTAACTCATGATCAGGCTGGTTACCTTATTGGCTTAAATAAGGTCATGTAAGCAATCATGTACAAATGGCCATTTAATGTATAAACACTTACATCTCGCAATCCTGGCCCTGATTTGCTGGAGCAAATCCGGCTGCCGACGCCTCAGGTCTGACCATCGCCGCTCCAGCTGAGCGATGGTCCTCCGCACCTGTGTGCGGGCGTATATGCGCCGGCGGGCCACCGCATAAGCATTACGCTTTTGCCTGTTGGTAATAAATGGGCCCGCCCGCCCCAGCCTGGTCTCCATAATGGAGACCAGTGTCCTCAGCTCCGCTGGCGAAAAAGGTGCTGCTCTGCCATAGGCCGCCATCTTAGCAATGGCACAATTCAAGCAATCATGTCCTGTCATTGGTTGATCAGAGTGATATTTGGTATTAACTTTATTGTTCATTTTGACAGTAACAGCGTGTATGCGCCACAACAGACGGCTAACCCATTGCATCGCAAACCCACACTTGCTGTACCTTTGCATAGTTGAGCAGACCATGCCATTACTTACTATCTCCTAAACAGACAGTGTAAAATAAGTTGGGAACCCATTATATATAATCTATTACATTCACCAAACATGGGTATGAGCAACAGGTGAAATAGTCTGCATCACTAGCCACTTACACCTAACTCAACAAGGTACTAAACAGCTTTATTATAGTGAAAGCTATACAGCAGAAACATAGCAAATAGTGCCAGACCTTTTCCCAATATTAGGCCATGGTGCCATGTGTACACTTACCTTCTACTGGGCCACACTAGAGATGTGGAATGAAAAGTAGCTAGCATCAAGGCTGAATTTGGAGACCTTTCACATGTGATTTGGATGCTAGCACTGATTACTATTGCCTAAGTGGTGGACTGGATTTACATATGGAATGGGTATTGTCATTTGTACTACATACCAAACAAGTGCTCAGTACAGATGTACATTCACATATACATTTCATGTCTGACCTCAGTTTTATTTGGTCATTGGAGTACAAATCTGCAATTACCTACTAAATCAGACTTACTAAGTTTGCCAGGTTTTTTTTTTTTTTTCGCAGCTAGGGGCGTGGCCTATGCGCCGCACGGTCGACGCTGCCGTACAGAACGCGGCTGTACGGAACGCGGCCGTACGGAACGCAGGGTGTCGCTGATGTACGCCAATTACAAAAATAGGATATAAAGGTGTGTTAGACAAATGCAATGTTGTTGCAAACATGGCTGGCTCAGATTCAGAGGAAGACCAGGTGTTGCAGGACCTGTTTGGCAACATGGACTCCAGCACCACCTATGTCCCCATCAACCCAGACCAGCCATTGGGAGAACAGCAGCCAGATGGGCCATCTACATCAGGCCAATCGGCAGCTGGCCCATCTTTAGCCTCAGCAGAATCATTGGGAACAAGGCAGGTGGCTTCCCAACAGAGTAGCCTGCCCAGCACTTCGAGTACAGCGACAGGTGGCCGTGGCCGTGGCAGTGGCATGACTTCAAAACGAACCTCAAGAAGAAATTGACCCAGCGGTGGGAACACAGCCACACCTCTGGGGCTGGCCCCATGCCATCAAAGCTGAAGCTCACCCCCCTGGAAGAGATGGCAGAGTGCTGCATTGCAGTCGAGGAGGTCCGGGGGGTGAGCACCATGGACAGCGAGGCCCCAGCGGAAGTCATGGCTTCTTTGCTTGAAGGTAATTATTTGCCATGCCATAAGTAGCTGGTTCTAATTTTGCATGGAATGTGTTGTAATTGTAATGTTCTCTTTCACCAGCATCCCCACCGCTTGGTCAAGAATCTCTTGAGGAGGTTGAGGTGTCTGTGCCACCTGCCACCAGTACCAGGCCCGTGCAGCAGCAGCAGCCACTGACCGAGGCTGAATTGACCAGGTGGGTGCAGGTGCTTTCCCATATTCAGCAGCAGGGAGAGTCCGCATCAGAGCGGGTGCGTAGGACTGAGGAGGTCTTGCAGGGTTTGGTCAGCAGCCACCAGAGTATCGCTGGGAGCCTGCAGGCTATGGCTGCCACCCAGCAATCAATTGCTGCTAGCCTGCAGGTGCTGTCTGATCAAGCCCTGCGGCAAAATGACCTCTTCCTCCACCATAATGAGCTTATGGTGGAGCTAGTTGCCAGCAATAGGGTCCTAATGTCATCCGTTTCTGGTGCATTCCCACCATCAGCACTCCCTGCTGCCAGAGGGGGAAGACCATCCACCCCCTCACCAGCATCTGCTCCACCTGGGCCACCATCTGACCGTGGCCGTGGCCGAAGAGCTGCTGCACGTGGCAAGGAGCCTGCCAGGGGCAAACGTGCCCGCAAATGAACTTGTGTCCGCATTAATCTCCACCCTTATGTCTTCCCAAATCTTTCATTGAGCTGTGTGTCAGCTTCTTGTGTCCAATTCCGTGCAGAGGGTACCCACATTTGCCCTTGCTTCGAATGTCATGTTTGGTTCCCCTGTTGGCCTGTTTCGGCTAGCATTACTGTCTGCTGTACGTGAAGTGTTGGTGCTATACTTTTGTTGTGAAGCCACCTGATGTGTTCCTAATGATTCTGCTGTGGCTATGTATGTCTACAATAAATGTATTTATTATATATTATTTACTTTTATTCCTGCAATGGTACATTTTAATTTGTGACAGTTTCTAATTTATTTTATAAGTTCATTTAATAAATGTTTTTTTGTTTCCCCCAAATGTGTGGTTTAATTGATACATGTAGAAGTGACATGTGTATTTGTATTATTAATATTAAGTTGTGTTCATTATTTGCAGTGTAAAAGTGTGTGAAAAGTGCAGCATATATGTGTGTGTTTAGTAATGTTCCATTTAAGCTGCAATGGTTCCAATTGAAGCAGTGACAAGCATGTAATTAACAAGTAATGAGTAAAGGAGTGGATTGTATTGTGTTCAGCTGACAATGGTTTCAGTGATTAGGCGTTCCGATTGCCTAGCGCATGACCGAGTGGTGTCCGCAAAGCAATACTTGCTTATGGACACCGCATATTTCTTGCCTTTTTGTTCGTGTGCATTCGGCGTGCTGTCCGAATGCACGCCTACCAAAATGAGTGCACTCCCCCGTGTCCGCCCATGTTTCCGCCCAGTTTAGCTCACTTTGAAACTACGCCCCTGTGTATTTCCGAATGCCGCCCATAATACGCCCATATTTCACGAGTGATTGCGGTGCACATTTCTGTATGGTATTAGTTAGTACAAGTACGTAGACCATGCGTGGCACATGCGCATAGCGTTCCCCACGCATGCACAGATGGCTAAAAAACGCCATCCGTAAGAATTCGGGAAAGTACGCACAGACCAGAATAAGGCCCTAAGGGAGATGGACATGAAAAGGTCATTGGTGGGGACCAGTTGATTACAGACCTGGTTAGTTGGTACAGGAGAGAGGGACACCGTTTGCAATTATAAGCATTTTTTTAGTGATGAAATTAAGTTGGGGAGCAGAGATGAAGCTATTGTAGTAATTTATGGGTTCCTGAGCTAGGACAGGAGCTTCCTGGCTATAGGGAGTGAGAGAGGTAAGAGTGATACAGATGGTGGTAAAGTGAGGTGCCAGCAAGAGGGCCTGGAATGCAGATAGAGGAGGAGAGAGGAGGGCAGAAGGAGATGGAGAAGACTTACAGAGAAAGATAGAGGTGGGAAATAGGGGACAGAATAAAGGACAAGGCAGATAATAAGTGGTGGATACTTTTAAGAACACATATCAATGGTTTGGAAATGGTAAATATGGTGAGGGGAACTGGACGTAGGAGTAGAGGATGTGTTACTGACAGTAAAGTAGATGATGCACTGAAGTACAATAGATCGTTTTTGTTGTTGGTGGAGATTCAAATTGACCTGCAAAAATAATGTATTTCCCTGATGAAAGCTTCTGCTACTGTATCTGAAGATAATTAGGTGAGCAATTTATATTTCTCCTAAAATAATATTTATTAAGGAAATCCCTTCAAACCATTTTAGCTGCAACTACTGTACATTAAACTGTATAAATAGCTTGTAGTTTGCAGAGGAACTTTCAATGTTCTTGTTTTCACTGTACATAGAAAAAGGGCAGGTATAATACCATCAGGAATTTTACACAGATCTTTAAAAAAAGTTTTAACTTTAACATACTGTCGATAGGATTTTGTGTTGTACTTCTCATTCTCAGCCATGTCAAGTTTTTATTTCAGTGGTGCACGCAGGGGGGTTTCTGAGTACCCAGAACCCCCCCCCCCCCCCCCCCCCCCGAAGACCAATTTTTCACTCTTTTTCCTTCATCGGCAGAGGCAGCGTACGGTAGCAGCAAGCAGCAGAGGGTTAGGTGTGCAGCTATGGCCCTGCAGGGACCTTGGCATACTCTGGAAATCGGCAAAACTGGGGTAGGCAGACTGCCATGAGCTGGGGGAATTTGGTGGCCACTGCTAGTAATTGGCAGTAGAGTGGAGGGAGAGGCACAGCTGGGAGCTACGGTCAGACTTCAGCTGTGTTGGGAACTTGGCAGTGGCAGGCGGCAGCGCAAGATGAGGCCGGGCAGCTTCATAAACTGTGGGAGTCAGACGACAGCAGCAGGGGAGGTGGGCAGAAAGCAGCATAAATAATAGGAATAAGGTATTTAAAGCTTCAAAAAATGACAAATGCAGTGGCGTAACAATAGCCCCGCAGCCCCCGCAGCGGCTCGGAGGCGCTGAGTAAAGTGTGGGCGCAGGGGGTCTGCTGGGCTATTGTTTCACTGCTGCCTGCTTGCCCCCGCCGCCACCACCTCTGTAGCCGGGACACGCACATCTACTTGTCTGCGGTCCTGGCGCTTCTCCTCTAGGCTGGCTCGGCTCCTGTCCTGCTGCTATTAAAATCTCCCTCCCAAGATGTCCGCCGCCTTATAGCAGACTTTTTTTGGATGCTAGAGGAGCCTCCTCTAGCATCCCAAAAAACGGTCTGCTGTTAGGGGGCGGACATCTTGGGAGGGAGATTTTAATAGCAGCAGGACAGGAGCCGAGCCAGCCTGGAGGAGAAGCGCCGGGACCACAGAGATCTGCGTGTTTCAAAGACAGCACTGCAGCGGCAAGCGGCAACGGGGTAAGAAAGGAGGGGGAAACTTTTTTTGAGAGAGGGGGGGGCGCGACAAAATTCCCGGCGGGGGGGGGCACAATTTATGAAGTTACGCCACTGGACAAATGGTTATGTTTTTAGCCCATAACAGACCTTTCTCAAGAGCCATTTTGCATTTCTGTGCAATAAATATGCTGGTGTTGAACACTGTGATGTTGGTCTACAGAAAAGTCTGTTATGGACCGTGAACATTTGCTATTTATATGAACACGAATTACTTATTCTCTGCTATTGCTTGCCCCATTGTCAGCAGTCTCTGTAGCAGTGAAAACAATCAGTGTTTATTTCTGTCTTCATTTTCGAGGTTAGCACATGTTACTCCTGATGAAGGGTCTGCTGACCCCTTAAACGTAGATATATACAAAATGTGTGGCACTCGATAATAATGTCACGAGCACCAGGAATATCAAATATGTTTATTACATTGAGTGCCGCACATTTTGTCTATGTATTTCGATATCCGTGAGGGATCTGTGAAGGCATCAGACCTATTGAATCCTTACTTTCTCGGCTACAGTAATTAAAACTACATCAAAATAATGTTCCTTATTAAAGATCTGCTGTAAGTTAGATTTTGTTATAATACAATAGTCTCCCATTCCGCTGAGTTTGATGTCTACAATCTATACTGGTGCTGTGACTGTCTATGATATGGGGAGTGCAGATTTTTTTTATTTATTGTCAGTTTTTCATCCCCCTTCTGTTTCGATAGGCTGGGCCTAGAAATGTCTCAAAGGGACATGTACGCTTCTAGGTCATCTTGCCTGCTCCATTCCTGGGTCCAAGGGGCAGATGTATTAAGCCTTAACAAGAGATAAATGCAAGGGTGATAATGAGAGATAAACATCCAGCCAATTAGCTCCTTACTGACTTTTTTCAAACACAGGCTATAACATGGTAGGTAGCAGGTGATTGGCTGGATGTTTATCTCTCTGTATCACCCTTGCATTTATTGCTTGTTAAGGCCTAAAACATCTGTCCCCAAGTGCCTTACAGAGTACTTTACTTCTCCTAAACATACAGTATATATTTCTACATTTACAATATGCAATGACATGCAGTGCAGCTGCTATGGAGCACAGAACTGAGAGGGGCCCATCTATCCTGTGAACTTGGCATGTGCTATGTTCATTTTGTAACATCGGGTGGTGCATAGAGGCCTTTTAATTTTTTTTTGCTCTGGGGCCTACAAACATTTAGGGGGAAATTTGCTAAGAATGCGAATACGATTTCTCTTATTCATATCCTTAATATGAATGGATATGAATGCATATGGCTGTTATAGCCATATGCAAATTCGTATTCCTGAAGGGAAACTAATCAAATACCACTGCTTGATATTCTCCGATGGCGTATGGATTCGTATTATATGGCTGCTAATACAAATTTGTATAGGCAGCCTGAACGGCTCAGTCAGATCCGTGCAGGCTGCAGTGTAAAAAAAAAAAAGAAGATAAATAAATAAAAAAACGGCGTGGGGTCCCCCCCCCTCATTGCCGTAACCAGCCCCAGGCTCACAGAGCAGGTCCTGGTTGTAAAAAATCAGGGGAAAAACCAACTAGGGTTATCCTGATTTTTTTTAAACCAGCACCAGGCACAAGGGCCGGTCCTGGTTCCCAAAATATGAGGGAAAAAACAACTAGGGCTCCCCCGTACTTTAAAAACCGGCACCAGGCCCAACCAGCCAGCAGGATAATGCCACAGCCAGGGGGAGACCTTTTATACAAGTCCCACGGCCAAAGCATTAACCCCCTGACCGGTCAGCCTTGGCAGGGGTCCTGGGGGAGTGGGGTCCCCCCCCTCCAGAATTTCTCTGCCCAGGCTGAAACCTGGGGCTGTCCCCGATGCCCCTGGGCTGTGGGCATCGGGCTGATTTTGGTGTAAAAAATAGATCAAAACTATTGAATATTGCTGTTGAACTATGAGTCCCAGCAAACCTCCCTCACATGCAGGGACTCGGAGAACCACAAGTCCCAGCATGCTGGACATTAAAGGGCCAGCTGGAACTTGTAGTTTCACAGCAATTCAAATAGTTAAATAAACACACTGACACACAAGAAAAATAAAACTTTATTACGTACATAGCCCACTCATACAGATACTTACCTATCTTGAGCCCGTAAGTAGCCGTCCATCCGCACGTTCTGAAGAAATCCTTTGGGTACCTGTGGAAACAAATTAAACTTACAAGTCTCCTCCGCCAAAGATCTGGTCCTCTTCATTCCAAGTAGGATCCCCGAACTTGGCAAGGAAATTGAACGCAGAAACTGAACCATGCCGAACTGAGGAGAAGCCACATGGTGTCTGTATTTACATTGTGCAGTTCCTTCTTCCAAATGCCACTATTGGCCGGCTAGCTGCACCTAGCGGCCAATCAGGAGCCGGCCGGCTAGCAGCAATTAGCGGCCGTATCCTGCTAAGTGCCAGTAATTAGCAATCGTATTAAAAAAATTGCAGCTTAAATTAGGAATCACTATTCTTTTGAATGGTCATTCCTAATTGTATTCTGTTGATGGCGTATACATTTATATTTGTAAATACAAATACGAACCTGCCATGAATATGAATAAAGAATTAATAAGGATAGTAAATTAATTAAGTAAATTAAGGATAGTAAATCCTAAAAATACGAATACGCCTAAGCAAATCGTATTTTGCATTACAAATATGATTTTTTTAAAGCCGTATTTGGCTTAGTAAATTTCCCCCTTAGCAGGAACTGGGATTACATTAACATATACAGATGGTGCGCCTGTCATTCAGCGCGAGCTCTTGCCAGATTCCCTCCACTGGTGAGAGCTGGTGGACAGGCACTCCAACTGATGGGGACGCACGAGCCTCTCACATGCATGCGTGTCCCCGTCGCTCAGCGGTGGGTGGTGGAATTTCTGTCCATTTCCACTTCAGGGAGACAGGCAGGGTTAGGGGGGGTGCGGGGAGACAGGGGGGACCAGTGGGGACTAGTGCGGAGTGACGGGGAGGTGGTGGAGACCTCTGTCAGGATGGGGCGCATGAGCGTTTATTGCTCGTGCGCCCCCTTCCGGCAGATGACGGGGGCTGGAGGGCGCTGGAGGGGGCTGGCGGCTGGAGATTCTATTGCCAGCCCCCGGCTGAATGACTACATATGTAGAAATGTATTTTCTAAAAGCTTCTTTGAAGTCTTTGTTTCTCAATGTGTATATTATTGGGTTAAGCATTGGTGTGAAAACAGTGTATAAAAGAGACAGGACCTTGTTCACAGTTAATAACTTTCCCTTAGTTGGAACAATGTATACAGAAAAAAGTGTCCCATAAAATATGGACACCACGGTCAGGTGAGAGCTGCAGGTGGAGAAGGCTTTCTTCCTCTTGGTGATGGATGGGATCCGTAAGATGGTAATACGATATAGACATATGATACAACAATTATTATGAATGGGCAAACAATTACAGAAAAAGTAATGATGATAGTCTGACTGTGAACTATGGAAACATCCGAACAAGCAAGACTTAGTAGAGGTGTAAAATCACAGAAGAAATGGTCAATGACATTTGCTCCACAGAACGTTAATTTACACATGGCGATGGCATTGACCAAAGTCATGAAACCACTCAACACCAAGGCTAATAATATAGATTTAATACAAAACATATCATTGACTGTTATGTTATAATGTAATGGTTTGCAGATTGCCAGGTACCGATCATAAGACATGACGGTCAGAAGAAGACATTCCCAGGCTTCTACATTGGCAAAGAGGAAAAATTGGGCAATACAACTTTTCAATGACATTGTGCTCCCATCGTGTAGTACAATAGAGAACATGTTAGGAAGAATATCAGATGTTAGTAGGATGTCAGATAAAGACACTTGTGTGATGAAGATGTACATAGGAGAATGAAGGTTTCTGCTCAATGAAACTAAAGTAATAATTAGCAAATTTCCACAGATGGTCAGACAATAACTAAGAAGCAAAAAGAAGAACAGCAACATTTTGAAATGATGAAGATCTTGAAATCCAATAAGGAAAACGGAGGTGATATTATTTTGCATCTTCTGTCAATTAAACTAGACAAAATTAATATTAAAAACAGTTTATTTTGTACAACTTGAAATATTAAATGTATTTTTGAGTAATATTACACAGACATTGCACTTGTAGGGTGAGAGTTAATAGGATGAGAGATTCAGAAAGTGACAGATTTGGTTAGAAATCTCCAGGTTTTTTTAAAGCGGCAATCATTTACACTTTAATATCAAACTAGTTTTGCAGTGTAAATGATTGCTGCTTTAAAATAAACTGGAAATTTCTTACCAAATCTTTCACTTTCTGAATCTCTCATCCTATTTTAACTCACCCAAAGTATAATACATTATAAACTCTTAATATGACAGTCCTATTGGTAATCTGTGTTTCAATATAACCAAATTTTGGAAGAAATTTCAACAAAATTTTAAAAACATGAAAGGAGCTTATAAAAATTTGTGAAAAGAGGCAGTTGTAATGAAGTCATTCAAATTATTCCGATGAAGTAACAAGAAATACAAAATAAAGATGAACTTTCGAATAATTATAGAGCGGGCTTATTGGGCAATTATGAATGGGGATTTTTATTTTGGTCCTTATAAAAAGATGGAATTTAAAAAAAAAAATTGTAATTGTGGACAAAAATACTACAATCAAGGGCATAACTACAATAGGTGCAGCGTGTGCAGCTGATATGGGGCCCTATACTTAAGGCGACCCATCTTCCCTGTGTAAGTTACATTTGTTATATACATTCAACTCTATTTGCTATGGGGCCTACAGTCATCTAGTTGTAGTATGTCCCTGGCTACAGTGTATATAATGGATTGCAGTTAGGCAAGCCTATGAAGGGGTGAGTTAGTATATGATGCGGGGTGCCAGATGACACTCCGACAGTCAAGATTCCAATTGTCAGTACACTGACTTCGTATTCCCAACTGTAAAATGCCAGACAATAAGGATCCTGAATTACAGGGGCTACTCTCCCTCGTGGAGGACCTCCACCCCCATAGAGGGAAAATAGAACCTGTTGTGAGTACCACCGAGTTTGGAGGCTTCTCTGCGCTCACCCCTGTGTTGGAGTTCACGCGTTTGGGATGCTGATGTCGGTATGATAACCGTTAGAATTCTGAGTGCCAGAGCTGCATACCACACCCAATATTGCATGGTCATGACTATCATTGCTGATTGCAGAATCAATGTTTGCATTGAGCAGCCTTGTTTTCTGTCCTCCTCTGCCCATTTTCTGCCCTTCTCTGCCTGTGTGGTGCCCAAATAAGGTTGCATGAAGTTCATTCCTAATCATACAAGCTCTTCCATTTTTTTTTAAACATTACATTTTTATTATGAATTTTTCATGAAAATAACATGGGGTTACAGAAGGGAAAGAAGGGGAAGGGGGACTAGAGAAAACAATAAATGATAACGCAATAATTGTCTCACAAGTCACATCAGACCAGAAAAGTGCATTAAAATTACAGTCTGCATCCACACAAAGTAATAAATCATTGTATAACAAAGTAACACTCGTCTACTGCGAACATGGTAAAGCTAGGTCAGGAGGGTTGCTGTAATTAGTCAAGTGGCCCATCTTTTCATTATACAGAGACAAGCCAAGCCATTTCATAACTATCGAGTTTGGAGAAGAAGAATACTTGGCATCGGTGGTTTCATAGACAAAATGGTTGTGTACCTTGCTTCGAATAGTCTCTATGGACGGTAGAATATCAGATTTACATAATTTAGCAATAATAGCCTTGGTAGCTATAAGGACCTGAATGAGGAGGGGGCTGTGGTGCTGTGGGGAAGGATGGTTAGAGGGTTGGAGGAGAATTTAAACTAGGCGATGGGGGTGAGGGTAGCTAGATACTATGGGACCTGTAGTGAGAATAGCAGGATTGGGGGTAAGGATCAATTTGGGGGTGAAGAAGGGGGGGGGGGAGGGAAGGAAAGAGCTACAGACAATGTCCGGGGTACTATCAAGGGTAATATCGTGGGTAATTCCCAGGGTACTTCAGGAATGTTATGTAATAAGAGTTACATTACCTCTCCACAGCTCTTAGATTGGGTGAATTAGATTGGGTTTATATGCGATTCTTAGGGTCAGTTATGTGCTAATGGGCAGGATTTAATTCTGATTGTACACATTTTATGATTGGCAGCCTCCAGCACTGGTTTTGCCCATAAATAATTAACCATAAATAAATTCAATTGGTCCTGGACCACCAACCTGGGGCACCCCTGCAAGTGTCCCGAGGCACCCCAGGGAGCCACGGCACACAGTTTGGGAACCACTGTCTTAAAGTATGGGAAGGCGTGAATTACATTGGAAGGGGTTTCAAACCTATACATAAGTCGGGCAGTGGACATGGTGGGGAGGGCAGCATAGAATCTTTTAAGGGGGAGTTGGGCACAAGGAAGTTAGTAAGGAATACAAATAAGTCTAGGGAAAAAAAATAAATATGTTAGGGACACAATTAAAATAAACATAAACTAAAATGCTTACTGGCTAATGCAAGAAGCTTAGCAGGAAAAATCGGGGAACTAGAATCTGTGGTCACTAGGGACGATTATGACATTATTGGTATCACTGAAACATGGTGTATTGAGTCGCACAACTGGGCATTAAACATGGAGGGATATACAATCTACAGAAAAGACAGGGAAAATAGAAGGGGCGGGGGGGGGGGTGTGCCTTTATGTAAAAAATAACTTAACGTCATGTGAGAAAGAAATGAGCACATGTACAGAGGAAGATAACACTGAGGCCATGTGGGCAGAGACAACCAATAATAACAAAAAATCTGTACTTATATGTTCGTTGGGCGCCCACTATAGTTAGTATGCTCATATCCCCACTATCCATGTCGGCATGGAGTTGATTTCATATAGTGTGGAGAGTGCAGAAAGCCAACGAGCCCAAAGCGTGGCGAGGGGACATGGAAAACTAATAGCTTAGTGGGCACCCAGCTAACATATAAGTACCAAAAAAATCTAATAAAATTTTAATAGGGGTATGCTATAGACCGCCGAACATTAACGATAGGGACGAATCTCTCCTATTTAACCAAATCAAACAATCGTCAGATATGGGGCAGGTATTAATTATGGGGGATTTTAATTTACCGGATATTGATTGGAGTAAGAAAACATGTAAATCAGCAAGAAGCAGTGGGTTCCTAAGCTTACTTAAAGACCAGTTTATCACGCAAACGCTAGAAGCTCCAATTTGAAATGAGGCATTATTGGATTTAGTACTAACAAATAACATAGACTTAGTTTCAAACACCAATGTAATTGAACATCTAGGGAACAGTGATCACAATATGGTTTCACTGGAAATCAACTTCTGTAAACTGCAACATAAAGGACAAAAAATACTAAACTTCAGAAAAGTTTACTTCAAATTATTCAGGGAAGCCCTAAAAGAAATTGTGTGGAAAGAGGTATTGGAGGGAAAATGTGGGATACACTAAAAAATGTGCTCGAATCATTAACTTTTAAATACATACCAAGAGTAAATAAGGGTAAATTCAACAACAAAAAAAGCCATCATGGTTGGACAAAAAAGTCAGGACAGCAATCAACAATAAAACAAGAGCATTTAAATTCTATAAAAAAATAAAGTAAATGAATAGGTGTTCAACAAGTACAAAGACTCAAACAAAACTTGTAAAAAGGGTAATCAAAATAGCTAAAAGGGAAAATGAAGAGCAAATAGCCACTGAAAGCAAAGCCAACCCCAAAAAGTTTTTCAAGTATATAAATACAGTATGTTACTACTGCCATCCTTGCTGGCGGGTCGCCAGAACGTACGTGCTGGCGACCCGCCAGCAGCCACACCAGCGAGGAGACTGAGACGCACGCGCGTCTCAGTCTCCGTCGCTAGCGCGACGGAAACCCTGTCCATCTCCGCCTCAGGGAGACGGACAGGGTTAGGGGGGTTAGGGGGGGTGCGGGCAGGCGGCAGGGACCCCGGGTTACCGCCGGCAAGCCGGCGGGGACCCGGGGAAACGGATGGAAGCGCCGTCGGAAGGGGACGCGAGCGCCTCTCTTGCGCGCGCGTCCCCTTCTCACCATTGCCATGGCGCTGGCGGGGGATGGCGGCTGGCGACGCCAGCGCCATCCCCTGCCAAGATGGGAGAAGACCCATCTGTAGTAAGCAAATAATAAAGAGAACATAGGCCCATTAACTGACATCAATGGTAAGAATATTACGGAGGATAAGGGAAAAGCAGAACTACTTAATGGGTTCTTCTCATCAGTGTTTACTAGGGGAGAACAGGCAGTGGAACACACATGTACCACAAATGGGATGAACAAGTCAGATCTCAATATTGTTTTCATAACCAGGAGAAAATATTGAGGCTCAGCAAAATCAAAACAAACAAATCACCAGGGCCAGATGGTATTCATCTGAGGGTACTAATGGAATTAAGGGAGTAACTAGCGACCCCTCTATATTACATTTTTGATAATTCACTATCATCAGGTAAGGTACCAAAAGACTGGAGATTAGCTGAGGTAGTGCCAATATTCAAAAAAGGAAAAAGGGACGACCGGGCAAATTACAGACCTGTGAGCTTAACATCAATAGTGTGTAAAATATTTGAAGGATTTTTAAGGGACGGTATCCAGGAATATTTAGACCTTCATAGTTTACTCAGCACTAACCAGCATGGGTTTGTAAAAAATCGTTCATGCCAAACAAATTTACTAGGTTTCTATGAGGAGGTTAGCAAAAACCTTGATATTGGAAACACTGTAGATGTGATCTTCCTAGACTTTGCTAAAGCTTTTGATACAGTACCACACAAGAGGTTGATAAATAAAATGGAGGACCTGGGATTAGGCGCAAACATCAGTAGATGGGTTGGGAACTGGCTAAGTAATAGAGAACAAAAAGTAACTGTGAACAGTGTCGTATCAAATATGACACCAGTACTAAGTGGAGTGCCACAGGGTTCGGTTCTAGGGCCCATTTTATTTAACATTTTTATCAATGATATTGGGATTGGGTTACTCAGCAATGTTTCCATCTTTGCAGATGATACAAAATTGAGCAGAGTTATTAATTCAACAGAAGATGTTGCCGTGCTTCAAAAGGATCTTGACAATCTAGATGAGTGGGCAAAAATGTTGAAAATGAGGTTTAGGGGGAAATTTACTAAGATGATGTTGTACAAAAAAGTTGTATTCTTCACGGAAAAGTTGTATTTTTGTGTCGTATTCGTATTTTCATCATTCACTAACGGTCAAAATCGTATTTTTGTGTTTGTCGTATTATTCTGACTTTGATGTGGTTTTCGTATTTTTACACCAAAATCCGAATCTCTACGAATGTCTACACCATCGATAGAATGCATGTGATTTTTTCATTGGTAAACTGTATTTTCTTCATTTACTAAAAAGTCGTATTCGTAAAATAGCCATTTACGGGTCGTAAAAACTTACGAATCGTACCAAAAAGTGTAAAAAAAAATACACTTTAATTTTAAGGTGTATTTTGATGTTTATTACACAAAATTAAGTGGAACACATGTGTGTACAGTTAAACATTACAACACAAACAATTGTAAACACTAATGTGTGCCTTAGACTTACAATCAGCACCTACAAACATTTCACACTTTAGCATGTCAGATTTTTAACCATATCACAGTCTTGCAATGTGTCCTTTCAGACACCTACAGATGGAGCAAGTCCCATCCTTGCCGCCAGGCCGCCATGGCGGAGTTCTGGCGCTCCGATATTCTTCTTGCGCCGGCGTCCGCCAAGGGGCGTGGGTTCACGCCATGCAATACAATCCGCCACCACTGGGTGGCTAATGCTCCATCAAGCTAGAGTCGTAGTGGTATACTGCAATGTGCCAATGGAAACCCGCCATTCGCCGTACGGAGCGCGCTTACAGTATGAGACGCTCGTGCGCGATGAGCCGCTCATAGGAAATGAGACGCTCGTGCAAATGAGTCGCTCGTGAACATCGGAGCGCGCAAAAGGACTGTGTAGTGTCATGATCCTATACAAGCATTTACCTTCACGTTCACGTAGCCGATGCTGAATATTTTGAACTGTTTGTACTGTGCATAATGTGTATGTTAATCGCCTCCTCCCCTTCCAGGGGTGGAGGGGGTCGACTTGACCTGAAATACAGTACAGTACATTACATCACATTACAGCGCTAATTCTTTTACTAATTATTTACTGTAGTTCCTGCGCTTCATGCACGCGCTGCAGCATAAATTTTACGCATGCGCAAAGAGGTTTTCAAAAGTGACATCTGGTGGATGATCACTGGTATTGCACCAGTGACGCCACGGTGAATCGCCAAGCATTTAAAATGTATTGCGATGGCGGGCGCCGTGGCCAGCCATGGCCAGCTGGCGAAACTCTCGCCATAGGTAGCCAAGATGGGACCTGCCCCATCTGTATGTCCTGTCACTGGCAACAAAGAAGATGCTGGCGTCATTCAGCTAGGCATGTTCACCAGGTACAGCAGGTATCCCAGAGGGTGCTTAGGTCTTGATTTGGTATTGTGTGTTTCTGCATAGACACATGGCTGGATGATGTGGTTAGATAGATGATCTGCCTTAATTTTTACAACATTCTCCCTCTGTATAGTGTCATTACACTGGATCTAGATCCTGCAACTGTACACTCATGTGCAGTTTCACACTTGCACAAACTGTTGTAGTTTCTGATGTACGGCACTTGTAAACACATCACTGGCAGAGACAGTGCCATATCTCAGGCCACACTGTCCATGTACCTCACCCAGCTGCATCAAGCCCTTGTGCCGCATAGAGATGGCTCAATATGCTTCCTAAACCAGAAGACAGAGTGCCATCATGTTCGGGTACCATTCCATGGCCTTGCATGCATGGCCAATGTTCTCGTACCAAATTGCTGCATCAACATTCTGGACACACGACCTTCCAATACTGGCTGTTACTATTATAACTAACATGGAAGTTGAAGTTCTAGTGCCCATGTGGCTTGTGATGCCACTTTTACATCATGATTGTGTTTGCAGCCTACACGTGCTCATGTCATCACTACTATATCCTCAGCCACTCAGTCCTGTTTGGTGATTTCCAAGGCACATTAACCACTTAAGTGCTATGGGTCGTATTTTTCCTGCCTAAGCTGTTCTGCTGCAGTGGCCTGTCCCAGACAATTTCCAGTCATACCACTATGTAGGTGTGCGCCAGTGGGGTCTCCATTGGAGCACCACTGGCGCAGTACCTTAGGGGTCCCCTCCTCAGTCCCCCCCCCCCGGGTCTGTCTGCTTCGGCGTATACGCTGATCGTACACCGGAGCTTCCCCCTGCCAGGCGGCAATCATCTGACCTGTAGTGATGTAGGCGCCAGGCTCGGGGATGTTTTGGCCGGCTTGGGGGGACTCGGGACAGTTCAGTAACCCAAGTCTGGCCAAGCCCCAAACATCCCCCAGGCTGGCACCAACATCACTACAGAATGTGACAGGCGGCTGAGGAGAGCGGTGAGAGCAGCAGCAGGGAAGGTCTGGTGTACTAAAGCCAGAGGGGAGGGGGTGTTTTGCTGGGGCAGGATAAACCTGGCCTGGTCGGTTTGTCCTGCCTCAGCAAAACCCAACACTCAAGAGGTTAATGCCAGAGGGCTGGCTAGTGGGTAAGTATGTATTACTGTGTACAGTGTGATGTGTAACATATATTAAATGAAAAACATGACACATGCTTATGGATAAATGTTTTACTGGTCTTAGAACTGTGTAAATACCAATGGTTGCCTTACAGTGGTAAAAATTATTTATGGCGACCACGCTTGGTGCCTGTAGACTCCTTCACGCTGCCATTATCGGAGCGACTAGATTTTTGACGATGAGATCGGCGTGGTGGTGATGCTATCGGTGTGGATAGTGGTGTTGCTGTGCTGCCTTGTGAGGGTGTGGTGGCTCTTACAGCTAAAATATTTCGCTCCTTTAGAGACAACGAAATGTCCTCCACAAATCTGGTAAGTGCAGCATGATGTTGGCACAACCCCTCCATGATTGACATCATCCGGGTTTCATAGTGGAGTCGTTCCACCCGACTCTCCACAATTAACTTTGTTAATGTCCGGCTCTCCTTGTACATGAGGGACATGGTATGATTTGCCCGGGCTATCTCCTTGGTCTGCTCTTTCAACTGTTCGGCCTGCTGCTTCAATGCCTCCTCGCAGCGTGCTTGGTTAACTGCCCAATTAGTGAAGAAATTGGCAGCCCCACCTTCATTTGGATTGGGGCTGAAATGTGACGGTGGGGTGTGCTCCATTAGTGGCTGGGGTGAATGATACTGCAAATGCTGGCTGAAAGGGGGCGAGTCCCCAAGAGTGGCATTGTCACCATCCTCTGGCATGTCAGCAACTACAATAGTAAGAGATGACAGAAACATTAGTTATATTGATTTGGACACAACTGCACTATGTAATTAACCGTTCCATTGGTACCTTAGTAATACCGATCTGCTGTTATATTGGAACAAGTTGCCAATGTGACACAACCATAGCGTGTATACTATATTATTTACCAACAACGTGCAACCTTTGCACCTCCACTTACGCTATTCAAGGCCAAGGTTTATTGAGTTTTGCTCCAAGTTGCTATGATGTTTGATGTAATATAATTGTGTTACCTGTGGTTGTCCATAGCAAAATACATTGATACATGTGTAAATGTGGTGACTTAACTCACAACAAATTTGTCACACAATAAGACAATAGTATAACAATCAAACATTGCACAAAAAATCGATTTGACTATCATGTTGTGAAGCCTGCTGCATTGAAGGTGGTCTGGATGTAACATACTGTATACACAAATGTGTGCTTCTATGTAATAACAGTATGTGTAGTGGTCATTTTGTGGCTAAAACAATTATAACCAGCATTACACCATTTCCCCCGGTACATTTTTTACAACACATGCTGCACTAATGTGGGAACATGTCATTTCCTGCAATATAGCATTGAAGCCTGGATCTGTCCAATTAATACCTCCCAACATGACCCATGCCAGGAGGGACAAAATGCTCTGCTTCTGGACTTTCCTCTTAATGTATTATTGCCATCCTGGAGAGGGTCATGTTGGGAGGTATGCAATGTACAAAGGATCAATCTCACATGAAATCGATTATGTTTCTGTTTGTGCATTTAACATTAGCCATATCATAGTGTGTGATCACTATTATAGAATAGAATAGAATCAACTTTATTGGCCATGTATGCTTGCGCACACTAGGAATTTTTTGTGGATTTTTCAGTGCAGGATCAACCAGGGAGGGGGGGGGGGGACATTACATACATTAAATTGAGACAGTATATGCAGGAAACACATGCCCGCCGAGCTGCACAGCGCCTAGGCAGCCATCAGCGGCGCCACTGGTCGTTGCAGCAGCCGGTAGGTAACAATACAAGCAGGGACAGTACAATATCACACAGGGAACATATACCCGCCGAGCTGCACAGCGCCTAGGCAGCCATCAGCGGCGCCACTGGTCGTTGCAGCAGCCGGTAGGTAACAATATAAGCAGGGACAGTACAGTTATCACACAGGGAACATATACCCGCCGAGCTGCACAACGCCTAGGCAGCCATCAGCGGCGCCACCAGTCGCTGCAGCAGCCAGGTAGGCAACAGTATGAGCAGGGACAGTACAGTTATCACACAGGGAACAAATACCCGCCAAGCTGCACATGCATAATATATGTGCTTTATGTTAATTAATAGAGTAATTATCCAGTGTCTGACAAATGTCTCAATCATGGAGCTATTGAATGGTGTGTCAGGACTTGTCGATTATTGTGTAATTGCAATCAGTTGATTCACAGAGGAGGCTTGCTATCAAAGGTCTATATAAGCAGGTGTGGAGAATAATTACTTTCTGGGTAAGGTCAGGAGCAAACCAATGTTTATGTGCTAGAGAGGGACATATTGACAGCTTCTTTCCTTAAGCATGGCCTGGATATAATAAACATAGTTCCCTACATTGGCCTCTCCAGGAGGGACCCATTTGTGTGCTCCTGCACTTCCCTATTAATGCCTTATTAGCATCATGTGTGTGGAATGTGCTAACTCAATAACTGAACTCTTCAACACAGGTGATGATAATTCGACATGATTCGGAATTGATGAGGCACTATGTTGTGTGGAATGTGTGAACTGACAAATTATTATTAACGCTTACCTTTTTCTGGTTGAGGATGATGTGGAAGGCGACGAGGTGGGGTCAGCACTGGTGGGCGAATTCTCATGGGACCCAATGGAGGTGGAGAATGAGGGGCACATGCAGGTGCTAAATTAATTTGAAATGTAACAACGATTAAACAAAGTTTCTGTAAAAATACGTGCACTTATTCAACATTACTTGCACAAATGTGTAATGATTTACCTGTATCAATGTCCACATCAGTCTCAGGTGGTGGCACAGAAATAGTTGCTGATGCCCATCTTCTACGCACAGGGACAGTTTGAGCAGCAGAACGTGATGCTGTTAAGATGTATGGATAATAACACATATTTCATTTTATATATATATATATATATATATATATATATATATATATATATATACATACATACATACATACATACACACACTGTTTCTACAAAGGCACATGAGGAAATAGAAAAGTACCTGTGTCAATATCAAAGAAGCTAAAACCATCAGAACCAACAGGAGCGGATGAGGTCAGACGGGCTATATATATATATATATATATATATATATATATAGAGAGAGAGAGAGAGAGAGAGAGAGAGAGAGAGAGAGAGAGAGAGAGACACTGGTTTCTACAAAGGCACATGAGGAAATAGCAAAGTACCTGTGTCAATATCAAAGAAGCTGAAACCATCAGAACCAGTGGCGTAACTAAGTTTTGGGCGCCCCCCCGCCGCCCCACCAAGCACCCCCAATCCCCCGCCGCCCCGCCGCCCAGGCAAACCCCCCCCCCCCAATCCCCTGCAGCCGTACCTATAGCGCTGGTCCCGGCGGCTCCGTTCTTCTTCTGCTGAGGACCACCACAAAATGGCCACCCCTATACAGCAGACAGTTTCAGAGAACTGTGTGCTATATGGGGGCGGCCATTTTGTGGTGGTCCTCAGCAGAAGAACGGAGCCGCCGGGACCAGCGAGATAGGTAAGTCTGCGGGGGATTGGGGGGGGGGTGTAACTATAGCACCGCAGCCCCCGACGCCCCCACATGCACAGCTGCGGTGCTAAAGTTACGCCGCTGATCAGAACTAACAGGAGCGGATGAGGTCAGACGGGCTTTGGGGGCAGGAGCGGTTGATGACGGACGGGCTTTGGGGGCAGGAGCGGTTGATGACGGACGGCCTTTGTGGGCAGGAGCATTTTTAAGGGGGGGATGCTGTAAGGGGGAAAGAAAAATGAAAATAGTTAAGATATTTATTAACCAACCAACAAACAATATAGAGTGTGTGTAAACACACATGAGGAGACAAACATGTACTTGTCTGAACATCAAACAACTCGGACTCAGGAGCGGCATCCGAAACAGTAGCCGAGGGACGGGCTTTGCGGGCAGGGACACTTTCACCAGCAGAACGTGATTGCTTTTGGCGGCGCTGGGAGCTTTGTCTAGGTGAGGAACTCAAAACCTCTTCATCACGTGCGGCTGTAATCATAAAAAAAAAAATACAAAATAAAAAACACTTGCATTCCAATGTGCAGCACTCAATGACCATATAATGCAGTGAACATCATGACAAGATGACACCTTCATTTTTAAAGCACACCAATACCTGTTCCAAATATTGTGATTCAGATATATTGGTCAGGTTGGTTACGGCTTTAACAAGAGATACATGCAAGGGTGATAGGTGGCCACATTCTGTAAGCTTCAAATGTGATAAAATGGAGAGTGATAAACAGGCAGCCAATCAGCTCCTGCCTGACATTTTACACAGTCTGTGACATGGCAGTTAGCAGGTGATTGCCTTGAATTTACTTGCTCTTTATCATCCTTGCATGTATGTGTTGTTAAAGCTTCAGACATCTACCGCAATGACTTTGAAACATTCATCCAAATGGATTCACAGTGCCACACCCTACCCAGGAAATATGATTAGGTGATACCATTACATGCTTCACATTACAACTACTAATCCCCAACATCTGAACCCTCCTCATAAGCCAAGTACATTCCTTTTTTTACAGAAAACATTTGGTGAATCACATACACATTAGAAACAAACTATGGTAGATGTTTATAACAAACAACAATGTGAAACACACATTTACCTTACTTTATCTCTCACCATTTTTATTCTCTTTTTAAACATGACTACATAGGCCACAGAACCTGCTAAGTTTGTACTGGAACATGGTTAAGTAAACAATTTTTAGAAAAGCATTAGGCAAGATGTGTGTTGCAAGCACCTATGTCGACAAGCATTATGTCAGGGGTGGGAAACCTCAGGCCCGGGTCCATATGAGGCCCCCGTAGCCGGTCCGAGTGGCCCTCCCACCCGCCCAACGGCTTTGCCGGGAGTCAAGGACAGGGGAATTCTCACGAGAGGTCGGTAGTTCTCGCGAGATTCCTGTTAATGAACAGCAGCCAGAGACTGTCAGTCCTATTAAGCGGCAGCCACCGAAGCGTGGGGCGGCTGCAGCAGGACAATTTTGTAAGATACATTTTTACATATGGCCCCCGAAGGATTTTTTCCCCATACAAACGGCCCTTGGCACAAAAAAGGTTCCCCACCCCTGCATTATGTGAACAGTGGAAGGTGCAATGGCATGATAGTGACATGGGGGGTTTACAGTGTGTATGCACACAAAACTTGTGTTACTGTTCTGTAATGGTTAAAGTGTGTGCTGCACCATCACCCAATCCACTACACATGGTGCCATTACATGTGACTCCCTTAAAATGTCAACATAATGCTTGTGTCTACTAAATGTTAACATACAATATGGTCACCATAAAGCATAAAAAGGTGTCATTTACTGCATGTGCACATTAGAATGACCATCAAATTATTGTGTGCCTTATTTGTGAGTTATAAATGGAAGATCTTCAGAATTATGCAAAACATTTGTGTGCACTATGTAAAATAAAAACATAATCCAACTCACCAACATGTCGGGCATCTGAATCTATCACTCCAGGAGGGTTAATGACTTCGTCTGGAACGAGCCTGGCCACATCCCGCTCATAGCTCTTCCAGTTAACACGGGAGGGCACTCTGCCTTTGTACTTCCGCTGATGTTTTGCCTCCTTTGCCATCTTCTCCTTCACCAGCCGCCGAATGTCATAAAATCGTTTGCGGCAGTTAGCCAGATCCCGGACAAGGATGCCCTCCGCATTCACCGCTTCCACTGCCCGCTTCCAGATTGCCAACTTGCGTGATGCCGAGACAGGACGAAAAAAAGAGCTGGTCCCTGTACTTCAGAATATACCGCACAAGGGCACAGCTCTCAGCATGTTTAAACATCGGCATCTTCTTTGGCTTCTTCTTTGAAGCCGTTTTTGACCCCTTCTTAGAGGCCGCAGGGATGGCAACATCCACATCATCACCATCATCATCCTCACCCGCAACACCCTTAGCCACAAATTCCTCCTCCTCCTCCTCCTCACCACCCATCATCACATCAGCCACCTCCTCAACCTCACCCATCTCCACAACACTCCCACCACTCTCAGACATCACAAAACACTAACAACACAACAAAGAAATTAAACAAACAACACAAAACACACTCCTACTCCTTCCCTCACACACACACACACACACACACACACACACAAGCACACACAAATATAGACTTTGGGACAAAAAAAAAACAGAAAACTATAATGAGACAAACTTAGAAATAGACAAGACTCACAGAAACACAGGACTACTTACACTAACAATACACACTCAGCAATCTCCTAAAATCTCTCCTCCACAAACCACTCTCCAGACCAACTCCAACTCTCTCCTCCACACTCCAAACTACACCCACAATGATTTTGGGCGCGTTCACGTATTATATATGGGTCTGTGAACCCTCCCAACTGACCAAACACCAATCAGTAATGTACTTTCATTTTCGTAGTGACGCATGTGAAATAAATTACAAATTTTCGTATTTATTTCACGACTTCACGAATATACGGACAACAATCGAGGATGAAATACGAAAATACGACTAAACGGGAACCTGATTCTACGAAAAAATATACCATATAATAATACGAATTTTAAAAATACAACACCAACATAAATGACCCTCCGGAACACAACTTTTTATACAACAGCAGAAGTCGTATTCATTCGTACACGTACGAATACGAAATACGAATACGATTTTTTTCTATCGTAATCTTACTAAATTTCCCCCTTAATGTGGAAAAATGCAAGGTCATGCATCTTGGGAGACATAACCAGTGTGCTAGTTACTGCAGGAAGAAGCCCTATAGGCGAAACACGTGTCCAGCTCCGCTAGCCAGTTCCCCTCCAGCCTCATCTCTCTGGCATCCATTGGCAGCATAACGGGTCCCAGCCGCCGCCTCACATACCCCGGGCTAGCTATTCTGCATCCGGGTAACAGGTATTATCGGGTCCGGCTCCCCGTCTCCCCGACTCCACGCATTCCCACAGCCACCGGCAGTACTGGAATACAGCACCCGCCAATCCGGCGCTCTACCTCTCCGGCTCACACAGCACCGCCTGACGCGCTGAAGTCCGCCGTCAGCCGCTAACCCAGGCAGCGGCAGCAGGTACCTGGGCGCATCTCCCACTGCAATGTGCAATTGGGAAGAGCTTCCATTCTGTTAACTTTGCCCAATACCCTTAAATGTGCTATACTGTCAGCTTTGTACACCATCCACCCTGGGTCTTGCACGGGACATTCAGGTACTGAGTGTCAACACACACTGTGTCAACCAATACAACACAGTGTCCATTTCACCAGCAGCTAAGGAGCAGATCGTTTACCCACTTGAACAAGTAACTTTGTATCAACCATGCTTTAAACATGTATCAGTCTGCCACTCTGCTGTAGATTCTATCCCAAGCAAGTGAGTCAGCCTGAGAAGCTGAATATATCAACTTAACAATAATATCCTTAACATCCGGAGTAACTGTACCAAGTACTCTCTGTCAACATCATCCACACAGGTGGATTTAACTTTGTCAACCATTGCAGCTTGTGCAGATTCCACTACTCCAGGCTCATAACCTGACAAGCACCAATTATCTGTTCAATCAATTGTGCAACAGTGTGTGTATACTGGCACATTTACTCTGAAGTCTGCCACAACTTTTAGAGGTTTTCCACCTTTAGTTTTCCACAATTCTCTAAGATATATATGTGCGAGAGTATTTTTTGTGTGACCTTGCTTGGTTTGTCTATTTCATGCATAACCTACCGTGCCATATGACAGCTGAAAGCCTCTAAACGTATTTAACGTATTGCACGCATAATTTATATAGTTATAGACCTAGGCTCTCCCATCCCTAGTTCGCCATAATACCGCAAACACTCATATATATTTTACTTGTGACTTCGAGTATTTTTCTGCTTATTTAGTCTGCCTCTCTCAAACCCATTGGTCGAGCCGGCTGCGCCATTTCTATCTGTAGTCTAACAGCCTCAATGGATTGAAGTACACCGAATTAACCCAGATATATTGCCACCATACCCCGCTGGATTGCCCAAACCCTCTCCGAACTTGGAAGCTAAGCAGTGGAGGGCCAGGACAGTACCTAGGTGGGAGACCCCTGGGGAAGACCAGGTGTGGCAATATAAATACAAGGGAGGTGAACCGCTACTTCAATCCAATTGCTGTATATATGACTGCCAGATTGAGTTTCTCTTTGGAGACCATTTATGTTCGAGGCCTTTTTGTATGGTAACCATTGTGGCATACCTACTGTGCAATACCAGCACAAAATTGTTGTCATTTCCTTAGGGGAACTGAATCATTTTTCTGCCTATGATCACTGGTAATCGTACCTTTGAGAATACAGTGCATAAATGATAAACTAACGTGTGATATAATAATTTTTATCCCTTAAACAATTGTAGTTTAAGGATCACACTACATATCAAATAAATCTTAAATAATTACTTTTTCTTTTTGTGCCATCTATTTTAATAAAAAGTCTCCAATAAAAGCTATGTTTTAAAACAATCACTTAATCCAGTCAAATTTAAAAAGGAGTGCGCCCAAAAAGCGTTTTTTCTGTCTTTGTCAGCTCTTTTCTGACCAAAACCCCAGTGTATTAGAACTGGAAAAGGATCTGGGAGTCCAAATAGATGACAAACTGGGGTGGGGTGTAGTGTCACATAGCAGCAAAAAAGGGCAACAGAATTCTGGCATGTATTAAAAGGGGCATGGAAACTAGGGACCCAAAAGTAATTATGCCACTGTACAAAGCTTTGGTTAGACCACACCTTGAATATGGAGTGCAGTACTGGGCCCTGCACTATAAAAAGGACATCATAGAATTATACAAAAATCCAAAGAGCAACAAAGCTAATTAGGGATATGGAGAATCGAAGTTACGAGGAGAGATTGAGCAATTTGGGACTATTTACACTAGAGAAGAGTCGTTTAAGGGGGACATGCTCAACATGTTCAAATATATCAGGGGCCATTTTAAGGAACTGTCAAACACCCTTTTTACTGCTAGAAAGGAATCAAGGGCACGAGGGCACGAGTTTTGATTAGAAAGTTTTAGTTCCCTTAGAAAAAAAAAATTCTTTACGGTCAGAGCAGTCAAACTTTGGAACTCTCTTCCGGGAGAAGTGGTGTTGGTGGAGACAATAAATACATTTAAAACAAGGTTGGATAAACAATTATTGGTTAAAAACATCCCTGGGTACAAATAAGAATCAAAATCTTTTTTTACATTTTTCAGAACATACTATACAACAAGGG
This sequence comes from Crinia signifera, assembly GCF_055691185.1. Taxonomy (NCBI): domain Eukaryota; kingdom Metazoa; phylum Chordata; class Amphibia; order Anura; family Myobatrachidae; genus Crinia; species Crinia signifera. Next base: position 325,718,843 of record NC_139220.1, read on the forward strand.
ATTAACTTAAAATAAACAAAACAAACAAAAAAAAAACTTAGTTGAACTAGATGGACGCAGGTCTTTATTCAGCCTCACCTACTATGTAACTATGGGCCTTATTCTAGTTCACTCTTTCTGTCAAAATCCTTCTTAGATGGACAAAACCATGTGCACTACAGGTGGGGCAGATGTTACTTGTGCAGATATAATTAGATTTGGGTGGGGTTTTACTTCAAAGTGAGATCTATATTGCAGTGTAAAAATAAAGCAGTCCATATTTTCCCAGCACAGAAACAAAATAACTCACCCAAATCTAATTCTCTCTGCACATAACATCTGTCCCCCTGTAGTGCACATGGTTTTGTCCATCTAAGAAGGATTTTGTCAGAGTGAACTAGAATAAGGCCCTTTGTACAGTAAATATGTAACCATGTCCCACAATATATCTGTCTGCTGCTGAAAATTGTATTGGGAGAACATGGAGCAGCACAAGAGCTGGGTCAGGAAGAATGGGTTGGTTTAAGATTAAACTCATCATCTGAAACACTTGCCCTAAGAGAGGCCGCAAGCCTGGGCACTCCCAAAATATGTGGAAAACGTCTCCGATGTTACTACATTTTCTCCAACAAGAGTTATAGGACGATAGACAAATTCTATGCAGCCTCTCTCGGGTGAAATAGGCCCTGTGGATAAACTTGAAAAACATCTCAGAATGATTTATACACTGAGATGATTAACAAGACCTAAAGGCATTCTCCCAGTCTTCCTCACTAAGAGATCTATCCAAGTCTCTCTCCCACATGGATTTGGAGTTCAGTTTATGCCTTCTATTGACAGAGAGTAAGTGTAAGTACCACCACGGTATGCCTCCTTATGAGAATAAGCGCTCGCTCTAGTTTTAAGAAAGGCAGGGAAAGCTGTTTTTTTAGGAGGTGTAGGTAGGTGTGATTGTAGCCAACTCCTTATCTGTAGATATATGAAGAAGTCTTGTTTGGGGATTGTAGATAAGTAAAGGGCACAAAATTATCTTCCACATACAAATCCCCCACTGTAATGATTCCCTGTTTAACCCATCTATCTAGTGGCAAATTAGGAAGTAAAGGTTTCAGAGCCTTTTATGATAAAAAAAAAAGGAGCCAGTAGAGCTACATTCTCTAGGGATGCCACCATTTTATGCCAGGCTTCTAGGGTTGCTTTGATGGATTTGTATAGGGCTGATGTTTTCCTCATTTTAGTAGTTGGAAGCCATAACAGGTCTGCAATGGGGGGTAGGGTGGGAATAAATACTTTCCAAAATCACCCACAATTTAGAGTCCTGAAGACCAAACCAATCTATAGCCTGATTCAGCATACATGAAGTGTAGTACAATTCTATATCTGGGTAGGCAACTCCTCCCTCAACTTTGGACTGTATTAATATTTTCTTTGCAATTCTAGGTCTAGCCTCTTTCCAAATATATTTAGTCAAAAGTTGGTTACATTTGTAAAGCAGGTTTTTGGTAGGGGATCTTGGGATAGCATAAAATAGTAACATCAATTTCGGAAAGAGGACCATTTTAGCCGCAGCCACTCGCCCAAGCCAAGAGACGTCGTGCATCATCCAGGCTCCACTTAGCACTGCAAAGGCTCTCAACAGAGGGTTATAACTACAGTCAATAAGGTGTTTTTCTGGTGCCAAGTAATTGTACATTTATTTTAGTCTAGTGACAATATCAGGGGGGGAAACCCAGGGGAAGGGCCTCTGTTTTACTAGTGTTTAGTTTATAGAATGAGACTTCAGAATAATCCTGCAACACCCCGTGAAGAGCAGGAAGATAATTTTCAGGATCTAAAATACATTATAGGATATCATCTGCAAAAAGGCTAATTTTATGGGATGATTTACCAATTACCGGACCTTTAATAGAGTCATTACATCTAATATATTCAGCCAGAGGCTCAACCGCCAAAGCAAAGATTAAAGGAGAAAGCGGGCACCCCTGTCGGGTACCATTAGAGATTTTGAAGCCTGAAGAAGTACCCCCGTTCGTGAATACTTTAACAGAGGGGTAGGAATACAGAGCTAAGATAGAATCAAGTATCTGGCCATTGAAACCTAATTTTTCTAAGGCTACTTGCATGAATCCCCAATGGTGCCTATCCAAGTCCTTCTCAGCGTCCAATGAAAGTACTAAAAAAGGGACTTTCTTTGTCGTGCAGAACTCAATAACACCCAGAACTCTGCGAGTATTGTCCAGGGCCTGTCTGTTCAAAACAAAACCAACTAGATCGTTTTCAATAAGGGAAGGGAGTAATGGATTTATATGATTATCAACAAGTTTAGCATATAATTTCAAATCTGAATTGAGAAGCACAATAGGTCTATAGTTCTGGACTGATGTTTGTGGTTTCCCCGGTTTAGGAATAGTGATACAGGATACAGGATTCAAACATATTTAAAGGAAAATGTTTTGCCAAAGAGACCTTGTTGAATACTTTGAATAGCACTGGTGACAATTGGGTTTTGAAGGTCTTATAAAAGTTGGATGGGAACCCATCTGGTCCAGGGGCCTTGTCAGATGTAAGGCAGTCAATACGAATTTGGACCTCTTCTAGCGACCATGGTGCATTAAGAGACAGACAGGACTCCGGGGACAAAGCAGGTAGGTTAATTTTATTAAAAAAGCTTTCTATCTTCTCATAGTGGGGTTGACAAGTAGAAGGGTCATCCTTTAAAATATAGAGTTTAGATTAATACTCTGAGAAGACATTGGCTATCTCATTCGGGTCGTAAACCTTTGAACCATGGTCAGAATAAAGTTTTTCCATTTTTACGTAAAACCTCTTGAATAGACATATGGAGCCCATCCTTGGCCATGCAGTTCCTTTCCCTTGCACTCATGACCTATAAAGTACCACTCTACCCCATACATTACCCCCTATCTTGTGTGTGTAATCCCATAAATATCCACCACTCAAGGCCGCTGAGAGGGGGGAGTGAGTACATTTTACACGGGCCCAGGCCTGTCAGGGGGTCCTGGGACACACACACTTTTTTGGGGGGTAGTGTTTGCCCATGTGTAGTGGTGGGAGTGAGTGTGGGAGAGAGGGCTGGTGCTGGGCATAATGGAGCAGCAGGAGAGCAGCCCGGGTCAGCTGTCACTCACAGTGTGTACAGTGGCAGTGGCCAGTGGCAGGAGTTTTCCATCGCCACAGAGCTTCAATGCAGGAGCATTCTGCTCCTGCTGTGCTGACTACTCTGTGCAGCTACTCTTTGCAGCTCAGCTAAGCTATAGGAAGATGTGTCAGGCAGAGGCTAACAGAAAATGACTGCCCACATGCCAGGCTACAAAAAAATGGGCACCGTTGAGCAATGGGGAGCCAGGTTTCCTTTCCAGGAAACACAAGAGTGAAATAAGGGGTGGGGCTTATCGGGTCTACTGCATCTGAAGGAAGAAGAGGAAGCTGAATCCTTCCTGATCATAAAACAAGACCCATGAATTGGAGGAGAGAGACAAAAAGATAGAGAGGGGGTCCTGCTACTCTACTCTTGCATACACAATAAGTTATGTATATATTGATTGTTGTGTATACAAATTATGTGTCTAACTCTGCTGGGGGGCAAAATCCTACCTGAGTTATTTTTTTAATTACCCTGCAGCCTTCGGATGATTGTCAATGCTATACTGCCGCAAACCCTGATGGTGGGTGCAGGGTTTTAGGCAGTATAGTACAGTATGTGTGGTGAGCAGGTGCAGGGTTAGCAGTGGGTGCATTTTTAGAGGTAAAGAGTTAGGGAGAGGGCCTGTCCTGTGCCTGGTCCATGGACAGAGCTGCACGTGAGCTATTAAGGACTAATTTGTTTAATTAGAAACTCCCAATTGCTTCATTAGTCATTAATGACATTGCAGAGCAAGTGCTGACATTTCTTTTCTTAAAATATGGATTTTAGGTTTAAACTGAGCTGTGTACATAGCGTTACACTCTCACTATACTGAACTTTTGGGGTTATTCAGACCTGATTGCTGGGCTACTAATTTGCGTAGCCCTGCAATCACTCATATGCTGCCCAGTGAAATCCCACCCCATGCAAGACGAAACACCTCCACATAAGGATGCAATGTTAATTATGGGCCAGTGCTCTGGACTTGCATTGGGTGCCAGAGGACTCACCGGTAGACGGGATTCCGACAGTCATTACTCCATTGGAATCCCGACTGCTAAAAGCCCGACACATGAGCAGCGGCTATTCTCCCTCATGGGGGTCCACGTCCCCCATAGAGGGAGAATAAAATAGGTGTTGAGCATAGTGAGCCTCTGTGCCCGCAGCGTGGCGAGCGCATTGAGCCTACAAGGGGCTTTGTTGCAGTCCCAGTAGTTGGGATTCCGATGTTGGGCTAATGTCTGTCAGAATTCCGACTGTCGGGGTGTTATACCACACACCTTGCCCCCAGGCTAAAATTTGCCAGCCAGCCCCTGCTGGGACTAGATGCTGCCGGCAGCCTGCATGTGTGAGGGAAAGGTGTGGTGGAGGAGCTCTGTCAATGCAATAACTGCCACTCAGTAAGCACCCACTTTGGAAGCAATGGGTTAACAATGGGTAAGCAGACTCCTTGGCAGCTTGGGGGAGCCAGCGCCAGCGGAGTCTCCATGGGGGCCCCGGAAAGTTGTTGTACCGGGGCCTATGATATATTTTGGCAGCCCTGCCCCCGCTACCTATGAATGTTCCCCTCTCCCCATGTCCATGTGTCATGCCTCGCTAATCCTACTTAATGCTATCAATTCCAATTTAAGTCACGTTTGCTCCATGGGCCAATATTACTTGACAAGACATTTCCTGTAGCTCAATCTGAAACCTCAGAGATGGACATCTGACCTTTTTGTGCACGGCACCCATTTAACACTGGAGCATCCGTAATCCAGGTCATACTGCCAAGATATTAATACTTGTTCAGTGGAATAAATGTATTAGACATAGATAATAGATTTGAAGTGAGAGGTACCGTACACTTGAGAGTGCATATTTCAAAGATTAGTCATACAGTACTGTATTGTCATATACTTTTTCCTTTATGCACCATGTGGTGTGAGATGTTTATAATGTACTAGATAGTTAGGAATAATTGGCAAAAAATTTTTGGCAGGGCCGCAATCAAGCAGGGGACTAGCGGGACTCCAGTACTAAGCAGTGAGTGGGTCTATCCCTGGATTGGTACCAGGCGGCAAACTTATTGCAGTTGGATCATGGGTAGGTGGCCATGGAGAAAACACTGGTAGCAATTTGAAATTGGTGACGGATGCAAGCCAACTGGAGCCTGCAGCTCGACTGCCAATTAGGAGCTGCCACAGGGGGTTCCTGTTATTTAATTAGTCCTGTGCCCCACAATTTTTGATGACAGCCATGGGTATTGGTATACAGTTACAGATGCTTAAAGTTGTGACACAGCTAAGCAGCAAAGTATTTGGCAAAACACACATGCCTAATATAGGTACATGGACTCTTCTACAGCTTTTAAATGAACCTTTATTAAACCCTATTAATTTAATTTAACTTCAAAATTCAAGTGTCAGAAATTATATTCATTTCATATATACTGTATACAAGTAGGGATAGAAATCTAAAGATCTAGTATGCGGTGCCGACTCTATGGAACTCATTTTCCAGCACAGTTCAAGAGACCCGGACTCTAGAATCTTTCAAAAATACTCGTCTTTCCTCTTTATTAAAACATTTCCATAATCTCTTTAAGTATATTTTATGAAAAGCTTTTCTGTGCTTCATTGTTCCTGTACTGTATTACATTAATTCTATCTGTTAAGTGCCTTGAGTCCTACTGGAGAAAGCACTACATAAATAAAATTATTATTATTATTATTATTATTATTATTATTATTATTATTATTATTCACATTTTAAACAAAAGCTTCACATGCCTATTTCAGAACATGAAAGCAATGACTTTTGACACCTGAATGAACACAAAGTTGTAGATGTCACCAGAAAAGTGTGAAAGTTACTGTTCAGGGAAAGCAATGATGATATATGAACTATGGCTAAAAAGAAGAATTCTAAATCTACTTTAAACATTAGTCCTTAACAAGGCCGTTGCAAGGATTTTAATCTCTCTCAGAAAAACTTTAGCTTCCTGCTCCTACCACCACCCAAACGCCAATTCCCACTTTCCAGAACCTAAGGTGAACGTGCGAAGGTGGCGTCTTAGAAGTTCAACACCTGCCATTGGCATCAAGTTCAACAAGGACTCCTCTCTCAGAGTCATCATTCAATTTGTGCTAGACTCAGGGGCATCCTCTAAATTCTGGGGCCCCTAGGCAGCTGTTCAAAGCTAAGCAAGAAGAACAATGTGGATGGAGCTGGATTCTGTTTTCGAGCTTTATTAAACATCTACTGTAGGACAGTCTTAGTACCAAGCAGTCATCAGTACATAGAATGGAATGAATGGAGCAAAATCAGATAACTGAAAGAACCAGTAGGTAGGGAGGAGGGGTAATCAAAGGAAAGGCCACTCAATCAAAAAAGGTGAACCCGACTTACTGTACACCGGAATTGAAGGTGGTAAACATATAAGGATATCTTTTACAGTTCCTGAGGATCACCACATGGAAGGTAAACCAATTGAAATATCGTCTGTGCTGATGACTGCGTGGGACTGAGACTGTCCAAGATGCTTCATAAAGCTCAAAAACAGAATCCTGCACCATCCACATTATTCTCTTGCCTGAATTGTTGTATCCTGGTGAGGACTTTTCTGTGATCTTCCTTCCTTCTTGGGTCTGCAAGGATTCGACTTTTTAAGCTGTTAAAAACTGCTTAATTTTAAAGCCAGTCACAATCCTTACCATTACGACTGAAATGTGGCCTATTCTGTATACTTGTGGGCTATATTTCTAGATAAATTGATATTGCAGACATTGAGAAAACTGTGGAATGAATAAATGTTTTGTATTATTATCAATGTAAAGCAGATGTAATTCATAATTTGATAAGGTACACACTGGTCAAATAGTCAAATAGAAAAAAAAAATATTCTCAAAATATAATAAATATAACCGAAGAATGAAATAATATAAGTAGCAGGTGAAAGACGAAGCAAACAGATAAAGTTATTTCTCACATGTCTTGTCTATGTCTAATGTGATGATACGTACCTAGCTCAGCTGACAAATCTCTGTCACATATATACTCTACCAAGGCTATATAATCCTCATGGCACTAAACAACCAAATGACGATGTACTCCATACAGACCTACTGAGAATCTCTGGTGTTTGATTAACAGTATTCCTAAGTGTAGGATAAACAGTTATCAAGATTTAGCAATGAAAACTTTAAAGTTATAAATAATGGTTTAAAAAAAAAGTTTTTCAAACAAAACTTTTTGTTACAGCATAATATTTTGTTTGATCTAAAAGTAATCAAGTTATCTGTGGGTCTATTCAGACCTGATTGCTGAGGTCCGAATTTGCTCCCGCGGCCGATGGTGCAGGTCTTTATATGTGCATGTGGCAGGGCGTCCGCTGAATGGTGGGCAGGAAGGGGGTGTGCATGGGGACCAACCAGCATTTTATGGGTTTTCCCCCCCAAAATGCTGGGCGGACCCTTGTGAACACAGAAGTACCCATGTGCATCCTCTGGGGTGGGCAGCTCACATCACATTGTCAATCCTTGCTAGTGTGTGGATTCGCTCAGTGGGGGGAGGGGTTATCGATGGTCAGAATATCAGGCCTTGGACTGAGATATCCATTCACATCTGCCAAGTTACCTGCTCTGGGGCAGATTTATCAATGAGTGATATTTTTGTTATCGTTCCTTACACCAAAGAACTGACATTTTTTAAACACATGACATTTAGGAGTCCATTTGCTGGAGCACCAATTTCCATTGGTGACCAGTGATAACAGGGTGTCACAAATGCAGTTATTTCTGGATGTTATCTTACGTTGCTGTGTTACCAGGATATTCCAGCCTGCACCTCTGCTGCCATACATTCATGGCCTTATTCTGGGTCACTCGGTCCCCCGCACATTTGCACAGGGGACCAAAGAGTTACTACTGCGCATGTGCATTTCTTCGCATGTTCATACGCTTGGTGGGAGTGGGCACGGTGAACTGGGGTGGGGCGGCAGGCTGCACCCATGGGAACACAAAGCTAAGACACCATAGAGTGTCTTAGTTTTGCATGCGCCTTCCAAATCATTCGATGGTCGGCGATCATCGAATGATTTGTCCCCCGCACCCAAGGCTGTGAATGGATATGTATGCAAAAAGTCCCAGCGCTGTGTGTTTACTAGAATAAGGTCCTCAGTAAGAGACTTCGCAGTTTCCCTGATTGCACACCTGCAATACTTCAGTCTCTGGCAAATTAACTCCACAGGTGCAGAATCCTGATTACCATACTCAATGGAGTTTGCTCCTGGCGATAGAATCGCCAATCGCCGCCCCACCTCAGCCGCCGGAAGGAGGTGCGTGTGCATGAGACGCGTGCACGCTCCGTTCCGTCAGAGCCATCTGCTGCTGGTCCCCTCCACCTCCCTGCAGCCCCGATATCCTGCCTGTCTGCCTGAAGCCGAGCGTGCAGATGATTAGCTGCAGTCAGGGCCGACAACAGGGGGGTGCTGTTGGTACAGCTGTCATAGGCTCCGGCCTCTGGAAGGGCCCAGGCAGCTCATTTTGCCCACTGCAACCCCCATGACTGCCTCAGCTGTGCTGCCTGCTTCTTCAATGCAGGACACTGGTGGGCAATTAAAATGCTGCACCGGCTTTTGAGACAATCGTAGCTTGTATACTGGCTGCCGGTACATGAGCACTGATTGGCTCACCAGCTGGTGCTGCTTTTTAATTGGCCATCGGCATCCTGCATTGAAGAAGCCTGTGCTTCAGGACCTGCAGCAGGAGTCAAGTGTAAGTGAAGAGAGGGGTGGGAGATGGAGATGGGGGGCCCCAAGGGGAAATCAGTCCCGGGCCCCAAAACTCCTAGTGGCAGCCCTGGCTGCAGTGGGATGATGTCAGAGATGGCTGACTGGGGATTGGCTTGAGAGAAGCATCTGGATGGATCTAAGACGGTGGCGCTAATGCCGGCAACTGGCATCCACGTGGAAAGGTTGAGGCCTGTACTGGAGTAGGGAGCCAGCGCCAGATGCCACAGATGCAATCCAGCCACATCGGCTGAGATTGCATCGCAGGGGGCACTGGTCATTTTATTAAGTTGAATTTTGTTATACATCCTACTGTCTGTCATATTCTGATGTAACAAATCTAAATTGATCAAGTCTGCTCCCGGCACGCCAGGTGCTACCCCATGCTGCAGAATGGCCAGGAACATCTAGCCTGGCTCCTGTAAATATTGACATACTACAGAGAAAACTTTTCAAAGGTATCTTACATCCAGAGTATTAAACATGGTGGATGTCACATTCAGAAATGTCATCTCCACCACTTGATTGTAAATTTTAAAATTATAGCGCTAGGTAGACATAATGATCCCTCGGAAGAAATTATAGGCCTGCTGTGGGGTTCATAAGGTCCATGTGGATCCCTGAGGCCATATAAAGCAACGGTAGGCAACTGGCGGACTGCGGTCCATCTCCGGACCACAAATGACAGAAAAGCGGACCGTCTCTAGATTGTAGATTAGTGCCATGGTGCTGAAGTAACATGGCAGTCATGCTGTAATGACACAGAAAGGCCGGAGCGTCCATCTTCCTTCCCCCACCAAAGTGCCAGTGTTACAGCTATTGATTAGATAATACCACTTTCAGACCACACCCGGGTTATTACCGTGTCTTTGTGCCTCTAACTCGGGTCGAGGTGCAGTGTGAAAGCGTCACTGGGAAAATTCCCAAGTTGAGAAACACTGCATTTCAAACCTGGTCTTGACCAGGGTTGAACACTGCTCTAACCTGGGTTGGTGTGCACTCTGAAAGCTCCTTAACTAGGTTCTCCAACACTGCATTCATCAAACGCAGCTATTGGATGATTTCACTGTCTCCTCTGATGAGGTCAGCGGCCAGGAGCACAGCCATGTCCTCAGTTTGGTCAGATGAGGAGGTGAGGGGATTGCTGGATATAAGGGGAGACGAAGAAATAAACAAATGACAGGAACAGTAAAAGATGCTGTGGTTTACAAAAACATAGCTAAAAGAGTGGCTCTCCCCCTGCGCAAATGTAGGCATCACTCAGTGTTCCTCTCAGCCCCTCCCTTTTGTTTCCTTTGTGACGTCATGTTTGTGACCTGAAAAAAGTCCACTTTAAAGACACCCATAGGCTTTGCTGTGCTGTCCCTGGTCCAGTGTGAACGTGGCCAACGTGGATATAACCTGGGTTGAAGTGCAGTGTGAAAGGTGTCAAAAAGGTGTCTGACCCAGGTCGCAGCAGGGATGAACCCGTGTTCAAAATACAGAGTTGGACCCGGGTTTGCGGTCTGAAAGTGGTATTAGTCACCTGGGCGGTCTGACACGGCATCCCAGGAAGTTAATGATGTGGAGGCTGAGGCGCTGAGTAAATTTCAGTCCTCCATGCACCGCAGCATGGTGGAGCCCCAAGGACCCAGCAAACTAACATTAAGGCACAGGAGACAGACTGACAGCTCTGTCCCGCCTCAAGAGGAAACCAAGCTATCCAGCGGTGCAGGCTCATAATGTCTAGTAAAGGTTTAAGCCCCAAGTTTTTATTTTGGTGCTGAAGCTTATACTTACAGTACATTTTATGGAATGTAGTATACGTTTCAGCACCAAAATTTAAACTTGCTATTAATTACATTACGGATACTTGATTTTGTGGACCTCGATCAAAAAAAATAAGAAATGTCCAGAATCCATAAAAAAATTACTTGCCACCACCTTACAGGAGACAGATGGTTGAGGTACTTCTGCACCTCTAGCATCTGTCAGGGAAGTGCAGAGAGCCCAGTGCTATTGTAAGTGCGGGTGAGACTGCCAATGGATGTATATGCAAATCATCCATTCGCAGGGCTGTGCGTAAATTCGCTGTGCAGCAGGAGGGCAGGCATTCATACGGCCAGTGGGCAACATTACAAGGCTTTCTAAGCAGTGAACTGATGGTGCTTTTCGAGCGAACTAGAATGACCTCCGTTATGTGTACTGATACTTCTAGAATTTTATAATGAAGAGGCTTTATGTAGGCATAGTAAGAATTAGATACATGCAGTAAACACTTCATTGGAACATTTACTCAGGACCTTGTCTATTTTTACACCATCAAAGCCTATGGGTGACATTTATTAGGGGCCGATTTTGTGACTTGTGCGATATTATTGCAGATAACAGCAGAATTCGCACATTTTTTACAAAATCGCCAACTTAATAAGATGCGAATTGCGGCAAGAAATTGCACTTTTTGCAGCAATTCTGAAGTAATGGTTTTTAGTCACACTTCTATTCTCATCCAGATGTTTTCCCATTATAAAGTATACAACCCCCAAATTTAATGGGATGCAATTTTTGGTAAACTTTACTAAAAACCTCCAAACAAATAGACCTGGTTCTGACAGGTGAATTTGAGAGAACCATGAACAGATCAGTGAGATCTGTGCATGGTTCTGTCCAAAAAAAGTGCAAAATGAAAAAAAAAGAAAGAAAGAAAAAAAACAGCATGGGGTCCCCCCTCCTGAGCATAACCAGCCTCAGGCTCAAAGAACCGGTCCTGGTTCAAAACAAATAGGGTTCCCCTGGATTTTATAAAACCAGCACCAGGTTTATGGGCCAATCCTGGTTCCCAAAATACAGGGGACAAAATGAGTAGGGGTCCCCCGTATTTCAAGGACCAGCACCGGGCCTAACCAGCCAGGAGGGTAATGTCACAGCCGGGGGGGATACTTTTTATACAAGTCCCCCCGGCCCGGCCAAAGCATTCTCCCCCTGACCGGTCAGCATGGGCAGGGTTCGTGGGATTTCCCGTACCATGAATGGCTGGTAGGCGAACCTAACTCCCGGTCTGGAGGTGGAGCCCCAAAAGTAAACAGAAGACCAGCTCATGGCTACAGTGGTGCAGGGGTCCTGGAGAAGTCCTGAAGGCAGCTTGCCAGTATGTTTTCCTTTAACAGGGACCCCACATGGATTCTACTGGAGAAGTGGACCGAACTACTACTATCAACATAGGTAAGTATCTGTATGTATGGGCTCCATATGTAATAAAGTTTTATTTTTCAGGTGTATATGTGTGTGTATTTATTTAACTATTTGTACTACAAGTTCCAGTGGGCCCTTTATTTCCCCACATGCTGGGACTTGTGGTTCTCCAAGTCCCTGCATGTGGTGCAAGATTGCTGGGACTTGTAGTTCAACAGCAATGCACAATAGGTTCTATTATTACACTTTTCATCAGCCCGATGCCCACCACCGAGGGGCATTGGGGACAGCTCCGGGCTACAGCATAGGCAGGTAAGTTCTGGAGGGGGGACCCCTTCTTTGGGGGGGTCCCCACTTCCCCATGCCCATGCTGACCGGTCAGGGGGAGAATGCTTGTATAAAAAAAGTCTCCCCCCCAGGCTGTGGTATTACCCTGCTGGCTGGTTGGGCCCGGTGCTGTTTTTATAAAATCCAGGGGAACTCTATTTGTTTTTCCCGATGACTTTATGAATCCAGGGGTCTGACTCTTTGAGCTCGGGGCTGGTTTTACTCAGGAGGGGGGACCCCACAATGTTTTATTTATTTTTTTACTTTTTTTTACACACATGTCCGAAAATGAGCACATTTTCAAGTCTAAAAAATCACACTTTTTTGTTTCAAATTCGCATCTTATTAAATAATATTGGAAAAAAATTAAATAAAATCGCATCCTATTAAATGTCTCCTATTTACATGTTGATACTGTATCCTTGAGAATTCTGTGGCATAAAGTTCATTGGAAATACAAACTTGACAATCATAAAGCGCCTTGTCCTTTCTCTTCTGAATAATATGGGATTTTAGTTTGGCTGTGAAGCCTATCCGTTTACCTCTTTTGATAGAATGGGACCTTTCACTGTTCGTGGGAAGTTAGACAAAGGGTGGAATGCAGAAACTCAGGATGGGCAGATTTAGGCAGAGAAAAAAAATGCAGACTTCTGTCCTTGGTGTAAACAACGCGCGTGTGCAAACCCCGGGAGTGAACAGCTTTGGCTAGTTCCACACTTGCCGAGCCATTCGTGCCAGGAATGCGGGGCAGGCATTCCTCTATGAACACAGATGTGGCACTGCCTGTTCTGGGCGGAAGGCTGATGTCACAGCACATGTCCCAAACTTGGTGGATAGCGGCCAGTATAAAAGTCAGTTCAGCCTCATGCTCGGGGATGTGTAAGCGAACACATCCCCTCGCATGTTAGTGGAGGGATTCGCATGGTGGTGGCCAGTGTTTACCTGTACACTAAACTGCAAACATCTCAGCCTAGCAAACAGGTCTGAATCAGGCCCTTAGTTAGCATGGTACTGAATGATGGTAAGCCGAGACAATCTAGAACATGATAGAAGAAATGTGCATTTAAAAGTTACAATTTGCAGCCCGAGCAATCCCCGAATGACCATGCATGCACGGTACATGCGCTGGTTCCTCCTGCCAACTAAGCCAGCGATTGTCGTTCACAAAGTGATTGACAGCCGGCGGCCATTTGTAGGCGGCAAGCTGGTGTTTTCTGGGAGTGCCCCAGAAATTGCAGACTGATGGGGGAGAGGGCTGCTGACATCAGCAGCAGCCTCCATTACGCCGTGGTCATAGCAGCACCGAGAAGGCCTAGACTTACTCAGCACTGCGAGCAGGGGGGAGACCATTCGGTGGTTAGTGATTGCAATGGTTTTCCTCCTGTGTGCATGGCTGCGAACATGAGCGTTGTTTAGGCACGGGTATATGATGCAATTCAGACCTGTTGTGAAGCAGATGAACTAATGCAGAGATAGAAACTGAAAGTCCTGAATGTCATGATTAAACAAGCTTTAGAAAGCCGGAGGTTGCAAATGACACTGCAGATCAAAAATAATAATGGGTACTTGTGTAGTATCACAGCTCCCACGATGTGCATAGTATAGGAAAAAATCGCATCGCATGCCATCGCATGCGATGCGATGCGGTGCGATGCGATGCAATGCCATTTTTCACAGAAATCATTGACGTGTTAAAATCCTGTTAAATGCACCCCAAAGGGCATTTGTTACTGTACCACCCCCACTATGAACGCCAACCCAAAGCGTGGCGAGCGCAGCGAGCCCGCGAGGGGCGGCGGTACGCGTCCTGTCACCTTTTCATACCCCCACTATCCACGTCGGCGTGGAGTTGAGAATAGAAAGTGTGGCAAACGCAGTGAGCCACCGAGCCCGAAGCGTGGCGAGCGCACACGGATAGCTGTGAATCCCACGAGGGGACACGGATACCTGTGAAGGTATACGCGTCCGCTCGCCATGCTTCGGGCTCGGTGGCTCACTGCACTCGCCACACTTTCTATTCTCAATTCCACACCGACATGGATAGTGGGGGTATGAATAGGTCGTAGGACGCGTACCGCCGCCCCTCGCGGCCTCGCTGCGCTCGCCACGCTTCGGGTTGGCGTTGATAGTGGGGGTGGTACAGTGTGAAAAATGATATTTGGGGTGCATTTAACATGATTGCTACTAATTTAAATGCATTTGGATGCATTTGTGATCAAAAACGTATGGCATCGCATGGTGTGCGATTTTTATCACAAATGCATAAAAAACCCGAAAAAAATCGCATGCCATCGCATGCCACTACATATGGCATGCGATGTGTGCCGTGAAGGTATACAAGTACCTAATAATGGGTCTTATTCTGGTTGATGCGTACTTTCCCGAACACTTTCGGATAGCGTTTTTACGGCGTCTGCGCATGCGTGGGGAACGCAAGGCGCATGTGCCAAGCATGGACTCCGTACCTGTTCGTGCTAATCCCGTACAAAACTGTGCACCGCAATCACTCGGGAAATATGGGCGTATTATGGGCGTCATGCGGAATGACACAGGGGCGTAGTTTCAAAGTGGGCAAAACTGGGTGGAAACATGGGCGGACACGGGGGAGTGCACTTATGTTGGTGGGCGTGCATTCGGATAGCACTCCGAATGCACGCGAACAAAACCGATAGAAATGTGCGGTGTCCATAAGCAAGTATTGCTTTGCGGAAACCACTCGGTCCTGCGGTAGGCGAACGGAACGCCTAATGACTACAAGCAGTAACAGCTGAACACAATACAATCGACTCCTTTACTCATTACTCACTAATGACACGCTTGTCAGTGCTTTAATTGAAACCATTGCTGCTTCAAGGAACCTTTACTAAACACACACATATATATATGCTGTACTTGTCACACACTTTGAAACTGCTAAGAATGGACATCACTGAATATTAATACTATCAATACACATGTGTATTATACATGTACTAATTAAACCACACAATTTTGGAGAAATAAATACATTTATTTAAATAAATGTCACAGAAACTGACACTGTGAATAAATCAAAAAGCATGGCAGGAATGTACATAAATAAATTATAACATAAAACAAATATAATTTTACACATTCATAACCACAGCAGAATCATTTGGAACACAAAGGGACTTAGCAACATCACTTCAAGTACAGCAGACAGTAATGGCAGGCAAAAGAGGGCAACAGGGGAACCAAAAATGACATTTGAACCAAGGGCTAATCTGGTTACCCTCAGCACGTGATTGGACACAAGAAGCTGACACACACAGCACAATGCAAGATTTGGGACCACATAACGGTGGAGATTAATGCACCCACAAGTTCATTTGCGGGCACGTTTGCCCTTGGTAGGCTCCTTAGCATGTGCAGCAGCTCTTCGGCCACGGCCACGGCCACGGACAGATGCTGGCCCAGGTGGAGCAGATGCTGGTGAGGGGGTGGATGGTCTTCCCCCTCTGCCAGCAGGGAGTGTTGCTGGTGGTAATGCACCAGAAACGGATGACATTAGGACCCTATTGCTGGCAACTAGCTCCACCATAAGCTCATTATGGTGGAGGAGGAGATCATTTTGACGCGTGGCTTGCTCGGCCAGCACCTGAACACTTGCAGCCATGGCCTGATGCGCCTCAGCCATGGCCTGCATGCTCACAGCGATGGACTGCTGGGTGCTGGCCAAGCTCGCCATGATCTCCTCTGTCCTACGCATCCGTTCTGATGCCAACTCTCCCTGCTGGTTAATGTCTCCAAGCATCTGGGCCAAGCTGGCATAATCGATTTGGACCGATGGCTGCTGCTGCACAGGCCTACCACTGGGGCCAGGTGGCACGGACTCCTCCACCTCCTGAGAAGAGTCATCACCAAACGGTGGGGTTTCTGTTGAAAATTATAAACACAATTAGGACACATTCTAAGATAATTACTTCCACAATCTTATGGCATGACAAATATTTACCTTCCACAAAAGCCGCAAACACTTCAGCTGGGGCCTCGCTGTCCATGGTGCTCACCCCCCTGACCTCCTCAACTGCAACACAGCACTCGGCCATCAACTCCAGGGGGGTGAACTGTAGGCGTGCTGGCATGGGCCCGGCCCCAGATCTGTGGCTGTGTTCCCACCGGTTGGTCATCTTCTTCTTCAGGTTGGTTTTGAAGTCGTGCCACCTGCAATGTAAGTTGACATATTCATACATGTCACTCCAGATGTTTGCTGTTGCAGCCATTGCTATGTGCTACATATTACGACATGTGCTTAATGTCAAAAACATAACATTAGATTCAACTATGAAATCAACCCTTACAATACACATTCACACTCACCCTACTATAACTATCAACTAAATGACATGTCAATCATGTCTGTGTATCGTACCAACCTCACCGACCATTTGGCAAATCCATCTAAGCATGAATTCAAACATTACTGGTCTATTACTGGTCACATTTAACACAAATGAACTTGCCTCTTCTTGACGTGCTCCGCCTCACGAACTTGTGGAGCCACTGCATTAATCTCCGCTGTTATGTCTTCCCAAATCTTACATCTGCGTGTGTGTGTCAGCCACTCCTGTGGACACTCGATCCAATCACGTGCTCGCGGAACCAGGATGGCAAGCTCCTGTGCTTCAAATGCCATATTTCTGGAACTTGGTTCCTCTGTTGCCCTCTTTCGCCCACGGCCACGCCCACGGCCACGTGTCGCTGTACTTAAGTGCTGCCCATGCTACTATCTTGGGAAGTCACCGGTTGTGTTCCAAATGATTCTGCTGAGGCTGCATATGAGCCAGCTGCAGATTGCCCTGATGTTGATGGGCCAGCTGCAGGTTGGCCTGATGTTGATGGGCCAGCTGCAGGTTGGCCTGATGTTGATGGCCCAGCTGCAGGTTGGCCTGATGTTGATGGCCCAGCTGCAGGTTGGCCTGATGTTGATGGCCCAGCTGCCTCATCATTTCCCACTGCCTGCCTGTTCAGTGGCACATAGGAGGTGGTGGAGTCCAGGCGGGCAAAGAGTTGCTGCCACTCCTGGTCTCCCTCAGATTGAGATCCAGCCATGTTTGCAGCAACTTTGTCACATTCTAATACACCTTTATATACTGTTTGTGTCATTGGCGTACATCAGCGACACCTGCGTTCCGTGCGCGAGTGTAACGGCCGCCAGCGTACGGCGTGCTGTTTTCGCGCCGCATACGCCACGCCCATAGTTGCGGCAATTCCATTGTGCAAAACCTGGCGTAACTTCAACATAAAATATCGGTCACCTATTCTAAGATTGCATATAATGTACACCTGTGAGTATCGCACAATATACATGCTATTTGGGAATGTTCATGACTACTGTGGTATTGTTGAGATTGATTGAAATATTAAAGTAACCCAATCCCTTAGAAAATCCAGGCCACAAGTTATACACAACACATGTGATAGGCCTATAAATAGTGGTTTGATGCTAGAATCATTTGTCTCCAGATCTGTAGTTGGCCAGGGTCTAAGGTAAGCTCTTCCATGGTCCTTGTAGATATGATATACATTAACAATGTAAGTGTATTAATGTATGCACCATTGGCTCACTGAATACAGATTGTTGGCCCAGCAAAGGCTTTGTAGCATTATTGAAACATGTCACATGTTCACTATTTCACTCACAGGTGTTAAACCTGTGTGTGACCATCTATTGCAGGACGACATGTCCCAGCAATAGTTGAAATGTGTCATAGTACATGATGTCGGCATCAAATGCAGACACCTATAATACTCAAGTAGTGTTTAGTAGTTACATGTTGTAAGCATCTGTGTGTTTAGGACGGTGTGTATTGAGTTCATATTATTGTTACATCATTATAGATTAATATGGATCTTCGGGACTTCACTGGGCGGCCGTCTATTGTACGTATTGAAGCATATAAATATATTCTTTGTCGGATATGGCCATTATGTGCATAGGTGCATCATTATTTATGTGCATTTAATTATAGGTTGCTGAAGCAATGATGGGTTTCATGGCTAGGAGGCTAAGGGCACTTGCGGCTCTCCCCACTCGTCGGGCAAGGAGGCCAGGACGTGCTAGAATCTATCACACACGGGTGACACTCTTTGGGATGCCCGATGATGAGGTACTTACTAGGTACCGGTTACCGCCACATGTCATTCTTGATCTTCTCTCGCTAATTGAGAGTGATCTGGAACCTCTTCATGGGATCACGACAGCAATTCCGCCTCACACTCAGCTGCTGGCGGTCTTGCATTTCTGCGCCTCAGGATCATTCCAACAAGTAGTGGCAGTACTTGCTGGAATATCTCAGCCGGCCTTCTGCCGAATCCTGAGGCGTGTGACGTCAGCCATGTTTAGGCGCAAGGGGCACTTCATGGCCATGTCTTTTGCCCAAGAGACCCTTCGCAGAAGCCAGCAGGCCTTCCATCAAATTGCTGGCTTCCCTAATGTGATAGGGGCTGTGGATGGCACCCATGTACCATTTGTGCCTCCATCACGAAGTGAGAAGATATATAGGAACCGGAAATTGTTCCACTCACTCAACGTGATGGTGGTATGTGGCCCATCCATGGAAATTCTCGCCTTCAACTCGAAGTTTCCCGGAAGTGCCCATGACTCTCATGTTATCCGACAAACCGGGATTTGGCAGAGACTCCAAGAGCTAGAAGGCCGTGATGCGTGGGTTCTGGGTGACTCCGGTTACCCATGTACGCCCTGGCTACTTACGCCGTACAGCTCCCCAGCACCTGGCCCACAGGAGGCATTCAATCGGGCGCATGTTGCCACCAGGCAAGTGGTGGAGCGCTCAATTGGCCTTTTAAAGGGACGATTTAGAGTGCTCCACCGCACTGGTGGTGACTTACAGTATGCGCCTGAAATGGTGTCGAGGATCGTGGGCCTGTGTGTATGTTTTCATAACATTGCTGTGCGGCGTGAGATACCCTTTGATGAGTGGGAGGTTCCATCTGAGCCGCAAGATCCGCCCCTGCACCCATCCCGCTCCCCAGAATGCCGTAGGGGATACCAGATGCGGGACTCTGTGGTCCAAAGATTCTTCAGGTACATTTTATATAGTTGCACACAACACAACAATTATTATAAAAATCACCCCTTCAAATATGTACAGTGTGTTATTTGTCAGTCTTACAAAACAACAATTAGGCAGCCTGCCCTCTTAATGGCAAAGAAATAGGAGATATTTATCATATGTGCTTAGTTTTGTTGGAAGTACAATATAGCTGCTCATAATTATACCTTGTGCAAGGGATCTTGGGCCTTATTCTGGTTGGTGCGGCCGGGCCGTACGCGTACGTTCCGGGGTTTTTCATGATCTGCGCATGCGTACATTCGCTAATGCGCAGGCGCGAACACTCCACAACGCTTACGGACGGGTCTCTCCGCGTGAAAAAACCTGTACGCGAGAGTACGGGCATTGGGGGCGGCATAGGGGCGTGTTGAGGGGAGCGGCCGAAATAATGAGGGAAAATGGGCGTAAACATGGGCGTACACGGGGGTGTGCACCAAAAATGAACGGTGCTACTACCGCACGATCGCCTAAAGCACTGTTCATTTCGGACACAAAACAGGCGGCCGCCAACCGCCACCTCAGACCACCCCTACAGATACCGCATGCCTGCGTGCGCCTGGGTTTGCTAATTTACGCTGATTACTACTCAAACACATACACCTGAATGTAATAAGCAATGCTGCAGTCTATTAAGTCCAAACCATGATTTCACTACCTGCAAGCCACACACAGCACTCAAACACATTGGAAGCTTATCTTTCTATACTTCTCTACATTTAAAGGTTTGTTTAATTTAAGGTAATAATCTTTTTAAGACCTGCTTATATATGCTAAGGTAGGTATTTGTTAAACAGTTATACACATTCACTACGTGCTTTCATAGACTTTACACAGTAGCACACTCAATCTACACAAGTCGACATGTGTCAACGTGTTCACTCTAATACAAACATAGGTTTTGTATTTATGATACAATAACATAAACCACATCTAACATCTACAAAGGATGTTTCAGCAATGTTTTAAGCCCATGCCCACTATTATGCACATTAATTAATTCAATCAATTAATTAATTTTCATAATTATAGTTGAAAGGCAAGATTTGCAGATCCATATATGTGAAGGGTATGCCAGCGTACACGGACGTACGCTCACTCTCACGAGCGGTGACATAAGCTGAGTTTTCTATTGAAAACAATAGGGACCCGTCCGTGCAAGCTGGCGTACGCTCAGATAGCCGCAAGAAGTCGGTGGGAAGACGGACGAGAGACGTCCGTAAACGGTGGCGTACGCTCTGTTGTACGCCAGTTGTCGGAGTGTAAGGGCTGGTCCGTCCGTGTACGTTGGCGTACGCTCAATTGTACGCCACTCCCCTTCGACGTTGTTTCTGGCCGTACGTATGCGGCTGAGTTGTGGGTGGACTTAACCCCAACGGCCGCGTACGGAGAGCGTACGCTAATAGTGAACGTACGCACGTTTGGCCGCTCCGATCAGAATAACCTCCCTTATGTGTTTGTTATATCTTCATTATTGTAGTTGATACTATCACTGATGTCTGGTGAGTACATTGATTTATTCTCTTTTGAACACATGTATGTTTGTTATGTGTTGGTGAATTTTTTATGTGTAGATGTATGCTTTATTCTCAGATATATATATATATATATATATATATATATATATATATATATATATATATATATATATATATATATAAGCGAAGATGCCAGGCACGACCTCCGTATATGTTTCAGCCCGGGTGCCCGCACAGCAGGGGATGTAGATAGGGCAAGAATGTGCAGCACTCCACGGCAGTAAAGTAGTAAAAAAGCTTTTAATTTCCAAACAACGTTTCAATATCGATTAGATATTATCATCAGGTTCAAATATTTATATATGATATTTGAATTTATTTACATGTTTAGACATTTCAAGTAGGAGCCAGGCAGGCAGGCAGGCAGCGCTGGTGTATAATGGTGGACTCAGGATACCTGCAGGTATGTGTATGTGTCTTTTAAACATACTGTAAATGTACGCATACACATAGATGCATACAGTAAGTAATGCGAAGTACAGCTATGCGTTGCAAAGCTATAGCACGCGTTGCTTGGCGGTGCGATGCGTTATTGGATTTGAAAAGTGCATACACACTGTGTTTTAAATCTAGCCATCTGATATATATATATATATTATTGTTAGGTATGCGATGCTAACCTACACCAACTGTTGTTAAGGCATGCGAAGTTTGAGCCATTTGTGTTGGCGCTGAGACGCTGTGAATGTAAAAATGAACAATAAAGTTATGAACAAAAATAACTGGGTTCAACCAATTACACCACATGATTGCTTGATGAATGCCATTGCTAAGATGGCGACTAATCAAAGAGCAGACCCTTTTTCAGGTGCGGAACTGCGTGCACTGGTCTCCGTAATGGAGAGAAGGCTGGGCCGTGCGGGGCCATTCATTAGTAATAGGCAAAAACGCAGTGCCTATGCTGCGGCAGGGCGCCGTATTTACGCCCGCACACACGTGCGGAGGACCATTGCCCAGCTGGAGAGGCGGTGGTCAGACCTCCGCAGGAGGCAGCCAGAATTGCTCCAGCAAATAAGGAGCGAAATTGCGGAATGTGAGTATTTACACATGGAAAATTCGCACTTACATTATAGCATAGATACACTTAATAAATTTTAGCATGTTAAGTGGGTGTCCATGGTTTTCAAAGGCCATAGACTGTTATGTGTGCTTCTTCCTCGTTAACATGCTGTCATGTGGCTATTATATGTAATTACATAGGATTATTGTTTCTGATGCATACAATGGCCTGATGTATTATGTGTTCACCATTGATAAATGCAAGGGTTGTAAGGATGTTATAAATTGCTAACAATCACATTTGTACTGAAATGTCAGATTTTTCAATCCATTAGCAGTAAGGAGCTACTTTCAACCATAAATTGATATCCTTATCACCCTACCATGTATCTCTTGTTATGGCTTATTACATGTGCCCCAATGACCCTACATTGCCACTGATGTTTGTTTTCTTCCACACAGCACGAGGCCGAGCACGACAGGCACGGGAGGAGCCAGAGGCAGGCCAGAGCCAGGAGGAGGTGCCTGAGGAGGAGGAGGAGGAGTCTGTTGTGGAGGGGGAGGTGCCTGAGGAGGAGGAGTCTGTTGTGGAGGGGGAGGTGCCTGAGGAGGAGGAGTCTGTTGTGGAGGGGGAGGTGCCGGAGGTGGAGGAGGAGGAGGAGGATGATGTTGAGGAGGAGGTGACTGAGGAGGTGATGTGGGAGGAGGTGTTGGTGGCCGAGGAGGATGAAGAGGTGGTGGAGGAGGAGGTGTTGGCTGAGGCGGTCATGCCAAACCAGGAGGCCACCATTGAAGAGGAGGCGGCCGAGGCAGAGGAGGAGGAGGCCTGTGAGGTGGAGGAAGTAGTTCAGATTGGTATGTATACATAATGCTCTAATTCATGTATTAGTTGTACTCGTATTTGTTATGTAGCACTGGTGATGAAAATTTATGATACAATACTATTAATATATAACACAAAGTGGTTAGCTACAGACACTGTTACGGGTTAGATGGGGTGACCAAGGCATCCCTTTCATCCAAGACACATCTTAATTACACAGGTTGGTGTGATGGTTTGGCTCTCCATTTTTACTGCCACATAACCGGTGTAAAGGGATGAGTGTATCAATTTTGGATTCAATTCCCCTGCTGCAAGCGTAGATTCTGTCCCATCATCGAGCTGAATATAAGTTTTAGCTGAATGCTATTTATACACTATATGATGTATGGTATAAATGGAGTATGGCCAGGCCTGGCTTAGAATGGAGTCAGAAGTTGTCAGTGTCCCTGGAGCGTCCTCTACCTAAACACCCCCTGTGGTTCTCAATTTTAGTTTCCCTCAAATAATTGTAGGTTGGTTTAGACTTAATAATGATTGTGAGGATGTGTACTGTGCATTCCTGACATTTGCATAAGTCCCATGCCACGAACCATCACTGAACTTAGACTGAGGAGTTTGTGACAAGTTGTTATTGACGGAGGACATTACATGCTTGTCATTGCTTAGTCATGGGTGGGTTGTGAATCAGAAGAAACACTATGACTGTTAGGTCTTCTGCAGAGTAAAGGGTAGAGGGACAAAAACACAGTATTAATTAAATATGTATGCATGTATGTATATATGTATGTGTCATATATATTTATCTATGTGTGTGTCTCTCTCTGTGTCTCTCTCTCTCTATCTCTCTACATATATATATATATATATATATATATATATATATATATATATATATATATATATATATATATAAGTCCACGAGTATGCCGGCACTCACCTAAAGTAACAACAAGGTGCCTTCCCTGTAGTATTAAACAGAATTCCAGGGGGTGCGGGAGGCACTCAAATAAATCCAATAGCCAATGGGGTAGTAAGAAAAAAACTGTGTATTGAAGCGCCGAGCGCTTTCGGGAATGATCCCGTCTTCAGGACGCAATTTACACAGGAGAGAGCACCTACATACACCACAAACCCACTTAAATACCCCCCAGTGCCTACCTTCAGATCCTGCTGCCGCCGCTCGGTCCCGCCGTCCAGCCGCCGGAAGTTCGCGGACCCGCACTTCCGGGAGCGCGGCTGCACAGACCAGGAAGCACTCGGCATGCGTTCCAGCGCGTGCTTCCTGCGTTCCACCTGTCCTGCCGGGTCTGCATCTCTGGCTGGGTGGACCAGCGACCCCTGCTGGCTGGCAAGCACTGACATCTGAAAAAAGGCATACATAACACCTAGTGAATAGAATGAAACACGAACAAAACGGAATGGCTCAGGGACAAAGCTATGGGAGACACACTGTAGTAATAAACCGCAGCGGTGCCCTCACTCATCCCTGAGTACCATACACAAAAACAAAAAATGAAAAACAGTACAATAAACAACAGAATGGTACTAAGTGCATAATATACAAACACATACTGGTTATAGATATCTATCCTCAAAACCAGCAAAATTTATACAAACAATAAGATACTGATATATGTGCATAATTATGCATCCAAGAGGACCAGGAATACAAAGCACTATGTCATATTAGAGTGAGACTGTCCAGCTCCCTAAGTACTAGAGAACTGGTGTCCCAAAACAAGCCAATGATCAATATTAATCCCTTCCTACTGTCAAATCAAATAAGGCTATTCCAATTGATCTTTTCGTTAAGGCCGCCAGGGCTAGTGGTTCCCAAGCGGACTATCCACTGTGATTCTTTCATTAATAATGTTCTAGCGCGGTCCCCACCTCTCATCGACAGGGGCACATGGTCTATCATAAAATATCTTATAGATTCCAAAGAATGGCCAGCCATCCTGAAGTGCCTCGCAACTGGCTGATCGATGTCACGACCTTTCAATGCCAACCCGATGGCAGATCTATGACCTGCCATTCTTTGTTTAAACTTACAGGTAGTTTGGCCCACATAACACAGGCCACACGGACACCTGATCATGTAGACCACGTAAGAAGTGTCACAGGTTAGTACACGTCTAATAGTGTACTTCTTATCACACTGGGGATGAGTAAATGTCTTGCAAGGGATGATAAATTTGCATGTAATGCAATCATGACAACTATAGCACCCAGCTGGTTTAACATATACATTCGGGTGCAGACTTTTCCCAAGACCTGTGATATCGGATCTCACCAAGCGGTCTCTGAGGTTTCTACCTCTGGTGTAGGCTAAAATAGGTCGTTTATCCCTAAATATAGGGAGATCTTTGTCGGTACAGACAATGGGCCAAAGAGCCTTGGTGGCCCTCTGTAACACTGGGTGCGCTGTAGAAAAATCACTCACAAGTGGAATAATTTTGGTATTATCCTTATTAGAGGACTTCAATAAATCACCTCTATTCCTCTGTAGGACATCCTGTTTAGCTTTTAATAACTCCTGTTGGTTATAACCCCTGGACTGAAACTTTTTTACTACTTGGTCCAGGCATTCCGGGACCTCCTCTCTGTCACTGGTGATTCTGGCTGTTCGAATCATCTGCGACAGGGGTAGGCCTCTTTTCAAAGCTGGAGGGTGGTAGCTATTAGAACGCAGCAATGTATTGCGATCTGTGATTTTATTGTACACCTTAGTGCTTATTTTGCCATCCTTCAGTTGAACCTGGACATCCAAGAAGTGTAAACATTCACGATGGTACGAATATGTGAACTTAATAAATGGACTGATGTTTTTCACATGGGTCATGAGATGGACAAAACGCTCCTCTCCGCCCGTCCACAACAGGAACACATCGTCAATGTACCTGGTGTACATCAACATGTGTCCCCTAGTGGACGGGTCAGAGAGGAATAAATCAAACTCAACGGCAAACATATAAATATTCGCATAGGAGGGTGCCACGGAAGATCCCATGGCACACCCCCTATGCTGGGCGTAGAATTCTCCATCAAAAAGAAAGTAGTTGCGCCTCAGGGTTAACTCCAACAACCCGAGGAACAACACGTGATCAAACGCATCATTGTCCAAATTAATGGACAAAAAGTCCTTCATGGCCCGAAGTCCCCCTTCATGGGGAATAGAAGTGTAAAGACTACACACGTCCATACTGCAAAACAAAGTTCCAGGGGGGATGTCATCCAATTCTTGAAGTTTAATGAGAAATGAGGTAGTGTCCTTAAGAAATGTCGGTTGGAGGGGAAGAAGGGGCTGTAGGATACTGTCCAGTAACTGCGATGTAGGTTGTAATAAGGAGTCTCTGGCGGAGACAATTGGTCTCCCTGGGGGTCTGGCGGGGTCTTTATGCAGCTTAGGCAGCGTATATAGGACCGGGACTTTGGGATGTTGAACTCTTATCGCTTTCCACACTTTAGGTGGAATTTTGCCTTCTCGGTGGGCTTTATCAAGTACCACAAACAGCTCCTTTTGATAAAGGGCTGTAGGGTCTCTAGCGAGTTTGCTGTAAACCTCTCGGTCTTGTAGCTGCCGTACTATTTCAGTGCGGTAATCCTCAATACGCTGAATTACAATTGCCCCGCCTTTGTCTGCGGGGCGAATTATAATAGATTCGTCGGATTCCAGTGACTTCAGAGCCAGTAGCTCCCTTTTGGACAAATTCGGACGGATGGCATGTGGAGTGGCAAAGAAACGGGTCACGGAATCATCCATCAACCTCGAAAAGGTTTTGAGTGATCCATTCGTGGAGACAGGGTCAAAATTGGACCTTGAACTCTGACGCAGGAACGGTGTAAAGATAGTATCTGGTATTTGAACAGAATTATGCTGGAAATGTTCTTTAAGCCGTAGCTTTCTTGAGAATTTGTGTAAGTTCAATTTCCAATTAAATTCATTGTGCCGATTCGTGGGCACAAAACATACATACATGTCACCTTGCATTTCTTAGATTTATGTAGGAGTGTGTGAAATGTATGCATGAATATCATGACTAATTTTTGCAACTTTTACATGACCACAGATGCCCCACCTCAGGCAGATGAGGGTGTTCGTGGTGCCCTCATGCGGCTGCGGCAGTACCTGCAGCTGGTTATTGCTGATCTGCAGGACCTGACAGACCTGCTTTTGTAATTTTTTTATTTTTTTTTTATTTTACTGTTCAAAAGTTTTAGTTCTTGTTGTAAATAAATTTTTTATGCAAGTTAGAAGTTGTTTGTTTTCTTTTCACATGAAACAGTATATGTGTAGATTGTTTATAATATTTTACTGAGGCTAAATGTACATACTGTATATAGATGTATGTTTTTGGTGTGTGCACATCCTGGCAATACAGAAATGTCATGTAATTTTAGCTAATTATACATAATAAAACCTACAAAATACACACACACACTGTGTTTATACATGTAGTAAGGTTTCCTTTAGTATGTGTTAGTCCTAATTAGTACATTGTGCAAGATAGATTTTCACCAGCAAGTATAATATAATATCATACGTAAAACACAGGGAAAAATACAAACCATTGCACTTCAATTGATGTAAGGGTTAATGTGTGCAATGGATGTGTTAGGCATGGGTTTAAGTATATATTGGCATTTAATTGATTCCAATTACAAATAAACATTTTTTAATGAGGATAGGTAATTGAATAAGTGGGTCATGTGATGTATTGCAGAGTTGAGATAATAGTGGCTAGTTTTGCGTAAATACACCGCATCGGTGCGTACGGCCAGCTTCCCATCCGTTCTGATGCGGTATCACCGTGCATACTCTGTAATACCGTGCAGAATCTGAGTGTGTCCACCGCACACGCATGGTTTGTATGTCGTCCGTAAACACGCCCTGTTCTTAAAGTGCGAGTCCGTCCGAATGCGGAGGCTCGGTGGGCGTTTTAACGGCCGACGTCCGCACAGCGTGGCGTGCGGACCGCACCGTAGGAATTCGGGAAAGTACGCACCGATCAGAATAAGGGCCAATGTCCCAGATAACTTACACATTGGAAGCTGCTAGATGCAGATAATGCTAATTGTGTAATAATAATGATCCAGAACTTTAACACTAATTCAGGTGCTGTGTTTGGGATGGTCTCACCTTTAAAAGCCATAAGGTACTTGGCAGTTGAGCTTTAACTCATAAAAAAACACATGTTCATTTTAGCTATGCTGTGTAAGCAGTTGGCAGGTTCCTAAGAAAACCAATTGTTAGTGTAGGACTTGAAGTTAAATGGGGTCCCTTGGCGATGGGCTGCAAGCTTAAATACATTGATCAATTCATGAACTAAAACCCCATTATTTATTTATATTGATTATTTGAATGTTAAGGTGAGTTAGTCTGTTCTAGTGAGTGCTGGGCCCCCTGTGTTTGTATATATATATATATATATATATATAATTTTCCTTAAGGAGGCACTCTTTGGATAGAGCTTTAAAGCAGGTAAGCGATATAGATCATTCAATTCCGGGTGCCTTCCATAAAAGTAGCGGGTGAGCGGTACTCTGTATATAGCCAGTGGGACGGCGGCACTCCAAAGAAAAAACACCAAAAGAGCTCTTTTGCACCTTGATAAAAAGACCTGACGGTCTTGAAACGTCGGTTTACCTAAGCCTGTCTCTGGTGTTTTTTCTTTGGAGTGCCGCCGTCCCACTGGCTATATATATATATATATATATATATATATATATATATATATATATAATATAAACTGGAGAATGCTGTTCCTCACTATACTGTATATATATATATATACAGTATATACTGTATATACTGTATATATATATACAGTATAGTGAGGAACAGCATTCTCCAGTTTAGTAATTATGGGGGAAATTTACGAATATGAATTCTTGAAAAATAGGTGTATTCGTAGGCAGAAATACACCTATTTTTGTCACATTCGTATTTTCGGATTTACTATCCCGAAAATACGTCAATTCGTATTCCTAAAGATGGCACATTCGTATTTGTATTTACAAATACGAATGTCTACACCATCGACAGGAATCACCATTCAAAAGAATGGTGGTTCCTGATTTACTAAGCAGCCGTATTGAAAATACGGCTGCTAATTGGCGTGAAACTGCCAAGAAAATACGGCAGGAAAATACACCTTATTTTCCTGTCATATTTGGCAGAAGCCTGCACGGATCAGTCAGATCCGTGCAGGCTGCAGTGTAAAAAAAATGGAAAAATAAATAAATAAATAAAAAAAAAACAGCGTGGGGTCCCCCCCACAGCTGTAACCAGCAGCAGGCTGACAGAGCCAGGGCCGGTAATTAAAAATCAGGGAACCGACAAATAGGTGTTCCCCGATTTTTAACAACCAGCCCCAGGCTCCAGGTCCGGGGCTGGTTCCCAAAATACGGGGGACAAAATGAGTAGGGGTCCCGCTTATTTTAAGAACAAGCCCCAGGCCAAACCAGCCAGCAGGGTAATGCCACAGCTGGGGGGGAGACTTTTTATACAAGTCCCCCCGGCCAAAGCATTCATCCCTACCGACCAGTCAGCCTGGCCAGGGGCCCCCTCCAGGACTTACATGACCAGGCTGAAGCCTGGTGCTGTCCCCGGTGACCCTGTGCAGTGGTCACGGGCTGATAAAATGGTGTAAAAAAAAGAATAAACTATTGTTTAAAACTGTGGAACTATGAGTCCCAGCAAGCCTCCCCCACGAGCTGGGACTTGGAGAACCACAAGTCCCAGCCTGCAGGGCATTAAAGGGCCCACTGGGTCTTGTAGTTCCACAGTAATAAAAATAGTTAAATAAACACACACTGACACATAAGAAAAATAAAACTTGAATACATACATTACACACATACTGATACTTACCTATGTTGAGCCCGTAGGTAGGTCCCTGGGTCTTGGTCCGGTGCCTTGTCCTGCTCCATATTGGAGGTCGGCTCCATGTCGGCGGCGTCTGTATCGGCATCCATCCGGGTCCGAAGAAATCCATGGAGGACCTGTGGAAGGAAATCCAACTCACCCAGGTCCTCCTGTGAAGATCTGTAGTCTTGATCCGCCGTAGTCCTGGACTTCTGTCACCTTCTGTGACCTGCCGCCAACTCCTTCAGCTCCCCGCATCGGACTGTCAGAGGTGCAGAGATCGTTCATCTTCCACGCCTCTCCGTAGAATGATTCTATTGGCCGCTAGGCGGCCAATCAGGAGCTGAGAAAGTCGGCTCCTGATTGGCCGCCTAGCGGCCAATAGAATCATTCTATTGGCCCACAGGCTGAGACTTGTGGGCCAAGACTCTATTCAGCCCCACAGGCTGAGACTTCTGGTTCTCCAAGTCCCAGCTTGTGGGGGAGGCTTGCTGGGACTCATAGTTCCACAGTTAAAAACAATAGTTTTTAATTAATTTTTTTTACACTCAATCAGCCCGGTGACCACAGCCCAGGGTCACCGGGGACAGTACCAGGCTTCAGCCTGGTCAGGTAAGTCCTGGAGGGGGGGACCCCTTTATTGGGGGGGTCCCCACTCCCCCAGGGTCCCTGGCTAGGCTGACTGGTCAGTAGTTTGATGTTTTGGCCGCGGGACCTTATATAATAAGTGTCCCCCGACTGTGACATTACCCTGCTGGCTGGTTTGGCCTGGGGCTGGTTCTTAAAATACGGGGGACCCATAATAATTTTGTCCCCCGTATTTTGGGAAGCAGCCCTGGACCTGGAGCCTGGGGCTGGTTTTAAAAAATTTGGGGAACCCCTTTTTGTTGGGTTTCCTGATTTTTTATTACCAGCCCCGGCTCTTTCAGCCTGGTGCTGGTTACAGCTGTGGGGGGGACCCCACGCTGTTTTTTTTTTTTTTTTCAATTTTTTTTACAGCTTGCAGCCTGCACGGATCTGACTGATCCGTGCAGACTGCCTACAATAATTCATATTAGCGACCGTATATACGGCCAGCTAATATGAATCATTACGCCATCGGAGGGTTACAAAGCAGTCGTATATGACTGCTTTGTAAATTCCCCTCCGGAACATGACTTTGCATACGGCTGAAACAGCTTACAATAAAATAAAGTGCTGATTGGTATAGTCTCAACACGTTTCATCGCTTACACCTTCCGTTCCGGGCTGGACATTTTCAGGCTGGACTTCTCCTGTGTTCCAGGGTACATGGTCTGGTGAGTGCCATATTTCCCAAGCAGGGGATACTTAAATTAGGACACTCAGAGGATAACAATTGTTATTTCACATTAATTTATGGAATGAATGTTTCTACTGTTATTATTATAACCATTTGAGTGGTAAATTTTCTGGGCTCAGCTGAGCTGCCCTCTGCAGGCTGTACTGGAAAATAAGGTGGTGTGCACCAGTGGTGCTGCAGCTGTGCACCACTGGCGCATCACCTGTCCAGGCACCCCCCTCCTCCTCTCCCCTCCCGTCGCTCCCCCTCACCTCTCCGCTCCTATGGTATGCCAGAACTAAGCTGCTTCTGCCCCGCCGCCATTAGTTGCAGGAAGCAGGCAACAGGCTCGGGGATGTTCGGCGCAGCTCGGGGGGACTTGGGAGTTCGAGTGTCTGAGTCCTCCCGAGCTGCCCCAAACATCCCCAAGCCTGTCACCTGTTGTGAAGGGCGGCTGGGGTAGTGGCAGGGCCTGGGAGCTCTGGTCTACGATCGTTAGAGTGGAGATGAGTGTGAGGGGCAGCGACAGCAGAGGGCGAGCAACAGGGGTGGCCCACCGCTCTGTGGTGGGTTTTGCTGGGGCTGTACAAACCTGCCCTGTTAGGATTGTCCTGCACCAGCAAAACCCACCACTCAAGGGGTTAATACATTAAAATATTGAAATCAAACATGAAAAGGAAGACTAGTGCTTGTTAAAATTGAGATGAAAATGCATAAGAACTTATATGAAATGTAAAATTTATTTTATTCTTGATTAAGTAATGTGACACATGATTGTAATCTATATGTTATTTTAATTCTGTGTTAACACTATTGATACAGTAAGTGCGCATGCTGACACGGTAGTAATGTAATCCATAGCATTTTAACAGTGTTGACATTCAAACTTGATGGCACACTGTCTTTATGTAAACTTTTTTTTGTGCCAGCATGGGTGAAATGCATTTTATTATATGACTATTGTCTACATGTTGTGTTTGACATTCTGATGTCCATGTTACCGGCAAAGTGTGAAATCCCGGTATTCTATAGAATGCCTAGGTAATGTATAGAATGCCTGACATTTGTTGGCAAACTGTGAAATGGAAGTTTTTTAGCAAGATCTTACATACTTTTCCTAGGCATTCTATACAATTCCTAGGTATTATATAGAATGACCAGTACCGTTTAGGCAAAGTGTTAAAAGGGCACAAGATGAGAAGAGACACTCCCTTCCGACATGGTGAGAATCCACGGGAAAAGATGACAGGGTAGCGTCTGTGAAACCTCAGCCAGATACTATACACTGGGCAGGCGATATCCCTGGCTTGGTGCTGGAACGTCGTACCAACAATACGCCATATTGCGATCATTATTGACGCGTATGGCACTCACGTGGTTCGTCACCATTATACAAAGACCCAAGCACCACCACAAATAGCTGCAGTGCAGCGGGGAAAATGGTTGGTTTAGGCCTGTTATATACTTTGCCGGCAGGTCATCCGGCATTCTATAGAATGCCTAGGCAATGCATAAAACATAAAATCATTTCACAGTTTGCCTGAAGCCATCGGGCATTCTATACATTACCTAGGCATTCTATAGAATGACGGATTTCACACTTTGCCAGTTATTTCAAAATTAGTCATAGGCGGGGTATTCAGTCCGGGTTTCTGAGTGTTGGAACATCCTGACAGTCAGAATCTTGGGCCATTTTTGGCTCTTCCGACTGTAACTCAACAGCCAGAATTCAATGTTCCAGCTGTCAAGTGTCAGAAAGTCCATGGATCAGCGAAAATGCTGAATTCAACACTCCGCCGCAATTTCCGACAAAACTTATTGGACTTTTCAAAAAGTCGGATCTGACACTCTTCAGTTGGCAGCCTGCACTGCAGTGTAAAAAAATAAAAAATAATGTAATAAAATGGCCTCTTCGTTCCAAGTAGTCATCCAGGGGACGTGGCAAAATATAAAACCGCTGAACGCGAAGCCCTGCATGGACTGAGGAGAAGCCGGAGAATGTGTGTTTACATCCTACATCTCCTCCCCTGAATGGAGCTGTTGACAGGCTAGCAGCCACTCAGGAGTCACTACGCCACTAGGTGGCCAATATTGGTATTCGCGGGAGGAGCCACACGATGTAAACATACATTCTGCAGCTTCTCCTCAGTCCATACTGGTTTCATGTTCAGCGTTTATTGTTATTTTGCCAAGTCTCCTGTATACCTGCTTGGAACGAAGAAGATGTGATCTACTGTATGCCGGAGGATTCTGGTGATTTTTCAAAACCAGTACCTACCCTTTAAACCTGTGGCTGGTTATGACCATGTGGGAGGGTGACCCCACACCATTTTTTAAATTGTTTATTTATTTATTTTTTTATTTTTTTACGCTGAGGCCTGCACGGATCAGACTGATCTGTGCAGGCTTCTGCCAAATATGTCTGGAAAATTAAGTGTATTTTCCAGGCGTATTTTACCAGCAATTAACGGCTGTATCCCACTAATTATCTGTCATATATTACATATGGCCGCTTAGTAAATTAGGAATCACCATTCAAATGAATGGTGATTCCTAGTCATATTCTATTGATGGTAAAGACAAATGTGCCATGAATATGAATAGGAATTGACATATTTTCAGCATAATAATTGCTGAAAATACGAATATGCATAAAATTGGCATATTTACTTATACGAATACGCCTATTTTCGGCATATATTCATTAGTAAATTTCCCCCATAGTGTATCAATCTAGAAAATTTTGTTACTTTTTTCTACAATACAAATTATCTTGGTCACTACACAATGTCATTATAGAGTATCCCTGGCGAATTAAACCCTATATACTCTATTTAATGTATACCAAATTAATTTTGATTCCCATAATTAAATGTAATTATACTAGGGGATTTATTTAGCATTTTATCTATTTAAGATAATTATCCATATTATTATTCTCTAATATTATAGTATGAATACAGACTAGTGACATGGATGGATAATCACATATATTATTTCTAGAAATTGATTTTTGAGGACGTTCCCTTTTTCTCTCTTCATAGATACTTAACTAAAATCGATAAATGAGGTACCATTTTAAAGATTAAGTTATCTGCTTCTGATGAATTGTTAGATTGTAGGAATTGTAGGAATGTACATTGTATTGTTTGTTTAAAAATCAAATTTAAAAATTTACTTTTGGCCCTAGAGTTCTTTCCCCGGATGGCATGGCTAAGATGTTCAGTTTTGCTCGGCTACTTATAATAGATCACTTCTTTCATCCTACTACAATACACCAATATCGCTATAAAATTTATATTTTATTCGCATGCATTTTTGTACCATCTAATCGTTCTAATTATTAAGGGAACAATACTCTTTAAAGGGGAAACCTAATATATTTTTTTTAAATTTCTCAAAGGCTTTCTTGAAGTCTTTATTCCTCAGACTATATATGAATGGGTTAAGCAATGGAGTCACTATAGAGTAAAACAATGAAAATATCTTGCTAGCAGTCAACAATTTGCCTTTGGATGGAAGAACATAGACAGAAAATAAAGTTCCAAAAAATATAGACACAACAGTCAGGTGGGAGCTGCAAGTGGAGAAGGCCTTTTTTCTGCCATTGAAGGATGAAATCTGGAGGACTGTTTTGATAATACAGATATAAGTAACCATGATTATTGAAAAGGGGCAAATGACCACAAAAATACCAAAAAAAGTTGACTGAATTCTAATTTGTGAGGTATCTGAACAAGAGAGTTCTACCAAAGGAAAGAAATCGCAAAAGAAATGGTCAATAATATTTGGTCCACAGAAATCTAATTTGTATGTAGCTACTGCATTCATCATTATCAATGATAAACTTAATGCCCATGATACAAAGACAGATACTAAACAAAATGTTTTGTTAATTATAGAATTATATCTCAGTGGGTTACAGATGGCCACATATCGGTCATAAGACATCACCGTTAGTATGAGGCACTCTACGGACTCTGTGCTACCAAATACATAAAGCTGTAATATACAGGCAGCAAAAGACATGGTAGCGCCATCATGTAGGACAATGTAAAAAAAGTAAGGGACAATGTCCGTGGTCATCAGAATGTCCAGTAGAGAAACTTGCGTAATGTAGAAGTACATTGGAGAATGAAGAATATTGCTCATTGAAACTAAGGCTATAATAATAATGTTACCACATAATGTGACACAGTAGATTATTTGCAGGAAGAAAAACAATAAAAAATGAAAGTTGTAAAGATTTGGAAATCCTAGGATAAAGAAATGAGAGTTGTTGTTCTCATGCATTGTGCAAACAAGTGAAGAAACACAACAATCATATTATAACCAATGATAAAACAATAGCTTTTGTGTGCCTGAATGATGTGCCGTCTGTAAGTCTCTTGCAGAAGGTCATTAAGGTTAACGTTTTCCAGCACAAAGGCCAGAAAATTCAAAAAAGTAGATTAGAGAAAATGTTGATTGCTTTTTTGGGTTTCTGGAACAACTATTTAGAACCCCATTTTATTGAAACTGAAATGATCTCATTTGTCTAGTTTGGTAATAGAAATATTGTCTTCAATGAATTTTATAATTGCATTTGATGATGATGATTGTCACAGATCCATCAGTAACTCCTCAATCTGAACAGCTTCAGCCATAACTGGGGTTTCGCTTTGGACACACGGGTCCCCTATATGAGATATGCCGCAACCAGCAAAGACTGGTTTAGTGCTTCCAAATTGCGCAAGATACGCCTTGCTCGCACCTGACCACACAATACAATATAAGACCACCCTAGGCATAAATCCTAAGAACACAAAGTCAGAACTGGAATTATGAATTATTTATTCCAAGAATACTTCAGAGCTTAGTTATAAAAATGGTTACAAAGATGATTACAAAGATTTTAAAAGAACACACATTTTAATACAATTTCAAGAAAATAAACAGGAAAAGATCCAGAAAACCTAATACACTTACTCAAACAATCTTAGGTATTTCTGTCTGTGGGAGACCTTCACAGAGTTGGAGGTATGGTCATTCCCAGCATATAGCTGAAGTTCCCAAGAAATGAACAGATTCTATGGTGAGATTAAAGTAATTATACCTGCATATTCCTCCCCCCAACTTTGGGATTTTGACCATTTCCCTGCTGGACACTAATGAATGTCCCTAAATATTTGATCCTTCTACATGAAAGGATGAGTCCACTGCTTTTAAATGACTTGTACAAACTCCTTACTCCTTGTGCAACAGACAGGATGCCAAATCTGATAAGAGATCTGTACTGAAGGGGGGAGAACATCTCTGACCTTTCTCTGGACAATGTTGATCCATCTGGTTTGAGGGGTCTCAGATCTTATTATTTATTTATTTTTAACAGTTTCTTATGTAGCTCATACATATTACGCAGCGCTTTACTGCCCCAGTGGAGCTTACAATCTATGTTCTCTACCACATGTACACGCACACACAGACGTTCTAGGGTTAATTTTTTGAGAGCCAATAAGCCTACCAGTATATTTTTTGATTGTGGGAGTAAACCCACGCAAGCATGGGGAGAATATAAAAACTCCACACAGATAGAGCTATGTTGGGAATCGAACCCATGACTTCAGTGCTGTGAGGCAGTAATGCTAACCATCCATCCTGCTCATCTTATCTGACATCCTGGCTCTTTCACCAAGAAAATCCTTCAAATCTGCTTAGTATTTCTTTAGAGTGACATTCTCTTAGCCCCACTAAGATTTACAACCCTGGTCTAACAGCTTATCAGAAAGACAGAATTTGCCATCTACAGCACTGGACACAACCATTTTGTGCCAGTATTAGGTCACATTTAAGTTGAAAGAATGATAAAAAGTATACAGTCTAATACACACAGGGGAGAGATCTTTTCTGCGTTCCAATCAAGTGAGGGATCGTGGCAACGATGATTAATAATATTTTCTGTAAGAAAACTATTAGACATCTTTTAGAACGCCATTTTATTGAAACACAAATCTTATTTGTTTAGTTTGGGAATAGAAACATTGGGGCAGATGCATTAAGCCTTAACAAGAGATAAATGCAAGGGTGATAAAGAGAGATAAACATCCAGCCAATCACCTCCTAACTGCCATGTTACAAAAAAGTCAGTAAGGAGCAGATTGGCTGGACGTTTATCTCTCTTTATCACCCTTGCATTTATCTCTTGTTAAGGTTTAATACATCTGCCCCATTGTTTTTGATGATGATTAATAATAATAATGATAATAATAATAATAATATTAATCATACACATTACTGTCACACATCTATTACACTGACATTATACCCTCTATAAAAAAAAAAAAGAATCAAATTAAAATTCATTGTGTCCAACTCAAATAAAGTAAGCGAAGCTTAAACTTGGTTCACTAATTTATCATTCATTGACTCACCTGTAAGACACCGGTTCTTTGGTATACACCTAATTTACAAAACATCAGTGTCAATAAAACAGTAAATGAACATGATTGTCACTTACTCATTACTGCAGCCTCTTCTTATATCCTGTCAGAGATATGTTATTTGTGCTGCTTAATCTGTGGAGACTCCCATGAGGATCCCTTGTGTGTGACTTAAGCAGTCTTTAGAGAGGACAATAGCTGGGGTATTCCTAAAAAGATAAGATAATGGTCTAGGGAAGCACTCATCCTAATTGCATGGGAATACATTATTATTGGAGACAATCTCATATTTTATAACATGTTGTTAGAGACAATATTAACCGTATTGTACATTTTTGCATAACTTTATAATTGACAACTTTTGATATAAAATGTATCATGTTTTAACATGCGATATTGTTAAACAGTATTTTCCTCTTACTTCACATCTCTTTACAATGGAACACGGTGGTCAGGATGCCAATGGTCAGAAGACCGTCAGCAGCACTATGATGGTGAGAATCTTGACAGGGGCTTTGTAGGTATATTTATCCTCCCTCCTGATACCCATTAACAATAAATGTCCCTACCAAATGCCTATAACCCTAACTGTCCCTCCCCACAACCTTTGCCCGTCCCATCAGTGCCTAACCCTAATCTATCCTCCCTGGAATTGTCACCATCAGTATTGCTTTGTGTCTCTAAATGCCTTTATGACATTTCATTTTGGATGTCATCTCACCACCTCAAACTCAACATTTCCAAAACAGAACTATGTATATTCCCACCAGCCAAGAGTAGTTACCAACCTGATATCTCTACCACTGTTGAGAACACAACAATTAATCCTACTCCACAAAGTTGCTGCCTAGCGGTCATCCTTGACTCTGAACTGTCTGTTTTTCCCCATATTCAGTCTGTCTCTAAATCATGTTACCACCTACTGTAACAAAAGTATCCAAAATTTGTCCATATTGTACACTGGACATTGCAAAAACTCTAATACATGTGTCAGGAATTGCAGTGTGCACCCTTATCCATAGCTGCATCACATACCTGCACGCTGGTGTGCCTTGTGGTGCAGATCTGTGGGTGGTGCTATCCTTGGGTGTAGTCCATGCCGGAATGTCTCATGGGGTCCCCATGGGCCTAGTTGGCATCCCAAGCCGCTTCCACACCGATTCCCCATTGCATGGGTGCTGCCATGACACCTTGGTCAGCTGACATTTTGCTCCAATGTGCTAGCCGGTAACCCTGACCTCTGACCTGTGCACTCGATCACATGCTCAAGGTGTGCACAGGTACTTCCCAGGTTAATTGCAATTTGCAGCCAATCACAGACAGGCAGAGGGGATATATGGAAATCAGGCCTCCAGCACTATCAAATACCCTTGAACAACTTGTCTGTTCCCTGTTATACCCTCCAGTGTCAGCATCCAAGGCTCCCAGGCTTCCAGGCTATTTCTCCCAGTGATACTTGTGCACCTGTGCTAACAAACCTCCTCGTTATCTCCATCTGGCAGACACTCTGCTATTTACCATCATCAGCACCTGTGTAGTACTGTAGTCTGTGTGTTCCAGTTCTCTGCTAGCAGGCATCACCAGTGACTCCTAAACCCCATCATCATTGGCTCCTAAGCCGCACCATCCTTGGCTCCCAAGCTGCATCTTCCTTGGCTCCTAAGCCACATCATCATTGTCTTATAAGCCGCATCACTATCAGCTCCCAGGCAGCATTACTATTGGCTGCAAGGCCGCAGCTTAAGTGCTAACAGGCTTTTCAGGCCTAATACCCACCTCAGTTCTCAGACCCCAGTACACTGATAACCATCACCATCTGTTCCCTAACTGTTATACATCATCATTATATATCTTCCTTCTAAAGTCATTCAGTACACCTCTTCCCGAGTATCCTATATTCCCAGCATCCCAGTTCATTGGCAGCAGTACACAGAGTACCAGGACAGGGGGCTGTGACCTGGTCATAAGGTGCAGCAAAGACCAAAGCCCTTTGCGAGGTTCCCTGGTAAAGGCCACCGTTGGGTTAGACTTTGTGCCCCTGTTCCTGGTTACAGTCAATGCTCTGCCCCAGCTGCTCCAATGTCCTACAGTCATTTCAAGTTGCTGCATGTCATTCCACTTCCTAAAGCTTCAAGTATCCTGCGCCCTCCACTGGTCCACCAAGGTCATAGCTGGAATACAGAACTCAGCAGCATTGACACCATGCACTCATTATATTAGGCATTGATTATTGCAATAGTATACAACAAAGAACTGAGTTTGGGTCTGCTGTCAATTTCAATTCTGTTTATGCCTTAAAGGGATTCTCAGCCCTTCTAAAAAATCAACCAGAAACCAAAAAGAAAGCTAACAGCACTATTAAAATGTAATTTTTTTAAAATATATTCTATAACAGCGGTGGCCAACCCGCGGCTCGCGAGCCGCATGCGGCTCGCCACGCTGTAATGTGCGGCTCCCATCGGCAAAGCAGGGTTTTGAATTTGGCGCCAATTCTGCTGCCAATTCAAAACGCCGCATCGGCGGCCAATAGGAAACGGCCGCGGCGAGCCAATCAGCGCTTGCCGCGCCGTTTACACCCCACCCCCCGCGTTTTTTTTCTTCTTTTTTTTTTTGTTCTCTTTTTTCTTTTTTTTGGCACCGAATGTCCCCCACTTAGTGTATTGTGGGGAGATCATTATTGCAGGGCGGGGGCTGGAACAATCTGGTGTGAAGAAGAATAGTGTGTGTGGTGAAGATTTGAATACACATAAAGCAAAAGTGTATAACTCGTGTGTTTTGCAAAAGGGCAGGAAGGAAGAGGCAGAATCTGAAACATACACAAATATCCCTCTCTGTTGTTGGTAACACTCCGCTCCATAGGGTTGCAATGGGTAAATCCACCCAAAATACAGCCGCTGCGCGGCTTGAGAAATATGCCCGCACTCAGCCGCAAGGCCAACCGCCGTCGCGTGATAGTACGCCCCACTCTACCCCCACAAAGAGTAGTGGCCCCCCTCAACAGCAAGACATAACGCTAGCCCAAGTCTTAGAGGCAATTAACGCATCAGAAACTCGGCTGTCGGGTCAAATTAACAAAGTCCAGTCAGATATTATGCTTCTTCGCGATGATGTACAGAAAATCCGCACCAGAGTAACAGAGACCGAGACCAGAATCTCTGTGGTCGAGGATAATATAGCCCCTATGCAGGCACAGATTAAAATCATGACTGAGAGAATGCAGGAACTGCGTAATAAACTTTCTGATATCGAGGGGCGCTCACGCCGCAATAATATAAGGTTTGTCGGGCTTGATGAAAGGGCAGAGGGTGACTCGCCAGAAAAGTTTGTTGAGGACTGGCTAAGGCAGTCGCTTGGACATGAGGCTCTGTCCCCTCAATTCTCAGTGGAGCGTGCCCATCGAATTCCATATAGAGCTCCAATACCGGGTGCTCCCCCCCGCACTCTGATAGCGAGAATATTGCTCTCGAAAGATCGTGATAAAATCTTGCGGCTCGCCAGGGATATGAGGGATCTGAAATACGATGGGAAAAAAGTCTCGGCTTTTCCAGATCTGCCATACGAGGTCCAAAAAGACAGAGCACGATATCGTGAAGTGAAAGCTCGACTGCGGGATCTGAAAATCAGTTATTCAATGATCTACCCTGCTAAGCTTCGTGTGGTTACTGAGGACGATATTAATTTTTTTTTTCTGCACAGGAAGCCGCTGCTTGGTTGGACCGAGTACACCCGTCTAAGCTACAACTGGCTAAAGTCCAGCTGTAATCGGAATAACGATGTTCCTATAATCGGTCCTTAATTAACCATCTCTGTGCGACATCTAAGTGACACTAGTTTAAAAACTTTAACAACTTTTTCTGACATGGCTCGGTGGGAGGGGTATTGGGAAGGTTCTCTTATCTTTTTTTTTTTGTTATTATCTCCATGGCGCTGGAGAGTCACACACGTCTTGTGAGGGCTCTAGTATAATCTTATTTTTTCCTCCTTTGGTAAAGGGTATTGGTCTCAGTGGACCAATACACGTGGGGGGAGGTAGGGCTTGAAGTATGCCTAAAGGGGTAGGTGATACAGGGAGGGGGGTCGGGGGGTATTTGTTCAGTGTTGTGTGTAGGTGTGTATATGTAGTGTATCAACAGTCATATTGTGCGGTACGGGCCCGGTTTCAGCTAGCAGCATTGTTAAACATGAGCTGTTTGTTATTCCTAGAGTACGCCAATGGTTAGTTTCATGACATGGAACGTTAGAGGTATGGGGGAAAAAGTTAAGAGGTCCCTGGTCCTCAACCAATGTCGATCCGCATCTGCGGATGTCATCTGCCTCCAGGAAACGCATATTAGCGACGACAGGGTAGCTTCTCTGCGGCGACCCTGGATGGGAAATGTTTTCCACTCATGCTTTTCCTCCTCTGCTCGTGGTGTGTCTATCATTTTTAAAAAGAATACTGTGTTCGAGTTGGTAGCCTCTGAAATAGACCCTCTGGGTCGATACGTGTTTCTGGACGGGTTATTGGAGACCAAGCGATACTGTATTTTAGCCATATATGTCCCTCCGCCTTTCACGTTAGACATCTTGAGGCTTGCTGTAAACTTCACCGCTGCACGTCCAGATAACTATGTAGTATGTCTGGGCGATTTTAATGCGGTAATGAATACAGGTATAGATAGATTTACAACTAGCGGCGTTGGCCCCGATAAAGAAACTGTATTGTCTCGTTTTATATCTGAGTTTGATTGGGTGGATGTATGGCGGGAAAAGTATCCTAGCTT
Source organism: Crinia signifera (assembly GCF_055691185.1). Taxonomy (NCBI): domain Eukaryota; kingdom Metazoa; phylum Chordata; class Amphibia; order Anura; family Myobatrachidae; genus Crinia; species Crinia signifera. Next base: position 325,761,039 of record NC_139220.1, read on the forward strand.
AAAACAATTCTCTTTCTACTCACCTCCGCATAATACTTTTTCCAGAATAGATAACATTTTCATCTCTAGAAACTTAACCCTGAGGGTATCCCGGGTGGAGTATCTATCCCGTGGCATCTCTGACCACTCCCCGGTCCAAATACAGATTGAGACATCCAACCCAACCAGTATTAGGCTGTGGAGCCTACATCCCACATGGCTTTCTCTAATTGAGACGGAGGAGGAACTTAAACTATTGATGGAAGAATTTCTAGAGCGGAATATTGATACTGCCCACCCCTCTATAGTCTGGGACTCCTTCAAAGCTTTTTTACGTGGTCTTCACATTAAAAAAATTTCTCAAGCTAAAGGTAAACTCCGGGAAAAGGCGGCTAGGCTGGAGGTACAGGTAGAGCTGATGGAAGGGAAATATATTAGCGATCACTTAGAAAACTCTAAAAGAGAATGGCTGAAAGCCCAACAAGAATGGGTGGCACATCTCCAAACAATGATGGCCCACAAGATTCTGATAGACTCACATAAGTTTTACATGAATGTTGATAGACCTAGTAAATATATGGCATACCTGTCTAAACTTGATAAACCATCGACCATAGTTACTAAGATAGTCCTGAATGATGGCAAACTGGCCACCTCTTCTGCAGATATCTCCGCGGCCTTCTGCGAGCATTTCTCTCAGGTATATTGCTCCCATTTGACCGCCGACGAAACCCAGATTAAAGCATATTTGGCAGATATTAGTATTCCGACTCTTAGTGAGGAGGATAGGAATAATCTGGAGGAGCCCTTTTCTATCAACGAGGTTGAGGCAGCTATTAGGTCCCTCCCTACAGGAAAGGCCCCAGGAGCGGACGGTCTCCCCTGTGAGCTCTACAAAAATTTTTCCGGAACCCTTGCTCCGTGGTTGCTGCAAATGTACGACAGAATGGAACTAGAGGGTCGATTATCTAACTCAATGTCCGAGGCCATTATAACGGTCATCCCCAAAAGTGGGAAAGATCTGAGCCTGGTTGATTCTTACCGGCCAATCTCCCTAATCACGACAGATGCCAAAGTATTCGCAAAAATTCTGGCGACTAGGTTGAATAGCGTGATTGGGAAGATTGTGCTACCTGATCAGGTGGGATTTATGTGTGGTAAATCGACTAGTATCAACCTTCGAAGATTATTTATGTTTCTGCAGGTGGCCGCAATAAATAATAAAAAAATAGCAGTGGCCTCATTTGATGCCAATAAGGCATTCGATTCGGTTGAGTGGGCGTTTTTGAGACAGGTATTAATTGCCTTCGGATTTGGTGAAAGATTTGTCAATTGGGTCTTTCTGTTGTACAGGGCCCCGCGGGCAAGGGTTCTCACGAATGACTATTTGTCGGAGCCTTTCCCCTTATTCAGGGGCACTCGTCAGGGGTGTCCCCTGTCGCCTCTAATATTTGCACTTGCTATAGAGCCGCTGGCCTGTAAATTGCGGTCAATCCTGGGAGTGAGTGGCCAAAATCTGTCGGGGTATAAAAATATTGTCTCGCTTTATGCGGATGATTTACTGGTCGGTATGGTAGATAGTCTTAATTCCCTTCCTGTAGTCATTGACCACATTAAGGATTTTGGGTTTTTTTCAGGGTTGACTATTAACTGTAGTAAGTCGCAGCTTTTAACATCTTTCACTGATGAAGGCGACAATTGGGGTAAAAACTGGGGCGTGACTCGTGTCGCAAAATTGAAATATCTCGGTATAACAGTTACGCTGAGCCCTGCAGATTATGTCAGAGATAACCTAGACCCCATTATTGACGAGATTAGGTGTAGGTGTAAAAACTGGCAAAGGCTCCCATTAACACTCATAGGCCGTGCAAATTTGGTAAAGATGGTGATACTACCTAAACTTTTATACATTTTCACTAACTCCCCTATATTAATTAGCGAGAAAAGCTTCCTAACAATCAACCAAACGATCTCCGCATTCATCTGGAGGAATAAAACACTGCGCATTAATTTATTCACTTTGTGTAAGGAAAAGGACCAGGGGGGTGTATCACTACCAAATTTCAAAATCTATTACTATGCGGCCCAAATGGCCCAGCTTTCTACTTGGTGGAAAGAGGACGAGTACTATGCAGAATTCGAAGGGTACATTGGTAGAATATGCCCAGGGCACACTCCGCTGCAGGTTCTTCTACGACATGATGGCCCCTTAAAGGCTCCCCCTTTTATAAAACAAGCACGGTATATATGGAAGTGGGTACATAGAAAAATGGAGTATGAAGGCCTTGATCCAGATACAAATATATTTTCGATTCCGTCTTATAGTAAGCTGAACGGTAGTCAGGGTAGCAGAGCCTGGGGACACTATGGTATACATTCCATTGGGCAAGTATTTGACGGGCAAGAACTTAAGCAGTACTCACAGTTGCAGTCTGAGTACGATCTTTCTAAGGGTATGTTCTATAGGTACCTCCAAATGAGAAATGCCACACTACAATACAATCGCCATACCCCCATTTCAGTTGTTGAAGCTCCACTAAAGTGTGCCATTAAAACAATGGGGAATAATAAGCTCTTATCAAAGTGCTATAGATTTCTCATGACCAACACTCAGAACGAAGACGACAGGTGGCGCATGCAGAAGTGGTTAGTGAATATTCCAGAGTTAAACGAGGAAACATGGAGCAAAGCCCTTAAAATTATGTGTAAGGCGACAAACTCGCCCAGAATTCATCAGGTTCAACTGAATATTGTATACTATACGTACTTAACCCCGGATAGGATAAACAGATACTCACAGGCGGGTGGGGATAACTGCCCCAAATGCCGTTTACCAAAGTGTGATTTTTGGCACCTGATCTGGGCGTGCGCGCATCTTCAGAAGTTTTGGAAAGGGGTAGAGGAAGTATTTTCAGAGATTGGCCTGAGTGATTATAAGGTGTCCCCCTTGTCTGCAATATTAGGGGTGTGGCCTAGCGATACACCAAAGGAGGTTGGCCAACTGTTGACTAATTTATGTGCGATCGCTAAGGTTTCGATTGCGAGATGTTGGATGGGGAAAAAGGGACCATCAATTCGAGAGTGGACTGCATTGGTTAACAACACTGTTAGCCATGAGCAATACTTGTATCTCTCCAGGAAGGCAATAGGAAAATTTAACAATATTTGGGACAGGTGGTATTCTTCACCGTATAGTAAAGCTAAAAGCACTCACTAATTAATTTGTAATATTGCGGGGGGTTAAGGGGGACTTTTTCCTCTCTCTTCTCGCTCGAATACACTTTTTTTAACTCTCTCCTTCTCCTCTCTCTCCTCTCTCTCTCTTCTCTTTTTTTCTTCTCAGTTTTCTTTATAAACACCTTTTGAATTTGTTGTCACAAACTAGTAGAATGTCTATATACACAGTTACTTGATAGCAATGATCTGAGTAAGCACTCTTTTCCTATTTGTGTCACTTTGAACGTTAATCCTCACCATAGTAAACACCAAAGCCCTGTGAAGGGCAGCACAGGGGGATGATTTTATATATTAAGAAAATATATATATATTTTTTTTTTTTTTTTACACTAAACTGTCCACGCTGCATTGCAAATATGGTTAAAACTTGAACATGGGATCAAGGGGCTAATTAGATCCGGCAATGACAATATGTCCTAGGTTTTCCTCTCTCTAATCCTATCGCGTTTTTTTTCTATTTTTCCCTTTTTTTTTTTTTTTCTACCTTTTTTTTTTTTTGCACATAACTGAAGTACCCCCTGGAACGATACAAGGCAGCAAGATATGCTCATGTTTATATTAGAAGGAAATAAATGATTTATTAAGCCTATTAGCTGAACAGGATGTTTGAAACTTTATCCCTTAACCAACGGCTGTATAATCTGTCTGAGTCGTGCCCAAGACACACCTATGTTTTTTTTTTTTTTTTTTTTTATTGTGTGTATATGTCTTTGTATTGTTATGAAATTTATAAAACTTCAATAAAGAATATAAAAAAAAAAAAAAATGTAATTTTTTTAAAATATATTCTATAACAGCGGTGGCCAACCCGCGGCTCGCGAGCCGCATGCGGCTCGCCACGCTGTAATGTGCGGCTCCCATCGGCAAAGCAGGGTTTTGAATTTGGCGCCAATTCTGCTGCCAATTCAAAACGCCGCATCGGCGGCCAATAGGAAACGGCAGCGGCGAGCCAATCAGCGCTTGCCGCGCCGTTTACACCCCACCCCCGGCGTCTGACATCAGACGCCAGCAGGAGGGCGAAAAGTCGTCTCCACGCCGGCGGAGCGCAGGAGTGCTCCTGAAGACGCGAGAAGCCGCCGGAGTACGGCGCAGAAGACGGCGGCGGGGAGAAGAGTTCCGGCGCCGCTGAAGAGGCCAGAAGACGCTGGGATCAAGACAGATGATCTCCGGCGCCTTCTGCAAGAAGAAAGAAGATGGCTCCCGGAGAGGCCAGCGGGGGTGGGAAGCGAAAGAGCTGACGAAGCTCCCCCCAGCGGCCTCTCCCAAAACCAGGTAGGGGCCTTTGGCCTCCTACCCCCCATCCACCCTAGACCACCGGGTGTCGGGCACTAGGCCCGTGGGCACATTCAGGCCCTTCCGGCCTGTGGGCGCATTAGTCGGGCCCTCTTGGCCCGTGGCTCATTTGTTTGTTGGGCCCTCCTGGCCCTCTAAGTGGGCCCTTTAGTTAGGAAGCTGGGCCCTCCAGCATAGGTGTTGCACTGTGGGCAACACCTGTGCTGGAGGGCCCAGCTTCCTAACTGTGGGGGCATATGATGTTTGGCACTGTGGGGGGCATATGATGTTTGGCACTGTGGGGGGCATATGATGTTTGGCACTGTGGGGGGCATATGATGTTTGGCACTGTGGGGGGCATATGATGTTTGGCACTGTGGGGGCATATGATGTTTGGCACTGTGGGGGCATATGATGTTTGGCACTGTGGGGGGCATATGATGTTTGGCACTGTGGGGGGCATATGATGTTTGGCACTGTGGGGGGCATATGATGTTTGGCACTGTGGGGGGCATATGATGTTTGGCAATGTGGGGGGCATATCTGGCACTGGGGGCATAAAGTTTTGTCATGTGGCCACTCCCCTTGTGTCATTTGACCACGCCCCTGGCCACTCCCCCAATCACACCCCTTTTTGGCGCGCGCGCCTTAGGCGCGCATGATGTTGGCTCTTTGGCTTGACCGACGATATTTTTCGGCTCTTTACCTCTGACCAGTTGGCCACCCTTGTTCTATAAAAAAAATACAATTTTAATATACTGGCCGGCAGATAAACAATAAAATTACAAAAAAATGATATTGATTATTGCAATAGCCTCCTTACTGGTCTTGCTAAGAAAAGACTCTCACCAGTGCAGTCTATTTGGAATGCAGCTGCAAGGTGTCGAGAGGTAGCGTTTTACAAAAATAGCCAGAAACATTAACACCGGGTTGGGCTGGCTACTGTCTGAAAGTCCAGTGGAGTGCACACTGGATATCTATATATCATCTACCTATCCAGGATGTGGAGGATAAGTGGCAGACACTAAAGAGTGTCTGTCACTTTAAGAAGCGCGGACCTGCTCAGTAATTAAATGACCACGTTTTTAGTAAAGAATATAAAGCATTTTATTAAAACAACATAGCAAAGTAATTAATACTTCCCCCCATTTACAATTCATGAATTGATGTGCACAATCAACAGACAGACAAGACAAACAACAATGAACATATAATGAAAGCTGAGTTAGCTGAGATTGCCGTTTGATTCAGTCACTTATATTGTAGTAATGAATGAGGCTTTGTGCAAATTAGCGAGAGGCTTATATGGTGTTTCTTATAGTTACCGGTCCTGTACACTTGGTTCCAGTGGATGGTGCGCTGTTTTAGATGGTAAATGAAACTCAGGTCAGTCTCTCCAAGAATTACCAGAGATGTACTCCGGAATAGCTGCAATGGGGACCTTCTCCTGCTGGACTGGCCAGCTGGGTGTTTAATTGTAATCCACGTGTGATGCGCTCTGCAGGAACAGTGCAGGACCAGCGGTGAATGGGGCTCAGAAACGCGTTTCTCCGCCTGTCACTGGAATCGGCGGCTTCCTCAGTCTGATCCTCCTATCCAGTAAGTAAAAGAATTCTAGAGGACTTGCAGAAACTTCCCATCTTCAGGATAAATAGTAACATAATTAGGATTTTTCATGTCACTTGTTTGTCACTAAGATGGGACATGTTGAGTCCCGAAACCACAGAACAAAGATTTGGTATTACTAAATCCTGGAGTGCCACTCTGTGTCACCCATAAATGTAACTATCTATATCAGGGTTGCCGACTTTTAAATGCTCCTCTCTCCGGGAGAAGCCCAGAGAGGAGACTTTCCTTACCCGATCGGGGGGCGGGGCTTGACTGTGACGCCATTAAGCCCCGCCCCCATTACAGGAAATAGGAGAAATGACTGGTCTCCATGGAGGGGGCGGGGCTAAAATGACACGATGTGCCATTTTAGCTCCGCCCCCTCCTCTGAGACCCGCGGATTGCGGCGTTTACATGCCACGATTCGGGGGGCTCAGGGGGGCCCAGATTCCGGGAGGGTTGCCCACCCTTCCGGGGGGCCGGGAGGGGGACCCGATTTTTGGGAGACTCCCGGGAATTCCGGGAGGGTCGGCAACCCTGATCTATATGCAATATATATATAATCCTTGCTGCATACTAGAGGGGGGTGGCAGAATGGCGGTAGTGGGGGTACTTGTTTTGCCCCCTGGGCTGAAAGTTGCCAGTCAGCCCCTGGGGACAATGTACACACAGGGGCACTGGGGGGGGGCAACCTACACACGGGGGTAGTAAGGACACACACACACGGGGACAGTGAGGACACACACACACATGGGGACAGTGAGGACACACACATGGGGACAGTGGGGAAACACACACACACACACATGGAGAAACACAAACACAGGGACAGTGAGGGGACACATACACACACGGGGACAGTGAGGGGACACATACACACACACACGCACGCACACACAGGGACAGTGAGGGGGACACGTACACACGGTGACAGTGATGGGGACACGCACACACGGGTACAGTGAGGGGGACACGCACACATGGGGACAGTGAGGGGGACACGCACACACGGGGACAGTGAGGGGGACACGCATACATGGGGACAGTGAGGGGGACACGCACACACATGGGGACAGTGAGGGGGACATGCACACACATGCGGACAGTGAGGGGGACACGCACACACATGGGAACAGTGAGGGGAACACGCACACACATAGGGACAGTGAGGGGACACGCACACAGATGGGGACAGTGAGGGACACACACACACATGGGGACAGTGAGGGGGACACACACACACATGGGGACAGTGAGGGGGACACACACATGGGGACAGTGAGGGGGACACACACACATGGGGACAGTGAGGGGGACATGCACACACATGGGGACAGTGAGGGGGACACACATGCACATGGGGACAGTGAGGGGGACACACACACACAAGGGGAAAATGAGGGACACACACACGGGGACAGTGAGGGACACACACACACACACAGGGACAGTGAAGGGCACACACACACACGGGGACAGTGAGGGGCACACACAGGGACAGTGAGGGGCACACACACGGGGACAGTGAGGGGCACGCACACACACGGGGACAGTGAGGGGCATGCACACACACGGGGACAGTGAGGGGCACACACACAGGGACAGTGAGGGGCACGCACACAAAAGGTGACAGTGATGGGCACACACACAGTGACAGTGAGGGGCACGCACACACACACACGGTGACAGTGAGGGGCACGCACACACACGGTGACAGTGAGGGGCACGCACACACGGTGACAGTGATGGGCACACACACACACGGTGACAGTGATGGGCATGCACACACACACGGGGACAGTGAGGGACACACACACACGGTGAGGGGCACGCACACACGTGGGGACAGTGAGGGGCACACACACACGCGGGGACAGTGAGGGGCACACACAAACGCAGGGACAGTGAGGGGCATGCACACACGCGGGGAAAGTGAGGGGCACGCACACACACGGGGACAGTGAGGGGCACACGCACACACATGGGGACAGTGAGGGGCGCACGCACACATGGTGACAGTGAGGGGGACACACATGTGACAGTGAGGGGCACACACACACGGTGACAGTGAGGGGCAAGCACACACATGGGGACAGTGAGGGGCACACACACGAGGACAGTGAGGGGCACACACACGGGAACAGTGAGGGGCACACACACACATAGGGACAGCGAGGGGTACACACACGGGGACATAGAGGAGCACACACACACGGGGACAGTGAGGGGCACACACACACGGGGACAGTGAGGGGCACACACATGGGGACAGTGAGGGGCATGCACACTCACAGTGACAGTGATGGGCATGCACACACACGGGGACAGTGAAGAGCATGCACACACACGGGACAGTGAGGGGCACACACACACAGGGACAGTGAGGGGCACACACACACGGGGACAGTGAGGGACACACACACGGTGAGGGGCACGCACACACGCAGGGACAGTGAGGGGCACACACAGGGACAGTGAGGGGCACACACACACAGTGACAGTGAGGGGCACGCACACACACGGGGACAGTGAGGGGCACACACATGGTGACAGTGAGGGGCACACACACACGGTGACAGTGAGGGACACACACACACTGTGACAGTGAGGGGCACGCACACACACGGGGACAGTGAGGGGCACACACACGGGGATAGTGAGGGGCACACACACACGGGGACAGTGAGGGGCACACACACAGGGACAGTGAGGGGCGCATGCACATACATGGGGACAGTGAGGGGCGCACACACACACACACGGGGACAGTGAGGGGCACATACACACGGGGACAGTGAGGGGGTGCACACACACGGGGACAGTGAGGGGTGCACACACACGGGGACAGTGAGGGGCACACACACGGGGACAGTGAGGGGCACACACACACGGGGACAGTGAGGGGCACACACACACATGGGGACAGTGAGGGGCACACACATGTGGACAGTGAGGGGCACACACACGGGGACAGTGAGGAGCACACACACACATAGGGACAGTGAGGGGCACACACACGGGGACAGTGAGGGGCACACACACGGGGACAGTGAGGGGCACACACACGGGGACAGTGAGGGGCACACACACGGGGACAGTGAGAGGCCACAGGCTTGGAGAAGCGATCCCCCTCCCTGCACTGAGAAGAGCTGTGGAGTCCGGTCCCCGGCCTGCTGGGAGGAGGAGACAGAGCTTCTCATTACCTCCCATGCAAAAAGCCGAGCAGCGGCGGGTACTAGTGACGCTGCGCTGATCTTTATTTAAAATATTTTTTTTGTCAGAAACGACAGGGGGAACAGGGGGGCATGTGCCCGAGTGCCCCCCCACCCCCCTAAATCCGCCATCCCGGCAGAGAAACTAATGGTAGTCAAGTGAAGTCTCTGCACCCGCTCCCAGGTTCCCTGCCAAATAATCTAAAGTTAATTCAGCTCAGCCGCACTAGCGATGTTTATTAATGGCAGCATGCAGAGCCTCTGCACTAGCTCCGCCGGATGCTAGTGCAGAGGCTCCACTCTCTGCCAGTAATAAGTATGTCGCTTCGAGCGAAGCGGCCGCTGGCAGTAACTTTAGATTTCATTGGCAGGGAACATGAGAGGGTGCAGAGACTTGGCTACCCCTAATGCACTGCCTGCTGTCCCCTGATCTAGGCTCAGGCAGACAGGGCAGGCAGCGGATCCACGGCTGAAAGTGGTGAATGGGCGGGCGTGTGTGCGCTCAGCGTCCAGACGCTGGATGATAGGAAACAGAATATGCCGGGTAGTGGGGGCTGCGGAGGAAGATATTTGCTTAAAGGTGACACAGGAACCTTTCTTCCAAATTATTTCTACACCAACACCGACAGCACGCTGCACGCTGCACACCTCTCCCTCACTTCCCTCACTTCTCCCACACTTCTCCGTCGGCCATCTTTGTAGACTCATTTGAAGCCTCTCTATGTACTCACCCTGCTGGCGGCTATGTACTGCGCATGCGCAACAAGTTGAGCTCTCCTATCTCTATAATGGGGGACGTTTCACTAAATTATAAAAAAACCTGTACCTATCTGAAAATCCTCAACCCCAAAAGGCACTCCACTGAAACAATATCTACCTAATAAAACAAACCCCAAGTCTCAATTGTTCCTCTACCCTGAGTTATGCCTTCCCAAAAAAACCCTCATAGACTAACATGGGTGACAAAGTGTCATTTCGCGAGTGTCAGAAAAAAACTGATCATTGGACAAAATTGGTCATTAATTAATATTTCGCCCTGAAATTTGTCACGCAGCACCGGTTGACAATTCAGCTCAGTACGTCTAGTCACTTTTGAGGTGCAGTCCCTGAAACACCATGCCCCCATCCGAAAAGTTCCCTATGGGAAAAATCCGTTCGTTGGATTCAGCCTTAATATAAGGGCACGAACGTGCCCTTACAATATATATAACAGCAGTGTAGACCCCTGGGCATAGCAATGTATTGGGGCCCCTACCTATCCTCCAGCGGTAGGGGTGGGGGAAGCTTTGATGTACCACGGGTGGTAGTTACATAGTTACATAGTTACATAGTAGGTAAGGCTGAAAAAAGACTTCCGTCCATCTAGTTCAACCTGGTATAGATATCCAATGCTGATTTGGTAGGTTCTGATATTTTACAGACAGATTATATTTCTTATTTGTACCCATGGATGTTTTTCTCCAGTAAATGTTTGTCCAACTTTGCCTTGAACGCATTTAATGAGCCAGCCGTTACCACCTCTCTGGGAAGAGAGTTCCAGAGTTTGACTGTTCTGACCGTAAAAAAATTCTTTCTACTAGCTGAATTAAATCTTTTTTCATCTAATCTATACTCATGCCCTCGTGTCCTAGATTCCTTTCTAGTAGAAAAGAGGGTGTGTGACAGTTCCTTATATTGGCCCTTGATATACTTGTACATGTTGAGCATGTCCCCCCTTAAACGTCTCTTTTCCAATTTAAATAGTCCCAAATTGCTTAATCTCTCCCCGTAGCTTAAATTCTCCATTCCCCTAATAAGCTTTGTTGCTCGTCTTTGGACTTTTTCTAATTCTATGATGTCCTTTTTATAGTGTGGGGCCCAGAACTGTACTCCGTACTCGAGGTGAGGTCTCACCAATGCTTTATACAGTGGCATAATTACCCTTGAGTCCCTAGTTTCCATTCCCCTCTTAATACATGCCAGAATTTTGTTGGCCTTTTTTGTAGGGAGTATTATATCAACCGCGCAGCATGTATGGCCTGGATCAGTAATTTCCACTAATTACCCCTTTACTGCACAGATGGTGGGAGATGGGGTGGGAGAAGGGGGCATTGGGCTGAATGAAGGGGCCCTGATACACAACTTCCAGGGTTGTACAGGATGTTTAATATGCAGAGGAGGGGGGTATAGTGGAGTTTCTGCTGGGAGGACAGCTTGCTTGACTGCAGATATCTCCAGTTCCCGGAAATAGATTTCTTAGATTTTAATGGAATTAAAAACTAGAGAATTCCACCTACCAAATGGTACTAGGGACTAGGGGATCAATGTTCAGGAGACAGAGCAATCTGCCAACGAGAATATAAAACTACATACCAGGTGTGTGGAGCTGGAGCAGTTACCAGCTGCTGGAAGGCTGATATCTCTGGTACTGGGAACAGTAGAGACAAGCTCCTAGTGTCCATCAAAGGAGGAGAGTCCCAGCTTTTGGAATATACCCTCAGAAAAACTCTAAGTCAGACAGAACCTGAAATATCTTACTGGGAAGAGCAATTAACAGGCTTGGATGGGGACCACTGCTTTGAAGTCAGCTATCTTCGGTTCCCAAGGGCCGATTTTTAAAATTCTTATACCCATGGAAAGAGGAGACCCTTAGCTGTCAGGCTAGCATCCTTAGACTCCTGGGGGGTTTCTGGGTACAAGAAACAAAATAACTGTCAAGGTGTGTGCGCAACAAAATCAATGTGCAGCTATTCTCTAATTCACAAGGTAGAAACACCTTAAACTACCCAAGATACAGGTGCAAAGAGAAAAGGAGTGAATCAGAAATAATAGCGCTCACAGATAACTATGCAATCAAGGTGTTCAAAACCTTGCTTAAATATACAAAACCAGTTTGAACTTGGTAAGGTTCACAGGTGTGTTTTCAAGAATGATCCAAATGTATCAATCTTTCTCAAAATTCTCCCAATAAAATGACTTGATATAAAAGCATAGACAATGTGTCCCCAGGCAAAGCAGCATACAGATGGTGTCCATGGTATCCTCCCTCAGGCTGGGTCCCTTGATCCGGATACAAGGGGGGTTCAGTTAAGGTCTCACCGCTCCAGCACAGCTGTGCCCACAGGTCCACAAATAACATGCAGTCATGCAGGTACTCAGAAACCCCCCCTGCGTGCGCTACTGAGTTTATCACACAAACGGTAGAAGCTCCAACTCGTAATAAGGCATTATTGGATTTGGTTATAACAAATAACATAGATTTAGTTTCAAACACAAACGTAATTGAACACCTAGGGAACAGTGACCACAATATGGTTTCACTGGAAATCAACTTCAGTAAATTACATCATAAAGGATCGACAAAAATACTAAACTTCAGAAAAGCTAACTTCAAATTATTCAGAGAAGCCCAAAAAAGAATTGTGTGGGAAACAGTTTTTGAGGGGATAAATGCTGAGGAAATGTGGGATTCTCTAAAAAATGTACTCAGATCATTAACTATTAAATACATTCCTAAAGTACCTAAGGGTAAATTCAATAAAAAAAAGCCACCTTGGTTGGACAAAAAGTTAGGTCAGCAATCAACAATAAAACAAGAGCATTTAAATTCTATAAAAATAACTTAAATGAGGAGGCGTTCACCAAATACAAAGAATCAAACAAAATTTGCAAAGGGGCAATCAAATTAGCTAAAAGGGATTATGAAGAGCGCATAGACACTGAAAGTAAAAACAACCCCAAGAAGTTTTTCAAATACATAAATAGTAAACGTATAATTAAGGACAACATAGGCCCACTAACTGATATCAATGGAAAAAGTTTTACGGAGGACAAGGGAAAAGCAGAACTGTTAAATGAGTTCTTCTCATCAGTGTTTACTAAGGGAGAGCAGACTGTGGAATGCACACATACCACAAATGGGATGAACAAGCCAGACCTCAATATTGAATTCTCTACTGAGGAAATAATATTGAGGCTGAGCAAAATCAAAACAAATAAATCATCTGGGCCAGATGGGATTCATCCTAGGGTACTAATGGAATTAAGGGAGGAATTTGCTTCCCCTCTACATTATATCTTTGATAATTCACTATAATCAGGAAAGGTACCAAAAGACTGGAGAATAGCAGAGGTAGTGCCATTATTCAAAAAAGGAAAAAAGGAGGATCCCGCTAATTACAGACCTGTTAGTTTAACATCAATAGTGGGTAAACTATTTGAAGGATTTTTAAGAGATGGTATCCAGGAATATTTAGACCTTCATAGTTTACTCAGTAATAACCAGCATGGGTTCGTGAAAAATCGTTCATGCCAAACTAATCGACTTGGTTTCTATGAAGAGTTTAGCAAAAACCTTGATAATGGAAATTTTAGATGTGATTTTCCTAGATTTTGCTAAAGCCTTCGACACAGTACCACACATGAGGTTGATAAATAAAATGAAGTTCATGAGATTAGGGGAAAATATCTGTAGATGGGTAGGGAACTGGCTGTGTAATAGAGAACAAAGAGTGGTCGGGAATAGTGCCGTATCAAATATGATACCAGTACTAAGTGGAGTGCCACAGGGTTCGGTTCTTGGGCCTATTTTGTTTAACATTTTTATTAACGATATTGGGATGGGGTTACTCAGCAATGTATCCATCTTTGCGGATGATACAAAACTGAGCAGATTTATTAATCATCAGAAGATGTCACCACGCTTCAAAATGATCTTGACAATCTAGATGAGTGGGCAAAAAATTGGAAGATGAGGTTCAATGTGAACAAATGCAAGGTCATGCACCTTGGGACACATAACCAGAGTGCTAGTTATTACCTAAGTGGGGATGAATTGGGTAAATCAGTACTCGAAAAGGATCTACAGTAGGAGTCCAAATAGACAACAATCTGGGGTGTAGTGCTCAAAGTAATATAGCAACAAAAAAGGCCAACAAAACTATTGCATGTATTAAAAGGGGCGTGGAAACTAGGGACTCAAAAGTAATTATGCCTCTGTACAAATCATTGGTTAGACCGCACCTCGAATACGCAGTGCAGTTCTGGGCCCTGCACTATAAAAAGGACATCATAGAATTAGAAAAAATCCAAAGAAGAGCAACAAAGTTTATTAGGGGAATGGAGAATTTAAGCTAAGAGGAAAGATTAAACAATTTGGGACTAGTTACACTAGAGAAAATACGTTTAAGGGGGGATATGCTAAACATGTATAAATATATTAGGGGCCAATATAAGGAACTATCAAACACTCTTTTTTCTACTAGAAAGGAATCTAGGACGCGATGGCACGAGTTTAGATTAGAAGAAAAAAGATTTTGTTCATCTAGAAGAAAACATTTCTTTACAGTCAGAGCAGTCAAACTTTGGAACTCTCTTCCTGGAGAAGTGGTGTCGGCAGACATTATAAATACGTTTAAAATAAGGTTGGATAAACATTTATTGGTTAAAAATATCCATGGGTACGAATAAGTAACATAATCTGTCTTTAAAATATCAGAACATACTATACAACAAGGGATAAGCTACTATAAACATAGGTTGAACAAGATGGACGCAAGTCTTTATTCAGCCTCACCTACTATGTAACTACTGTATGTAACTATGTATAGTCTAAGGAGGATTGTGGTTTATAGTGTAAAGGGTATTACAATATGTGGCATATAGTGTAAGGGGCATTACGATGTGTGGTGTATAGTGTAATGTGCATTATGATATGGGGAGTATAGTGTGTGTGGGGGGGGGGCAGTAACTTTTTTGGCAGGGGGGAGAAAAATGTATGAAAAAAGTCTATGATACAGTGCTAGGTTTTTGCTGAAAAGAATTTATTACAAACTATCTAAGAGCATTTTAATAATAAAAAAATAAAAAATATATATCACACAATGTACATTTTATATGAGAATTCTCATGAAATAGGTATGATAAACATATATGAAAAATGTATAAAAGAATTATTAAAAGTAATTCCAGCTAGTATTCAAATGTATTGGAGAGAGTCAATTTTTATCCAAATCAACACCAATGGATGTATATTTACCAGATAATTCGAATATCCTTTTTAGGAAGAGTTTGAGCAAAGTCCCGGTGATTTCCCGGTGATGGATACCAAAAGTCACTCAGATAATGAATGGTACAGTTTTGTGGTATACCAATACCCAGCTTGAGTACTGCAGAGTGAACCTTGCTGGTGGGATCCAAGATGATGGTATAAACTGGTCCGGATAAAGTCTGGTGTAATGGCTCCAAGAATGGCTAGAGGAGGTGTGAGATGGAATGTCTCTCCAAGTGCCGGCTGGAATGGAAATGCTGTGGCTCAATGCGTTTTGGCGTGTTACAGCCGCTGGATGCACCTAATGTAAAGAAATAACTAGCGGGCAGAGAGAGCTGTGTGCTGCCCCTCTGTAGTCTAAGCAGGAGTATTGATATTTTTAGTTCTCCCTCTGGACCACGAGCCAATAGGAGCTTGCGGTCCCGCAGCCAATCAGTAGCGACATTGGTGGTATTGGTAGCTACTCCTGATTGGCTGCCGGACCGCAAGCTCCTATTGGCTTGTGGTCCGGCGGGAGAACTGAAAATATTGATGCTCCTGCTTAGACTACAGCCGGGCAGTGCACAGCTCTCTCTGCCCGGCTGTCATTTCTTTAAATTACAGTAGGTGCATCCAGCGGCTGTCTCACTCCCCCTTGGCAATGAGCAATTCCTTAAAGCAGGGGTGGGCAATTATTTCAGCTGGGGGGCCACTTAACACTTCCAGTAAATATTCAAGGGCCACACTCTGTAAAAGGGGTTCTGGCCACTCAAAAGGGGGTTTGACCACTCAAAAGGGGGTGTCCTTCAGTGTACCACACCATATACCCCTTATACACATTATGAAAGATAATAGTGGATCCCCTTACACTTGCCCCTTACACATGATGCCGCACACCATAGTACCCATTACACATGATGCCGTACACCTAGTACCCATTACACATGATGCCGCACACCATAGTACCCATTACACATGATGCTGCACACTGAATTGCCCATTACACATAAAGCTGCACATCGTAATGTCCCTTACACATGATGCTGCACATGTAATGCCCCTTACACATGATGCTGCACACCATAATGCCCCTTGCACATGATGCTGCACACCATAATGCCCCTTGCACATGATGCTGCACTCTGTAATGCCCCTTGAACATGAAACCACACATTTTGAAATACTTAATGTCCCCACATACTGCCACTAGCAGTGTCCCTTAAGCAATGTCCCCAAAAGTGCCACTTACTGTACATTTTTATATGAGGGCCAGCCCAGCCTTCACTGCTGCAGGGAAGCTGCTTCTATGGGGAGAGGAGCAGAGCGCAGTGCAAAGAGACAAAACATAACATGAAAAATGTGGCAGAACAGATGAAAGATACAATACATGAGGCAATACATGAGGCAAAACAGTCTTGCCTCATGTATTGTATCTTTCATCTGTTCTGCCACATTTTTAATGTTATGTTTTGTCACTTTGTATTCTAATCCCCTTTTTTTTTGCAATTTCTTCACATTATGTCCGCAGATTGGTCCAATCGCCACCTGCGATACACAATATGCAATCCTCCAATCACGCAATGATTGGATCTATTTTCACATTCAATATGTTTATGTATTTGTTCAATTCTTTTTACACATTATGTGCACAGATTGGTCCAATCACTACCCGTGATACAGACAATGCAATCTTCCAATCATGCGCTTGTGTTTTTACTTCTTCCCCTCTATTGCACATTCATTGTATTCTCCCACTGTTGCCTAGTCCTACAGGCAAGCACTGGTGCTCCACAGTAACAGTTGCTGCTGAGCACATATAGATGAGCCACGCCTCCTGTCACTCACTGTGGTTGACATCATGTGACAGTCAGCAGAGACCACATGGGTCTCGTTTACATGATTTTTGGCGCAATTTTTATGCATTTAAACTGGCTCCCACACTTGAGCTTCTCCCCTGATGAAAACTGCCTATGAGCAGTTGAAACGGCTGTTGGGAATACAGCTGTTACTGTCATGTTGCTGATACATTAAATCACCTATTCTTCAGCTCCGTGTGCCGGCTCCAATTCCTCACGTCGAGGGGGGTAAGTGCGTTTATTATCAAACTTTATGTGCCTGGCACCGGGACTGTGTTTTACTTTGTGGAGTGCCCACATGTGACCCCTGTATATATATATATATATATATATATATATATATATATATATATATATATATATATATATATATATATATATATATATATATATATATATATATACAGAGCAGGAACAGAGTGCGCTTAAGAGTGAAAGTACACAACTTTTTCCACAATATAAAAATTTAATAAAAGCCAACAACACGGCTCATAAAAAATACAGTGATAGTACGGTCATATATTGGAATTAATTTGACAAAATCTGTGGTAATTCAGTACAACAGCAGGCCCGCTGTTGTTGGCTTTTATTAAATTTTTATATTGTGGAAAAAGTTGTGTACTTTCACTCTTAAGCGCACTCTGTTCCTGGTCTGTATTTCTATTTGTTCTGGGTCTCAGCTAACGGGGGACTCTCAGAGTTGCTGCTGTTCTCTATTGGGGCGCGGATTTTTGGGTACTTCTGTCTTTTGTATATATATATATATATATATATATATATATATTCCAAAATCTCCAAAATTGCGCTATAAAATTAGCGGTCGCTTAAGACACTTAGTCCCTACTAGTCGGAACCAACCCCCAAAACACACCCACAATAGCGTCTCTTAGCGCCCTTTATCATGTAATGTCCTAAAACATTTTCATATGTATCATAAAAAGATGAAATAATACACTTATTGCTTATAGTTGAAGAATAGATTTTATTTTTATTTTCAAAGCCGTGATCAACACCCAACGCATTTCATCTAGGATAGAGACTCCATCAGGGGTATTTTTAGGATCATGGAATT
This sequence comes from Crinia signifera, assembly GCF_055691185.1. NCBI lineage: Eukaryota > Metazoa > Chordata > Amphibia > Anura > Myobatrachidae > Crinia > Crinia signifera. The sequence continues at coordinate 325,779,282 of NC_139220.1, forward strand.
ATTAATTCCTGTATACGCCAAGGCTTGATATATGACTACTTCAATGGTAAGATTATCTCCTACTTGGATGACTTAATTCTTTAAAATGTGGTAAATATCTTAAAAATCCTTTTATTTCTCAAAAAGTTAACATAGGGCAATACATGAACTCCAATATTGACCTATTAAGGTATCCTAAGAGATCCTGGGTCCCAATTATCCAGACTATTATAGGTTTTAAACTTTGAGGTTTAACATCCACAGGAGAACTTGTAACTCAATGAGATAGTGCCCTGTTCTAGAAATGTGTGTGCTCCTTGGAGTCCAAGCTGCACCAAGGCGGCGGATAACGTGGACCGAAGGCTTCCCTGCCTGTCTTCACTTCGGGGAGATGGGCAGGGAGCGGGGGCAGAGAGGGCAGGATTGGGGAGATGAGCGAAGGGCTGCTACACCCTCACACAGAACGGGGTGCACAAGCGTCTCGGGCATGCTCCCTATTCTGTCAGAGCATGGAGGCTTGCCGGAGCAAGGAGCAATGCGATTCAATCACCAGGAACTGCTCTTATGAGAGCGGCTTCACCTGTGCTATTAATCTGAACTCAAAGAATCTTAAAATCTGTTTTTTGTTTCATATATCCCTACTCCAAACATGATCAATTGTTGTGAAACTAAGTCCGTGTGTTATCAGTGTTATCAACTGTGGAGAAGAGATTTCCAATTCACAATGAAGTATACATCTACAGTATGTCATTATTGATAGTATTTTTATTTTCAGTAGAAAGGTTAAAGTTCCATAATATTTTTTTCTCCATGAGTAGAATATCCTCTGCAACTAAGATTTTAATTTTACCAGACCATTGGGTAAAAGCCAAAGAATTATCTAATCGTTGTCTTCTCTAAAAATATATTTAATTACACAAGAGATCTCCAATGAGATCTTCAGAGATTAAACAGTTGTGGTAAGAAACCTCTGACAATGTTAAGACAATGTTGCCGCAATGGTATATATACTGAGCTTCATATGGCTTCTTCTTTATTCTCATCCTGCTTTGCATGAGATGAAAGGTGAGAACTGTGATTTTAGCATTTCTCCAGGTGAGTGACTTAATCCTGAATTAGTGGGCAACTAGTAATTTCAATGTCCGATTATTTTTCACTATTTAATTTGGTTACATAGGTAATATTGTTTTGCTTTAAAATAATTTCAGTGTGGTGTTCATGTTTTTTATAGTAATTTTTCAGCTAAACATTTGTCATACACAAGATTCATATAGAGGTAAATTTAATAAAGCTTTTAAAAGTGAAAAGTGGGGCGTTGACTATAGCAACCAATCGGAGTCTCTCTTTAATTTTCAAGGATGTAAAAGAGAAATATGAACTAGAATTTGATTGGTTGTTATGGGCAAAGCACCTACTTATCACTTTTAGGAACTTTAGTAACTTTACTCCTAATTATGTTGACCAAAATTGTGGTAGATGTTCCAAATATTGGCATGGAAAATTACACAGTCCGTGAATTCAAGTTAATTTTATGATTTATAGTAATATTGTGATAAATAATTTACTCTATATCCATTTATTTTAAATTGATTGAAATGGGTGTAATGTCTGTTTTACATATATTTCTTTCAGTTAATATATGTCTATCAGAAAGAGCCTTTACAATTTACAAATAATTACAACAATTAGAAATCCAATGTCCAAATTGTTTTTGCTATTTCTATTAGAAAACAAAAGCATTCTAATCTACTTTTTTAAGAGCGGTTTATAAATTGTATGTTTAATTTTTTTAATTATAGTTTAAAACAAAATCCAGAACATATCACTGTAACTGGTTAAACTAATATGAAATGGTGGTGACATCCATTTTGTAAATAATGTTTTTTATAAAGGAAAAATATTTCTAATGTATATGTGTTTAATTTTCTAGCTTTAATATATTTGTTTACATATACTCTATATGTTTATTATAGTTATTGATAAAAAGTGTTTCCCTTATGTTACCCTTGTTATCTTTTTTTGAAGAAAAGCCTATTTCCCAGAAATATTATAGCAACAGATAGACTGGAACTATGTTTATATATATACATAATTGTTTGTTGTTGCATATTGCGCCTTGTTTGTTCTTAACTGAGTCTTATATAAAACGTATTTTATATATAGTACATATGTATGGAGCTGCAATCCTCTTGTGGATGAATATAAATAAAATGTAATAATAATAATAATAATAATAATAATAATAATAATAATATTAATAATAATTAATAAGCATAATAATGATGATGATGATGATAATAATAGTAGTAAAAGTATGTGTACTGTAAAACAGAAACATTTAATCTTTTTTTTTCCATGAGTATAAATTTTGATCCATTTGTTTATATTTCTATACATGCCAAAGCATCCACATGTTATATTAAAAATGCAGCAACTAAAAGCCAATACTGTACTGTATGTATATAGTATATATTTTTTTTTAACCAATACCAATTTTTTAGTATCCAGATGGCTGACAGACATTATCTTTAGTTCAATGGGTCAACACCATATGGTTGACAGCTATATGGCAGACATTATCAAAATTTAACCTGAACAATAGGTCACCTTGGTCCTGGTCGCCACTTTACAAGGTCGACATGAGTTTTTCATACATTTTAAACATTTTCTTACATTTTTTTTAAGGTCAGTTTTAGTGGAGTGAAGCACCTGACCTGAAGCATGACAAGTGAAGTGAGCCATGTGAGGGGATGCGGTACACTAATTGGGGTTCCATGTGCTCAGTTGTCTGCACAAAAAAATGTCAGAAACTCATGTTGACCCAGTGGCGTAACTATGGAGGATGCAAAGGGTGCAGCTACTATGGGGCCCAGGCATTAAACCTGGACTGCAGGACCCACGCCAGTGCTCTACGCGAGACCCAGAGCTGCCTCCAGAATAACATCTCTGGGGCAGAGCTGGAGACAGCTGCAGTGGGCGAAACCCAGCGCTGGCGAGAGGAAGACACGGTGCTGACAAGTAGACCCCCTCCCAATGCTGCAGTTATATAGCACCACTTATATTTAGGGATGTTGTGTGTGGGGGTAACAAATGGCAGCTTGTATTGAGGTCATGGAGGGGAGAGGATGGCATTAGGGCTATAAAATGATTACCTATTTAGCCCTTGCTCTCCATCACCCCATCCCCTCTCTCATCTCTCTCTCTCTTCCCTGCTTTTTCTTCTTCCCCTGACCCCCTCTCTCTCCTCCTTCCACCTCTTTCTCTTTCTCTCCCCCCCCCCCATATCGCTACACTCTCTCTCCCCGACACCCTCTTTTACTCTTTTCTCTTTTTTTTTCTGCCACCCTGAGGGGTAATGTAGTGACAATTGTGGGGAGGTGCCTTACAAAGATTTTGATATGAGGCCCAGAAGATGCGAAGAAGAAGAAGATGTGTTAACCCTTTCATATTTTGATCTTTCTGTATTAACCTTTTGCTAGTTACAACATTTTTCCAGTGTTGACTTTGCTCTGAGATTTACCACACCCCAATGTTTCACCATTAATTCACCATTGCAATACATTAAATATCAGAATATAGATTTTAATTACAAAAGCTGCACATGAAAATGCATTGTTTATATGGTAGGGCAACAAGGCATAGCATTTTGAATTAAACACAACTAATTACATCGTAGCAGAGCACAATAATTGATTAAAAATTGTGGCATTGGCACAACAGGTCATTAAAACACTTTACATCTTCAGACGTTATACTGTTTTTGTAGGAAGTGTGCTATTTTCTGGTGATTACTAAACAGTAACAAAACAATATGTATATTTTTATAGAAGTGAGGACATCCATTTTTAAAATGGCATTAAAGGTCTTCCCTGTTCAGAGCATAGCAGCTCTATCCTGAGGAAAAGAGAAGACTACACTTTACGTTTTTCATCAGTGTTAGAATATTAGAGAAGATAATATCAACAAAGTCATACAGTAAGGGATTCACCGTATATTCCTACCTTTTTTTGAACCTTTTTGTGAATTCATACACACTTATTCATGATAAAACAGTTTGTCTATACTGTGCAAAAAAGTCTCTCACAAACCCACAAAAAAAAAAAACCCTGCAAGCTGCTCATCTTTCGTGGAAATCACAAACGGGGCGGCCATTTTACTTGCTCTGCAGTTACTAATGAACTGATGTGACGTATATATACGTCAAATGTCGTGAAGGGGTTAAAAAAGGGGCAGACTAGATGGGCCAAGTGGTTCTTATCTGCCGTCACATTCTATGTTTCTATGTAACTATACATTGGTAATAAAAAGATTCTGTTATTGATTGAACTGAGGCAGGGAAGGTCGAGATTGAATGAAGAAGCCATATAGATAACAAACAGAGATACATATTTTAGGAATGATGATAGTGGTATGAATTGATGAATTGCGGCTATTTACTCTATGATGATGTATGCTTGACTTTCAGATCTGTTCTTATAATGCACACACAAAATATATCTTATGTCATTCTCCTGGGGTTTCCAAATCTTCACAAATTAAATTATCTTTTGTTTATATTTTTTCTAATCATTTACTGGGTTACTATATTTGGTAATGTTACAGTCATTACGTTAGTTTCATTGAGCAACAACCTTCACTCTCCAATGTATTTCTTCATCACACAAGTGTCTTTCCTAGACATTCTTATGGCCACGGACATTCTCCCTTACTTACTTTATATTGTCCTACATGATGGTGGCACCATGTCTCTTGCTGCTTGTAGATTTGCAATTTTAATACATTTTTCTAAGGAACACAGTAGATTTTACTAGAGAAATGTGACTAAAAATTGATTCCCCCAATTCTTTGGTTTTCATAAATATCCTATATGTGGCCCTAATGTGCACGGTGACCAAACCACCGGCTTCATAATAGAAGGAGCACCTACTTGATTTTGGAGCCTCCTTTTTATGAGATTATTTTTTAGGCACCATGTAGGTTTCTAGGCACCATAAGATGCTAAAAGTTAGGAACCCCCCCCCACAAGTGACCCCATTTTGCAAACTACACCCTTCAGGGAATTCATCTAGGGGTATAGTGTACATTTCAAACCCCCAGGGGTTTCACCAATTGTGGTACAACTGGGCAGTGAAAATGAAAAAAATTAATTTTTCATTTTCACAGCTCAGTTGTATCAAAATTGGTGAAACCCCTGGGGGTTTGAAATGTACACTATACCCCTTGATGAATTCCCTGAAGGGTGTAGTTTGCAAAATGGGGTCACTTGTGGGAGGGTTCCACTGTATGGGTGCTTCGGGGGTCATTCAACCAGAATCTGTGCTGCAAAATCCAAATATCACTCCTTCCCTTCTGAGTCCTGCCATGCACCCAACTGGTATTTTTTGGTCACACGTGAGGCATTGCCGTACTCGGGAGAAATTGGGGCACAGATTTTGGGGTGCTTTGTCTCCTTCATTCCTTGTGAAAATGAAAAATTTTGAGCCAGATCTGCATTTTTGTGTAAAAAAATGTAATTTTTTACAGAAAAATGCAGTTCTGGCTCAAAATTGTTTATTTTCACAAGGAATGAAGGAGACAAAGCACCCCAAAATCTGTGCCCCAATTTCTCCAGAGTACGGCAATGCCTCACGTGTGACCAAAAAATACCAGTTGGGTGCATGGCAGGACTCAGAAGGGAAGGAGTGATTTTTGGTGGTGGAATGAATGGTGGGTGCTATGTCGCATTAGCAAGACCCCCGAAGCACCAATACAGTGGAACCCCCCCACAAGTGACCCCATTTTAGTCACCAGCTTTGGGAGGGGGGCTGGCGCTGCGGCTGGCGGGGGGGTGGGAGGGGTGCTGGCGCTGCGGCAGCCGGGTGGGTGGGAGGGAGGGGGGCTGCCGGGTGGGAGGGGGGGGGGGGCTGGCGATCGGTGGTGATCGGTGCTGTACTTAACAGCACCGATCACTGTATATATATATATATATATATATATATATATATGTGTGTGTATATATATATATATATATATATATATATATATATATACACACATATATATATATGTGTATATATATATATATACATATATACACATATATATATATATATATATCTATATATATATATTTATATATATATATATATCTTATATTAAATGAATTTAACCCCCAAATTAAATTTTTAACTGTGCTGCTGCTGGCGGGGGGGTGGGAGGGGGGCTGGCGCTGCGGCTGCTGGCTGGGTGGGAGGGAGGGCTGGAGGGAGGCTGCCGGGAGGGAGGGCGTGCTGCCGGGCGGGTGGGAGGGCGGTTTGCCGCTCGGTGGTGATCGGTGCTGTACTTAACAGCACCGATCACCACGGATCTCTGTGTTACCGAGCGGCTTAGCCGCTGGTAACACAGAAAACGCTGCAATTGGCTGTTCACTTTTGAACAGCCAATCGCAGCGATCGCCGACCGGGGGGGGCACCCCTGCCCCCCCTGGGCGGCGAGGGGGGATGTAGACAGGGACAGCAGACATCTCCAAACTGTCACCGCGTCTATAGACGCGGTGACAGTTTAAAGCCATGACGTATATATACGTCAACGGTCGGGAAGTACTTCCCGACCATGACGTATATATACGTCAAATGTCGTGAAGGGGTTAAAAAAGGGGCAGACTAGATGGGCCAAGTGGTTCTTATCTGCCGTCACATTCTATGTTTCTATGTAACTATACATTGGTAATAAAAAGATTCTGTTATTGATTGAACTGAGGCAGGGAAGGTCGAGATTGAATGAAGAAGCCATATAGATAACAAACAGAGATACATATTTTAGGAATGATGATAGTGGTATGAATTGATGAATTGCGGCTATTTACTCTATGATGATGTATGCTTGACTTTCAGATCTGTTCTTATAATGCACACACAAAATATATCTTATGTCATTCTCCTGGGGTTTCCAAATCTTCACAAATTAAATTATCTTTTGTTTATATTTTTTCTAATCATTTACTGGGTTACTATATTTGGTAATGTTACAGTCATTACGTTAGTTTCATTGAGCAACAACCTTCACTCTCCAATGTATTTCTTCATCACACAAGTGTCTTTCCTAGACATTCTTATGGCCACGGACATTCTCCCTTACTTACTTTATATTGTCCTACATGATGGTGGCACCATGTCTCTTGCTGCTTGTATATCACAGCTTTATGTGTTTGGTAACACTGAGTCTTCGGAGTGTTTTATCTTCATGGTCATGTCTTATGACCGATATGTGGCCATCTGTAACCCACTGCGTTATAACGCTATCACAAACAAAACATTTTGTGTGACCTCTGTCATTGTGTCATGGTTTTTGAGTTTCCTCTTTGCTTTGATGGATGCTATAGCTCTACAAAACTCAGACTTTTGTGGACCAAATGTAATTGACCATTTCTTTTGTGATTTTTTTCCTGTTGTAGAACTTTCTTGTTCGGATACTTCACTTATGCAACTCCAAGCAAGTTTATTTGGTGCTATTGTTGTCATCTTTCCATTCATAATGATCATTGTTTCTTATGTGTATATCATCACCACTATCCTGAAGATCCAGTCCCTCAGTGGAAGGCAGAAAGTCTTCTCCACCTGCAGCTCCCACCTGACTGTTGTATGTCTATTTTATGGGAGTCTCTTTTCTGTGTACATGGTTGCAACCAAAGGACAATTATTAGCTACCAGCAAGGCATTATCACTACTTTACACTGTAGGGACACCATTGCTTAATCCATTCATATACAGCATGAGGAATAAAGACTTTAAGGAGGCTTTAAAAAAAATGAAAACAGAATTTTAGTTTGTTTAAATTTATAGCTCCACCCCTGTCATACCGCTCATTCCTAATCTACTTTCCTGATTAGTGTCTTGCATTTAGGTTACCCAAATTAATGACATCCATTGATGGGAATTCTATAGAAAGTCATAATTGCTTGTGAAAGTCACAATTGCAGTACTGAACATCAAGCTGTATGACTGTCCGTCTTCATTGATTAGTTTAAAATGTGAATGTTTCTTTTGAGTAGCTGACACACTAAATACTGAACTTTTCCTAGCAGCTGCTAAGGTACTGTAACTACAATGATGTTTTATAGCAAAAACAGATATTTCCTCTTACATCTAGGATCCATATGTAATGTAATGCGCCCTGCAACTCATGTTCTACCATGTCACTGCTTGTTGTTCCAAGTCAAGTCAAGCTTTATTATGTTACATCATAACACAACGTAGCACTATACAAGCCAAATAGCTAATAATAAGTTCTGTACAAGAGATGTCGCTTTTCCCAAATTGCATTGCACATGGACCAAGGTGTAAATGAAGTTTGTTGCATTACCTGATAAAACATGTACTGCAATTTGGTACACAGTAGTACTTAACAACCTGGACCCAAAACTGGCTAAGCAGCATTAGCAGTTGCAAATCATTACAATTTTATCAATACAATACACAATAATTTTATTTTATGGAAGAGACGCTCCCAAAGAATTTCACATAGTGAGTTCAATTCAGTTTCAATCATGATTGACTACACTGCTGAATTTTCTCCAGCAGTGTAGCCAATCATGATTGAACCTGATGTAGGTACCTCCTCTCAAACTTTGACTTCTACAGTATGCTATTTCATAGACTTGCAGTGGGCTCTAATCCACCTGATCTGAAAGTGGATGAGGAACCTGCTTACCTTCCTCAGGTGGTAGGACTAATCTCTTTACTGCAGTTGTGAGAATTGGCTGGCTTAGAAAAGCCCACCATCATTTCACTATAAAACATGGATGGATCCAGATGGTCTGCTCCCTTCAAAGGAGCTGGTGCAATCTAGTCCAGGTTAATCCGAAGTTGCTGAAGGGGTTTATGGGCCAGGGAATAACATACATATTTTCTACATTACCTAATATGTTCTATTTTGTCTGTTAGAATCATAATTAAGTAATAAAACCTTAATATAAAAATATATATATATATATATATATTCTGTTACTTAACTTGAAACTTTTATGTGGAAATGTGTGGAATGAGTCAATTTTATATGTAACCCATATATACTGTGCCAAAAGCATGGTGAGCGCAAAACATTCATACAATGCCCAAGTCAGCAGATTTCAACATAGACACCAAAATAAGTGTAAAAAAACTTTCATGTGTACACATTGTTTCATGTCTATAGGAAATCTCCATCTGTGATTGAGTGACTGCATCCCCAGCATTGCCCTCCTATGAGGCATGCACATCAAGGGAGCAAACAGTGCAAGGTAGTAGCAGGATATATCTGGGATAAAGAGCAAACATAATGGTCACCAGTTGTGGATTTTACCTATGAGCTGCAGGACTGCAACCCCCCCCCCCCCCCAGTAAGATCTGCCACCTTACTCAGCCTTAGTGAAGAAAGACACAGTCCATCCATGAGACTGCACTGGCTTTACTGTGTCAGGCAGTGACTTCCTATTGAAAGTCCTACCTGTCAGTCACCTGCAGTGAAGGCAATCTTATTGGGAGGTATTTCTTCTCTCCAGTACTGCCAATCTGGGCTGCAATAAGAAGAGAGTTGGCTTTCTGCATGAAGCCAGCCAGTGCAGCTCATAGAAGCCAGGCCTTTGTGCATGACACTGCAAATGCACCAGGGCCAGCACCTGTCAAATACATTGGATTTCAGTGGTAGGAGCCCATGTTTAGGGGTATGGGCAGCCACCCTATTGGTTTCCTTAGCAATAAGAGAGTTCATCGGATGGATACATTGATAAGTACTGTATATATACATATATATATATGCAGAATGGGACGAATCCCAATAAGGGCACTCACCAGGGTTTCACGTATTTGACAGCTTCTTTATTGGTTATCCAACCAGAGTTATATATCTGTAGGTCTACGTTTCGGCCACTAGAGGGCCTTTCTCAAGACACTGCAACAATGACATCCACACAGCACAGAGGTCAGGATACATATCCTGACCTCTGTGCTGTGTGGATGTCATTGTAGACCTACAGATATATAACTCTGGTTGGATAACCAATAAAGAAGCTGTCAAATACGTGAAACCCTGGTGAGTGCCCTTATTGGGATTCGTCCCATTCTGCATATTAGTGGGACACACTGTGTTACTATAAAGGAGCACCCCCTCATTCTATACAGTTGGCCGTGAGTGCATAATCTACAAGATTCATATATATATATATATATATATATATATATATATCTATATATATATAGATATAGATATATATATAGATATATAGATATATATCTATATATCTATATATATATATATATATATATATATATATATATATATATATATATATATATATATATATATATAATAAATAAAAGAAAAGGGGGGGCAGGGGGGCGCCCAATAGTGCAATATCGTTTTTTATTTTTTTAAAGAATTCAATAATTCAGAGAAGCTCAGGTTGTTATAACTCGTACCAAGTTATTCAACTGGAGTGGACTGGGTACCACTAGATTCACAAACAATCCCCTCTGGCAAAACAGCATACACAGGATGTACTTAGGTCACCGTTACAGTGTGGTCGAATAACTCACGGGACCTCTCAGCTGGGCTGCTGGGCAGGACAAAGAATGCCGGCGTCTCCGATCACTGCAAGCAGGCTGTCAGCGTGTGCTGGATGCCAGGAGTTAGAAAACACGTCACGTCAGCCACGCCCCTACGCGTTTCGTCAGAGACTTCGTCAGTGGGGTGGCTGACGTGACGTTGTGGCATAGTATTAAAGGACAAGGGGTCCAATCAGCTTCCCCGCATTAGCTTATAGTAGCGTGTCATGCAGGTGCCGCCCCCATTGTGCTTTTAAATGAATGGGCTGGTAATCAAAAGTATAATAAATTGCATGTCCACCTTCATTGTCTATATGGCAACCTGTCCATGTGGGCTCAGCTACATAGGCAAAACTAAAAGGCCACTCAAAATAAGGATGCTGGAGCATGGTAGAAATATTAAAAATAAAATAACAAATCATAGCCTGCCCAGACATTTTTTAAAATATCATAATAGTGACCCAAGCCTTCTGAAAATAAAAGGACTGGAGCATGTAGAGGCCAACAAAAGAGAAGGCGACCATGAGAAACATCTGACCAAACGCGAGACATACTGGATTATAACTTTAAACACCCTGATACCCCATGGCCTGAACGTGAATTATGAGATCACGCCGTTCATACAAGACGCCTAGCCACTTATCATAAATAATTTTTATCTACATAGATCAATTAATCTTCAGTAAATATAATTAAACAAAATTAAATCATGACAAAAATGTATATAAAAACATATTTGGTATAATAAGAAAAATATTATTGATATTATGCAGATAATAATAATATAAAAAATTATTATATTCTTTTAAAGCTGCAAATAATAATGTATTTGGGGGCTAGAAAAAAGAATATTTTTGAAAGTCTCCGACTTTGATGGTTTATCTGCTACTATGTACCTTTTCATGTTCCTTATAGGACATTACAAGTTGTCTCTTTCATGTCCCTTATTATTATTATATATATTTTCTAACATTCGTTCTATTTCTATTTCTATTTTTATTATCTTATATATACAAAACTTTTTATTGTACGGTTCATCATATAAATGGGTGACAAACAGTTAATATAACCATGTTATGTGCAATATTCTATGCGCTAATTGAAAATACTATTATGGCTTTTTAATATACCGCAGATAAGCAGAAAAGAATGCCGTAAACGGCGTCTGATATATTTTATATGTATTATACGTTTTGTATGTCGATATGTTTTTAATCATGCTACTGTTAAAATTGTAACATCGTACTGTGTGGTTGAAGGATTTGCATCACACAGATTACCAGCCCATTCATTTAAAAGCACAACGGGGGCGGCACCTGCATGACACGCTACTATAAGCTTATGCGGGGAAGCTGATTGGACCCCTTGTCCTTTAATACTATGCCACAACGTCACGTCAGCCACCCCACTGACGAAGTCTCTGACAAAACGCGTAGGGGCGTGGCTGACGTGACGTGTCTTCTAACTCCTGGCATCCAGCACACGCTGACAGCCTGCTTGCAGTGATCGGAGACGCCGGCATTCTTTGTCCTGCCCAGCAGCCCAGCTGAGAGGTCCCGTGAGTTATTCGACCACACTGTAATGGTGACCTAAGTACATCCTGTGTATGCTGTTTTGCCAGAGGGGATTGTTTGTGAATCTAGTGGTACCCAGTCCACTCCAGTTGAATAACTTGCTACGAGTTATAACAACCTGAGTTTTCTGTTTTATTGAATTCTTTTAAAAAATAAAAAACGATATTGCACTATTGGGCGCCCCCCTGTCCCCCCTTTTCTTTTGTAGACATCTTTGGGTGCCTAGGATAGAGCACCATATAACAGCGGGGAGCAGCGGTCTAAAAGAAAAGACAAGTGCACCTAATCAAAATCTGCTACCTGGAGAGCAGTAAGCCCTAAATAGGGCTAATTACAAGCAGGTGTCAGCGCTTCATTTCCAAAAAAAACCTACTTATAGATATATATATATATATATATATATATAGATAATGACCCAAGTGTGCCACAGATAAGCAGCTACTCTATAGGTGCCCCCTGTTAGCGGGAGACAAGAAAAAGTATGGATAAGAAGTGTTTATAGAGAGCGCTAAAATAATCCACCACCTGATAGGTTTTTATCCAGTTTTTCAAGTACGACAAAATGTATACAATTTATAAACAAATATTTTATTAAAAATCTTTATTTAAAATTCCATGATTGTCTTTATTCAAATCTTTCACGATGATACAACAACCCAACGCGTTTTGTCTTTAAAAAGACTTCATCAGGGGTTTATATTACACTGTGGGTGGTAGAGATACCAAACATAAATCATACTGAACATTAGTATTTTTGCACAAATAATTTCACAGTATATCCAAAGTACGCACCAATTACAAAGAAATGATTTGAACAATGTGGTTAGTACCACTCTTTTAGAAGTTTCACAATCTAAAATTCATAATAGAGATTCAATTAAAATCTTTTAAATGGAGGAGGAGAGCATGTATAGAATGGAATAATTCAAATACCTACAAAAGTTTAAAATGTTCCATTGGACAAAGTATGCGACAACTGTCTTATGGAAAGTACATCATTCAGTAGTCCAACAGCAAACGGTTTAGACAAAAAGGGTCTATGAGTAGGAGGATTTTTTTTAGTTATCAATGAAGGCCATTAATATGCAAAAAAAGTAACTGATGTACATTATCAGAAGTTATCAGCATCCTGAAAACATATTTATTAACAGGATATTATATACCCAGACGTATTGGTGACCTATCAAATGTGCATAGGAGTTGGGCGAAACTTTTCCAATAACAAGTGATAAATGTGGTCGACACCCAGAAGATGTCAGAACCTATGGAAAAAATCCCATATTGATGACTTCATTAAAGTGTGTCTTAGTAATATTCCACATAATTATATATACAGTGGGAGCCACTGCCATCTATCTCTATAATAGGATTAAGTGAGTAATTGGATTACTCTGCTAATCCCCTACTCTCTTGTTCTATGTATTGTATTGCAGCTGAGAGCAATAGGATTGCCATGTTGAGCCACGGTGAGCCATGGCCTAAGTAAGATAGATGAGGTGGGCTGGGGTGGAAGCACTCCTAAATGTCCAATGATTGTGAGACAAAAGATGAACCTCGGTGCCCTCCGATAGAGCAGTGGATGCTGCTGATATACAAACAGGTGGGGGGATGGCGGCACTCGAAATAAATAAACCCCACTTTGGCAACTTGAATCACTGACGTTTCTGAGCCCTTAGGCCCCTTTTTCAAGGTGCAGAAAGAACCATAGCATACAAAGACAAAGATTTAAATACCTGTGAGGAGTGTTCCTGCCGCCCGCTGCTCCCCCGACCGGCACCCTCTGGTGACGTCACACGTTAGCTGAACCAGCGGGACGCACAAAGGATCCCGTGCATCCCGGTTGCTTGGCAACCACCATAGTAGTACGCTGCCGCACTTCCGGGTCTGTTAAGCATAAAAAACATACACATGAAATTACCATACTTTAAACCACTAAAACCAACATTGAAAATATACAATATACACCTGCAATGTTAGGACCTATAAATACAATAACATGTGCAATGTTTATATTCCTTCCTTGAATATATAAAACAGTACACCTCCTCTACGGGGGGGGGGGGGGGGGGGTGCTGTAATCAATTACATAACGGACCTAATATAACCATAAAAGAGACAATTAGTTTATGATTGCTAATATCTTATACCTGATTCCTACAGAAAACACGAAAGACCCATGTTTTCATTAAGGCCTTGAGGCCTAAGGGTGTCCAAGTTAAAAATCCACCGGCTCTCCAAACGGAGAAGCCAGAGTGATTTGTCACCCCCTCTCTTAAGAGTTAGGTACATGATCAATTATTCTGTTCCGTAATGTGGCAAGATTATGCCTGGCCTCAGCAAAATGGCAGGCAACAGGATGTTCACTTTTACCCATTTGAATGACTGATTTAATGGCTGATCGATGTGCCGCAGCTCTCTCTTTGAATGTGCGGTCTGTCTTCCCCACATAATGTTTGCCGCAAGGGGCAGCTTATCAAATAGATAACAAATTTGGTGTTACACCCCAATCTGTGTTTGATTTAAAATTTCTTTCCAGAAAAGGGGTGAAAGAAAGAGTCACCCTGAGTCATGTACGAATATGTGTGTGTGTATATATATATATATATATATATATATATATATATATATATATATATATATATATAAGTCGTGGGCTAGGCACTCCTGGAAATGGGTAGTAGCTTGCGGCCGGTGCCTTCACAAGGTAGTTACAGGTAGTGGAAAGGTGCGGCACTCAGTCGGCTTGTAATCCATACGAAATAAACACACAACACACTGGTTGCTCAACAACGTTTCAAATGTATTACATTATATCCTGATGACAAATGTAATACATTTGAAACGTTGTTGAGCAACCAGTGTGTTGTGTGTTTATTTCGTATTTCGTATGGATTACAAGCCGACTGAGTGCCGCACCTTTCCACTACATATATATATATATATATATATATATATATATATATATATATATATATATATATATATATACAGTCCAAAGAAATAATGGCACTCAGGAGGCAAATAACTGTTATTTGCCTCCTGAGTGCCATTATTTCTTTGGACTGTGTATTGCTCACTATTTGGGCACCGGGGACCGTTGCTACCTATACAGAGTGCCGGCAGTTTTGGAATTTATATATATATATATATATATATATATATATATATATATATATATATATATGGTAAAAGAAGAAGCCAGCACATCCAAATTCCTTTTAAACAGGAAAAAAGTCTTTTATATTCAACACGTGAAAAACGACATCATAGGTCTCCATACAGGCGATACAGCAGATTCAAGCATAGGTATACTTATGTTCACAGAAATGAAGTCAGCCATGGAGATCTTTGGGAGTGGGTAACTCATGCCCGACGGCCGTTTCGGTGGGGTCTCACCGTCATCAGGAGCATGAGTGACTCATGCTCCTGATGACGGTGAGACCCCACCGAAACGGCCGTCGGGCATGAGTTACCCACTCCCAAAGATCTTCATTGCTGACTTCATTTCTGTGAACATAAGTATACCTATTCTTGAATCTGCTGTATCTCCCTTATGGAGACCTATGATGTCGTTTTTCACGTGTTGAATATAAAAGACTTTTTTCCTGTTTAAAAGGAATTTGGATGTGCTGGCTTCTTCTTTTACCTTATTGATCATTACTATGTGGCTGCAGCACTTGACCTATTGCTCCTAAAGGTGTGCATCAATGTTCTTTTGACATATATATATATATATATATATATATATATATATATATATATAATGGTTTGGATAAAGGTCTAAGCGACTACAAATATCTGTATAGGAAACGTTTTACTTTTAAAACATATAAAAGTTTTATTTGGTACAAAAAAAATTTTTTGTAAAAAAATGCACAATAGTATAAGAACAAGCAATACAAGAAATGTCATAGAAAAAAGCAATATAAAAAATGCGAAATAAAAATGCCTATAAAAAATATCCCTAAAAAATGGGAGATATCGGGGTGTGGCCACGGCGAGGCGGGAGTGAAGGAGTGAGTGGGGAGAGCTCCCTGGACTACCATCCGATAATATCCCATAAGCCGCCGTAAGAATGGTGATCCCCCGCCCCTTGAGCTCCATAAAAACCTAATAGCTGCCGCTGGACGTGGAGCTGGTTGTGGCATCGTTTGCTGACATCCTGAGCGGGACGGCCGGGAGTGTGACGGAGTGAGACGGAGACCAGTTCACACAGGCGCGAGAAAGTGACGGAGGTGTGACGCGGTGGTCGCGTGTTGGGGGTGTGTGGCGCAGCTAGCCGGCGGCGTCTCCTTGGCGTCCTCTCGGCAGAAGCAAGGAGGGTGCTTACATGCGGTGGGCTTCCATTCAACAGCCCTGTCCCCCCTCCGCAACTGGGCTTACACCCCTCTGAGTACCGGTGTGGAAGGAGCGTTGTGCTGCAGGCCGGCAGTGTCTCCCCGGCGTTCCCCCGGCAGCAGGAAGGAGGGGGATTGCACGTGGAGGGCTCTTACCTGGCGGCCCGGTCTCTCCCTCTGCAGCGGGGCATACACCCCCTCAAGCACCTGCAAGGAAAAGTGTGAAGGCGTGTACAGCCTGCAGAAGGAGCTTCTTTCTACCCCATAAAGACTGGGCAAAGGGGTTATAAGCCGGTACAAACGGAGGTGTGAGCAGCTGCAGTGAAGAAAATCGCAAGTTAAGGCACCAGTTGAACCCCCCCCCTGAAAAGTTTCACACAACCAAGTATAGCATCTGGTGGCAGTGTGTGACTAGGAGGTGCACTATAAAAGCCTGCAGTAATTGGGGTTCGCCGCTGGGACAGTTTGCAGATATCATTGTGAAACTGAAAAACACACCTGGAAAAGGTAAAGCAAACTGTGTTACTCTTACTCCGTTGACTGTTGTGTAATATTATTTGAAGATATAGAAAAGACAGGAGTCACCAATCTGCTGCCTGTAAAACCCCAGTTTTTGTTGAAGTGATATCAGTCGGACGCCTAGAAGCTTCTGTAAAAGCCCTATACCCCAGTACATCATAAATAAAGCTATAAAGATACTGTCGAAACTCCAAGAAAAGTCTTCAGGCATGGGGAAAACGGGGAATACAGCGGCGGCTGCAGCCGCAGCCCGGTTAGAAAGATACGCTCGGCTGCAAGTAAACAACAGTACGCAGTCTCCCGCAGCGACACCCCAGAATACTCCTACAAAGGATAAAAGCCCCCCGAACCCTCCTGAAATTACATTACAGCAATTGCTGGAAGCCATTAATGGCAGTGAGCAGCGCTTGACAGAAAAAATAGGGGACATTCAGACAGACATAAGCGCTATGAAGCAAGATATGAAAGAGGTAAAAGCCCAAATTAAAGAGTTTGAGTCGCGGGTCTCTAATCTGGAGGACTGTAATAACATTCTGTTGGCAAAAGTTAACATGTTGTCAGACCAGGTGCGGGACATTAAACATAAAATGTCTGACATGGAGGGGAGACTAAGAAGAAGCAACGTAAGACTTGTAGGACTCCCTGAGCGCGAAGAGGGCGCAGATGTAGTCCTATTTATGGAAAATTGGATAAAGGAGAAACTAGGCAGTGACTCTTTCTCAAAGGTCTTTGTGATTGAAAGAGCCCACAGAGTCCCTTCCAGACCCTTCCCGCCGGGTGCCCCACCACGTACAATAATTATAAAGTTTTTAAACTTTCAGGATCGGGACACAGTACTTCGTCTAGCTAGGCTGAAAGGCCCGCTAGATCATAATGGTGCAAGAATTTCATTGTTTCCCGACCTTGCCATAGAGATACAGAAAGACAGAGCCAAGTTTATTGAGGTTAAGAAAAGGCTCCGGGAGAAAGGGGTCAAGTACTCAATGATGTTCCCGGCTAAATTGAGAATCATGGCAGAGGGGGAAACTATCTTTTTCCAGACTGCCAATGAGGCAGCGGCATGGATCGATAAATGGGTGCCGGGGGGTCCATCAACTGGCGGCTAGTAAAGCATAAATATTCTAAAAATGTACTAGAAATAGTTCAGGGGGCTCACCACTATATAGTGAGCCAAAAAGAGTAAAAGCCCCAAGTAAGGGGGGAGGGGGTGTGTTTTCTGTTTTTGGGGATTCATAGGTATGCCTGGGGAGGTAAGGTATACAGGGTGGGGGGAGGGGGGTTTATGTATTTTGTATTTATGTACTTTATGTGGTTGTTATTTGGTAAATGTTTTTTGTGTACTATGCGGTAATTATATATGTTTGACAGCGTTGCACCTAGAAGTAACTGTAGCCAGAAGTGTGCGCCACCAGGAGCATGGTATGTGGCGAATTTCTCTTTTGATAAATATACAGGTTGTATGGTCCGTATTCTAGCTTGGAACGTAAGGGGTATGAATGACAAGATAAAGCGTTCATTGGTTATGCGCCAGATTGGGCACTATAGAGGGGACATAGTATGCATGATGGAAACCCACCTTGTTGGGTCTAAACTCCAGGCTATTAAAAAGGCCTGGGTTGGCCAGGCATACCATGCTCCCTTCACGTCATCGGCTCGAGGTGTGTCTGTTTTAATTAACAGAACAGTTACTTTTGAATGCTTAAGGGTAAAGATAGACCCGGGGGGATGCTTTGTTTTCCTAGAATGTATCATGAATGCATTGCATGTATGTCTGTTGGCCGTGTATATACCTCCGCCCTTTTCCTTTGACATTCTGGTTAAAGCGGCGGATTTTATGTCGCAGTCTCCAGACATCCCTGTAGTGATTATAGGTGACTTTAATAATGTACTTAATTATCGATTAGATAGATGGCATAAAAATTTGGGTAAAGAGGATAGAAGAAGTAAGAGCAATCAGGGGTTTGGCCAGTTCATAAAGGACATGGGCTTGTTAGACCCATGGAGGGATAGAAACCCAGACCTTATTCAATACTCTTGTTTTTCGGCATCTCATGTGGCATTTTCCAGAATTGACCTGGCGCTAGTCTCTAGTGGGCTGGTGTCACAGGTCTCTGAAGTGTCATACAAAACCAGGGGAATTTCTGATCATTCCCCATTGGTATTAGAACTTAAGGAGTCATCCGCAAAGGGATGTATATTCTGGAAATTTAATGCCTCATGGTTGTCAAAAATGGGGTCCGGGCAGATTTAGTAGAACAATGGGCAGAATTCTGGTTAATTAATAGAGGATCAGCCTCGGGGATGATTACTTGGGAGGCGTTTAAAGCATTTGTGAGGGGCACTCTTAAGAAAAGGGTCGGAGAGATCAAAAAAGCTAGTAGACAGGAGGCGGCAGATTTGGAAAACAAAACGAATGAAAGTGAAGCAGCTTATTTGATGGTTAAAACAACAGAGGCCAAGGAGGCATGGGAAAATGCCAAAGGGAAATGGCTAGATTATGTTAAAACAACTAATATTCTAAGTATGAAACAGAGGTCAAAACACATCTATGCCAACTCAAAAAGACCAGGTAGATGCTTGGCATATTTGGCTCAAGCTGAAAAACCTATGAACACAATATCTAAGATTCTTGATAAAAATGGAAAGCTCTTGACTGAGGCAGTAGATATAGGGTTAGTGTTCAGGGATTATTTTTCTGAATTGTACGAGTCTAGACTAAATTGTAATCAACTTCAAATTCAGGAGTTCCTAGGTGGGATAAAACTCCCCTCACTAGCGGTAGTGGATAGCTGTGCGTTAGAAGTCCCCATAACCTTGGAAGAGATTCAGAATGCCATAAAAACCCTACCAGGGGGTAAGGCACCAGGTTTAGACGGCATCCCCATTGACCTTTATAAGCAATATATGGATCACTTCGCCCCCTTGTTGCTAGAACTGTTCCTGCTATGTTTTGAAACCGGCGTGTGCCCACCCTCCATGTTGGAGGCTAAGATTATTCTTTTATTAAAACCAGACAAGGACCCGGCGGACCCTGTGGCATACAGGCCAATTTCTTTGTTGCCAGCAGAGGCAAAGATACTGGCAAAGATACTGGCGACAAGGCTAAATAACTATTTAGAAAAGATTATCCACCCCAATCAAACGGGGTTTCTCCCCGGTAAGTCAACCTCTATTAACATTAGAAAAGTTTTTAGACACCTCCAGATATCAGAAAATAAGACCGTTAATTCAGCAATAATGTCGATGGATGCCAACAAAGCCTTCGATGCAGTCGAATGGGCATATCTATGGGCGGCAATGCGTGCTTTTGGATTTGGCCCCAAGTACATCAGGTGGATTCAGTTGTTATACGCAAATCCAACAGCACGCATGTCCGTAAATGGTTGGACATCTGATGCCTTTTCTCTATCGAGGGGTACAAGGCAAGGCTGCCCATTGTCGCCAAGTTTATTCTCGCTGGCCATTGAACCATTGGCATGTGCCATAAGAAATCATCTGGAAATCGTTGGCTTCAGTGCTGGACTGCAATACGATACAGTTGCCCTATACGCAGACGACTTATTGATCTTTATGTCTGATTATGTAAAAGCTGCCCCGATTGTACTACAGTTAATTAAAATACACGGTAGCTTCTCTGGGTTTGAGGTAAATGTTAAAAAATCTAGTATATTGGCCCTAAAACCACAGACGGCTTCTTATCCCCATATCGCACTATCAGTGAGGTGGTCGGAGACATTTAAATACCTGGGGATCCATATGTCCAGGAACCCCCTTGATTTTATACATCTGAATGTCCAGCCCCTGTTGGTTTTTATGATGTCGAAATTTAAATCATGGAATCGCCTGCCCCTCACTGTTATAGGGCGTGTAAACTTAATAAAAATGATCATTTTGCCTAAGTTACTGTATGTTCTACAGCAGTCGCCAGTGTATTTGCCAGTTTCTTTGTTCTCAAAAATTAATAGCCTAATATCTACTTTCATATGGAACAATAAGCGGGCGAAGATCCAGATTAGTACACTGATGAGAAAAAAGGAGCAGGGTGGTGTTGCACTCCCCAACTTTAGATACTATTATCTGGCTGGGCAGTTACTGCAGCTACGCGATTGGGTACAGGAAGAAGTGGACAGCGGTATAGTTAAAATATTGGTAGCACAGGGTAACCTTGGCTTTACCCCACTGCAACGACTGTTGTCGGGTGGGGTAACCCGAAACGACCCACCGCTGGTAAGACAGGCAGTTAAGATCTGGAGGGAAGCAAATAAAATAGCCAAATTTACGGACATAGAGGTGGATCACCCCTTGGCAGATTATAAATTCCTGGAGGAGCTTAAAGCACTTCAACCCGATAAGATCTGGGGACAGTTTGGGTTAAACTCCATTAGTCAGTTGTATGAACGGGGTATTTTAAAATCATACACGCATCTAGAATCAGAATTTAATCTCCCCAGACACTTTTTTTTTAGGTTTTTGCAATTGAGAAGCGCACTTGAATCTCAATTTAAGAACATGGTGGTATGCTTCTCTGCATCGCCTATAAAAAGAGTGTTGCAAGTGAGTAATAAAAGTAAGGGTGTGTCAAAGCTTTATAATCTTCTAGTGGCAGCGAAGTATGATGATGGGTTGGGATATCTTAAAGAAAAGTGGTCGACAGATGTTGGTCCGCTGAATGATATAGAATGGAGTATGGCTTTGACATCTGTCCATGCAACAACAAACTCAATAAGGGTACATCAAGTGCAATTGTTTTTTCTGCATAGGTCTTATATGTCCACTACGAGATTGGTTAAAATGGGCAGCCGCACCTCGGCGTTATGTCCCAAGTGTAAGCTCAAACCAGGTTCTTTTTGGCATTTAACGTGGGGTTGCAGAGTCCTTGGTGCATTCTGGGAAACAAATTTTGATAAGCATGGGTATCCCTGGATCAGCACTGGATTGCAAAAGTTGTGTGTTAAATGTCCACATAGGCAATGAAATTAATAAGCACGATAAAATATATATATCCAACCTATGTGCACTGGCTAAACTAATGATAGCAAGGACATGGCTTTCTAAAAATGGGCCTGATATTGCAGCCTGGATATCATTGGTTAATTTCACTGCAACCCACGAAAAACACATATTTATATGTAGAAAACGTCTAAGTAACTACACTAAACTTTGGCACAGATGGCTCACGTCTAGTCATGCAAGCATTGAACACAATTTAAGATAACTGGTAAAAATAAAAGGAGAGGGAGGGAAAAAGATAAGGGGGAAAGAAAATAAGAGGGAAATAGGGGTAGGAAAGAAGGGGGGGGAATATAAATACAAGAGGGAGGGGATAAAAAAAAAAAATTTCAATTCATTTAATAATGATTTAAACACTTTTTTGTATAAATATAATCACGTTAGAGGGAAATATTTTTTGTTTATTAGCACTACACATTAATGGGAATACTAAGCACAACCTATTGAGTGTGTAAAAATTTGGTATAATTGCTATTTCTGCCTGTTAGGGCATGTCAGACGTCATTTGTTGTCCAATAATGTGCAAGGGTAGCTCGCGGTGGAATGGATTAAGTGCAATCTTGTTATGATCCGTTAATTGTCAGAATATAAAGTAAACTGGTATCTGCTCATATTTATGCTCCCCAACTATCCCTATGGGTAAAAGTAAATCTATGCCCTCAATGCCCCAAAGTTCTGGTATAATACGTGCAAAGATAAGGACTTAAATACTTATTTATTTATTTTTCTTCTTGGTGCATCGCTGTCCATAAAAGGTATAAGACAAATTGTAAATGTAATGCTATCTATGGCAGTTCTAATTGTATTAGTACTATCACAACTGGTCATAGTACATAATGTGTGTGTCTTGTTGTTGTTTTTTTTTTTTTTTGGGGGTGTTTTATGTATGTTCATAGGACTAAGCCGCTATGCCCGGCCGCATGGTGTTGAGCAATGGAAAACCTCTTTGGTCATCTGGTGAGCTGTACGCACCACAATACAGTGCGATCACCGGATAGTAGTGATGCAATATTGTGGTGTACAATGCAATGTAATGTAATATATTGTAAAGATTGCGGCTTGTTCTAAGTGTCACTGTCCTTTTTAAAAACAATAAAAAGTATTTAAACAAAAAAATGGGAGATATACAATAAGTTATAGGTAAAAGATACAGAAGTATCAGAACTTATCTCTTTATGGAGAAGTCAGCAGGCAATACCCAACGCGTTTCGTCATCTAAGACTTCATCAAGGGGTGAGAGGGATGTGTGCCTGGTGCTCTATTTATACTCTATATGTCTAGTGATCCTAATTATGATGTCACATCCTGTAGGATGTGGCTATCGTTTCTAGAGACAACAAAAAATCATAAAAACTAGAAAACACTAATATGGGTGTTATGGTATAGGCTCTATGCAGCCTGCGCTATCAGGGGATAATATATATTCACAGTGGAAACAGCAGAAAACACACTTAGTAATTGCGGGGGTGCGTGTGCCCACTTCCGGCAGGCGCACGTCACTTCCGCCCCGCTTCCTGTGTCCATCTGCGCTGTGTAATACAGCGTCTTCCGCCTCTCTTTGGCGGATGTGCAGAAGCGCCCCACTTCCTTTCTTAGGGGGGTTGCGTGTCATTGGTCTGGATAGCTTCAGACGTTAACTCTGTAGAAATGGAGTTCATTGTAGTATATGTCTCCATTTCGGCGGCCATTTTGTTAGGGATTTCTAGGTCTTTTGCTTGGGGAATCGGCCATCTTTCTGAGTGCAGATGCGCAGACTTAAGGTGATAGTGCTCGATTTCTCATGGGACACATAGAAAGAATATGGATAAGGGATACAACACGTTAGTATTTGTATTTATATGTGCATGTTAAATGCATATCGTTTTATAAACCCTATCACAGCTTATGTTAACTATATATGAAAGTGAACTTTATTAAAGCAGCATAAATTATTTTGATAAACGCACTGTCTTATGTACATCCATTCATGTACATCTTATGTACATAATAACCCAGATCGAAAAATATATATATATAAAAAAATATGTATGTATATATAAAAAAATTTAAAATATAGATATACAGGATGAGACCAATTAATATATAATAGCAGCAGATTTAGTCAGTTAGGGACAAGTATTTGATGTTCAAAAGTTTTTAGTGAAAATAAAGAAAATTGAAGATCCTCAGTGGAAAGGAGCAGCTACTAAAAGTTGATTATCAATAGTGACTTTAGAGGAAGGAGTAATAAATAAATAAATAAATATATAGGTGAATAATACAATAGTAAGGTGATTTCAGTGTTTTTAGCTTTTTATTAATTCATATATATATTGCAGTGATTTCTGCAAATGAAGACGTCATAGTATATTCGTGAATAAATATACACCCCTGGCTTTTATGGTTGTGGAATTTGCATAACTTGCAAGTATATGATCAAGTGTAAGGACTTCCAACATCCCCACTGTAACAAAAGATATGACATTAGATCTGTGCTCACGTGTTCCTCCTCTTACGTGGTATATGCCATCATTTGCCCATGTGGCCTGTGGTACGTGGGCCAAACTACCCGTAAGTTCATAGAGAGGATGGCAGCTCACCGGTCGTCCATTGACCTGAGTTTGAAGTGAAAAGATGTGGACCAACCGGTTCCACGTCATTTTAAAAGCATGGGGCATCCATTATCATCCCTCAAATACATTATCTTGAATCAGGTTCCACAGAGTGCCCGGGGAGGTGATAGAGCTAAAAGATTATTAATTAAGGAGACCCAATGGATCTTGAGATTGGGGACCACCAAACCAGGTGGTCTCAATGATAAAATTAACTGGAACAGCTTAGCATAATAGCCCGTCTCTATCAGTTAATATAAATGCTCATTTTCCTCATTTTGTGTTTTGCACACAATGATCATGCCAGCAGTCTGTAACTAACGGCACTGACATTGTATCAGGGTTCCTGGTACTACAACCCACGTCTCATATGTAAATATTTGATATATGCCTTTTGTCTTTTTGTGTTTTTTGTTTTTTTGAGGTGCATGAATTGTATTTGACTAGTGTATCTCTTAGAATTGGTCTAGTCATTGTGTTATGTGTATTACTTCTCACTTATGTATTATGTCTATTTCGTCCTTGTTTATGTATTCCCAGTCCTCTAGCACCGGCAGCTCAGGAGGGCAGCACCGCTCAGGGACGGCTATGCGCATTCCATCTAGTGGAATGCAGAAGTGGAGCCTTGGAGCGCATGATCTGTGTTCCAGGACATAGCTTCCTGTACCCTAGAGGAAGTAAGATGATGCACTTCCGGTAAAGAGGCGGGCGGCAGTGGGCGCCGGGCGACAGGACAGGTGAGTAATTAATTATTGTATCTATTTTTATGTCGGCTGGGGGTAAGCATGTGTTGTTTGACCGCACTATTGTCCTGTTGTGGCTATCATCCGGAGGATTGGGGTTGTATTCCTCGAAAGCGCTAGATGTTAACTAGCCCAATACACTTGTTGTGAAACTATTGGTGTGTTGTGTGCCTTTATTATTGGAGTAATACATGCATCGTTTCAAGTAGCACCGACCAAGCTGTATCAAGATAATTGGAGTGCCGGCATTGGCATTGGATTTATTTTCTCTACTACTGTGTGCTGCCTGCACTGCCCTGACTGATCGCAACACCTTGTTGCTTGCCCAAAGCCACCATCCCCCAGCCCTCAAGAGAGGTCTCCCCTTTTCTCAACTTTTAAGAGTGAAAAGGATTACCAGCTCCGAGACAACCCTCAATCATGACCTGAACATGATGGAAAACAAATTCTATGAGAGAGGCTACTCTAAAGAGACGCTGAAAGGGGCAAGAGCCAAATTGGACCTCATATCCAGAGAGGACACCCTACAGAAAAGAAGGTCGAAGGAATTCCCCCCTGACACCTTAGGCTGGGTACGTTCATATAATACCGCTGATGAGCACATCCACAATACAGCACGCATATTATGGCCTGCGGTACAACAGGACAAGGATCTGAAAGCTTTGAAGAAAACCAGACTGATGTCATGCTTCACGAGGGGTAGAAATATCAGAGAAATGGTTGTCCGGACGGACATTTCTAAAAGATTACCCTCTGGCACTCAGCAGAAACCTGCTGGCTGCTATCGCTGCACGGGATGTACGACCTGCAGCGCGATGATAGCATGCAAGTCCTTCAATCACCCCCACACTGGTCGTAAAATCCATATCAGGCATGTACTTACCTGTTCCTCCACATACGTTGTGTACCTTATTACCTGTCCCTGCGGCCTTGGATATGTTGGTAAAACCATCAGAACTTTTAAGGAAAGGATTGCCCTTCACCGTACAGCTATCAGAGCAACATTATCCAACAAGACTGTCGAACAACCTGTAGCGAAGCATTTCGTGTCAGCCAAACACAATCTGGCTAATCTTCGGTATACTATCATTGACCATGTCCCTGATGATTTATGCGGAGGTGACAGGGGCAAACGCCTGCTGCAGATTGAAACTCAATGGATATTCAAGTTGGACACAGTTAACCCTAGGGGTCTGAATGAACAATTGTCGTTTAATATGTTCTTATAGCCCTGAGTTATTGTTCTGCTACCTTCATTTGACATGGTAGTTCAGTGCATTTTTGATTATGTTCTTTTGCTCCAACGTACTCCTTCCCCACCCCTCTCGTTTCCCACTTTTGTTCTTATCTTCTTTCACCCTGCTACTTTTCTTCACTTAGTGTGGTATAACACTGTTGGCATGTTTTTTAGGTGCTCAGACATCGCTCCCACGGATCAGATGCTTCTTACCTAACACCGCTGTCGCCTAGCAACGGACGCTATCCAGGGAACCCCGTGTGAGATCAGCTGTCTGGTCCCGATCACGTGACCAACCAGGAAGCTCCGTACTGTGAGTAGTGTGGGACGGGCAGAACGCCGTGAGGTGGGATCCGGTGCACATCTATATATGTAAGTACTTTGTTCATTGTAATTTGTTCTCTCCTTGACAACGGATTAAACTCCGAAACGTTGGAAACTACTGCTGTAGTCTGACTGCTTTTTGTGTAAACCCGAGCGTGTGCCACTGTTACCCACGTCTATCTACTTCTCTGTGTGAGCACCCCGGTCATTGTTTTGACAGTACATGGAGTGCCGTTCAAAGTATATCTACATATGGTCTTCAAACTTCACGTTGTGGCCCATGGAACGAGCACCCATCCCTCTCTACATCCAGTGCGCTGACACTGCTGCAAGGTGCTGAACACCTAAGTTTTGTGCCGTCTTGGATACCAGGGCTCTGGATACCAGGACAGTTTGTTTTATTCACGAGGTGTCCTTTCTTTTTCACGTTTGGAGCTAAAATTATTGTACAATATGTCTCAAGCATCCACATCAGCAGATCTTCCAGACAATCTGCTGAGACCAATCTTGCCCATTGGTGAACGTCTGAGATTCTCAGAGGATGAGTCCTCAGCTGCCCTCTTTTCTCAAAGACTTACCGATATGGAAGACGAACTGACTACCCATGATATCTTTGACAACTTATTTAAATTGAAGAAAAAGGAAATAGAATTTCTTCTTCATGGCGTCACGTTATCTGAGTATTACAGAGAGCGGAAAATCCCACGGGGCTTTCGGGTCAGAAACACCCCCACCATTGGCCGCTACAATAATGACTTTTGTAGAAAGTGGTGCGCAATTCTTAATAATTGCTCATTTGACCTAATGACTTTGGTAATTAATGAATCAGCCAGGGAAATGGAGCTGATTCAGAAACGCATTGCTGATTATGAAAACCTTCACCTGTCTAAACTCACTGAAGACTCAGCGCAAAACTGGTTGCCGAAATTGGCTTCACAACTTGCCACTTTCAAAAAAGAACTGTTGGCATTTAAGAAAAATAAATTTGATCGCGTGAATCGCGACTACACTGAGCAAAATGTGTACAGATGGCTCTCTGGCCCACACAGACCTCAGAAATATGACCGAAGACCCAAGAGACGTGGCTACCGTACAACTACCGATTTCGACACTTCCAGCGACGCAGCATCTTCAGCGGGTGATACACAATCCAAAAAACAGCAGTCAAAAAACTACCAGCGCCCACCACCGGGAGTCAGAACCCGAGCCATAAGAGAAAAAGACAGAGACCCCCCAGAAGAGGTGGACAAAGTCATCGCAGCTCAAAATCTCGCCCGCGGCAAGAAGATGTGACGTTCAACATCTCCCACCGCACACTGTCAGCAAGTGAAATGGCAGTGCTCAACAAAGGGTTATCGTTCGTACCCACTAATAAATTTAATGCCTTCGACTGGAAGGTAGAGAATATCAAACTCAACCGCAAACTACGTTTAAAAGAATTCTTCAGTCGGAGCGACATTATGCCGACACCATGTCCACCTTCCATCTATGACTCATTTAAGAACAGGTCGAAATTTGACCCACCATCATCAAACTCCACTATTCTCGGCTTCAATCGCATATTAGAGAATAAAGTGAATGCTCTACAGAATGATGATAAGACACATACATTCTCAAATCAGTCGAGAGATGAATGGCTGGCTCTCCAGAACTTACGCTCTTATGATGACATTATGATACTCCCTGCCGACAAAGGGGGTGGTATCGTCATTTGGGACATCAATAACTACAAACAAGAAGTGTACTCTCAATTGAACACTGATACATATGAACATTTGCCCCATGATCCTTCGATACAATACAAAGCTGAATTGGAGAATCTCCTAGATGAAGCAGTCTCAAATAAAGACATACCATCTACCGTGAAAGATTGGCTGCTCATCGAATCACCAAGGGTACCCCTGCTATACTGCTTACCCAAGATTCACAAAAATCTGCTCTCCCCGCCTGGTAGACCGATAATTTCGGGTCGCCAATCACTCTACAGCAATGTGTCCTCCTTTCTGGACTTTTTTCTTCAACCAGCAGTCCAAAATACCCCCACATATCTACAAGACACTACGGCCTTGCTAAACAAATTGAAAACGTTCCAGACGATCCCAGCGGGTACCTGGTTGGTGACATTAGATATTAGTAGTCTGTATACTAGTATCCCGCATTCGGGAGGAATTGAAGCATCCAGAAAACTGCTGAACAATCACTCCACATATGCAGGTCCCCCAGTTGAACTGATGATGAAACTACTGTACCTTATACTTAACCGAAATTTCTTCTTATTCAATGGCCATGGCTGTGCTATGGGATCCCCGGTAGCGCCGTCATATGCCAACGCCTACATGGCTGACATTGAGAAAACATTATTCTTCGACAGCAACCTAGGAATGAAAATTTCCTTCTATACCCGCTACATAGACGATGTCTTGCTGTTCTGGACGGGATCACAATGTGAATTCAAAGAAGCCCTTGCATCCATTAATCTTATGGATTGTCCCATAAAATTTACATTTGACATGAGTCTATGTTCCATAAATTACCTCGATGTCTGCATTTCCATTGTGAATGGTACCCTCACCACAGCGATTTACTCCAAAAAGACTGATCGCAACACCTTGTTGCTTGCCCAAAGCCACCATCCCCCAGCCCTCAAGAGCGGTCTCCCCTTTTCTCAACTTTTAAGAGTGAAAAGGATTACCAGCTCCGAGACAACCCTCAATCATGACCTGAACATGATGGAAAACAAATTCTATGAGAGAGGCTACTCTAAAGAGACACTGAAAGGGGCCAGAGCCAAATTGGACCTCATATCCAGAGAGGACACCCTACAGAAAAGAAGGTCGAAGGAATTTCCCCCTGACACCTTAGGCTGGGTACGTTCATATAATACCGCTGATGAGCACATCCACAATACAGCACGCATATTATGGCCTGCGGTACAACAGGACAAGGATCTGAAAGCTTTGAAGAAAACCAGACTGATGTCATGCTTCACGAGGGGTAGAAATATCAGAGACATGGTTGTCCGGACGGACATTTCTAAAAGATTACCCTCTGGCACTCAGCAGAAACCTGCTGGCTGCTATCGCTGCATGGGATGTACGACCTGCAGCGCGATGATAGCATGCAAGTCCTTCAATCACCCCCACACTGGTCGTAAAATCCATATCAGGCATGTACTTACCTGTTCCTCCACATACGTTGTGTACCTTATTACCTGTCCCTGCGGCCTTGGATATGTTGGTAAAACCATCAGAACTTTTAAGGAAAGGATTGCCCTTCACCGTACAGCTATCAGAGCAGCATTATCCAACAAGACTGTCGAACAACCTGTAGCGAAGCATTTCGTGTCAGCCAAACACAATCTGGCTAATCTTCGGTATACTATCATTGACCATGTCCCTGATGATTTACGCGGAGGTGACAGGGGCAAACGCCTGCTGCAGATTGAAACTCAATGGATATTCAAGTTGGACACAGTTAACCCTAGGGGTCTGAATGAAAAATTGTCGTTTAATATGTTCTTATAGCCCTGAGTTATTGTTCTGCTACCTTCATTTGACATGGTAGTTCAGTGCATTTTTGATTATGTTCTTTTGCTCCAACGTACTCCTTCCCCACCCCTCTCGTTTCCCACTTTTGTTCTTATCTTCTTTCACCCTGCTACTTTTCTTCACTTAGTGTGGTATAACACTGTTGGCATGTTTTTTAGGTGCTCAGACATCGCTCCCACGGATCAGATGCTTCTTACCTAACACCGCTGTCGCCTAGCAACGGACGCTATCCAGGGAACCCCGTGTGAGATCAGCTGTCTGGTCCCGATCACGTGACCAACCAGGAAGCTCCGTACTGTGAGTAGTGTGTGACGGGCAGAACGCCGTGAGGTGGGATCCGGTGCACATCTATATATGTAAGTACTTTGTTCATTGTAATTTGTTCTCTCCTTGACAACGGATTAAACTCCGAAATGTTGGAAACTACTGCTGTAGTCTGACTGCTTTTTATGTAAACCCGAGCGTGTGCCACTGTTACCCACGTCTATATATATATATATATATATATATATATATATATATATATATATATATATATATATAGAGAGAGTATGGGGAGAATCTAGGCGCCTTGCAGTGGTCTATTATTTGTTATAAAAAAGGTATAGACATATATGCAAAAGTATATTATAAAAATGTATTTATTATACCAAAATAAAAGAATATATATATATATATATAAATAGTAAAAGATTTTTTTGTATACACTAAATTCATACAATAAAGCAATCTGTCATATACAGTAACATGAATATGACAGTTATAAGATTGGTTAGGATGGGTAGTGGGGATGGGGAAGGGGAATGGAGACAACAAGGAGGTGGGTGGGAGATGACAAGCACGATATTATAAAAACACAGACATATAAGGATGTATCTAGAACAACAGTTATATCCCCTTTGTTAAAAAGTATGGTTAGTACTTAGCTGGATATGGGGTAAATGAGATAAAAAAAGCGAAAGTCTTTTTCCATGGTTGGAGACCAGGAGGTAGTGCAGTAGTCTCTAGGCTCAGTGGCAGGAAGGATTAGAGGGTGGTCCCAACGCGTTTCGTCCACTCATGGACTTCATCAAGGGGAGCAGTTTCTGTTTCAAAGCCTTATCACGTTTCAAGGCTTAGTACATCTGGCCCAATATGTACTGTATACAGTAATATCTACAACAAGGGCCCAGGCTGGAACCTGATTCCTACAGTAGGAGGTGGCCCTCAGGCACCAGCTAGGTGGTCTGGGAAACATCAACTGTTGGTAAACCTTACAGACCTGATTGGCCAGCCCTGATCCATATCATGTCACTTATACCTACAGTATTATTAACACCAATCACATTATTTTACTCTCCTACAGAATACAGAATTTGCACATGCGTGAATGTGAACGCCCCTGGAGTGAATGCCTTCAGCGAGAATCACAGATGCATTGACTGACATCAACAACCACCCCAAATTAGTTGGGAAGCGTACTTGGCTTTCGATTTTTGGGGGCATTCTGTAGGAGAGTTACATTTTTTTGTGATTGCCACAACTACACTGTATGGTACAAAACTGGTACCATAATGGAGCACTGGTGAGTTTAAAATGGGAATGTTAATTCTGAGCAACTGTTATACCGAACTTTTCTCAGCAACTATGAAGTCAATATAAATGTGTTCTACAATTCAATTCTTGTTTTCTGTGGGGGTTTTTTGTAGAAGAATTTCACCCTAATTAATTCGTCCAGTTGAAAATGAAAAAATGTGATTCAGTAAGATTGATTTATAATTGTTCATTCTAGTAGTTCTATCAACCACTGACCTTAAATTCTATAACCATAAAGTGATAAAAAAAAAAAATGTTAAGAGAAATATAGTTTTATTTTAATACCCAGTTTTTTACCTTTTTTCAAAAAATAAAATGATAATAATATTATTAATAATAATAATAATAATAATAATAATAATAATAATAATAATAATTATTATTATTATTATTATTATTATCATTGTTATTATTAATAATATTATTATTATTATTTGTATTGTTAAAGTCGAGTTGCATACACGCCATTTTACGATAGTATGGCCGCCATTTTGGTTCGCAGAGTTGCGCAAATAAAGTTTCCATACCCGAGTCTGTGTGACAAAGTGGACCAGAAGAGTAGCCATACTATTACACATAAATTCATAAGAACATACTGACACTAAATAAAATATAGTTAAAGGTTTAGAATGCCACACATAGCTTAATTAGCATTGCATACATCTGTCTGTATAGTGTTTAGTACCGT
The DNA here is from genome assembly GCF_055691185.1 of Crinia signifera. Classification (NCBI taxonomy): domain Eukaryota; kingdom Metazoa; phylum Chordata; class Amphibia; order Anura; family Myobatrachidae; genus Crinia; species Crinia signifera. Next base: position 325,811,966 of record NC_139220.1, read on the forward strand.
TCCGTTCCTTATGCGCAGTATTCCGGTCATTGCGAATATTTCGCAATACACACGGCCCGATAGTTATGGACATAATCCATATTCCTAAGACAGTTTCTGTTGAAAAGTATGTAACAAAGGAATCCAGATATAACCGGTTTCTACTGCTATTTACAACCCCTGACGACGATACCAACGAACAAAGAACTCCAAAAGTTCACTCCCCTGCACCTATTCAAACCAGGTGCATCATTTTACCCCCAATCACAGAGAACCTGACATACGACCCCCGACCAATAGGAATGGCCTTTGACCTCCCCCTTCTGACCCTATAAGATAGGTGACCCAGGGCGGCCTTGGTCACTTCGGCACATCTTCCTTTCCCTGACCTTCGACCGGGCTATAGTTCAACCCTGAACGATAGCGAGCTCTGACCGGACTGCGCTGCGCATATTTGATGAGGAGACGGTAAACGGTTGCATTTACGGTATTTATTCTCATTGTATTGTTGGCTGATTGTATCCTGTATCTGTATTTTCTTCCCCTAGTAGAGTCTGTATATCATACTCATTGTTAGACTTTTGTATCACTTGTTATACCTGTATTTTCTATTCCTGCAACCCCCTGTTGTCCGTTAGGGACTTAAATACATCTTTTTACGGAGTTCCTATCTCCTTACTTCTATACTGTGGTTGTGTCTGTTTATTCGCATAGCGATAAGGTATATTAAGGACACTGTCCTTAGAGGTGTATTCGCAGATTAGAGTCAGAGTACTGCGAAAGGATCTCTTAATATAGTACTGGTTCTTTGGTGTACAATACACAATAAAGGTACGCTACGCTGCGCTACATTTTGTACGCACGTAGCTAGGTATAAAGGGTACGCTGGTTACGGACATAATACGTAACCTACGCTTTTCACTTATTGTTTCTTTGGTCATATTTAATCGCCATTAACAATTGGGGGCATCGTCCGTCCGTTTCACATTCTAGAGCTCAGTACCAGGCGCGCGGCTTGACCTATACCAGCAAAAGGGTGGAAGTATTTATTATCCATTGCTGGATAGGCCAGGTCCGCGGCGGTGCGGGGTTCGAGAAGTGCTAGCGTTGAACCCGAAGTACAATTAGTGAAACATTAAGCCACGTGTTTTAAAGCATATCTAAGTGTTTAGTAAACTGTACTTCTGCCTGCCACAAGTAGTTTAACGGGGTATAGTGTCTTGAGTTGCTTGTTTATTACAGTATATGTGCCACGTGCGATAAAGTTCACACACGTGGAGACAAAGGCCTGTGTTTTATTATAGTACATAGAGGATTCCCTCTGTGCAAAACTATAACTTTAGTGTTAGTTACTGCAGGGCCAGGGACTCCACCACGTGGTGATAAGTTCTGGGCCTTTTACAGTAACGTAAAGCGTCTATTGTGTATTACGCAAGGTGCGCGCGCACGTGCCCATATCGGGAAATTTTCGCATCTTTGTACGTGATTTACGGATTAAGTGCGGGATTTATTTCGCATCTTGATACGTAACTTTCGGACGAAGTTAAGGGATTTATTCCACATTTAGGCGCAATTACTGCGTATAGCTAAACTCGAGCGCAACCTTGCAAATACACTATAGAACACGTGGGTGGCCGATTCATCGGCGGCCTGTGAACAGGTTTAACAAAACACACGTACACACGTGGCTGTTCACTGGCACTGCACATGCAGCACACATAGGAACGCAAAGGTGAACAGTATTGAATCACTAGCTTTATTTAAAACAGTATAGTAATATACTGTGGATAAGGCGGTGATTAATAAGAGAAAATAAGTTTTTTTTCTTCTTGTTCATTTTTCTCATAAACAAGCAACACAAGCATTATTTTAATAGATTCCTATAGCTATTTAAAAGGGATTTATACCTGCATAAGTACCTAGTGAGAAGCTACCAGCCTGGGAAGATTTTCTGTACAGAAATATTTCAAATTTAAGCATAAGACCAAGGTGTAACTAGCGCCCAGTGTGAAACAAAACTGAGGCGAACGGGTGTGTGACGGCACGACTCAAGCGCAGTGTAGTCCAGTGTAGGACAGTCCAGGTAGGACAGGGTGCACGTGACAACGTGCCCATAGGAACTGCCCCTCCCGTGGAACTACCTATTTTGATCCACTAGGAGGGTACAAGAAGCTAAATTGGAACCCAGTGATCCGATTAGCTGAATTAGAAAAAACAGTTTTTGGGGGTACAGGAAAACAAGTTTGTTGTGCCCTGGAAAAATTAGGCCGCACCTTGCAAGTTGACTAGAAGTTCACTGCTAGTTGAAAGACTTGGTGATTGAGTATCATACCTCGTAGCCTTCGCACCTACTTGATTGTGGGACTGTTCTAGGACGCTGAGAAGTGAGTGTTTTGGGGAGCTCTCAACTTAAACAACCCACCGGTATCTACTAGCTGTGAACGTCTATTCCTGTAATTATGGGTAATAACGGGTCACACAGTGATAACGTGTCAGTTAGGGAGGAAGCGAGTCGACCCAAAGGATCGGCGGCTTTCATTATGTGCTGTAAGCACGGTGAACTAGCAGTTGTTTACCAAAAGAAATGGAAAAAGATGACACAAGGCAGCAAGTTAGAATTTCCCAGTGTTGGTAGCTTTGATCCATAAATCTTATTGGCAGTAAAAGATGAAATATGTCTACTCTCTAGTCGTAAGAAGAGAGTGAAGCACATAGAAATTCTTAAATTGTGGCAGAAGGAAGGACAGGAACAATGGGGAATCAGATGTCTGGCAGTGCCAGATACAATCAGCCACAATAAAAATGCAACCTTAGCCGAAACAGCTCCCCCACCCCCATATGTGCCGAAGGGGTTAACAACTAATAAGCAAGACATGAGTAATAATGTAACCGTTGCTAACTTGTACCCTGTCTTATCCCCTTATAAGGAAACCCGAGAGGAAAACGAGCAGCTGTTGGCACTGGCCGTCTCCCATGCAATTAACATGATTGAAGGAAAGGCTGAACCAGCAAAACCTGCTGCTGGGGCCCCTGCACAGGAAGAGGAGACGGCTGATGCCAACAGCATAGTCATGGACTCAGGTAAGATATCACCACACGGCACAGACACAGACAACTCCCAACCAGGTCCCAGTAATGTGGATGTGGTACAAACATACCCTGTACGCACACTGGAGGTTCCCTATGGTAAGGCAGACAGAGAGGGTGTGATACCTACCAGAAAGATGACCATGCTAAACCCATGGACACGGTTAGAGCTGCGGTCCATCATTACAGATTTCCCTGATCCTAGGAAAGATCTGGCATTGTGCCGGAAATTTGTAAGGGATCTGGGAAACTCTGATGAGCCCACCAACAAGGATTGGAGAATCATGTTGAGGGCCTGTCTCCCTACTCACATAGACATCCCGAAATTCATTCAGGATAGTGGATTGAAAGTGGACAGGGAGATAAATGATGAGATCAACCAGGAAAATATACGCCTAATCAACTTACAATTGGGAGTATATTTTCCTGCGGCAGTGGAATATAGCAAAATTTTCACCATCAAACAAAAGGATGGTGAATCTGCTGCTGATTATTTCGCTAAGGCCTTGCTGGCGGTATCAAAATACACTGGTGTCTCCGAGCCTAAGGAAGACCCTCACCTGAGGGAGATGATTGTCTCTGTGCTGGTGGAAGGGCTTAAAGACAACCTGAGAGCCAGAGTCCAAACCTCTTTCCCAAATTGGCGTGGAATGACAGTGGATGCCCTACGGGAATCTGCTGTGGACCACGACCGTAACATTAAAAAGCACAGAGAACTGCAAACTGATAAACTGATGATGGTTAGCATCCAAGCTCTTACAAATGCCCCAAATAAAGCTGCATACCAACGAAACACCAGGGACACAGGTAGAAAGCAAATTATTTGCTAGAACTGCAATAGAGAAGGACACTACTCAGCACAATGTAAGTCAGGAAACCCCAGGAGTTACAAAACACATAGGCGAGAATGGGAATCTCACCAAGGTGAGACACGGAGATACCCAGCCCCTAGACAATGGGAGGAGACAGACAGGTCACGCAACATGCCTCCTCCCCATTTGATGGCTGACACTGTACTAAGGGCAACCCAGGTAAGACAATAGGAAACAGGTCATACCTGTATCCTACAGCCAGTTAGACTAACACAACACCTTAGAGAGGAACCTCAGGTGAAAGTTGATATAGCTGGAGTAAGGCAAACCTTCTTGGTTGATACAGGGGCGGCCAGATCTGTTCCCAACACTCCACTTCACTTGGGTTTCACCGACCAATCAGTAGCAGCAATTGGGGTAACAGGAAAAATACAACATTACCCACTGACGAAACCAGCAGAAGTTACAATCGGGCCTCTGCATACCAAACACTCTTTTCTGTTGGCTGCAGCGGCCCCGACTAACCTCCTGGGTAGAGATTTACTATGTAAAATGGGATGTGTCATCTATTGCACCCCCGATGGGGTATTCCTGGACACTCCTAGAAATCTTACACAAGAAGTGCAAGATATGCTGGACAGTCCTCAGAGGCTAATGTTGTATTCCACTGTTATAGAGTCAAATCCATCTAGGGTAGCTGAAATTACAGCACAAATACCGAGTTCCCTTTGGACTAAAGATGGACAGGATGCTGGGCTGATGGCAAATGTAGCTCCAGTAGAGATCCGTTTAAAAGAAGGCAGGATAGCCCCAAAAATACCGCAATACCCTTTAAAACCCGAAGTTGAGCTAGGAGTATACCCTGTGATCCAGCGATTGCTCCAACAGGAAATCCTAGTTAGAACTTCCAGCACGGCCAATAGTCCCATCTTTCCTGTGAAAAAGAGCAGGGGGAGGGGCTACAGACTAGTGCAGGATTTAAGAGGGGTAAACAAAGTAGTTGAGAGCCAATTCCCCGTAGTGCCAAACCCAGCTGTCATCCTAATGCAAATACCACCTCACTGTACTCATTTCACAGTCATTGACTTGTGTTCTGCGTTTTTCTCTGTCCCTTTGCACCCTGACAGCCAGTATCTGTTCGCCTTTACCTACAGAGTAGTACAGTATACCTGGGCACGACTCCCCCAGGGATTCATAGACAGCCCCAGCATCTTCTCCCAGGCCTTGCATGATTGTTTGCAATCCTTTCAAATCATGAGTGGTTCGATACTTATACAATATGTCGATGACTTATTGTTGTGTTCTGAGTCACTGGAGTCGTCAGTGGATGACACTAGACAGCTGCTGATGCATCTCTCAGAGACAGGACATAAAGTATCAAAGGATAAGCTACAATTATGCCAGACCAGGGTTAAGTATCTGGGCCACTGCCTTACCCAAGGGCTGAGACACCTCACCGATGACCGAATCCAAGCGATTCGAAACATGGCACTGCCACAGACCCAGCACCAGATCCGTACGTTCCTAGGCATGTGTGGATACTGTCGCAATTGGATCCCAGGATTCTCTATTCTGGCATTACCACTACAAGAGATGGTTTCCTCAACTAAGCCAGACCGGGTCTCTCACACTGAGGAATCTGAGATGGCTTTCGAGGAACTAAAGGTGAGCCTAACAAAGGCCCCAGCATTGGGAATGCCAGATTATGGGAAACCCTTTGAACTATACGGAACTGAATCAGCTGGGTGTGCGGCAGGAGTACTTGTACAAAAATATGGTGATGCCAACCGACCAGTAGCGTACTACAGTGGCCAGCTGGACACAGTAGCACGCTCACTCCCAACTTGCTTACGAAGTGTGGCCGCAATAGCACAACTAGTAAACAAGAGTGAGGACGTGGTGTTGGGACACGATTTAACTGTTCATGCTCCCCATGCTGTCTCTGCCCTCCTAAATTCTGCCCAAACACATCATGTGTCCTCAGCACGGTTCACCAAGTGGGAGCTGGCGCTGATGGCCCCAGTAAATATTACCATCAAAAGATGCAACACACTAAACCCAGCCACATTCCTTCCTCATGTGCCCTCCAAGGCACAAAGGGTGGAGGGTGATGTTAATGTTGCTGAATATGGTAAAGCAGAGTTTAGTGAGGGTGAGGACAAGCATGATTGCATGACCTACCTGAATCAGACCTTTACAGCACGTCCTGACATAAGCGACAGCCCATTAAGTGAGGTAGACACAACCTTATTCACTGATGGTAGCTGTCATAGACAGACGGAGACGGGAGAGCTGTGCACAGGCTACGCGGTAGTAGATGGAGAAGGTATTGTGGAAGCTGAACCCTTGGGACCACCTCACTCAGCACAAGTAGCGGAACTGGTGGCACTGACCAGAGCATGTGAACTGGCCAAAGGAAAATCAGTTAACATATATACCGACTCCAGATATGCTTTCGGAGTAGTGCATGATTTTGGAGCCCTATGGCGCCTCCGAAATTTCATGACGGCTGCTGGCACACCAGTGGCGCATGCGACATACATTAGGAGACTTCTGGGAGCTATCCAGCTTCCAGACAGAGTGGCTGTTATCAAGTGCAAAGCTCACACATCAGAGAAAGACCCGGTGTCCCTTGGTAACAGCCGCGCTGATGAGGAAGCGAAAAGGGCCGCATGCCCTGTAAATATTTCCACCCATCCTACAAACCTCTGTACACTGAGCATGGTATCCACATCCAAACTGATAGACATGCAGAATTTGTGTTCCCCACAGGAAAGAGCAGTATGGAAGTCGAAAGGATGTGGCCAAGAGTCCACCGGACTTTGGAGAGATGGACACGGGAAACCAGTGGCCCCCAGAGCATACCTTCCTAGTCTAGCCGAGGCGGCCCATGGGCTGACACATCTTGGGAAGGAAGGTATGTGCAAGCTGGTAAAGGCCTACTGGTGTGCACCAGGGTTTGCTTCTCAAGCAGGTAGAGTGGCAATGTCATGCCTCACCTGTTTGAGTAAGAACGTTGGAAAAGCCATCCCAACAGAGCCATCCCACATCCCTCCTACAGAAGGCCCTTTCCAGGTAATACAAATCGACTTCATACAGTTACCACCCTGTAGAAATTTGAAATATGTATTAGTATGTGTTGACATGTTTTCCAGCTGGGTGGAGGCTTTCCCCGCTGCCTCCAACACTGCTACCTTTACAGCAAAGAAAATATGTCAGGAGTTTGTCTGTAGATATGGTATCCCAAAGGTCATTGAGAGTGACAGAGGCACTCATTTCACAGGAGAGGTCTTCCAAATCATGTGTAAACTCCTGGGGATTAATAGTAAACTTCATACTCCATATCGTCCCCAGGCGAGCGCCAAAGTTGAGAGAATGAATGGTACTATTAAGAACAAATTGGGTAAAGTTATGGCTGAAACAGGGTTGTTATGGCCAGAGGCATTGCCTATTGTGCTGTATAGCATTAGGACCACTCCCAGGGCTCCGCTCAACTTGTCCCCCTTCGAGATATTGTTTGGTCGGCAGCCACACGTCATGATAGACCCACAGGATGATCTCAAGTGTAACAATGAGCTAACTGTACAGTATATCCTAAAGCTAAACAAACAGCTAAGGACACAACAAAAGGAGCTGAATTTATTAACACCTGATATGCCTACCGAGAATTGTCATAATCTTAAACCAGGAGACTTTGTTATGATCCGAAATTTTTTACGCTCAGGTTGTTTGATAGACCGTTGGGAAGGACCGTACCAAGTTTTGTTGACCAGCACTACATCAATTAAAGTCGCAGAGAGAGAGACTTGGATACATTCGTCCCACTGCAAGAAAGCCAGTAACCCAGAGTTCCCGAGTGCAGAGAGCGAAAGAGAAGAAGTGTCGCTAGAAGCATTGTTCCGGGAAGACTGAAAGGCAGCCAAGGTCGAGCAACCTGAGCGAGAAAAGGTCCAAGAGCAGAGCAAATAAAAGTATCCTGGTAGAGATGATGGAAGGACTCCAAGCAACAGGTTCACAGTTGTACATCTATTTCTTTGTTTTCTTCCTGTTTCCTCTTCCTTATCCAAGGATACTCGGTGGCTGCCACATTCTAGAGCGATCGGAGCGGAGTTCTGACAGTGTAATAATGGACCCAGATATGGGTGAAGTAGAATCCCTAAATCAGCTTGATACTTTACCCATAACAGGAGAAGGTAAAAGGTATGAGGAAAACGTAGTTCAAGGGCTATGTGATGGGTTATTGTCTGGTGAGTACTGTGTCTGTAGATATTGTCAACCGAAAATGGAAGAAGAATGCATCCAGCGATGTCAGTCGACAAGTAAGGCAACTACAGGCCGACATCCCTTGAGTGATTACCACTCACTAGTGGGTAAGGTCTTAAACCAAACAGAATGCTGGGTGTGTTCACAAGTGCTACATAAAAGGAGTAGTGTAGGCCTAGTCCCATACCCGCTTAATATTTCAGAGATAAGCGTATTAAATAAAGGGAGGCCACTGGATAAGAGATACCTGTATACCAGGTCCCCTAGTCTTAGATTACACCCATACCAAGTGGATTAGTCCCTGGTATGTATGAACTTCTCGAGTTCCAGAACGATTGGTACTTGGGAAGTGACATGGCACAACCAGACAATAACTTACTCCCAGCGTCCAGATGGAGAGCCTATTGATAAAGAATTACTGTTAAAGATCCGCACCAGTGGGAGACATTATAAATATGTCTACACGGTGAAGAAGAGTAAAATGATGGCCGGCAGAGTATCAGCCGGCTACTGTAATATGACCCTACAGCCAGAAACCTGTGAGGAACAAGTCAGGGAGCAGGGGACAGGAATGTTCTTATGGATAATGTGTGATAAAATCATGAAATACTCTGTCCCTTATTTCCTCCCTGACGACGTTTATTATATTTGTGGTAGAAGGGCGTACAAATGGCTCTCCATGAACTACGTTGGAATTTGTTATTTAGGTAGAGTATTACCTGAAGTGATGACCCTCACACATGAGAAGATGTTAGCATACACAGAGGTATACCTCCTCCTTACACTCATACCCACTATGATCAAATCCATAAAAGGGATTTGACAATCAAGAAAGAACCCCTAGCTTCTGAAATGATACACGAGTCATTCGGTATCCAACTCCTCATTGCATTAGATATCACCCATACCGCCAGAGGAGTCATACATTTTAAGTATATCCAAGCATTAGCCAGCTTGGTAGATAACATCACTGAAATTTATGATGACACCTTTAGATACACTGGGAAGGAGTTACAAGCGTATAAAAGAGAGCTAGTCCAACATCGGATGGTGTTGAACTATCTGACAGCTATGACAGGAGGATATTGTGTCACCCTCTCTACACAGTTTGGGGTGAAATGTTGTACATACATCACCAACAATACTGAAGACCCAGAAGAAATCATCGATCATCAGATGGATGAGATTCTTCAGCTTAAATGGGAATTTAGAAGGGAACACAATATCAGCCTGGCAGAAATAGGTAACAAAGTCAGCGAATGGACCTCCTGGTTGAATCCCATGCACTGGTTCTCCGGTTTAGGAGAATGGGCGCAAGGAATCATAGCTAACATAGGAAAACTCCTTCTCTGTATCGGTGGTGCCATCATAGTCTTTGTGCTACTGTTCAAATGTTTAAAGGTGGTGACCCGGGGAAAGACAAAACGTACAGAAATCATGAGTGTAAGAACGAGAGATGCAGAGGAAGACCAGGGTTTGGTATATGACCCTAGAATCGAAACCACCTCCCTTTAAAGAAACCATATTTGTGAACGTGTATATGTTGTAACCTCCCTTGTTTTTATTTTTATCCCAAAAATTGTACATTATCCTTCGTCACCCTGAGTAGATTGTTCGATAAATGCGGCCCATCGTTTATCCATGATCCTGGATCGGCCAAAGAGCAGATGGTTTACTCCCCTTATATGTTCAATTCACGGATCCTAATTTCTCTGTTAGGATTATGAATTTATGTATTGTTGTTTAAAATGTTTTGTATTGTAACAGTTTTATATTTACTGTTAAAGGGTGGACTGTTAAAGTCGAGTTGCATACACGCCATTTTACGATAGTATGGCCGCCATTTTGGTTCGCAGAGTTGCGCAAATAAAGTTTCCATACCCGAGTCTGTGTGACAAAGTGGACCAGAAGAGTAGCCATACTATTACACATAAATTCATAAGAACATACTGACACTAAATAAAATATAGTTAAAGGTTTAGAACGCCACACATAGCTTAGTTAGCATTGCATACATCTGTCTGTATAGTGTTTAGTACCGTTCCGTTCCGTTCCTTATGCGCAGTATTCCGGTCATTGCGAATATTTCGCAATACACACGGCCCGATAGTTATGGACATAATCCATATTCCTAAGACAGTTTCTGTTGAAAAGTATGTAACAAAGGAATCCAGATGTAACCGGTTTCTACTGCTATTTACAACCCCTGACGACGATACCAACGAACAAAGAACTCCAAAAGTTCACTCCCCTGCACCTATTCAAACCAGATGCATCATTTTACCCCCAATCACAGAGAACCTGACATACGACCCCCGACCAATAGGAATGGCCTTTGACCTCACCCTTCTGACCCTATAAGATAGGTGACCCAGGGCGGCCTTGGTCACTTCGGCACATCTTCCTTTCCCTGACCTTCGACCGGGCTATAGTTCAACCCTGAACGATAGCGAGCTCTGACCGGACTGCGCTGCGCATATTTGATGAGGAGACGGTAAACGGTTGCATTTACGGTATTTATTCTCATTGTATTGTTGGCTGATTGTATCCTGTATCTGTATTTTCTTCCCCTAGTAGAGTCTGTATATCATACTCATTGTTAGACTTTTGTATCACTTGTTATACCTGTATTTTCTATTCCTGTAACCTCCTGTTGTCCGTTAGGGACTTAAATACATCTTTTTACGGAGTTCCTATCTCCTTACTTCTATACTGTGGTTGTGTCTGTTTATTCGCATAGCGATAAAGTATATTACGGACACTGTCCTTAGAGGTATATTCGCAGATTAGAGTCAGAGTACTGCGAAAGGATCTCTTAATATAGTACTGGTTCTTTGGTGTACAATACACAATAAAGGTACGCTACGCTGCGCTACGTTTTGTACGCACGTAGCTAGGTATAAAGGGTACGCTGGTTACGGACATAATACGTAACCTACGCTTTTCACTTATTGTTTCTTTGGTCATATTTAATCGCCATTAACAGTATTTACAATCTAGCCCATTAACCTACCAGTATATATTTTGGATTGTGCATTGATACTGGAGTACTTGGAGGAAACCCACACAACACAGGGAGAATATACAATCTCCACACAGGGCCATAGTTGGAAAAATAATAACATACTGTATACCCTGTATGAATGCCTGTAAATGATGACAGATGAAAAGAAAGGGCAAGGTCCCAGAGACAGGCATTTTTTTATTCACACAGCGATCCTGGCAAGGCAGTCTTGTTTGGTGCACTACCTGAGTACCAATGTTTGATCAAGCAATACAAGGACAAAGGTTGTCCACGGATAAACCGAGCAGTAAACAAGCAGTGTCCACTGTGAGAACAATCCCATGGTGCCCATCCTACCTTTAAAATGACCATGTGTGGCAGCTATATAGGGAACACTACCATAGGCGGATCTAGAATTATGGTAATGGGTGGTCCCAGATCTAGACATAATAGCAGAGGGACATTTGCGCGGAGTAGCTGCGCGACAAAGAGGGGGCGTGGCCTCATGGAAAGGAGGCGTGGCATCACAAAAAGGGGTGTGGTATTACACTTTAGACCATACACAGTAATGCCCATTACACATAAAGCCACATGCCGTAATGCCAATTACACATAAGGCCACACACCATAATGCCCATTACACATTGTGCCACACATCATGATGCCCATTACATACTATATAACAAACCGTAATGCCCATTACATATTTGCCACATAAGTGCTGCTTACCTACGTGCTCATTGCTAAGGGGTTCTTGCTTGATGGCACCATAGTACCCATTACACATGATGCCGCACACCATAGTACCCATTACACATGATGCTGCACACCATAGTACCCATTACACATGATGCTGCACACCATAGTACCCATTAGACATGATGCTGCACACATAATGTCCCTTACACATGATGCTGCACACATAATGCCCCTTACACATGATGCTGCACACATAATGCCCCTTACACATGATGCTGCACACTGTAATGCCCCTTACACATTAAGCCACACATTATGCGTAATGCCCCCACATACCGCCACTTGTAGCGTCCCTTAAGCAATGCCCCCAAAAGTGCCACTTACTGTAAATTTTGATATGAGCCTTTGCTGCTGCAGGGAGAGATGGAGAGCAGTGCAGCTGCTTCTATGGGGAGAGGAACAGAGCGCAGCGCAGAGCACGCTCCCACTCCCCTCCTGGTGTCCCCTCTAGCCGAGTGGACATTTGAAATATTGTGCGCGCTGTTGTTGTGCGAGACATCGGGGGAGCACGCCGGGTGCCGGCACCACATGATTAAAGGGTGAGGTGAAAGCGGGGAGAAGAATTGGAGCAGAAGCTGCAGGGGTGACAGTCATTGACAGCTGGGCAGAGAGCAGGGAGCTCCCCGGCTGTATTCAGAGCACTGCAGGTCACGGCTGTTTGAAATAATACCCCTTTCACAACAGAAAATGCAGGGATTTACCCGGGAATATGGTCCCAGGATCATGCAGGGACATTCCCAGGCTGACCCCTTATACACCAGCCTAGTCCCTGCATTTTCTGGTGTGAGGGGGAGAGACACCCACTCCCATCTCCCTACCCTCCTTTAACCAACCAGCTATATCTTCAGAACCAACTGACACCAGTATCATATTGAAGAACTTTTGAGTTGGCTTCGAATGATTTTGGTCCCGTGAAACTGGGCTGTTTGGTTCCAGAGAAATCTGCCCTCAAAGAACATAAACAGTCATGAAATTACATTTAAGAAACGAAAAAAACTGTTTAACCTCAATATCCCTGGAACCAATTAACCCATATGGATCCAGCCTGGTATCAGATTAAAGGCCCAGCGATTTGGGTTCGACTGAGATCAACCTCGAGCTTCAGTGATGCTGAAGGGGGAACTGGCAGCCGTTGAACTGGGTGGGGGTCGGAATTAGCGGGTCCCATGTTATCCTATAGGGAAAACGTTCCATTTTTGCCTGGCCGTATCTCCGGTTCCCAGGGGGCTAGAGACATGGGGCTGGGCTCGTTGGAAAGCCCCATCACTCAGCTACAAAATGGGCTAATTGGTGGTCCTGTGCACCCCCGGACCACCCCCTATATTTGCCTATGAACACTACTTAGTTTACAGTGGGCAACATGACCAGTCATTAAAAGTGTGTGTTTAAATGCAGATAGAAAAAAATAACTGTTTCATTGGGTGAACAGTGTAAGCAAAATACAAACAGAAATATAAACATGAATAAAATTATAATTTTAAATTAGTTTCTTTCAGCACCAGGACAAAAGAGGATGAGTAATTGAAAATGGGCAATACAACGTGCAGTCCAGCCAAACGAAAGTTTACAAAATTGTAAATAGTAAATGTAATTTTTTCTTTTTTATGGGAAGAAAATGGGTCCCATCTACTAAGCTGGCCCGGCCATGTTATGCCCATACGGAGCAAGGAGCCCTGTGGAGTCTGGGTAAGCATTGCAGCCTTGTAGCAATGAGGAGACCAGGTAGGGGCGAAATGGCTCTCAGATGGGTCTTTTCCTCCAGCGAGGTCCAACTTGTTTCTTGAAAGATTCTTGAAAAAGTGCTTGTATAGCACGAAACGCGTTGGTCACAGCGTTGTCCCGCCTGCCCCTGCACCCAACATCCAAGCCGCAGCTGTGGCCCCCGGACTCTGTCACGTCACCATCTGCACGAGCAGGGCAGCCGAGAGGGGGGGGGGTACTAATTACCCGGGCCCAGGCTTGCTGGAGGGGCCTCTGCGGGGCCCTGGTCCGGCACCTCCCCTCTCCCTCCGTACCTCCCAGGTAGCAACAGCAGCACACACTTCTACAGCATGCGCTGTGCTGAGAGCAGGCTCAGCATGAGTGTTTCACTGACAGTGTGAGAGGTCATGCTGAGCCTGCTGACAGCACAGCACATGCTGTAGGTGTGTGCTGCTGCTGCTGCTGCTGAGATTACACTTTTTAGAGTTTTCTTTCACCCTCCTCTAAACACTTTGGGGGTGTGGTCTAAGTGCAGGAGGTGCCCACACTTTGGCCACGCCCCCATAATATTATCGGGGCCCGTCATTCCTCTCAGCTGCCCTGTGCACGAGTCGGGACGGAGTACAAGAAGACGCGGCTCTGCTCTAATGCCGCATCTCCGTTTCTCCCCCAGCAGCAACTTAAGTTAGAGGTAGGGAAAGCACTTAGGACCACAGACATTCATGTAGCTCACAAGGGAGCTGTAAACATTTATTAACCTTTTTTTATTTTTCAGGTGCTTTCTATTCATTTTTCCACTTCTTCATTTTTTTCTACTTCTTCGTTTCTTCTGCTTTTTCTTATCTCCTTATTCATCTTAAAACAAAGAGCGCTCATTTTCCTTTTTATTTACATTGCATTACTTATTGAGCAGCTTAACATATTTTCTAGCGCAGTGTTAACCCCTTGCTTGTATCATTTAATATTTGGCCCTGTTTTCTCCACTCACTCTGATCGTGATTCACTTTTCTAGATTACAGACTTAATCTCTTGTATAAGCATTGCATTGCATTGTGGGAGAATATATACTAACGCCTGAACTCTCATGTGGTCTGTTGTAATCCACAAGATTACGCCCGCAGGTGTCATGGTGCCTTACTAATGTTTCATTTGTAGACATTGAGATATATCTCCCACTAATATACTACAACCTTTCCTATCTCAGGTTTTTTCATTCTACCTCTGCAGTTTTATAGTGTTATTAGTGGACCCTACACCCATGCACACCACTGTTACTGGTGAATGGGTAGAGCTCCACCTGTTTGCTTTCAATCCCCATGTGTTATTATTTAATGTCTAGGTATCATGGGCTTTTAGCCCGGATCACCTTCATGTTTTTTCTGTTATGCCCTCAGGTAGGCGGGTTTCCCATTAATTTATGCTCTTCTTCCTATAATTCTTATGTTATAATGGGCATTCCCATTATCTCTGTGTTATTTATTATGTTTTTTCTGTTTTTATAATTGTCCTGTCACCCCCATGTTTGTCTTGCCCCCCCTATCTTTCCTCCTCCTTTCCATTTCATTCATGTTTATTCTACAATGTATTGTCTTTAGTATTTTCACATAGATATTTATGTCTGATTTAACCATTGGCTTGTGGAACATAGACGGCTTCAAATCCCCAACAAAATGACAAAAGATTTTCCTGTGCCTGAACAGACAAGGTATGCCTGTCTTCAGGAAACACACCGTGTACCTGCAGAAAACATATAATTAAATATGCTAGGCTTGAAAGTTCTTGAGTCCAGCCTTTACACATCAAAAGCATGTGGTGGTGTCACTTTATACAATCATCCATTACTCATGAAGTCATGAAGTTTTAGAAACAATTGCCCTCACACCATTTTTAAGCCATATATCTTTTGTAATGTTTACACCCCTAATAAATATTCTAAATCTTTTTTTTTTTCCAAAAATTAACAGCACTCCGGTCACCTAAACTGTAGGGATTCCTTTTTGTATGTGGAGACTTCAAAGTCATCTCCTCTTCCCTTCTAGATCGCACCACCACAGCTAAATATTCCCATACACTCCCCAAGCTAGTTGTCCCTGCTTTTACTAATAACCTCAAATAATTGATGTATGGAGGGCGCTGCATCCGACAGACAGAGAATATACCTGTCTTTATGCTGCTCATTCCAATTTATCGAGAATCAACTACATTCTCATTTCACCCTCCATATTCTCCTCGGTCAGTGAGGCCTGTATAGATCCAATAGCTCTCTCCAACCAAGCCCTCATCTACTTAACACTAGGCATACCACCCTCTACCCCCAAATACAAAATATGGAAATTCCCTTCTTATCTAGCCAAAACATCCCTAATATTTTGAAATTAATTAGAGATGGCTTGGAACTCTTTTCAATCAGAAAACATAGATCATTTAATCTCAGACCCTAAATTGTTTTGGATGTCTGCTAACACAGTCAGCAGCAGTTATATACCCTCTTAAATCCCCTATAGGTACTTTGACTACATCAAACATTTAAATAGCTGAAATGTTATGCCTCTTATTTATTTATTTATTTGCAGTTTCTTATATAGCGCAGCAGATTCCGTTGCGCTTTACAATAGTAGACAGTGATAAAACAAACTGGGTAACAGACAGACTTGGTGGTTAGAGGGCCCTGCTGCAAGCTTACAATCTATTAGGTACATAGGAGGGAAACACAAGGACAGGCATCAGTAATAGCATAGCAGTCCCAACAAGTTACAAGTCCAGAAGGGAAGCTATATAATACATATGTGCCTCAGAGGGTTATGCGTGTAGAACTTAAATATGATAGGCTTGCCTGAAGAGGTGAGTTTTCAGGGAACGCTTGAAAGTTTGGAGGCTAGCAGAGAGTCTAATTGTGCATGGAAGGGCATTCCATAGGATGGGAGCAGCCCGATGAAAGTCCTGTAATAGTGAATGGGAGCTAGTGATCCGCTCAGATCCGCCTCTTCTACCTTGCCTTATACTCTGGCACCCTCCTTCCTCACCCACCTTTTCTTGCACCTCTATGACAAGACTTCTGGTCTATGCATTGCTTCAAACAATTAAAATTAAATCAAGTTGACAACTTACAGTACTCTCCCCTATTACTCTGCAGAAGGTGGAGGGGGCTAACAAGCAGCTGAAGTGTGAAAGGGCTCCTAGCCCAGAAGGCATAAGTGGCGATTTTTATAAAATGCTACAATCTTGTGTTTTGCCAGTTCTTGTGTACTTTTTTGACTGCTTGATATCCTCTGACACCCCTCCAATACATTCAATTCAGCCATTATGAGAGTCATACCCAAACCTGGGCATTTCCCACCTGCCCTGGTTGTAACCACCCATATCCCTACTTAATCTTGACTATAAGCTTTTTACAAAAAATTATAGCTGCCCAATTGAAACCTATAGTACCATCCATTTATCCACTCAGACCAGACAGCTTCACATGGGGAAGACAATCATAACTTAATATCCATAAAGTGCTTAGTGCTATCTCTGCCTCCTCATCTCAGTCTTAAATGTAGACCCTATAATACTGGCACTAGATGCCGAAAAGGCCTTTGACTTAGTAGAATGGTCCCACCTATACAATACTCTCACTTAAATTGTATTCCCTGAAGACTTTGTAAGCATTCTGCATTTAACTAATCATCACCCTTACACATAAATTGCCCTCAATGGTTTGCTGTCAGCCCTCTTCACCATTTGCAAAGGTACACGAGAGGACTGCCCATTATCCCTCCTATTGTTTGCCATAGTATTAGAACCCCTTGCTATTGCCCTAAGATTCTCATCCTGAATTTAGAAAGCCGCCCTGAGCACGGTGACCCGTGGAATCTCCTTTGCCCCATTGCATTCACCAATTTAGACAATATCAATTACCGGGCCCCGGTGCAGACGGCACAGACGGTGCCTTCACCAAAAAGCTGCCCTGTCTGACAAGTGAGCATACAGCCCAGGACCACGGGCTGATATCCACTGCATGTTCGGCTTTCACCAACAGCAGCCGTCACATTACCGCCTAGAGCAGGCAGACTCTACCCCCTGCCCAGCCTGCTGGATGGTTCACAACCTGGAGTTCAGAGACGCCATAAGAAAAGATCAGCGGGACCTGCACTGAGCAGCCAGTGGTTTGGCAACCATTGTCAGCAGACATCTCCACACAGACAGCCCGATGACCGGCCACGGGCACTAATAGATCCGATAAAGGTCCATCCAATCTGAAGATATCAGAGCTCGCATTGGCATCCCTGCTTCTATCCTATTCCAACTTGGAGATCGATGTGTGAGTAACACTTACTCCCCCAATAATATTTTATTAACTGGGAGAACATTTACAAATTTATAAATCCGCAGATACAACTCTCTCTTCTGGAACTTACAGCTGCCTAATGATGGATGTATAAGACACCCTGTGCTGTTAAGCACTTACTAGCCAGGATTTATTTCAGTACTGGTTTATAATATGGCCATTTTTTTTAATCAATTTTTTCTTTTTGTTTTTATATGTTTTTTTGCATGCATGCAATTATTCTTATGAATTTATAAATATTGATTATAGTTATTAAAGTGTTGTTTTGTGTACATACGGCACCTGATGGCTTTTTCCCTTCGCACTAAGATTCTACCTGCTCTAATCGCCCTCATGTCCTGCCCGAACCTCGCTGCCTCCCTCTATAATGACACCCTATCTTCGGCATTGGACTCTGCCTGCCCTCCCTCCTCTATCCCCCTTCGATGCTCCAACCCCCAACCGTGGCACTCACCTATCACCCGATTCCTTAAAAAGTGCTCTCGCACTGCTGAGCGCTTCTGGAAGAAATCACGCTCCCTTGCGGATTATCTCCATTTCAAATTCATTCTTTCCTCCTTCAGCTCTGCCCTTGCTCTGGCCAAGGAATCCTACTTTAAGTCCCTCATCCTTTCCCAATCATCCAATCCCCGCAGGCTCTTCGCCACCTTCAACTCCTTGCTCTCCCCCCCTCCTCCAGCTCTTCCGTCCTCCATCGTAGCCGCTGATTTTGCTACCTACTTTTCAACCAAAATCTCCTCTCTCAGGACTGCCATCACTGCTGCCATGACCTCACCCTCTCCCTCCTCCCCTCCTACATCTCCACTCCCCTCCTTCCAACCCCTGTCCTCATTTTACCCCACCACTGCTGCTGAAGTCCACTCTATCCTTCAATCCGCTTCTCCCTCCACCTGCCCGCTTGATCCTATCCCCTCCAATATTATCCGTCGTCTCAGTCCATCAGTCTGCTCTCACCTGGCTCACCTCTTTAATCTTTCCCTATCCTCTGGGATCTTCCCTTCCTCCTTCAAACACGCTCTTGTCTCCCCAATTCTCAAAAAAACAAATCTGGACCCCAACTCTCCATCCAACTACAGGCCCATCTCCCTCCTCCCTTTTGCCTCCAAACTCCTAGAACGTCTGACCTATAATCGTCTCCTAAGCCACCTTACTGCTAACTCCATTCTAGACCCCCTCCAATCCGGGTTCCGCCCTTTACATTCCACTGAAACTGCCCTGACCAAAGTCACTAACGATCTACTATCGGCTAAATCCAAAGGCCTCTTCTCTATCCTCATCCAGCTTGATCTGACGGCTGCCTTTGACACTGTTGACCACCCTCTCCTGCTCAACACCCTCCGCTCCTTTGGCATCACTGGCACGGTCTTCTCCTGGTTCACCTCATACCTCTCCGATCGCTCCTTCTCTGTCTCCACTCCGAGCTCCTCCTCTCCTACTACCCCCCAGCCAGTCGGTGTTCCCCAAGGGTCAGTCCTTGGCCCTCTCCTCTTCTCCCTCTACACCACCTCTCTGGGCACCCTCATCAGCTCCTATGGTTTTCATTACCACCTTTATGCTGATGATACCCTAATCTATCTCTCCTCCCCCGACTTATCCCCATCACTTCTGTCCAAGGTCTCCGAATGCCTCACGGCCATCTCAGCCTGGATGACCCAACGCTTCCTGAAACTAAACATGGCTAAAACTGAACTTCTAATCTTCCATCCCCCGAACATCCCCTCTTCTCCCACTATCTCCATCAGCATTGGTGAAACCGAGATCACGTCCACCGACCAAACGCGCTGCCTCGGTGTCATCATTGACTCCTCCCTCTCTTTCACCCCCCACATTCGTGCTCTCTCACAGTCTTGCCGCTTTCACCTACGCAACATCTCATGCATCAGACCATTCCTCTCCACTGATGCGACCAAAATTCTCATTCACTCTCTTGTCATCTCCCGCCTTGACTACTGCAACATCCTTCTCTCTGGGCTACCTCTCACCCGCCTCGCACCTCTCCAATCCATTCTTAACGCTGCTGCTAGGCTCATCTTCCTCTCCCGCCGCTCTACCTCCGCCTCCCCCCTCTGTTTATCTCTTCACTGGCTCCCCATTCCTTTCCGAGTTCTCTTTAAACTCCTCACCACCACCTACAAGGCTCTCTCCTCCACAGCTCCCTACCTCTCTTCACTGATCTCTATCCACACTCCCTCCCGTCCTCTTCGCTCCATCGCTGACCGCCGACTGACCTCTCACCTAATCACCTCCTCCCACTCCCGTGTCCAAGATTTCTCTCGCGCTGCCCCCCTGCACTGGAACAACCTCCCGCCACCCATCAGGCTATCTGATTCCCTTACCTCCTTCAAGCGCTCCCTCAAAACCCACTTTTTTCGACTAGCCTATCCCTCCTCCTAACCTCTTTTGATCCTCCTATCCTGCCTCCGTTCCCCTCCGTTCCTACTTATCCTATTGTATTTCGTTCGTCCACCCACCTATTTTTAGTATGTTAACTCTTATGAGCAGGGCCCTCCTTCCTCACGTACTCACCCTACCTCATTACCTCACCTGTGCTCCTGTCCTGTTCTTCCCTTCCTCTACTTCATCTTCGGTCTCCTTGACTATTTTGACACCTACTTCTGAACTGATGCTGATTTTAGTTCTACCAGCTATACCCCTATTTATACTGTATCTTTCTACACACCATGTACGTTACCTTGTAATTTTTTTTGTTTTTTTTGTTTGCTATGTACGGCGCTGCGGACACTTTGTGGCGCCTTATAAATAAACGTACTACTACTACTACTATTCAGGCATCTCCATTGGTCCCTTAGATCTGGAACTCTCCCTTTCCTCAGATAATCTCTTGTTTATTTGTGTCCAACCCTACCTCTTCTATCCACAAAATCCTTAGACACATTGAATCCTTTGGCTCTTATTCTGGCTATCAAATTAATCTTACCAAGTCCGAACTTCTACACTTTCCTAGATCTATGCCCCACACTATAGACTATATTGCCTCTCTTACCTTTTGAGTAGCTAAATCCCACATCAAATATCTTGGTGTCCTCATCCCAAAAGATCAATCCCATACTTATTCTATTAACTATTCTCCACTCCTCACCAAACTCACTACCTCATTATCCAAATGGAAGCTTCTACCTTGTCCCTCCTTGGTTGAGTTGCAGTTCTACAGAGTGATTTCTTTCCCAAACAATTTTTCCTTATGCAAGTGTTACCTTTTTTAATTAACTAAACTCTTGTGGAGTGATAAAAAGCAGAGAATTGCCTTCTCTAAACTGCTGGCCCCTAGATGCTATGGGGAAGTTGAAGTCCATGACTTTTCCATGTATAACATGATCATTTTAATCAGATGTAGTTCACTGACATGACCTTAGACCCCTAGCACCCTTTAATTTTCCAAGGCCTCCAACATTCCCTTGTCCTTTTTTGTGATATCTATATTTCATGGTTACTACTACTAATCGTAAACACAAACAAAAGAAAATACCCTTTGTATTAAACCCCTAACCCTGTTACACACAATGGCGTAATGATATCACTACTCTACCATCAACTACTGCAAGTCATTAGGTAATTGTTATGAATCCACAATGAAAATTCTTAACTCTTTTTAACTTCAATAAGTACATGTTAAGTCCATCCACAGAGCCTATATCTCCCAGGCCTAATTATCTCACATTGGGCCTTATTCTGGTTGGTGCGTATATTTCCGAATACTTTCGGATGGCGTTTTTTAGCCGTCTGCGCATGCGTGGGGAACGCTATGCGCATGTGCCACGCATAGTCTCCGTACTTGTTCTCACTAATACCGTACAGAAATGTGCACCGCAATCACTCAGGAAATATGGGTGTATTATGGGCGTCATTCGGAACTACACAGGGGCGTAGTTTCAAAGTGGGCTAAACTGGGCGTAAACATGGGCGGACACGAGGGAGTGCACTCATTCTGGTAGGCGTGCATTCGGACAGCACACCGAATGCACGCGAACAAAAAGGCTAGAAATATGCGGTGTTCATAAGCAAGTATTGCTTTGCGGACACCACTCGTTCATGCGCTAGGCAATCGGAATGCCTAATCAGTACAAGCAATGTCAGCTGAACACAATACAATCCACTCCTTTACTCATTACTCATTAATTACACGCTTCTCATTGCTTCAATTGGAACCATTGCAGCTTAAATGGACCATTACTAAACACACACATATATGCTGCAGTTTTCACACACAATTACACTGCAAACAATGGACAGAACTTACTATCAATAATAGAAATAGACATGTCACTTCTACATGTAACAATTAAACCACACATTTGGGGATACAAATATACATTTATTACAATAAATTAAAAAATAAAATGGAAACCGTAACAAAATAAAAGGTACCATGCCAGGAATGTACAAAAATAATATATAATAAATACATAATTTTGTGATATACAGAACCACAGCAGAATCATTAGGAAAACATCAGGTGGCTTCACAACAAAAGTATAGCACCAACACTTCAAGTAGAGCAGACTAAAGAGGCCAACAGGGGAACCAAACAACACATTTGAAACGAAGGCAAATGTGGGGACCCTCTGCACGGGATTGGACACAGGAAGCTGACACACACAGCTCAATGAAAGATTTGGGAAGACATAAGGGTGGAGATTAATGCGGACGCAAGTTCATTTGCGGGCACATTTGGCCCTGGTAGGCTCCTTGCCACGTGCAGCAGCTCTTCGGCCACGGCCACGTTCGGATGGTGGCCCAGGTGGAGCAGATGCTGGTGAGGGGGGGGATGGTGTTCCCCCTCTGCCAGCAGGGAGTGCTGCTGGTGGGAATGCACCAGAAACGGATGACATTAGGACCCTATTACTGGAAACTAGCTCCACCATAAGCTCATTATGGTGGAGGAGGAGGTCATTTTGCCGCAGGGCTTGATCTGCCAGCACCTGCAGGCTTGCAGCCATGGCCTGATGGGCCTCAGCCATAGCCTGCAGGCTTCCAGCTATTGCCTGCTGGGTGCTGACAAAACCCTGCATGACCTCCTCGGTCCTACGCATCCGCTCTGATGCCAAGTCTCCCTGCTGGTGAATGTGGCCAAGCACCTGCCCCCACCTGTCGTATTCGGGGTTGGCCGGTGGCTGCTGCTGCTGCTGCACCGGCCTGGCACTGGTGGCAGGTGGCACAGACTCCTCCACCTCCTCAAGACATTCTTCACCAAGCGGTGGGGATGCTGGTGAAAGAGAAAATTACAATTACAACACATTCCAAGAAAATTATTACCAACTACTTATGCCATGGCAAATAATTACCTTCAACAAAAGCAGCAAAGACTTCCGCTGGTTACTCGCTATCCATGGTGCTCACCCCCCGGACCTCCTCTACTGCAATGCAGCACTCTGCCATCTCCTCCAGGGGGGTGAGCTTCAGCCGGCCTGGCATGGGGCCAGCCCCAGAGGTGTGGCTGTGTTCCCACCGCTTGGTCAATTTCTTCTTGAGGTTGGTTTTAAAGTCGTGCCACCTGCAATCAAAGTTTACATATTACTACATGTCACTCCTCATGTTTGCTGTACCAACCATTGCAATCTGCAACAGATTACAACATGTGCTTCATTACACACAACTTACAATCATTGAAAATATAAAAACAACCCTTAGAGGATACATTCACACTCACCCTACAATAACTATCGATTACATGACATGGCAAACATGTCTGTGGCTCCAAGCAACGTGACCAGCCATTTCCCAACTCCATCTAACATCTATTTTAAACATTACTGGTCTTCTACACATGAACTTGCCTCTTCTTAACGTGCTCTGCCTCACGAACTTGTGGAGCCACCGCATTAATCTCCGCAGTTATGTCCTCCCAAATCTTCCATCTCCTTGTGTGTGTCAACCTGTCCTGTGGACACTCGATCCAATCCCGTGTGCGGGGTACCAGGATGCCAAGCTCCTGCGCTTCGAATGCCATGTTTCTGCTGCTTGGTTCCTCCGTTGGCCTATTTCGGCCACGGCCACGGCCACAGCCACGGCCACCTGTCGCTGTACTTGAAGTGCTGGCCAGGCTACTCTGTTGGGAAGCCACCTGTTGTGTTCCCAATGATTCTGCTGAGGCAGAAGATGGGCCAGCTGCTGCTTGGGCTGATGTGGATGGCCCAGCAGCCTGCTCATCTGCCCCTGGCTGGTCTGTGCTGAGGGGCACATAGGAGGTGATGGAGTCCATGCGTTCCAAAAGATCCTGGCACTCCTGGTCAGATTGTGAGCCACCCATGTTTGCAACAACATTGCAGTTTTCTAGCACACCTTTATACCCTATTTCTGTAATTGGCATACATCAGCGACACCCTGCGTTCCGTGTGGCAGCGTTCCGTACGGCAGCGTTCCATACGGCAGCGTAGACCGTGCGGCGCATAGGCCACGCCCCTACCAGCGAAAAAAAAAAAAAAACCTGGCAAACTTAGTAAGTCTGATTTAGTAGCTAATTGCAGATTTGTACACCAATGACCAACTAAAACTGTGGTCAGACATGAAATGTATATGTAAATGTACATTTGTACTGTGCACTTGTTTGGTATGTACTACAAATGACACTAACCATTCCATATGTAAATCCAGTCCACCACTCAGGCAATAGTAATCAGTGCTTGCATCCAAATCACATGTGAAAGGTGTCCAAATACTGGCTTGATGCTAGGTACATTTCATTCCACATCTCTAGTGTGGGCCGGTAGAAGTTAAGTGTACACATGGCACCATGGCCTAATATTGGGAAAAGGTCTTGCACTATTTGCTATGTTTCTGCTGTATAGCTTTCACTATAATAAAGCTGTTTGGTACCTTGTAGAGTTAGGTGTAACTGGCCAGTGATGCAGACTATTTCACCTGTTGTTTTCACCCATGTTTGGTGAATGTAATAGATTATATATAATGGGTTGCAAACTTCTTTCACCCTGTCTGTTTAGGAGATACTAAGTAATGGCATGGTCTGCTCAACTATGCAAAGGTACAGCAAGTGTGGTTTGGCGATGCAATGGGTTAGCCGTCTGTTGTGGCGCATACACGCTGTTAATGACAAAATGAACAATAAAGTTAATACCAAATATCACTCTGAACAACCAATTACAGGACATGATTGCTTGAATTGTGCCATTGCTAAGATGGCGGCCTATGGTAGAGCAGCACCCTTCTCTGCCGTGGAGCTGAGGGCACTGGTCTCCATTATGGAGACCAGGCTGGGGCGTGCGGGGCCCTTCATAACTTACCGCCAGAAGCGCCAGGCATATGCCGCTGCCTGCAGGCGCATATTCGCGCGCACCCAGGTGCGCAGGACCATCGCCCAGCTGGAGCGTGCGATGGTCTGATCTGAGGCGCCGGCAGCCCGAAAAGCTCCAGCAAATAAGGGCCAGCATTCCACGATGTAAGTGTTTACACATTAAATGGCCAATTGTACATTAATGCTTCCATGACCTTTTTTTTGGCAATAAGGTAACCTGGTTAATCATGAGTTAAACATGGCATACACTATCTGTGTGGTACTTCATGTTTGACAGGCTGTAATGTGGGTCTAATATGTCATTCTTTTTGCTGCATGATGAATGAACAAATCATGTGCCTTATTTAACACTCTGCATTTTGATTTTCCTTACAGCACGTGACCGTGCAAGACAGGCCCGTGAGCAGGGCCAGGAGGAGGAGGCCGCTGAAAAAGTGGCCGAGGAGGAGGCCGCTGAAGAAGTGGTACAGGAGGAGGCCGCTGAAGAAGTGGCCGAGGAGGAGGCCGCTGAAGAAGTGGCCGAGGAGGAGGCCGCTGAAGAAGTGGTACAGGAGAAGGCCGCTGAAGAAGTGGCCGAGGAGGAGGCCGCTGAAGAAGTGGCCGAGGAGGAGGGCGCTGAAGAAGTGGTACAGGAGGAGGTGGCCTCGGAGGTCTTGGACGAGGAGGAGGCATGTGAGGTGGTGGAGGAAGAAGGAATTGGTAGGTAAACATAAGGCATCTATATAATAAGTTGAAGAGTCTGTGTGCGTGTGTGTGTGCGTGCGTGTGTGCGTGTCCGTTGCATTGCGTTGCATTGGCAACAAGATACCTCTGGACCCGGTGGTGTGCACCTCGAAGCCGTTTTTGGGAAATTTCACTTAGAATTTTAAAAAAACACCAAGTTTTAATTTTCCTTCATTGATGATCTGGGGAAAAGATCGACGATCTGGGAAACCGTAGACGAAGGAACAACTCCACACCTGATTTCATTGCTGTCATTGAGTATGACAGACACATTCTAACATTATGGTGAAGGCTTTAAACAATTAGGAAATAATTGAGGATATACATAGACCACACAACACACACACGTACACATTGTACACGCACAGGCGTGCGTAGCACATTTCATTAGGGGGTGCACATTTCATTATGGGGTGTCTTACACGCCCATTGGGTGTGTCTAACACCACCAATCAGACGTGTCTACCATCAGCTATTGGCACTCTCTACAATATAAAACGTCTCTCAGCCACACCGTAATCTTCTGCCTATTTCAGTTTTAATCTTCTAATTACTCGGCATGGGTGACACAGGTATGTAGGGATATGAAAATGGTCTATTACAATTAACAATGCAAAACACACATACTTGATTGTTGGGCGCTTGTTTTAATGGAATACCAGTTCTAAAAAGCAAAAGTATATAAGGGTGGTCACAGCATTAGGGGGTGCCTGTGCACCCCTAACACTCTATGTGCGCACACCTATGTGTACACGCACACACACACACAGTACACCACATACGCACACATAGCACACACCACACACATTTATACGTAGAGCACCTCACACACTTAAGCTGTGTACACACGGGGGAGATAGGGGCTGAATCGCTGGAAACACACTGCATGCATTACAAATCCATACACACTACAACACACACCCAAAAACAGTACAACATACACACAACTCCTGGCTTCAATCAATTCTATGGAGACGGACCACGATAAAATGGCCGCCCCATGAAGCAGACAGGTCTCTGAAACTGTTTGCGGTATGGGGCGGCCATTTTATCGTGGTCCGTCTGCATAGAATTATTAAGTGAAGCCAGGAGGGGAGCCGGGTCGCGCAGACAGGTAAGCCTGCGGCGATGGGGGGGGGGGCACCGGCGGCCGGGGTGGGGAGGGGGGGGAGGCGCTCCCCCATTAACGGCCGGGGTGGGGAGGCCGGCGGGGAGGGGGGAGGTGCCCCCCATTAACGGCAGGGGGGCGCCCCAAACAAAGCTACGCCACTGAGTAGACACACACTTAAACATTGCCAGGATATGCACAGCACACTACACACACATATATATACGTAGCGCACCTCACAAACTTACACATTCGGCAGATATACACACAACACACACACATAACACACAACTCACAGTACAACACACACCAACATTCACTACAACACACACCCAAAAACAGTACAATACACAGAACACACACTTAAACATTGCACAGATACACATAACATACCTCTAACAGCACAACACACACCCACATTCACCACACACACCCAAAAAACAGTACAACACACACAAAACACACACATTTAAACATTGCACAGATACACAAAGACACAACACACACATACTGTATATACATAGCACACCTCACACACTTACGCATTGGACAGATACATACAATATAACACACAAAACCACATACACAAAAACAGTACAACACACACAAACACACAGAACACATAAAAAATAATTTGCCGTTTATTTAACAGTCTGTACCGGCAAATAAAAACTGTACCTAATGTACCATTTCTACTTTGTTCCCCATATCCGTCTCTCCAGTCCTCCAGTTGCACTGAGAAATCTTTGTCCTGGCCAATGCACCCATTGATCAATACAAAGTGGGTACACTGCACTCACCCTGTTAGTCAGTTGGATATCAGGCACTGCTCTGCCTTAAGGGTTTCCCAGACTCATTTGGTTCACAGATAATGTTTGGTCGATGGGCATGAGCGCTGCATGCATTTGTTTGAATGTTATGAGTGTAAGAAGTTGAAGAATAAGACTGAGATGAAGATTTGTCATGTTATAGTGTACAATTTACTCAATAAATCGTGAAAAAAATATGTGTACATAGAAGTACAATCAAAAAATGAAAGTAGGATTAAAAAATAAATGATGATTCAAACTGATAATTGTTTGGATGGCGGTGGGTTGCGAAACAAATCTATAGGTGGAGGGGGTATGGATATTGTGGGCATAATTGGTGTTTGGTACACCTACAGGGGGTACCCAGATGATGAGAAATTTTCACTACAGTGTCACCGTAGGGGGATTTCCAATTGGGGTTCAGGTGGTCTTTTAGGGACCCCTTTACAATCCCGTTGGTCTCTTCTCCTGGAGCCTATGGTCTCCCTCAGTGATTGACTATTGATGATTGTGATGGCTGGTATCAGTGGATTGGCTCGGCGGGTGTAGGGAAGAATTTGGGCCATTGCACCCATTTCCAGTGGGGCATTACAGTGGTGCGGGTAGCGTGCGTCGCGTCATGACATCATGTGGCCAGGCCCGTGGACCTGCTCCCACACTCAGGGGCTGCCCCACTGTTTGGTAGAGATGCCCGGTGCATGTGCTTTACAGATCCCCAGACCTCAGAGACTGCTGCAGGTTCGGTGAGGGGAGTGGCAGTGGCAGGGAGCAGTGAATTTTTAATTAATTATGGCGGTGTAAGTAACGCCCACCCCGGTCCCCACGCACTCAGCGCCTGTAATTACACACCCTAGAAACTGTACAATTTGAAAGTATAGAAATGGAGGTGTGGCCACGTCCCTTTCTGATTTTGTACCGATTTCTGACCCTCAGATGTTGGAGGATATGTCATACAGTAGGTGCTAAATCTCAGGAGTGGATGTGGAATTCATCAACACATACAAGTTATCAACTCAGGAGCGTTGTGTTTCAAACAACAACACCAAACCTGATTTCATTGCCGTCATTGAGTATCAATGCAAACACATTCTAACATTATGGTGGAATCTATAACAAATTACAATCTTAGGTCTTTGGCACAGCATATTGTAAGATGACATTTTTCAGCAATTTTGGTAATAAAGAAACCCCAAGGGTTTCCCGGGCAACGCCGGGCGGGTCAGCTAGTCATTAATAATTGGTGGTACTTCTATTTGTTAGGTACCACTGGTGAATCTAGTGTGCTTTACTCTATTATTAATTAATAAACAAAAGTGGGTTACAACAGACACACTAAGGGGTTATAGGCCCAAGCAAAAAACGTGGAAGGCTCACGTAGGTGATGAGTGTTTATTTATGTTTATTTATGGAGGGCCTTTCTATACTAGCAGAAATAAAACATCAATGGAGTATGGTCAGGCGTGATTTATAATGGAGTCACAAGTGGGCAGTTCCCCTGGGCCCCCCTCTAGCCAGTTGGCCCGTGTTGTTGCCATGTATTTTGCAAAGCTATTTTGTAGGATGGATTGACTTTAGAAATTGTGGGGTGTAAGGAAGCCGATTAGTGCAGCAGTTTCACCTATCTGGCAATGTGACAATGATTCATGAAGTAAGGGGTAGAGGGACTAGGCTAGCCTTTAAATATGGTATCCATCCATCCATCCATCCATCCATGTATCTATCCATCCATCTATGTATCCATCTATGTATCTATCTATCTATCTATCATGCAGTTTAGCTATTAAGCAGTGACATGCAGGTATATATGTATGGCAAAATGTGGCATGTTGTATTGGATGTAGCTTTCTAGTAGATTGGTGAGTGTTAAGGCAGGAGATTTTTATCAGTCACATATTCAGTAGTGTAAGCCAGTGTGTGTGTGTGTGTGTGGGCCCATTTTTCTTTTTACCATTACAAACAGTATTGGCTATGTAATTGTTTGTATGTATGATTTATCATGCTGTAGGTACTTAGGATTGACTGCACAAGGTCAACCTGAATAGCATAATTAATGTTGTTCCCCCTTTAACATGCCCACAGATCCCCAGAGGCAAGAAGGCGAGGGCTTAAGAGGGGCGCTACTCAGGCTGCGGCAGCACCTTCTTGTCATGGCCGCAGAGGTGGAGGCTGTATGTGACCTGCTGCTGTAATTTTTTTTAAATTTTAAGATTTTGTTATGTCATAATAAATATTTGTGTTGAAAGTTCAAAGTGGTCTGTGTGTTATTGTTTTATTTTACAGTATAAATATAACTATAAGTATATAACTTTAAATAATGATGTTTAGTTATGTAAGGTGCAAAAGGTATATACATATGCATAGATAACACATGGGCGTAAAGGGGCAAGAAAAAACGCTGTGCACTTAGCATGATGAAAGGGTTAATCTAAAGTGGTAGTCAAGTGTTTAATTATCAATTAGATAAATAATAGATGACCATTAAAAACAATCCCTTTTTAATGAAGTTGCCTAATTGCATAAGCGGGTCATGGTACAGATTTGGGTCTTATGAGAATAGTGTTGATTTGAGCGTAAATACACTGCATCGGTGCGTAAGGCCAGGTTTCCGTACGTTCTGACGCGGTAAGACCGTGCTTACGCTGTAAGACCGTGCAGAATCTGTGTGTGTCCACCGCACACGCAAGGTTTGTATGTCGTCCGTACATACAAATGCGGAGGCTCGGGGGGCGTTTCTACGGACGATGTCCGCACAGCGTGGCATGCGGACTGCTGCGTACGAATTTGGGAAAGTACGCACCGATCAGAATAAGGCCCATTGTACCTACGGTCACAGGAGAATGTCCTAAATGTGAAAATCCAAGGTGTCCAGCTTCCATTGCTTCTGGGAATGTCAGAATATATGCTATTTTTGGAACAAATTGCATAATGATATTAATATAGCTTCATTAACTGTGATTTAGGTGAACATAGAAAATCTTACTTCCGCTACTCATACTAATGGTTACAAATGCTGCTGCTGCTACACGTTCCCTCCTCCACTCCAGTGATATATGCATCTCCCCATTCTTCATTCCACTACAGCCATCAGTGAAAAACAACCATAGGGACAGGCGGCACTGTGCACCAGTGGTTACAGTACCCACCAGTGATTGGACGGATCATCCTTCTGTCCGACTCCCTCAGGTGCCACTGCTGCAGCAGTTCCTAGTGTCATGTAAAGTCATCAGAGAACTGACCCATGGGTTACATGTGCATCTTTAACTGAGGTTGCAGGCTGGGCAGTAGGGTGAGAGGGTTTCTGTTCAGAAAAATTGCAGGAGCCTGGAAGTTGGATGACCAACATCAACATCCCAATGCTCAGAATCCCTATAAGGTTCCAGTAAGGATGCCTCTCCTAACCCTCCCTACCAATGCATAAATCAAACCCTTCCCCACCGCCTATAGCCTAACCGTAACTAGTGCATAAACCTAACACTCCCCACCACCTAAAGCCTAACTCTAACTAGTGCATAAACCTAACCCTCCCTGCCACCTGTAGCCTAACCCTAGCTAGTGCCTAATCCCAACCCTTCCTACCGCCTATAGCCTAACCCTAACTAGTTCATAAACCTAGCCTTCCCCAACACCTATAGCCTAACCCTAACTAGTGCATATCCCTAACCCTCCCTACCGCCTATAGACTAACCCTAACTAGTGCATAACCCTAACCCTCCCTACCGCCTATAGCCTAACCCTAACTAGTGCATAACCCTAACCCTCCCTACCGCCTATAGCCTAACCCTAACTAGTGCATAAAACTAACCCTCCCCAGCGCCTATAGCCTAACCCTAACTAGTCCATAAACCTAACCCTCCCTACCGCCTAGAGCCTAACCCTAACTAGTACATAAACCTAACCTTCCCCACCGCCTATAGCCTAACCTTAACTAGTACATAAATCTAACCCTCCCCACCGCCTATAGCCTAACCCAAAGTAGTGCATAAAACTAAACCTCCTCACCGCCTATAGCCTAACCCTAACTAGTGCATAAACCTAACCCTCCCCACCACCTATAGCCGAACCCTAACTAATCCATAAACCTCGCCCTCACCACCTATAGCCTAACCCTAACTAGAGCATAAACCTAACCTTCCCACCACCTATAGCCTAACCCTAAATAAAGCATAAACCTAACCCTCCCCACCGCCTATAGCCTAACCCTAACTAGTGCATAAACCTAACCCTCCCCACCACCCAGTAGCGCATGCATATAATATATAAGTCCTCCAAATGTCCGGCACTCCCCGCTTAAGTGTTGGTCCTGACGAAGGGCGATAGCCCGAAACGGCGTTGGCCATATGCACCAGTAAAGGTTGATTTTCTTTCACCAAGTCCCGGAGTGACACCTATATATATATTTATATATATATATATATATATATATATATATATATATATATATATATATATATATATATCCACCTATGCCGGCACTCCAAGTAGTCAGCTGCTCCGGTGCCACAGTTTAGTACAACTAGTGGATCCACGAAAAGAGCACTCTGGAGACTTTTCATTCAAATCAAAAACACACTGTATTGCAGTATAACGGTATTAACGTTTTCAGGACCTCAGTCCCTTCCGCTGTAGGTATCTGAGGAAGGGACTGAGGTCCTGAAAACGTTAATACCGTTATACTGCAATACAGTGTGTTTTTGATTTGAATGAAAAGTCTCCAGAGTGCTCTTTTCGTGGATCCACTATATATATATATATATATAGATATATACTTCTTGGTGGCGGCCCGGCACTCTCCCCTCTGTTTCAATGTGCCCCGGTGCCTTCCCAGAGGGAATAGGTGGGCTGGTAATGATGGGCGGCACTCCGAGGAAACTTCCAAAAGTTTTAATAACGTGAGACAGAAACCAACATTTCGGGGTGCGGTAACCCCTTTGTCAAGGTGCTCAATCAACAACAGTGTCAGAAATGAAAATGTCTTACCTAAATAAGTGAGGAGGGACACTCCCGGGCCGTCCTTACCACAGTCGATCATTTGCCCAGAACTTTTGTTATACCAAAGCCCAGACACCCCTGAAGTTTCTGTGCCAGTACCGGGTCCACAAATTACACTAGGCGTGACAATAGAGATTGTATACTCCACTGGGGCAGGAACTGATCTAAATGTTCAAATATCCTCTGTAAAGCACTGCGGAATATGTATGCGCTATATAAGAAACTATATAAGAAACTGTTAATAAATAAATAATAATACCCTAACCTAACATATTAATAAAGGTTGAAAAAAGACGTTAGTCCATATAGTTCAACCTATTTGACTTATAACTACTGACGTGAGTAAGTCATATCTATAGGATCCCCTTAGTGGCCAAAAATGCATCCAGTTTTGATTTGAATTCATAAACAGTAGTTGCTGTAATCATCCCACTGGCAATGAGTTCCAGAATGTTACTGCTCTAATTGTGAAGAATCCTCTTCTTAATTCAGTACGGAATTTCTTTTCCTCGAGCCTCAGTACATGCCCTTGTGTCATTAGTATAGACTTGTTAGTGAACAAGTCATCTCCCAGCTCCCAATGATTCCCAATTCTGTATATGAACATACTAAACATATCACCTCTCAACCTCAGATACTTCAGTGAAAACAAATTCAGTCTGGTTAATCTATCTTTGTATTCTAGTGATTTGAGACCATTTTCTAGCTTAGTCACTCTTCTCTGTACCTATTCCAATCAATTTATGTCATTTTTAAGGTGCGGTGCCCAGAACTGAACACAATATTCCAAGTGCAGTCTCACCAATGCCTTGTAAAGAGGCACTATCGCATTGGCATCCCTTTTATCCATACCCCCTTGAATGCATGCCAGTGGTTTTCTTTGCTGCTGCACTTTAGCAGTGTGCACTATTACCCAACTTTTCATCTATGATGACCCCCAAGTCCTTCTCTACAGTACAATTCCCTATAATAACTATATTTAGCCTATAAGTAGCTTGTTCATTATTGTTGCCAGAATGATTTGCTTTACATTTATCAATGGTTAACTGCATTTCCCATCTTTCCATCCACCTTTCAAGTTTATTTAAGTTACTTTGTAGTGTATCTACATCCTCTTCTGATTTAAATTCCTTACTCAATTTCGTGTCATCTGCAAATATTGCAATTTTACTCACATTGTCACTACTTATATCATTAATGAATATATTATCACTGACTTCCTCATAGAAGCTAATTAAATTAGTCTGACATACCAACGTGTTTCGTGTATATAGTACACTTTTTCAAGGATCCTTGAAAAAGTATATTGTATACACAAAACGCATTGGTGGCTGGTGAGCGTGGATTCCCCATCAAAAGACTACAAATGGCAGCCGAACGACACTCCGCCAGGAACCAAGTGATGTCATCGGCCGGGTGGCTCTGCACATATTAAGAAGCCCCATCAGAAGACTACAAATGGCAGCCGAACGACACCCCGCCAGGAACCAAGTGATGTCATCGGCCGGGTGGCTCTGCACATATTAAGAAGCCCCATCAGAAGACTACAAATGGCAGCCTAACGACACCCCGCCAGGAACCAAGTGATGTCATCAGCCAGGTGGCGCT
The DNA here is from genome assembly GCF_055691185.1 of Crinia signifera. NCBI lineage: Eukaryota > Metazoa > Chordata > Amphibia > Anura > Myobatrachidae > Crinia > Crinia signifera. The sequence continues at coordinate 325,846,408 of NC_139220.1, forward strand.
GCACATATTAAGAAGCAGCGGCCGCGATAGCGGCTCAATGGGTCAAGTGACCGGGGCCAGAAGCCTGCCTCACACTAAAGCAAATAAAGTAGGATGGGAAACTGACAGAAAAAGTCTCCCAATCAAGGAGATCCTGACTTACACCTGGGACAAGGTAGGGAAAGTTAAGGTACGTGAAATAGCAGTCCATCAAGCTCTCCTGAAGGAAATCCGCGCCACATCTCAAAACACAGTCACTCAGAAGAGTGTAAACATTTTTACATTTTAATTTAACCATTTCTTTTTTGGCAGGAAATAAAGTTTGGCTCACTATATATCTTTTTAAGAGCTCCTAAAAATATCCATCATCATTTAGTATTGTTTAAATATAGGAGCGGCTCATTACATTAAACAGCACGATTACATATATTACAGTATATAAACCATGCTGAGCCTTACTTATCACCTTCTCCTGTTCTAAGAAATTTTGGATGCTATCTCTTATTATTCATTCCAATATGTTCCCCACAATGGATGTAAGGCTTTTTCTACTTTACTTCCATATTGGTAATACATTGCTATGTGCCAGTCCCTTGGTAACGTCCCCGAGTTTATTGATCTATAGAATATCAGATACAGTATAATGGTAGTGCTATGACAGAACTCAATTATTTTAGTATCCTAGGGTGTATTTCATGCAGGTCAGGAGATTTGTTACTATTTAGGTTCTGTCATCTATTTTTGATTATTTCCTCACTCAATCATACAGTTTGTGAGCAATCAAGAGCCGAGCATTTAGGCCCTTATTCTGATCGGTGCGGATATTCCCGCATTCTTACGGTGCGGTCCGCACGCCACGGTGTTTTGCCGCGTGCGGCCATCGTCCGTAGAAACGCCCACGTGTCCTCCGCATTCGGACGGACTCACTCTTTAAGAACAGGGCGTGTTTACGGACGACATACAAACCATGCGTGTGCGGGAGAAACACTCCGATTCTGCACGGTATTACAGAGTATTACAGAGTATGCACGGGAATACCGCATCCGAACGGGAGCCAAGCGGTGCTACCGCACGTAAGCGGTGTATTTACGCCAAACAACCCACTATTATGTCTATTCTGCAATACATCACATGACCCACTTATTCAATTACCTATCCTCATACAAAAATGCTTATTTGGAATTGGAATCAATTAGATGCCAATATATCCTTACAAGCATGCCTAACACATGCATTGCACACATTAACCCTTACAGCAATTGAAGTGCAATGGTTTCAATTAAAGCACTGACAAGCGTCCTATTAGTGAGTAATGAGTAAAGGAGTCGATTCTATTGGGTTCAGGTGTTAATGGTTGTAGTCATTAGGCGTACGTTCGCCTAGCGCATGAACGAGTGGTGTCCGCAAAGCAATAGTACACTTGTGGACACCGCACATTTCTGCCCTTTTTGATCGCGTGCATTCGGAGTGGTTTCCGAATGTACGCCCCCCAACATAAGTGTACTCCCCCGTGTCCGCCCATGTTTCCGCCCCGTTTTGCCCACTTTGAAACTACGCCCATGTGTCATTCCGCATGACGCCCATAATACGCCCCTATTTCCCGAATGATAGCGGTGAACAGTTCTGGACGGGATCTGGCCGAACTGGTACCGAGTCAAGGCGTGGCACATGCGCGTTGCGTTCTCCACGCATGCGCAGACGCCGTAAACACGCGATCCGAAAGTATGCGGTAAAGTCCGCGTCAATCAGAATAAGGGCCTTAATCTGTGGTAGATCCTCTGAAGATTCTTCTTATATAGTGTAACTAGATTTTTTTGGGATTAGATTTGCTAAATATGGTTTTCAACCATTTGTATTGATTTACAGCATGATACTATTAATCTGAACTCAATAAAATCTGAAAATCTGTTTTTTTTTTGTTTCATATATTGCTTCTTAAAACATGATCGAGTTTGGCTATATATGAATTGAAAATTGTTGTGAAACTAGTCCATGTGTTATCAAGTGTTATCAACTGTGGATAAGAGATTTCCAATTCACAATGAAGTATACATCTATGTCATTATTGATAGTATTTTTATTTTCAATAGAAATAAAAGTTAAAGTTCCATAACTTTTTATTCTTCATTAATATTAATAATATTAATATAATATTAATGCAACTAAGATTTCAATTTCACAAGAACATTGGGTAAAAGCCAAATAATAATCTAATCATTGTCATCTCTAAAAATGTATTTAATTACACAAGAGATCTTCAATGAGATCTTCAGAGATTAATCAGTTTTCTTAAGAAACCTCTGATAATATTAAGACCATGTTCCGGCAATGGTATATATACTGAGCTTCACAAGCCTTTTTGTTTATTTTCATACTGCTTTGCATGAGATGAAAGGTGAGAACTGTGATTTTAGCATTTCTCCAGGTGAGTAACTTAATCCTGAATTAGTGGGCAACTAGTAATTTCAATGTCAGATTATTTTCCACTATTTAATTTGGTTACATAGGAAATATTGTATTGCTTTAAAATAATTTCAGTGTGGGGGTGATGTTGTTCATGTTTTTTATAGTAATTTTTTCAGCTAAACATTTGTCTTACACAAGATTAAAAAATAGTAGCGCTAATGACAGAATATATATTTGCAACCCACTTAATCCAGCTGCTAACTTTAATAGGATCACCAATCCTAATGAAGAAAGACAAGAAAAACAAGGCAAAAGAAAGCGCTTGGCTTTGAGGGATAAATTAAAGCCAGTCTCCTGTAGTAATTAAGACATTTAAAGATACAGAAACAAATTTAGTAACAATAGTAATATAATTTAATAATCAATTTAATAGGTACCGGCCGATACCAGACATATACAGATAAAAATAACAATAAAAAATGAAAATAAAAAATCAGGATTGGCCTGAAAGATTAAATATGCTAAAATATCTCTTATGAGGGGAGGAAAAAATACCCCTTTTTAAAATAAAACAGGATAAATTCACTTTCGCCAGCCTCAGGCTCGTGGAGGGTAAGTCTTTGTTAATTATTAACCATTATTAACAAAGACTTATCCTCCACGAGCCTGAGGCTGGCGAAAGTGGATTTATCCTGTTTTATTTTAAAGGGGTCTTTTTTCCATAATAGTTATTGATAAAATGTGTTTCCCTAAAGCTACACTTGGTATCTTTTTTTAAGAAGTCCAGAAACATTATAGCAACAGATAGACTGGAATTATGTTTTTTTTTTTTTTTTTAAATATACATATTACAGGTTGAGTATCCCGTATCCAAAATGCTCGGGACCAGGAGAATTTTGGATAACGGATTATTCCGTATTTCGGAATATTTTAATATTTCAATGATGTATTTTGAAGTATCTTGCATGTATGCTGTATAAACACATAAAATACACACAAATATATTTTATTACCACATAAAATACACACAAGTATATTTTATTTGTTCAAAAAACAAGGTTTCAAAACATGAAACAAAATTTGTGTACTATCTCAGATATTGAATTTGAATGCCAAGCAATCATTGTCTTGCACATATATAGTGCCAGTTACATATCATGTCACCAGTAATGCTGTTACAAATGTCCCCAGTGAGTTTTTAGCAAAAAAAAAAAATATTTTTTTTTCACTTTCTGGAATGTATGGTTTTCGGAATAATTCGGATAACGGATACTCGGATACGGGATACTCAACCTGTATATACATATTTGTTTGTTTGTTGTTGCATATTGGGTCTTGTTTGTTCCTAACTGAGTCTTAGATAAAGATAAAATGTATTTTATATAAAGTATATATGTATGGAGCTGTGATCCTCTTGCGGATCCATATACATAAAATGCAATAATAATAATAATAATAATAATAATAATAATAATAATAATAATAATAATAATAATAATAAATATACCACTAATAATAAAATATTACTACTACTACTACAAATAATAATAATAATAATAATAATAATAATAATAATAATAATAATAATAATAATAATAATAATAATAATACAGGTTGAGTATCCCTTATCTGAATATCCATTATCCAAAATATTCCAAAAACCATACATTCCAGAAAGTGAGAAAAACATTTTTTTTATTCAAACTTATTGGGGACATTTGTAACAACACTACTGGGGACATGATTTGTAACTGGCAGTATATATGTACAAGAAAATTATTGTTTGGCATTCAAATTCAGTGCCTGAGATAGTACACAATTTTTTTTCATGTTTTGAAACCTTGTTTTTTGAACAAATAAAATATATCATCATCATCATCATCATCAAAATACTACTACTACTACTACTACTACTACTACTACTACTACTACAACTACAACTAATAATAATAATAATAATAATAATAATAATAATAATAATAATAATAATAATAATAATAATATGTGTACTGTAAAACAGAAACTTTTTTTCCATGAGTTTAAATTTTGATCCATTTGTTTATATTTCTTCAAATGCCCATGCACCCAAATTTTATATTAAAATTGCAGCAACTAAAAGCTAATACTGTACTGTAAGAAAAACGAGGGTGGCATTAAAGGTGTTCCGTGTTCAGAGCATAGCAGCTCTATCCTGAGGAAAACAGGAGACAACACTTCTCGGTTTTTATTGGTGTGAGAATATTAGACAAGGAAATATCAACATCTCATACAGTACGGGATTCACTGTATATCCCTACTTTTCTTTAAATGAACATTTTGATTGCTTGCAATATTTGTTATTTTTAACATGAGTTAAACATTTTTCATATGCGGTACGCAGTACCCAGACCAGATACACCGTTAGGCATGAACATAACATAGACATTATGCAATACGATTAGATACAGCCTTGAATGGTGGGGAATAGCTTGACCTCAATGGTCTGAGTGGCTGGACATAGTGGTGGGGTACTACGTCGTCTAACAAACATTCACTATAACCCACTCATATAACAATACATAAAATAGTAATGATATTATAATAAAGAAAAGAGAAGAAAGAGAAAGAAATGGGAGGTGGGTGGGTGGGTGAGGAAGGGGGGGTGAAGTATAACAGTCTCTAATCGACAACTCCCAGCGCACCAGCAACATTGGTTCTTAATAAGAGAGCCTATGGGCATGGTCTAGAAACCTAAATCAATCAGCATCTAAGGGAATAGAGTAGATCAATCCAAGAGTAGCAGAGAATTGTCTACAAGATATGTGTCTAGGTGTTTTTGGTACAATGGAATTGAGCTAGTAATCCAGGAAGTGGGTGTCATATTTTTGTGAAATATGCTAGTCAGGCTCTTGTGTTTGAGAGGTAATGAGCAGGGGTGGAGGAGTAAAAGACCAGCTGGTAATTTCAGAAACTCCCATTATATTGGACCTGACCTCTCGCTCTAAAGTAGTAAGATAAGGATCCCATTTTTTATGGAATCTATAGATAGAGCCAGAGGGTACAGTATGACTGTTTTGTTTTTTGTGTCAAAATACAATTGTTGCCGCATAATGGCGTGGAGCTGTGCAAGAGATGGGGGACGTCTTTACAGTTACATTTTTTGGGGAACAGGGGTTGTGGGAATGGACCAGTGCACAGGTTAGTATTAGTTGTTTTAAAGAAGAAGTATGTTAGAATCCACAATAAAGAGAAATTAAGAGGATAAGTGTAAGCCTTATTGTTTACTTAGTAACTGTTGTGGAGGTGCTCCCTGGAGAGTAAAATAGAATATTTAGAAGGAAGAAGGGAAAGACTCTGTTTTTGTCGGGGCACTCTTACTTGGAAAATTACAAAAAATTGTAAATTATCCCATGAAATTAACAAGAAAGGGACTATAAGGATAACCTAATCACAATGTGGTGGTTCGGATAAATAGTATCACACTATTTAAGTTTTAACATTAATGTGATGATTGCATATATTAGAAAGATTTTATTTATTAATAAATTCTTAAAATGAGCACTAGACAATGACAAACAAAACCAGACAGGTAAATATAACAACAATTTAAGAGCATTTAGAGTGAGCGCTTTATAGAGGAAACCGTGAAGGGTATGATATTTAAAGTTCACAAACCCTATCACATACAGTGATAGGTATGATATTCAAAGTTCACAAACCCAAAAGGGCTATTAAAGCGTTGGCACTAAGGGACAGTTATAATTATGTTATACAGACACTGTAACACTTTTCCTTATTCTGGCTGTAAAACCAAGTTTATCGGTTATAATTGAGATACAAGGTCATTACAGTAGACCCATACAAATCTAACAGTGGGTGTGCCGCTGTGAGTCTGTATCAAACAGTAAACATAGGACATAGCAGCTCAACTGTTATGATGGATGCCCACTCACAATAGATGAGACATAAACTTGCACTAGGAGAGAGATAGATTAAAATGTATATTAATAAACATATATACCTTGTTCCAGAAGCGTCTCATTTTTGGGTGGTCCCAAAAGCAGTGGTAGAGGTTGGCTCTTGAGCTCCCACATCTGGAGCATGTTGCATCTGATAGATCAAAGCGGGCGCGGAGGGATGGTGGCACATAAACCCTGTGTATAGTTTTCACATGGACTTCTTGTAAATAAGCCAAGCTCAGCAATTTAAGCATGGTGGCATAACCAGACAAAAGCACATCGGCTGAGGGAATAGACATGTTTTAATTTGTACGAGAATTTGGTCCATTTATGAAGAAGGGTTATTATGGGGTTGGAGGCAGAAGTGTTTGGGTTTGTGTATGGTAGTGATTGAATATAGGGGTGTGTCTGGAGGAACATGAAGAAATGAGAGTTTGGGAGGTCATATGTATCCATCATCGATGAGAAAGGGAGTACTGATCCCCAGGTTTGAATACTTGATTTGCCGCATACAATCCCCTTGATTTCCATTGAATGAAGAGATTGTTAGTTAGGAAAGGTGGAAATTATGGATTACCCCAGAAAGTTACGTAGGGGGATGCTGTATGCTCAATCCCCACTTTTTTATGTAATTTAACCCAGGAATAGTAGGCATCGTGGAATAGAGGGTGATTCAGTATATTGGAAGGGATAAGAAATTTCTTTGAATGTAGCCGGGCTTTTAAAAAATATGGGTGGAATAGGTTGTGGTCTAAGTTATAGTCGGTGTACTGTGTATACCGCTGCCTAGGATCCAATCTGCCGCACATCATGATAGAATAGATATAGAGTAAGAGGAGAATTCAGAAGTGTCCATACCCCCTTCCATTCTGTCCATGACACGTTTAGTGTAAGCGATCTTAGGTTTTATTCCCCTGCCACAAAAACCTGGTGATTGTCTGCCTTAAAAGTTTTCCACCAGGTGGCAAGATACACATAGAAGCTTGGGAAAATAATAGTTTTTATTACTGCAATGATAGTGGGCGGTCAAGCCATCCCTCTAATTTCGTGGTTATCTTGGATATGGTCGTTTGGGAATTCAGGTTATATAACTGACGCACATTTCCCATGACGTGAATCCCTAAATATTTGAAGAGAGAGGTGGTGATCTTAAAAGGGAGGAGTCCGTGATGGAAGTCAGTAGTGTGTGGTGGAATTTAGAGGTAACAATTGGTGATGTAAATCTTATACCCAGCCACTGCACCAAACTCCACTATAAGCCGTAGGATCACCTGTATAGATGTATATGGTTTAGACACAAATAGGAGTATGTCATCATCAAAAGAGACTTTTAGCTGAGTCTGCATTATTTGCATAACTTTTGTATGCTGGGGATGACCGTAGAGCCATGCCCAGAGGTTCAAGGTCTACTGCAAAAAGTAAAGGTGAGAGAGGGCATCCCTGCCTGGTCCCCGTCTCAATCACAAAAGGAGCAGACAGGAAACCATTACATGAAATATGTGTTTGGGGGTTATGATAAAGAACCCAAATCCAGTCAGAGTAGAGTACAAGTGTGACCCTTTAATAAGGTTGAAGTCCTTCTCAGTGTTTAATTAGATGATAGCAAAGCTAGTGTCTGAGAGGGAAGACATAAGAAAGAGCTGCAATAACTTCATGTACGTTCACATTTGAATGACGACCAGATCAAAGGGAAAACCAGAGAGTCCAATATAGATGTACAAGGGAGCTATTTGTGTGTGAAAGGAGTGGTGCGTAAGAATTAGGAGAGGTACAGTAGAAGTGGCTGTGGTCATGGGGGGGGGGGGGTCAGTAGTCTGCTTGGCTGAGGGATTATGTGAGCAATTTCCTTATTGATTTTGGTGAGATTGAAGGGGTTGGACGACTGCTGGTTTGGTAGTGTCTTTCTGTAAGTTTGAAAGAAGGGTACTTGTTTCCTAGCACAGCCACAATCGCGGGCATCGTGTGTCATTTTTAGTGGTATACGACGCGACCGACGCGATGCCCCCGATTTTCCCATTGAAATGCATTGAAAATAGTCAAAATCGCGTCGGTCGCGTCGTATGCGGCTAAAAAAGCCTTAAATGGTCCAGACACGATGCCCACGATTTCCCCATAGGAAACAATGTTAAATGGCTCAATGTACCCGCGATGCCCCCGATTTCTTATAGGGAACAATGTTAAATACCTCAATTTCACCAAATCATCATAGGGAACAATGGTAAATGGGCCAGAAAGCCCCAAAAACACCCCATAACAGTGAAATGTCCCCCCAAAAGTACTTTACGCCACCCCACGATCAACGCGAACCCGAAGCGTGGCGAGCGGCGGCGGTACGCGTCCTCCGACCTTTTCATACCCCCACTATCCACGTCAGCGTGGAGTTGAGAATAGAATAGTGTGGCGAGCGTAGCGAGCCACCGAGCCCGAAGCGTGGCGAGCGGACACGGAAACCTTCACAGGTAAACGCGTCCCTTCGCGGGCTTCACAGGTATCCGCGTCCGCTCGCCACGCTTCGGGCTCGGTGGCTCGCTGCGCTCGCCACACTATTCTATTCTCAACTCCACGCCGACGTGGATAGTGGGGGTATGAAAAGGTTTGAGGACACTTACCGCCGCCCCTCGCTGGGCTCGCTGCGCTCGCCACGCTTCGGGTTCGCGTTGATCGCGTTGATCGTGGGGTGGCGTAAAATACTTTTGGGGGGACATTTCACTGTTCAGGGGTGTTTTGGGGGGTTTATGGCCCATTTAACATTGTTCCCTATGATGATTTGGGTAAATTGACCCATTTAACATTGTTTCCTATGGGAAATCGGGGGCATCGCGGCTAAATTGAGGCATTTAACATTGGGGAAATGGGGAAATGGGGAAATCACGGGCATCGCGTCGCGACCATCGCACCCAATTTTTTAGTGCTTGCGATGGCCGCGATGCCCCCGATTTTTCCTCACGATGCCCACGATCATGATCGTTGTGGCCGTGCTAGGAAACAAGTACCGAAAGAAGTTTGCCTGATTTATTCCCAGTTGACTATAAATAGATACCTCTCACTCATCTCAGAGATACAGATGGAGCCGGTCTCGTCTTTGCAGAGGATGGTGATGGTGATGCCACCCGCCATCCCCCACCACCCGCCATCTGTATTTGCGAAAGGGGACGAGCGCGCATAAGATGCGCACACATCCCCTTCTGGCGGGTTCCCCCGGGTCCCCGCCGGCTTGTCGGCGGTCACCCGGGGTCCCCACCGCCTCCCGCACCTCCTAACCCTTTCCGTCTCCCTGAAGCGGAGACGGACAGGTTCCCATCGCCCCGGGCGCACGGACACTGAGATGCGCGTGAGACTCACGCGCGTCTCAGTCAGATTGCGAGCCGGGTTGCTGGCCGATCGCCAGCGGTGACGTTCTGGCGATTCGCCAGCAAGAGGGAGCCCGGCTCCATCTGTATATCCTTCCAATTGGTATTTTGACGTTAAATACTTTTGTTTTAGGGAGGGGGAGGGGTTTTGTTTATAGGACTGAAAGTGTTCAAGCAGAGAAGTTTGAAGAAGGAGATACCATTTAGCGTAGTCTCTGTTGGAAGTAGCGGTGAAAGAAATCAACATCCCCTAATGACGGATTCCATGGACATCCAGAAAAGGATTGGGTTTGAGAAGCGATGTTCACTGTTTGAGGTGCAACAATAAACCCCGGATGCCTCCAAGAAAGACTTTAATTTCACAGATTTTGAAAAGCGGGAGGGGAATCTCTACAGTCATGGTGAACCCAATTCCATATGAGTATGGAGTGTAATAGAGACCAGAGTATGGTCAGATAATAATATTGGAGCTATGGAGGATTCTGTGATAAGGGAAAAGAGAGAATGTGAAATTAAAAGAAAGTCTATGTAGGAGAAGGATCCATGGGCGGCAGACTAACGAGTGTAGTCCTTTTCTACAGGATGAATGGCTCGCCAAACATCCATTACTCGTAAAGGTTTAAATTTACTCTGATTTTCGGAAGAGATGGGGGAGTTAACATTGGTGTTAGACCTATCTAAAAATTGAGAAGAGACCTTATTAAAATCACCTCCAATAATGAGATTTTCCTCCATGTGTGGAGAAAGATGGAAAATTATTGAGCGAAAGAAGGATTTGGAATAAGTGGGGGTGCATATATGTTTGCCGGGATGCAGTTATAATCCCGGGGCCGGAATCCCGGCATTCAAAAACCCGGCCCCGGAATCCCGACCACCAAAATCCCAACACTTTCTCCCTCTATGGGTGTCCACGACACCCATAGAGGGAGAAAAAAATAAGGTGCCGAGGATAGCAAGGCACCGGGCGCGCTGCATGGCGAGTGCAGCGAGCCCACAAGGGGCAGGCGATCCACGCCCCCCCCCCCCCTTGTCGGGATTTCGTCAGTCGGGATTTTGAACGCTGGGATTTTGACCGTCGGGATTTCGTATCAAACCCTCTTTGCCAATGTGTATGTTTTGCCCAGATACTTCACCTTCGCCACAGCATATCTGCTGTCCGCGTCCAGCTTCATCTGTGCAACTTTCAATGCGAGAGAACGACGATCCAGAATGACCACACCACTTGCCCTGGAAGAAAAAGAGGAGTAAGCTACTACATTCCATCCCAACATTTTTAGTTTAGGTATTTTGAAGAGACTAAATTAGTTTACTGCAGAGGTTCCCAAATGTGGTCCTCAAGGCACCCCAATGGTCCAGGTCTTAGGTATATCCATGGCTCAGCACAGATGGTTAAATCAGACTTACTGAGTTATTAATTAAGTCACCTGTGGCCAAGCATGGATATACTTAATACCTGGACCGTTAGTCTGCCTTGAGGACCGCGTTTGGGAACCTCTGGTTTATTTATTAACAGTTTCCTATAAAGCGCACACAGATTCCGCAGGGCTGTAAAGTGTATAGTTGAACATTTACATCAGTATCTGCCCCATTGGAGCTTACAATCTATATTCCCTACCACACATATACACTCACATGCAGACATTCTAGGGTTAATTTTGTTTGGAGCCAATTAACCTACCAGTATATTTTTGGATTGTGGGAGGAAACCGGAGTACCCGGAGGAAACTCACGCAAGTACGGGGAGAATATACAAACTCTGAACAGTTAGAGCCATGGTGGGAATTGAATCCATGACCTCCGCGCTGTGAGGCAGTAATGCTTACCGTTACACCATCCGTACTGCCCCAAATGGTTTACTGTAAGAATGCTATATTAACATCACTCATTCAAATATAACAATATATTTTGGTACTTCATCAGTGTTTTATGCCGCCTACATTCCATGTTCCTATTTTAAGATATCATGGAGTGTACCAATGAAAAGCTGTGCCATTAGGAGCAATATAAACTGGGAACTGATGCCAGCCCAACGTATCTGAGGTTAACCCCGTAGCTGAGGGTTTATATATATATATATATATATATATATATATATATATATATATATATATATGTACAAGGGGTGCGAGCCGGCACTCACTCCTGGTTGTTAGCAATCGCCTTTGGGTGCCCTCCGCAAGAGATAAACAATTTGTAGCAGAATGGCAGCGTCACTCCAAAAGGACTTTGTTAGAAGGATTTATTGAACATATCAGGTCACAACGCCATGGTCGACGTTTCAATGTAACAACATTTTCCTCAAGACGGCGTGTGGCCGAACAAACAGTTACATACACAAACAAAAGTATATTTATATTTACATGTCCACGTGTAGGTCCGCCCGGCCGCCGAGTGTGTCTGGACTTCCCCCCGCTGGATGGGCGGTTGTTCTGTCACTGACGGCATCAGATGTGCGCCCGTTGCTAAGAAACTCTCAGGACGCTAGATGCCGTCCCCGGCAGCCGGACAGATCCTGCATAGACATATGAACCCAGTGTTACAATAATATACACAAGTGGGACTGAAAGATCAAGGACATGATGGAAATATGCATAGACAGCTGTATTTCACAGTGATTCTGATCAGCCAGATTACGTGCGGTGGACAGGGATTTTACAAAAATACATTCCAATTTAGACGTTCATTGAGACCTTGAGGTATAGTGGTGTCTAACCTGTGAATCCATTTGGATTCAAGCTTCAGGAGACCGTCCCTGTCACACCCTCGTTTAAGGGGTGGCATGTGATCAATCAGGATGAACCGCATTTCACTGACTGTGTGGCCAGCCTCCAGCCAGTGTCTGGCAACTGGCTGGTCGGCCGATTTGGTCCTCAGAGCAGAATTAATGGACGAGCGGTGCATGGCCATACGTTCACGTATGGTCTGCACCGTCTTGCCTACATAATGTAATTTACATGGACAAAACATGAGATAGATGACATGAGTTGTTAAGCAGGTCAATACATGTTTAATATGTATGGTGGAAGAATGGACCGGGTGTTGAAAGTTCCGACACACTACCAGGTTCTTGCATGTGGTGCAATTAAGACACCGATAGCACCCTGGTGCTCTCTGTAGAAAAGTTGCTGTGGTAGATGCATGTTGGACATCAAAGCCAGTAATGTCTGTATGGACCACTCGATCTTTGATGTTCCTCCCTCGTGTGTAACAGGGCATGGGTCTGACATTTTTGAAACAAGGTAATGAGCTGTCTGACTTCACAATGGGCCGTATTAAATAAAGGACTTTCATTCGACCCACAGATCCCCACAATGACCTACAATGGCAGATTGACCAACATAGATTTCACCGTAATCTTCGCTTACGCGAGTATTTCCAACACAGACAAGAGACCCCTGACAATTCGGCTTCACAGGACTTCATACGGTCTCGTAGCAAATCTACATTCGATCCCCCTTCTACCAACAAGTCTGTACCCACTTTTGCCCGGTTAGTTGACGAGTCTGTCATTAAATACAATGCGGCAGCCCCCGTTATGCATTATAATTTATAGCGAGCAGAACAAGATGCATTAACCGCTTTGTCCCATTACCGCCACATCATCATCCGCCCGTCGGATAAGGGCGGAGCAATTGTGATAAAAAACCTACATGACTACAAACACGAGTTGGAATCTCAACTTAGTGACACCAACACCTACCTTCCTCCTGCGGGGGATCCCACCCGCCATTACCAAAATGAATTGGAACATATACTTCAGGAGGCAGTACAAAACCATGTCATTGACATGGACTTAGCACAAGCTCTGTATAAGAAACATCCAGTTACTCCCATCATCTACACCAGGCATGTCCAACCTTGGCCCTCCAGCTGTTGTGAAACTACAAGTCCCATCAGGCCTTGCCACAGTTTTGCTATTAGGGAATGCTAAAACTTTTGCAAGGCATGCTGGGATATGTAGTTTCATAACATCTGGAGGGCCAAGGTTGGACATGCCTGATCTACACGGTCCCGAAAATTCATAAATCGGTTACTAGTCCACCGGGTCGTCTGATTATTAGTGCCAACAATTCATTGTACCAGCCTGTTTCCAAATATCTGGACATTATACTTCAACCTTACATCAACAGTAATGACACAGTTTGTAAACAGCAGTTGGATGTTTTTATAACAAACTTATTAGAGCGAGGGTACAATAGAACAGAACTGCTCAAATGTAAAGATCGTGTCCTTAAACTGGACCGCAATTCCTTATTGAATAAACCTAAAAAAGACAACCATCGCCCCAACACTCTTCCTTGGGCCAACCGCTTTAATACATCTTCCAACAGTATCACTTCCACCTTCAAAAACAACTGGCCCATCCTTCAAAGTGACAAATCCCTACCTTTTGCTAATCAGCGACTCATGCCCTGTTTCTCCAGGGGTCACAACCTCAAACAGCTATTGGTTAAAACCGATATTTCAGTAAAAATCGACAAACCCACCTCCTGGCTAAAGGACCAACGATTGGGATGTTTCAAATGCATGTGTGTCACCTGCCAATTTGTCCTGACGGGTGACATATTTATGCATCCACATTCTGGCAAGTTGTTTAAAATCGAACATAAATTTACGTGTAATTCCACACATGTTATCTATCAGATAATTTGCCCATGTAGCTTGAGCTACATAGGGAAAACAGAATGTAAATTTAAAGAACGCATGACACAACCTCGTTATTCCATCCGATTAGCCATTGAAAGCGGTAAGAGCGAGCAACCTGTTGCTCGCCATTTTGCCGAGAAACAGCATCCCCTGTCTAGCCTCCAATACAGGATGATAGATTACGTCCCTCTCTCTAAAAGAGGAGGTGACAGGTCCCGCTTGTTATTACAGAAAGAAACATGGTGGATACACCGGTTGGATGTTATGTCTCCCCGTGGGTTGAACGAACAAATGTTGTTTTCTGCCTTCAGATAACTGTTTATGATATGATATTAATATTAACACGATGCATGACATTGCATATGTTTCTTATGTTACTTTGTTCTTTTCCTACAGGCTGTTTTCCCGTTATGTTTCTATGTATATGGTTTCCATGGTGATGGGACGCTATTCTTTCTGAACATCTTGATGACGTCAGCCATTAACGACGGATGGGCGGGTGTTTGTCCCGACCAGTCTGGAGTGTCTTCCTCGTGGTGTAGGGGTATATATTAAGGTCAGTGTGTATTGTTTTTTATCCTGATGACAAATGAAATAAAATTTGAAACGTTGATGAGAAAGTAACCGGTTCCCGCATCGCGTTATTTACCAGCAGTTACGAGTGCCGCACCTCCGAGACTGTGTATTGCAATTCAAGATTTCTGTGAAGGCACCGACTCACTCTATCCCAGGTTGATTGGAGTGCCGTACCTTGGGTCATATATATATATATATACAAGGTAAGTAGGTGCGGCACTCAGCTTTCTCATCCAAATAAAGAAATGACGACAGGACCAAGTCGACGTGTCATGTCAACGTTTCAGTGCTTTTATTTGTGCACTATCATCAGGATAAAAGCACTGAAACGTTGACACGACACGTCGACTTGGTCCTGTCGTCATTTCTCTATTTGGATGAGAAAGCTGAGTGCCGCACCTACTTACCTTGTGAACATGCTTACTTGAAGCTGTGGGGCACCAGTGAAAGCTTCTAGTGCAACAGGAGTGCCGGTCCACCTGGATCTCTCTCTCTCTCTCTCTCTATATATATATATATATATATATATATATCCTTTGTAAATCCAATGCACTCACAGTTTTTTGTAATTTTCAAGGGCGGTGCTCCCATCAGGCACCCAGCAATCGCCAAGTCCTAAATTACATAATCCAGGGGTCCAGGGCACTCACCAAACTCATAGTGTTGTACTTTTGTGTTGGATCACTACCATGATTAAGGACCTTGTATGGTCCGAAACGTCGGCTTATTCTCAGCAATGAGATAATAAAGGACTTTGTTGCAGACTATGAGTTTGGTGAGTGCCCTGGACCCCTGGATTATGTATATATATATATATATATATATATATATATATATATATATATATATAGAACGTGTGGTGTGTCCGGCACTCCTCGCTAGATGATGGTTAGGGCCCGGGTGCCTTCCCCTGTGGCTATGCTGCCACCAATACAACCTCCAAGAAAGCAGGCGTCACTCCGGGGCTTGGTGAATTAAATGGTGAAGTTTATTTTTCTTCTAAACGGTCCGTTTAGAAGAAAAATAAACTTCACCATTTAATTCACCAAGCCCCGGAGTGACGCCTGCTTTCTTGGAGGTTATATATATATATATATATATATATATATATATATATATATATATATATATAACAAGAAGCACTCACTAGGCTTTTCTGATAGGCATGTTAAGAGCTTTTCTATTCTTACATCATCATTTCAGAAATATGTTTGGCACAACGTATTTCTGAAATCATTATTATTATAGATTGTAGAGCTTGCAGCAGGGACCTCCAACCTCTATGTCTGTCTGTTGTTACCTAGTTTGTTCCTTCAGTGTTGTCAACATTTGTAAAGCGCAACGGAATCTGCTGCACTATATAAGAAACTGTAAATAAATAATACAAATTATTATTTATTAGCAGTTTCTTATAGCACACAGATTCCGCAGTGCTTTACAGAGAATATTTGAACATTCACATCAGTCCTGCCACAGTGGAGCTTACAATCAATATCCCCTAACACATGTACACGCACACGCAGACATTCTAGGGATAATTTGTTGAGAGCCAATTAGCCTACCAGAATATTTTGGATCATTGGAGGAAACCAGAGCACCCGGAGGAAACCAACGCAAGTACAGGGAGAATATACAAATGATGAAATTATGATGTAACAATAAAAAAGCTATATTTATGGCCCTGGACTATGTGATGTGGACCTGAAGCCTAGGATAGACACCTCAGCAATAGCTTAGAAGGGGATTGGGAGTGCCATATATATATATATATATATATATATATATATATATATAGCAAGGGGTTCTCAAAACGGCACTCTGTAGCATATGGTAACGTTTTTTGGTGCAGGGTCCAATTTAGTAGATAAAGGAAGCACTTACCCAACCTTGCAGTAAGATAAGAGACAGACCAGCACTCAGCAAATAGATGAAAAAAAATCTGTGTATTCAAGTTGTATCACAGCATAGTACAATAGGTTAATACAACATCACAGCTGACCCGACAGCTGTTTCAAACTGGACCATCCGTCCAGCTCTCATCAGGGGTACTGACAGTTACAAAGGCAGCTATATTTATAATACAAATAAAGGCGCCAAGTACGCCCAAACTCCAGTACTAGCGCTGTCACTCAGCACCACGGGGTGTGCTGTAGCGTCTAGTTGCTAAGGAACTACAAGGGGGCGTCTAGCTGCTCAGCGCGTCATAGGGAAATCCCAGTCCCGGCTGTGCTGAACTGTCAGTGCGGCTAGATGTATAGTTAACGGCAGACAGTAGCGCTAGCGCTATTGCCGTGCCTCTAGTGAAGGGGGGTGAGTGTGGAATGACCATGCCTCTTAAAAAACGGGGGTGGGAACAAGTCCACAATACATAACTGAAAAGGGAGCTGAGTCCGTGCAGTGGCTGAGACAGGCTGATGGAGCCGTCACTTTAGGCTTATGTGTAACGGTGTCAGCGTGTGAGCTGAATGCTGGCACTGTTGATTCCATGTATGAGCGCTGTTTAGAGTTATTGGCCAAGTAGCTGCTAAGTCCTTGAAAAAATGTATCCTGTGTGTCGCTGTATGTGTGCACAATTAAAGCGCAATCTGAGGAACAAACACCCAGACACACGTAGGTGTCAACTTTTAGGTGTGTAGATAATGTGCAGCAAGGACATTGGGATGGCTTAAATAAAACAGGTTAATAACCATCCTGACACCCGGCGGTGTCAGCATAAGCAGGTGTCGACCAATTGAAGCACAATGTAGATATGGTTACTAAATCAGCCCAATTAGCAAAGAGCAGTGTTAATACATACAATCAACAATGAGGCTATGAAGAGATCTGACACACGGCGGTGTCGGCACAAGATTAAGTCAACTGATAATAGTATGACTTAGTTGCATGTATAAAATCATTGATTAAACCCAAACTGCATATGACAGCGTTAATCCACAAAAGCTAAAGACAACGTCCAGCTCTCTTGCCCACGGAGGGGTTAGTATGTAACATAAAGTCCAGTTCACATGCCCACGGCGGGGTTAGTATATAACATAGAGTCCAGCTCACAAACCCGCGGCGGGGTTAATGTTATGTGTCTGTTGTGCTTTTAAAAGAAAAGAATCACAAGCCATGGCATCAGAGAAGCCTGCCCGACCTGTTCCCAATTCAGTTTGTGTACATTATTTTATTGGTATGTGTTTCAGCGCTAGTCAAAAAAAAGGGGTTGGGCATGTATCTTTAGAATGTCCAAAGATGAGTACACTCAGGCACTGTTCGTGAGGTATCTGCTAGATGAAGCAGCCCATTTTAAAGTCCTCGTTTAGGCCATGAGGGGTGAGGGTATTCAAACGATAAATCCATTTGAGTTCACGCTGTAGTAGGAGTTTGTCTCTGTCCCCACCTCGCCTAAGTGGCGGTATATGGTCAATGAGGTGACATTTGAGGTGTCCGATATTGTGTCCTTTTTCAAGGTAATGTCTTGCCACAGGGAGTTGTTTGAGGTCCACGGTCGCATTAGTAGTAGATGAGCTTTTCTTAATGGATGACCTATGTTGTCCAAGTCTCTCCTTAATCATTCTAGTCGTCTTGCCGATATAGATCAGCTTACAAGGACATATTAACGCATAGACTACGTATCTGCTATTGCAGTCTAGTCTGTGATGTAATTTGTATTTCTGTCCAGTTGCTGGGTTTGTGAATTCATTCCCGGTGACCAGAAAGTTGCAATTGGTGCAACCTGAGCATTTGTATACTCCATGTTTGCGAGATAGCCAGGTCGTGGCGTTCTGGGTATTAGGAGATACATCTGTAACCACCAGGAGGTCCTTAAGGTTCTGTCCCCTCCGGTATGCAAACCTGGGGGGCGTCTTCAGTACAGGTTCTAAAACTGGATCACTCGCAATCAGGTGCCAGTGTTCTAGAATTTTTTTCTTTATGTGGCTGGACACTACCGTATAAGTGCTGCAGAAATTTAACCTGTTGTCCGCTTCAGTCAGAGTCTTGGTTTTGTGTAGGAGCAGATCTTCCCTTCTATGCTCAAGAGCTCTGTGTAGTGCTGTGTCAATGTCCTGTTTGTTGTATCCTCTCTCCAAGAAACGTTTTCCCATCTCTGATAGGGCTAATGGTAGTTCTTCTGGATTGGAGGTGATGCGGCAGACTCTCAGCATCTGGGAGTAGGGTAAGCCCCTTTTGAGGGGTTCTGGATGGTAGCTGTTGGCATGAAGCAGGGTGTTCTTGTCCGTTGTTTTGCTGAACACTCTGGTCTGTAAGCGGTTGTCTTTTAGTGTTATGTTGACGTCAAGGAAACTGATGGTACTGCAGCTAAAACTGATGGTAAATTTAATTGTCCCAGGGATATTGTTGAGGTGATTTAGAAAGAGGAGTAGATTCTCCTCACCCCCAGTCCACAGTAAAAACAAGTCATCAATGTATCTTACATACAGCTTGATGTATTTGTTATAGGTTGGGTTCCCACTGATGTGTAGTCTTTCATAAGCCGTCATGAAAAGGTTGGCGTAGGCAGGGGCCATATTGGACCCCATGGCCGTGCCCTGGCGCTGAAGATAGAACCTGTTAAGGAAGAGGAAATAATTCTTATTCAAGATAATTTCCATCAGAAGGGTAAGGTAATCAACGGGTGGTCCAGTGTAGGTGTCACTGTTAGTAATGATTTCACGGCAAGCTGCAATCCCCAAGTTATGGGGGATGTTAGTATACAGGCTTGAGACGTCCAGGGTCACCAGTATTGAGCCAGGTGAGATATCAGTAATTCGGTTCAATTTGCGCAAAAAGTCAGAGGTGTCTTCTATAAAGCTTTCAGTGCTCTTGACCACTGGTTGCAGATAAAAATCCACCAGTTGAGAGATGGGCTGACATAAAGACCCTCTTGCCGAGATTATAGGTCGTCCGGGGGGAGACACAAGGGATTTATGGACTTTTGGCAGGGTATACAGAATAGGAATGATGGGGTTAGTCTGGGTCAGAAAGTTAGCAGTCTCGCTGTTGATGTAATTGTTTGCGACTCCAAGATTGATGATGTTGTCAATCTCTCTTTTGTATTGCCACGTGGGGTCCCGGTCAAGCGGAAGGTAACAGGTTTGGTCGGCTAGTTGGTTGAGTGCTTCTTTTACATAGTAAGAATAGTCCAGTAATACGATGCCCCCTCCCTTATCCGCCGCCCTGATGATGAGATCCTTATCATCCTTCAGCGTTTTGATTGAGTTCCTTTCCTTCAGGCTAATGTTATGATATGACACTTTATGTCTTTCCACAATAGGGCAAGTATCCCTTTTTAATACCCTGAGGAAGGTGTTGACTGAGGCGTTGAGTGAAGGGGGGTCGAATTTGCTAGGTTTCTTCAGAGTGCTGGTCCTAGTCTCAGTTGTAGTTTGAGATTGGGGTATAGGGTTTTTCTGGAAAAAGTCCTTCAACCTTAATTGCCTGCCGAACTTATACATATCGACTTGCCAGTCAAATTTGTCCTGGGACACCGTCGGTACAAATGATAGTCCTTTGTTAAGCAGTGTAATCTCAGTTTCAGTTAGTTGATGTTTAGATAAGTTGTATATCACTGAGCCTGTTGGTGTCTGCTGCCCTTTCTTTTGTCTTTTTCGCCCACCCCTACGGGTGGGTAGAGGGGGTTTTTTGGGGGCCTTCTCTGTCTGTCCGATCGGGCCAGGTATTGCGTTTCTTGGGTGGTTGAAGATTGGGCGTCAGAGTCGCTTGCCGATGTGTGGCTTTCAATATCCGTGAAATGTGTGTTGGGTCGTCTGTTGCCTCCCCTGCGGGGTTGGGGGCGATATCTGCGGTTTTCACTTCTGGAGAACCAGGTATAAACCCTGTTCTCTTTGTAGTCGAGTTTAACCTGTTTATATTTGTTCTTTTTAAACTTTAATAGATTTTCCTTGTATTTCTCTAACTCCTTTTCCAGTTTGCCCAATAGTTCATTCTCCGGAACTTCTAGTGCTTTGTAAGGTTCCGTCTGTTTCAGGTCTGTAATTTCTCCCTTGATGGTATTAAGGTCAATGCCTGTCTGCTCAATGACCAGGAGCATTAGATCATGGGAGCATCTATTAAGAATGCTGCACCACTTGAGACAGAATTCATCGTTGTGTCTTCCCAAGGTCGGCTGGTTATGAAGCCTGAAACCCCTGGGTATCAGCTGCTCTTTGTAGTACTGGGATAAAGTTAATCCATGTAATTGTAGCTCTATCTCTCGTTTACTTAGTTTGAGGAGGTCCTGGTAGGCTTCTTCAGGACTATCCTTGTTGAACAGGAGAGTGTCCGTATCAGTGAATAGTATGCGCTCTCTGTCTTCTTGAGTAAAATGTAGGGCGGACGTCAAATCAAACCCCTGTGGGTTAGACATCTAGTGTCTTGAAAGAATTTGAGGTATAGGCAATAGAATAGTGCTATCGTCTCCCACTAGAGTGATTAGTGCTCTGTGCAGAAGATAGTAAAAAAGTTGGTTGGAAAAAAAAGGGATGAGGATAGAAAAAAATTGGATAGAAAAAAATTGTATGGTGTGTACAGAGCAACTTAGGAATAGACTCTGTCACAGTAGATTCAGCCAGCGGTGCTCAGTTTTCATAAGGTATAAATACAGCAAGGGGTTCTCAAAACGGCACTCTGTAGCATATGGTAACGTTTTTTGGTGCAGGGTCCAATTTAGTAGATAAAGGAAGCACTTACCCAACCTTGCAGTAAGATAAGAGACAGACCAGCACTCAGCAAATAGATGAAAAAAAATCCGTGTATTCAAGTTGTATCACAGCATAGTACAATAGGTTAATACAACATCACAGCTGACCCGACAGCTGTTTCAAACTGGACCATCCGTCCAGCTCTCATCAGGGGTACTGACAGTTACAAAGGCAGCTATATTTATAATACAAATAAAGGCGCCAAGTACGCCCAAACTCCAGTACTAGCGCTGTCACTCAGCACCACGGGGTGTGCTGTAGCGTCTAGTTGCTAAGGAACTACAAGGGGGCGTCTAGCTGCTCAGCGCGTCATAGGGAAATCCCAGTCCCGGCTGTGCTGAACTGTCAGTGCGGCTAGATGTATAGTTAACGGCAGACAGTAGCGCTAGCGCTATTGCCGTGCCTCTAGTGAAGGGGGGTGAGTGTGGAATGACCATGCCTCTTAAAAAACGGGGGTGGGAACAAGTCCACAATACATAACTGAAAAGGGAGCTGAGTCCGTGCAGTGGCTGAGACAGGCTGATGGAGCCGTCACTTTAGGCTTATGTGTAACGGTGTCAGCGTGTGAGCTGAATGCTGGCACTGTTGATTCCATGTATGAGCGCTGTTTAGAGTTATTGGCCAAGTAGCTGCTAAGTCCTTGAAAAAATGTATCCTGTGTGTCGCTGTATGTGTGCACAATTAAAGCGCAATCTGAGGAACAAACACCCAGACACACGTAGGTGTCAACTTTTAGGTGTGTAGATAATGTGCAGCAAGGACATTGGGATGGCTTAAATAAAACAGGTTAATAACCATCCTGACACCCGGCGGTGTCAGCATAAGCAGGTGTCGACCAATTGAAGCACAATGTAGATATGGTTACTAAATCAGCCCAATTAGCATAGAGCAGTGTTAATACATACAATCAACAATGAGGCTATGAAGAGATCTGACACACGGCGGTGTCGGCACAAGATTAAGTCAACTGATAATAGTATGACTTAGTTGCATGTATAAAATCATTGATTAAACCCAAACTGCATATGACAGCGTTAATCCACAAAAGCTAAAGACAACGTCCAGCTCTCTTGCCCACGGAGGGGTTAGTATGTAACATAAAGTCCAGTTCACATGCCCACGGCGGGGTTAGTATATAACATAGAGTCCAGCTCACAAACCCGCGGCGGGGTTAATGTTATGTGTCTGTTGTGCTTTTAAAAGAAAAGAATCACAAGCCATGGCATCAGAGAAGCCTGCCCGACCTGTTCCCAATTCAGTTTGTGTACATTATTTTATTGGTATGTGTTTCAGCGCTAGTCAAAAAAAAGGGGTTGGGCATGTATCTTTAGAATGTCCAAAGATGAGTACACTCAGGCACTGTTCGTGAGGTATCTGCTAGATGAAGCAGCCCATTTTAAAGTCCTCGTTTAGGCCATGAGGGGTGAGGGTATTCAAACGATAAATCCATTTGAGTTCACGCTGTAGTAGGAGTTTGTCTCTGTCCCCACCTCGCCTAAGTGGCGGTATATGGTCAATGAGGTGACATTTGAGGTGTCCGATATTGTGTCCTTTTTCAAAGACAGTTCAGCACAGCCGGGACTGGGATTTCCCTATGACGCGCTGAGCAGCTAGACGCCCCCTTGTAGTTCCTTAGCAACTAGACGCTACAGCACACCCCGTGGTGCTGAGTGACAGCGCTAGTACTGGAGTTTGGGCGTACTTGGCGCCTTTATTTGTATTATAAATATAGCTGCCTTTGTAACTGTCAGTACCCCTGATGAGAGCTGGACGGATGGTCCAGTTTGAAACAGCTGTCGGGTCAGCTGTGATGTTGTATTAACCTATTGTACTATGCTGTGATACAACTTGAATACACGGATTTTTTTTCATCTATTTGCTGAGTGCTGGTCTGTCTCTTATCTTACTGCAAGGTTGGGTAAGTGCTTCCTTTATATATATATATATATAGGCTGACGACGGGGCGGCGGCACTCAAACCAAGAAGGAGACAGCAGACAGTTGTACTGACGTTTCGGGACACAGCAGTCCCTTTATCAAAGTGCTGGTGAGACAAAGTCATATACCTTTATACCTGGGACCCGTCCACGTAGACCGGCGTGGCGCCGGGAGGCGCAAGGTGATGACATCATCCAACCCGGATGCATCGCAGGATCACATGGAGGAGATCACGTGGTCCAGAATACATCAATACAAACAGGTTAAAAACGTTGCTAAGGCAACGACATGTAAACAAAACAGTGCATAAGAGTTTCAATGCTGTGTATCAAAAATATGCATAATCAGATACCGTGACACCCTATTTTAGAGCTAAGCACAGTAAAATATATAAGATCCAGTTAACTTAGGCACCGTCTGCAGTGACTTAAGGAAATTAAAAAAACTAGTGTATTTATATGAACAAATAAGGTCAGTAATACCAGAGCGTGATATGCAGCACAGTACATGCTGTAATATCGCTAAGACTGCCCAAATAACTGTTAAATAAATGAGACTGATCTTGAATACATCTGATTACGTGAAGGAAGCTGACCGACAGCTCAGTGATATGGAGGTTTATACATTCCTCTCCGAAGATCCTACTCAGATATATAAAATAGAATTGGACTCCATTCTTGATTCCGCTGTACAGGATAATACAATTACTGCATCCACTAGAGAAGTTTTGTGTACTCCTTATCCAGTTGTGCCATTATTGTATTTATTGCCAAAAATACACAAGAGCCTTGTCAACCCCCCGGGCAGGCCTATTATATCGGCCAGGGGGTCCCTGTACCAGGCAGTATCGGTTTACCTAGATAATTTTTTGCAGCCTTGCATACAGGGCATGGGTTCTTATCTTAAGGACACCAATGCCCTCATACACAAATTGTCTAGTCTGGAACATCTGCCCAGTAGTTGTGTGTTGGGCACGGTCAATGTGTCCAGTCTATACACATGTATCCCGCATGGTAGTGGACTGGAGGCAGTGGCCCTGATCATCACTGACAATCCACTATACACAGGTCCACTGATCAATTTCTTTTTGAAATTACTGTCACTTACGTTGGAGCGTAATTATTTTATGTTCAACGGTAAGTTTTACCTCCAACGCAAAGGGTGTGCGATGGGGTCCTCAGTGGCCCCATTGTTCGCTAAACCCACAAGTGAAGGATGCGGTCATCTTGTATCTGAGATACATACTGTAGATGACCTACTGGTCATCTGGCATGTTGGAGCGGAGAGATTGAAGAACCTCATTATGACACATAATGAGACGGACTCACCTGTAAAATTGACTTTCAACATAGATTGTACACAGGTACAATATCTTGATGTCAACATTAAGTTGATTGATGGAAGAATTACCACCTCCCTGTACACTAAAACAACCAATAGGAATAACATACTCCTTGCCAATAGCCACCATCCTATTCTATTGGAAAAGGGACTCCCTTTTTCGCAGATGCTGCGAGTACTGCGCATCTCCAGCGAACCTCAAGATCTGGAATGCTCCCTTAACAAAATGGTGGACAAGTTCTTGGCAAGAGGATATGACCATCAAGAATTGTCCAATTCCAAACAGAAAGTCATGTCTATTAGTCAGGAGCAGGCTTTGAATCCCACTAGCTCAGCCACAACTGATAACAAAGAAATTTGGGTTAATTCCTTTCACAACAAAAGCTCTCAATTAAATCAGATTTCCCGTAAATACTGGCCCCTGGTATCCACGGATCCCCAATTACCAGCCTTGCACAACAAATCCATCATGTGTGCATACAAAAGGGGCAGAAATCTTAGAGACCATCTGGTCAAGAATGATGTAAGATTCCCCCCATCCAAACCATCCACATTTCTGGGAACACCGAAACCAGGATGTTGTTGCTGCAGTGGTTGCACTACGTGCAACTACATGGTACAGGGCGATACATTCTTCCATCCCTACTCTGGGAAGAATTTTAAGACTAAACATAGAATGAGTTGTAGTACACAATTCGTGGTCTATATGATTAGTTGCCCTTGCGGGCACCATTAAATAGGCAAAACCGATCGTTCTTTTAAGGAACGGGCAGCGGCGCACCGGTCCAACATCAAGATTGGACTTGCTGCTGGCCACAGTGAATTCCCCATGGCCAGGCACTTCATTGAGGCTAGGCATCCACTGGCTACGCTATGCTATAGGATCATTGACCATGTCCCCCCTTAATCCAGGGTGGTGATCGGTCGGGGATCATTAGAAGAGCGGGATGCAGGTGGATCTTCTGCCTTGACACATTAGCCCCTCGAGGCTTAAATGAAAACCTGGGTCTGTCACAATTTTTGTAATGGATAGGGCCAGCCTGTGCTATCAGTCTCATTTATTTAGCAGTTATTTGGGCAGTCTTAGTGATATTGCAGCATGTACTGTGCTGCATATCAGTTTTTTTTAATTTCCTTAAGTCACTGCAGACGGTGCCTAAGTTAACTGGATCTTATATATTTTACTGTGCTTAGCTATAAAATAGGGTGTCACGGTATCTGATTATGCATATTTTTGATATACAGCATTGAAACTCTTATGCACTGTTTTGTTTACATGTCGTTGCCTTAGCAACGTTTTTAACCTGTTTGTATTGGTGTCTTCTAGACCACGTGATCTCCTCCATGTGATCCCGCGATGCGTCCGGGTTGGATGATGTCATCACCTTGCACCTCCCGGCGCCACGCCGGACTACGTGGACGGGTCCCAGATATAAAGGTATGTTTAATTGTATATGACTTTGTCTCACCAGCACTTTGATACAGGGACTGATGTGTCCCGAAACGTCAGTACAACTGTCTGCTGTCTCCTTCTTGGTTTGAGTGCCGCCGCCCCCTCGTCAGCCTGCATTACTGGCAGCGTGCTGCTGTCCAGTCCGGAGGGCACCACACTCATTGTTGTTCCCCTAGTGGGACATTGACATTGCACATTGAAAGTTTGGGAGTGCCGTCTCAGGTTGGATATATATATATATATATATACCAATCCACTTATGCTGGCACTCTAATACAGACAGCTGCTCCCGGTGCCACAAATACTGCACATGTATACTCCAAACGAAAAGCGCACTCAAGAGACTTGCCATAGATTCAACATAATTGTATTAATGCCAAGTCTCCTGAGTGCTCTTTTCGTTTGGAGTATATATATATACATATATATATATATATATATATATATATATATATATATATATATATATATATATATATATATATATATATATATATATATATATAGCAAAGAATTAGAGGCCAGCATAACACAATGAAGTAGCAAAAAAGTGAAAATATATTTAATAGTCATATAGGTGGACACACCAGCATAGTAAAAAAGTCCATATACAAATTACCGAATCCAAACAACAGCATGGCAGATGCAGCCTGGTGGTCAACCTAACCTAGAGGGTCACTGATGCCCGACGGCCATTTCGGTGTGCTATCACCTTCCTCAGGAGCATAAGTGACCCTTCTAGGAGACCGGATATAAATAGCGTGCACAAACAACAAAATACCTGACACCTGTGTGCTTGTCTGGTTCAAATCACTGCAGCTACCTATATACAAGCAACGTTTCAAAGCTTGGAGTTGCGGCCAGGAAGTGACACATCGCTGTTTCCGGCTTTCGCCGTACATGGCGTCGTCACCATGGCTACCTCCTAACATGCAGTAGGGGACGTCGACGTCATGCACACGTCGTCTGGCTGGGTGGGAACCAGCCTCGGCGTCCGTGTCCATGGAAACGAGTCTCACTCTGCTTGTCAGCAACACGCCAATGGCTTGCGGGTGTCCCCAACTAACAGTCAAGGATCACCGCAGTCACGAGCGGTGCAGTAGAAGCTAGGGCATCTGACAGGCTACAGGCCTGATTCCCCTCCCGTCGATCGCCTAACTGGGGAAAAAATGGAAAAACTGCAGGTTTCTAAAGACTTGCACTCAGGGTCACCGGTAAAAATAAAAAATAGAAATAAAACACAAATAAATATACACACAATGTAATCCGGATATGGTATCAGATGCATCAAAAGACGCCATATATAGTAATGATCGTCCATAGGAATAAGGACAAATGTAACACTTGATCAAAGGAAACAATGTAACGATTGTTCTTCATTAAGTCCATTGGGTGAGGTACAATTAAGCAGGTTGATCCAATAGCACTCCCTCCGGAGTAACAAATTGCCACGGTCCCCCCCTCTCCTCAAAGGGGGTATGTGGTCCAAGGGTTGGAAGCGGAAATCCTTCAAAGTATGTCCACAATTATGAAAATGTTTAGTGACTGGTGGCGTACTGCTGTCAATGGAGACCATAGCTTTCTTTATAGATGAACGATGCATGGCAATTCTTTCTTTTGCAGTCCTAATGGTTTTGCCGATATATAACATTTTACATGGGCAGATTATCGCATACACCACAAAGTGGCTGTCACAATCAAGATGAAAACGTATGGGGTAAGTCCTGGATGTACTAGGTTCTGTAAAGACAGAGGAAGTTATCATATGCTGGCAATTCACACATTTAGTACATCTAAAACTGCCATTCACAGGACTAAGCCACTCAAATTTATTTCTAGGTAACAAGTCTGACTTAGCAACCAGATCTTTAACATTACTGCTTTTTTTATAACAGAACATAGGCAACTTGTCACAGAATTGTCCCATAGTGTCATCGGCCTGTAGCATGTGCCAATGACTATGGATGACTTCTCTGATCTTTTTAGTCGCTATAGAATAAGTGCTTACAAACGTTAGTCTATCCTCTGAACTATTTTTAGTAGTAGACACTAAGGACTGTTCCTGTGACAAGTTTTCACAATGAGTAATAGCATCATGCATCTCATGTTCAGGGTAACCCCTGTTAATAAATCTGTCACCCATTACAGTAAGTGCTGTTGCTATTACACTGTCATCCGAAGTAATGCATCTAACCCTAAGAAGTTGTGATAGCGGCAAACCTCTTTTTAAAGGCATGGGATGGAAACTGTCTGCCATTAATAAAGTGTTTTTATCAGTTGGTTTTCTGTAAATTTGTGTCAATAATGAGCCATCAGTCAAAATCATGCCAATGTCAAGAAAGCTGATATAGTGGTCACTAAAAGACATAGTGAAACATATAGTGGTCTCCAGAGAATTTAAATAGTCCACAAAAAGAGTCAAGCGATCCAAACCGCCAGTCCACACCATGAAGAGGTCATCAATTTATCTCACATAAAAAAACATAAAAGGTGAAAATTGATCATGTGACATAATGTGCTGGTTCTCATACATGTGCATGTACAGATTGTGTATATTATAATAATAATCACTCTTAATAGAGAGTGTTACAAAAATTAATTATAGATTATAGAGTTTATTAATCTTTGCGCATCTACGCTGTGCTGGTGCAATTTTGCCAATTTGTATAGCTTAAATTTCTTAGAGGATTTACACAATTGGCTATATATGTATATTTTTAAAAAAATGTAAAAATCAAAAGGACCTTTACATTTTAGGGGCAGAAACATGCCCAAATATACATTCATGAACACAATATACTTAAAAATTAGATATAGAGATGTAGAGGGGAGGAAGGAGGGTATATGTAGCAAAGTGTTTGGGGGGGAGGGGCTTTCAATCTATAATAGCATTAAGCTATACTGTCTCATTAAGCCCATCTGGATAAACCGTACGTAGTTTATACATCCCGTAGACCTCTTGTCTACAGTCTCCTAAATCGATCTCCACCTCTAGAGGTTTTAGTAATGTGTTCCAAACCCATAAGGGTAAGCCCCTCCAGGTTTCCAGCATGTGCCTCATGAAAGTGTCTTGAGATGCTGTGATTGACATAATGTTTGGACACATTTCGACGGTGTTCCAAAAAACGGACTTTTACTTGTCTAGTAGTCCTTCCTACGTATTTGAGTCTGCAAGGACAACTCAATAAATAAACAAGATACTCAGTATTGCAGGTAATAAAGCCATTCATTTGTATAGTGTTGCCTTCTCCATCTAAAAGGGGGTCAGTGGAGCGAACTTTAATGTGATTACATGTGATACATGTGATACATCTGTTACTTCCACAGCGGAAGAAGCCATTCGGTTTAGGGCCTAACCAGGTTATGTTAGAGGGGGTTGGGTCAGTTTTTATTTCCTTTAGCATAATTGGAGCTAGTTGATTTTTGAGGGTCCTATTCTTTTTAAATACAAACACTGGATCAGGGGGAAGGACATCTTTAACTAGATAATCATTCTTTAGTTAATAGAGAGCCTTTGTTCAAATGAGGCGATCATTTCTCTCGCTTGGACTTCAAAAGTGCTATGTTCAGTGCAGGAAGATAATGGGCACTGTTAAAATGAAGGTATGCATTGGAGCCAACCTCTTTTGTGTAATTGGAAGTGACAATTTTGTTTGCTTTTACTTCAAGGGTCAAATCCAGGAAAGAGGTCCGGTTTTCGTGTAAAGAGTGGGTGAAATATAAATTAAAAGTGTTAGAGTTGAGGTGATTAACAAAACATTGTGCTGATCGTTGGTCCCCTTCCCAAATAATAAATAGATCATCAATATAACAGCCATAGAGGACCAGGTTAGCTGCAAAGTCACTTCCCCAAATCATTTAGTCCTCAAATTCGCCCATTTATAGGTTGGCGTAACTTGGCGCGAACCTGGTCCCCATGGCCGTTCCCATCACCTGAAGGTAAAATGCATTACAGGCAGTAATTAGCCTATTGCCAGGCTGAAGTCTGTCATTATGGATGGGACCCTGTCTTCTCTCTCACGTCCATACCCCAGGACCCATATCCAGCTTTTACTAAAAGCCTACACACTACCATTTCCGGGGGATTTAAATCATATAGATAAAAACAAATGTTAATATAACATTTAAAACAAACTGAATTTTAAACAGGTAATGATGTCCACAACTAGACATTGCTAATAAAAGATCCTGTTATTGATTGAACTGAGGCAGGAAAGGACGAGATTGAATGAATAAGCCATATAGATACCAAACAGAGGTACAGGTTAAGTACCCCTTTTCCAAATATTACTTATCCATAGTTTCCAGAATGCAATTTTTTATTTTTGCTAAAAACCCACTGGGGACATCTGTAACTGACATTACTGGGGAAATTATATGTAATTGGCACTAAATATGTGTAGGAAAATGATTGCTTGGCATTCACATTCAGTGCCTGATATAGTGCACAAACTTTGTTTCATGTTTTGAAACCTTGTTTCATGCACAAATAAAATATATTTGTGTGTAATCCATGTGTTTGATGTTTATATACAACATAAATGGAAGATACCTCATTGAAATATAAAAATATTCTGAAATACGGTATAATCCGTGGTATGAATTGATGAATTACTGCTAGGTATGATGACGTATGCTTGACTTTCAGATCTGTTCTTATAATGCACACGCAAAATATCTCTTATGTCATTCTCCTGGGGTTTCCAAATATTCACAACTTGAATAATCTTCTGTTTATATGTTTTCTCATCATTTACTGGGTTACTATATTTGGTAATGTCACAGTCATTACGTTAGTTTCAATGAGCAACAATCTTCACTCTCCAATGTATTTCTTCATTACACAAGTGTCTTTCCTAGACATTCTGATGGCCACGGACATTCTCCCTTACTTACTTTATATTGTCCTACATGATGGTGGCACCATGTCTCTTGCTGCTTGTATATCACAGCTTTATGCATTTGGTTTTACAGAGTCTTTGGAGTGTTTTATCTTCATGGTGATGTCTTACGACCGATATGTGGCCATCTGTAACCCACTGCGTTATAACGCTATCATTAACAAAGCGTTTTGTGTGACTTCTGTCATTGTGTCATGGGTTTTGAGTTTCCTCTTTGCTTTGATGGATTCTATAGCTCTACAGAACTCAGACTTTTGTGGACCAAATGTAATTGACCATTTCTTCTGTGATTTTTTTCCTGTTTTTGAACTTTCTTGTTCAGATACTTCACTTCAACAACTCCAAGCAAGTTTATTGGGTGTTATCATTGTCATCTTTCCATTCATAATGATCATTGTTTCTTATGTGTATATCATCACCACTATCCTGAAGATCCAGTCCCTCAGTGGGAGACAGAAAGCCTTCTCCACCTGCAGCTCCCACCTGACTGTTGTATGTCTATTTTATGGGAGTCTCATTTCTGTGTACATGGTTGCAACCAAAGGACAATTATTAGCTACCAGCAAGGTATTATCACTGCTTTACACTGTAGGGACACCATTGCTTAATCCATTCGTATACAGCATAAGGAATAAAGACTTTAAGGAGGCTTTAAAAAAAATAAAAACAGAATTTTAGTTTGTTTAAATTTATAGCTCCACCCCTGTCATACTGCTCATACCTAATCTACTTTCCTGGTTAGTGTCTTGCATTTAGGTTACCCAGATTAATAACACCCATTGATGGTTTTATATCATGCTTTCCTGATATTAATGTACTTAAAAGTTCTGATTATTCTTATAATTTTATTAATAAGGCGCCACAAGAGTTTCGCAGCGCCATACAAAGGAACAATACAGGGAGACAAAGCTTGGCATAACATTGAATAAATAACAAAAATACAGTACAAATAAATAGCGCCACAGATCAATACACATTACAGCTTAAATGTAAGTAGTGAGGACTCAATCAACATACAACTAGAGGCTTGATGCCAATGATGGAGATGAGTATGCAGACGAAGATGGTCACTGAGTGTTGGAGTATAGGAGAGCTGTGAGTGACATGTGAAGAGAAGTGGGCTTTGACAACAGGAGGGAAGAGGGCCCTGCTCAGAGGAGTTTACAATCTAGTAGGAAGGGGAGACAGACAGATTACAAGAGGTAATATTAATTATTCTGATAGCATAATTAAGATAGACCGTCATTGGTGAACCTTCTAATGGCCATACATAGTAATACACATGTGCAGCAACACTAGACCCCTACTGATTGGTTTGGCTGAGAGTCCAGAATCCAGACAGTTAATGATCTGTGCAGAAGATTGTCTAACAGAGCATTAGTTCTACTTGGCTCTAGAAGTTTATAGGGATTCTCTATAAGATTTGTTTTGCTTGTGAAAGTCACAATTACAGTACTGAACATCAAGCTGTATGACTGTCCATCCTCATTGTCATTCCAACTGTATGGTCCAAAACCGCAATGGAGAACTAATTAGTTTAAAATGGGAATGTTTCTTTTGAGTAACTGATACAATAAATACTGAACTTTTCCTAGCAGCTACTAAGGTACATTTAATGGTGTTTTATAGCATAAACAGATATTTTTAGCAACTAGATACATCTAGCAACCATATGTAAGGTAATGCACCCTGCAAGTCACATTCTACCATGCCACTGCTTGTTGTTTTAAGTCAAGGCAGGCTTTATTAAATTGCATCATAACAAAAGGTAGCACTATAAAAGCCAAACAGTGTAATAAAAAGTTCCGTACAAGAGATGTCGCTTTTCGCAAATTGCATTGCACATGCAACAAGTTGCGAATGAAGTCTGTCGCAGCTACCACTGATTAACCTGTGCTGCAATTTGGTACACAGTAGAACTTAACACCCTGGACTAAAAACTGGCTAAGCAGCATTGGCAGTTGCAAATCATTATCATTTTATCAATAAACTATACAGTATTTTTTTTTTATGAAAGAGACGCTCGCAAAGCATTTTACATGGTGAGTTTAATTCAGTTTCAATCATAATTGGCTACACTGCTGAATTTTCTCCAGCAGTGTAGCCAATCATAATTGAACCTGATGTAGGCACCTTCTCTCAAACTTTGTCTTTACAGTATGCTATTTCACAGAATTGCAGTGGGCTCTAATCCACCTAATCTGAAAGTGGATGAGGGAACTGCTTATCCTCCTCAGGTGGTGGGACTAATCTCTTGACTGCGGTTGTGAGAATTGGCTGGCATAGAAATCCCACCATGATATCACTATGAAACATGGATGGGTCCAGATGGTCTGCTCCCTTCGAAGGAGCTGGTGCCTCCCAGAACCCAAGTGGCTGAAGGGGTTCATGGACCAGGGAATAACATACATATTTTCTACATTACCTAAAATGTCCTATTTTTTCTATTAGGATCTTAGTTAAGTAATAAAACCTTAATATAAAAAAAAAAAAATCTGTTACTTACGTTGAAACTTTACTGTGGAAATGTGCGGAATGAGTAGATTTTATATTTAACCCATATATACAAATATGTCCTGTTACAGCCTTCCTTCAAAGAGGGAACCTGGTCAATTGGCCAACAATAAATAGGTTGACAGTCAATAGGTGGACTACTATTGGTCAACAGGTTATAGATCGAAAAAGATTGAAAGGCTTTAGGTAGACATTGATGAAAGGTCGACACAGGCAAAATGTCAACATCAGTTTTTCATAATTGTATTACTTTAAAACCATCTTGTTCTTGCTTTACGATCCAAGTGGTCACAGAGTTAGATTAAAGTGTGCCGCGTGCAGGGAGGCACCGTGCTAGAAGCATGGTGAGCGCAGAACACTCATACGGTGCTCAAATCAGCAGATTTCAACATAGATACCAAAAAAAAAGTGAAAAAAATACCCTCATGTTGAAATTTTCCTGTGTACACATCATTTAATGTCTATAGGAAATCTGCATCTGTGATTGAATGACTGCATCCCCAGCATTGTACAGATGGAGCGTTCCTTATTCAGGCAGGTGATGGCAAAATATTCACCAGCCACCATCCCCTGCCAGCCACTGAAAAGGAACGTGGCTCCCCCGGGTCCCCGCCAACTCACTGCCAGTCCCCACTGCATTCGCCCACCTCCCCGATCCCCGCTAACCCTGCCCACCTCCCTGAAGTGGAGATGGGTAGGGTTCCCGTCCCTCCACCGATGGGAAACTGGGATGCTTGCGCGTCAGTCAGATGTAGTGCCGCTCGCCAGAGGGGGTGGTCTGGCGAACCCCGGCGCTGGATGAGCAGTGCTACATCAGTACTCCTATGAGGCATGCACATCATGGGAGCAAACACTGCATGGCAGAAGCAGGATACAGTGTTTCAAACATAATGGTAACCAGTTGTGGATTTTACCTATGAGTTGACTTTCTGTATGAAGCAAGCTAATGCAGCGCATAGAAGCCAGGCATTTGTGCATATGAAGTGTAGCTCTGTCCCCTCAGTCCCATTTAGCTCTGCTCCATTGTCAAATGTAGCTCTGCCCCCTTTATCCCATATAGCTCTGCCCCCTTTCCAGGACTTGCTGTCTGCTGCTGTCATAGGGTCGGTGGAAGGCTCTTCAAGCTGCTGGTGCTGATGTCGGTCTTCCCATGTAACAGATGCAGGGACAAACAACATACATCAGCAAGGTTGCACACCAGAGAGAGCACCTCTCCAGCCTGGTGTCTTACTGCTTTGCCTTTTTCATTGAGCGGGTAGCTCTGGCCCATCTCTGTAGGCTCCTTCCTACCTCTCTCCCCTTTTAAAAGAAATGTTAGCCATTTACATGCACTACTATATGCACTATTCAATTTACCTAATTCACAGCTATGATTTTATCACTACCGTGATATTATCATGGTGGTCAGAACCCTATAGCTGACTTTAAAGATATTACAGAGTCAAATCCTTTGTACTCTTCAGGTTACACACCGGTCATTTCCTCTAAATCTAGAAGTTTGCTTCCAAGATCTAAATTAGATCTATTGTCAACTAATAGTTCCAATAAGACCTTTTCCAGAGTAATGCAAGATAATGGCCCTTATTCTAGTTGGTGCGTATATTTCCTCTTTCTTTCGGAGAGGTCCGCACGCCACGCTGTGCGGACATCGTCCGTAAAAACGCAAACCGGTCCTCCGCATTCTGACGGACTCACTCTTTAAGAAGAGGGCGTGTTTACGGAGGACATACAAACCATGCGTGTGCGGTGGACACACTCAGATTCTGCACGGTCTTACAGCGTATGCACGGTCTTACCGCGTCAGAACGGACGGGAACCTGCCCGTACGCACCGATGCGGTGTATTTACGCACAACCCACCTCCACTCTTATCTGAATCCCCAAATCGATCACATGACACACTTAGGCAATTAGCCAACCTCATTGAAAAGGGATTGTTTTTCCGGGTCATCTATTATTTATCTAATTGATAATTAAACACTTAAAAACCACTTTACATTAACCCTCACATCATGCTAAGTTCACCACATTCTTTCTCGCCCCTTGAAGCCCATGTGCTATGTATGCATATTACAACATCTATTCTTCTTCACATTCAAACTCACACATACACATCAACACACTTATGTACATGTTTACATTACCCTTCACTTTCAATCACTGCTATGCAATAAAAACATCTCTCTACTGTATATACCTTTTGCACCTTACATAAATAAACATCACTATTTATACTTATTTCCTTATATTTATACTTATACTGTAAAAAAATAAAATAACACACAGACCACTTCTAACTTTAATTGAAAAATGTATTTACATAAAAAAAAAAAAATATGAAACTTGTTACAGCAGGAGGTCGCACAGGTCCTGCACATGTGCCGCCATTCTGAGGAGGTCCTGCCGCAGCCTCAGGAGGGCCCCTCTTACACCCTCGGATTCTTCTGGGTCATCTGTGGGCATGTTAAAGGGGGTTCAACATTAATTATGCTACTCAGGTACACCTTGTACAGTCAATTCTAAGTACCTACAGCATGAGAAATTATACATACAAACAATTACATAGCCAATTGTGTTTCTAAAGGCAGAAAATATATGATGCTGGCACACACACACACACACACACACACACACACACACACTGGCTTACACAACAGAATATGTGACTCATAAACTTGACAATGTATCTATCAAAATCACAACAACACTTGAGCCTCACTCACACTTCTCCTGCCAAAACACTCACCAATCTACTAGAAAGCTACACCCACTACAACATGCCACATTTAGCCATACATATATACCTGCATGTCACTGCTTAATAGCTAAACTGCATGCTAGATAGATACATGGATAGATAGATAGATAGATAGATAGATAGATAGATAGATAGATAGATAGATAGATAGATAGATAGATAGATAGAGAGATAGAGAGATAGAGAGAGATAGAGAGATAGATAGAATAGATACCACATTAAAAGGCTAGCCTAGTCCCTCTACCCATTACTTCATGATTCCTTGTCACATTGCCAGATAGGTGAAAGTGCAGCACTAATCCGCTTCCATACACCAAACAATTTCTAAGGTCAATCCATCCTACATAATACCTTTCAAAAATACATGGCAACAACACGGGCCCACTGGCTAGAGGGGGGCTCAGGGGAACTGCCCACTTGGGACTCCATTATAAATCAGGCCCGCCCATATTCCATTGATGTTTTATTGTTGCTTCTATACAAAGACCCTCCAGAAATAAACACTCATCACCTACATGAGCCTCCAGATTCCACGTTTGCAGCATGGCCCTATAAGGCCAAAGTGTGTCTGTTGTTATCCATTTGTTTGGACTACTCTTTACTATATTATAGCAAAATGTAATCAGCTGTGCGACATAACAAACTGTACCTAAGTCAGTAATGATGCATTACATCTACTTACCCCTGCCAGGCAGCTCCACCATCTCTTCTTCCTCCACATTGGGAGGTGGTGGGAAATCAGGGAGGGGTAGGTCGAGCTCCTCCTGCTCTTGGTACATGGGGGGGGGGGGAGGTAGACAGAGGAGGTTGGTGAGTGGCTAGGGGGAGGGGTGTGTGTAGGGGTAGTGGAGGTGAGGTTTTCCACCTCATGGCGGCCCTCAACCTCCTCCTCCTCCATCTCCACCTGTCCCGCCTCCTCCACCTCCACCTGGCCCTCCACTTCTACCTCCTGGGCCACCTCCTGGGCCTCCTCATGGCCCTCCTCATGGCCCTCCTCATGGCCCTCCTCCTGGGCCTTCTCACGGGCCTGTCTGGCTCTCTCCCGCGCTGTGGGTTAAACAAACAAAATGGTTGAGTGTCATTTGACATTCTAATCACTATAACAAGTACATATCATAACCACATTATATATGTGTTATATATCACACATATAGTATATGGCATTTCTATGTCATCAACACCCAATTGACCTCATGTAATATTAATATTAAATAATGTGAAAATGATAACATTCACTGGGCCAGATGCACTAAGCTTCAAAAGTGATAAAATGGAGAGTGATAAACAGGCAGCCAATCAGCTCCTACCTGCCATGTCACAGACTGTATTTGAAAAATGTCAGGTAGGAGCTGATTTGCTGGCTGTTTATTACTCTCCATTTTATCACTTTTGAAGCTTAGTTCATCTGGCCCACTGTCAATTATGTGTATTTTGCGTAAATACTTACAGCGTTGAAGTCGCCGCCTCAATGCCTGTAGCCACTCTGGCTGGCGCCTCCGCAGGTCGGACCATCGCCTCTCCAACTGGGCGATGGTCCTACGCACATTTGTGCGGGCGTATATGCGGCGCAGGGCTGCAACATATGCCCGGCGCTTGTCCCGGTTGGAGACATAGGGGCCTGCCTGCCCCAGCCTCCTCTCCATCACTGCCACCAGCGTAAGCAGCTCCGCAGTGGAGAAGGGTGGTGCACGCTGGTATGCCGCCATTTTAGCAATGGCACATGAAAATACTTCCTGTCCTGTGATTGGTTGTTAACTTTACTATTTGGTATTAACTTTGGTTGTTAACTTTACTATTTGGTATTAACTTAATTATCCATATTGACATGGACATTGTGTATGCGCCCAACAATCGGTGAAAACATCGCACCGCCAAGCAACGCGTGCTATAGCTTGGCATCGTATAGCTGTACTTCGCATTAATTACTGTATGCATTTATGTGTATGCATACATTTATGAGAAAAAACACATACACATACTAGCAGTTCTCCTGACTACACCATTATATTGGACACCTGGCTGCCTGCCTGCCTGCCTGCCTAGCTCCTACTTCAAATATATTTACAAAGAAACACCCATCAATATATATATATATATATATATATATATATATATATATATATATATGTGATAATCAATATTACATCTACAAATAAAATAATCACCCACACATCCCACACATACATGGTGAAAAAAAGTATGAAATTCAATGTACTCACCAGACATGGATGATAAGGTCAGCTAAAATAATGGAAACATAAAATACATTTTCAAATCTATGTACAAGGTATAAGTGTGACCTGCAATATTGGTCTTAAACCAATACACCTCAAACATAATACATAGTGCTATTGCTATTGGCATTAAGAGGCCATGCTGCCTAATGTTTAATTAGGAGGACACAAAATTAAAATCATTTTCAACCTTGATGGGGGTAATTGATCTGAAATTGGGTTGGTCTGTGCAACATTCAAAAATGTACCTGAAGAATCTCTGGGCCACCGAGTCCCGCAGCTGGTATCCACGTCGGCTTTCTGGGGAGCGGGATGGGCGCAGGGGCGGATCTTGCGGCTCAGATGGAACCTCCCACTCATCAAAGGGTATCTCACGCCGCACAGCTATGTTATGAAAGCATACACACAAGCCCACCATCCTCGACACCATTTCAGGCGCATACTGTAAGTCACCACCAGTGCGGTGGAGCACTCTAAATCGACCCTTTAACAGGCCAATTGAGCGCTCCACCACTTGCCTGGTGGCAACATGCGCCCTATTGAATGCCTCCTGTGGGCCTGGTGCTGGGGAGCTGTACGGCGTAAGTAGCCAGGGCGTACATGGGTAACCGGAGTCACCCAGAACCCACGCATCATGGCCTTCAAGCTCTTGGAGTCTCTGCCAAATTCCGGTTTGTCGGATAACATGAGAGTCATGGGCACTTCCGGGAAACTTCGAGTTGAAGGAGAGAATTTCCATGGATGTGCCACATACCACCATCACGTTGAGTGAGTGGAACAATTTTCAGTTCCTATAGATCTTCTCACTTCGTGATGGAGGCACAAATGGTACATGGGTGCCATCCACAGCCCCTATCACATTAGGGAAGCCAGCAATTTGATGGAATGCCTGCTGGCTTCGGTGAAGGGTCTCTTGGGCAAAAGACATGGCCATGAAGTGCCCCTTGCGCCTAAACATGGCTGACGTCACACGCCTTTAGGATTCTGCTGAAAGCAGGCTGAGATATTCCAGCAAGTACTGCCACTACTTGTTGGAATGATCCTGAGGCGCAGAAATGCAAGACCGCCAGCAGCTGAGTGTGAGGCGGAATTGCTGTCGTGAGCCCATGAAGAGGTTCTAGATCACTCTCAATTAAAGAGAGTATATCTAGAATTACATGTGGGGGTAAACTGTACCTAGTAAGTACCTCATCATCGGGCATCCCAAAGATTGTCACCCGTGTGCGAAAGATTCTTGCACGTCCTGGCCTCCTTGGGCGACGAGTGGGGTGAGCCGCAAGTGCCCTTAGGCTATTAGCCATGAAATCCATCATTGCTTCAGCAACCTACAACGAAATGATAATAAATAATGAAGCACATATGCAAAGATTGGTCATGGCAAAAAATTAGTCTCATTAGATGAATCAATATGTACAATAGACGGGCGCCCAGTGAAGTCCCGAATATCCATAATAATCTATAATGATGTAACAATAATATTACCTCACCACACACCTTCTTAAACACAAATATCTTGAAAACATGTAACAACTAAACACTAATGAAGTATTATAGGTGTGATCAACTGATCAATAAATCAAATGACACATTCCAAGTATTGCTGGGACATGTAGTTCACCAATATATGGTGACACACAGGTTTAACACCTGTGAGTAAAATGGTGGCCAGGTAACATGTTTCAATAATGCTAACAAGCCTTTGCTATCCCAACAATCTGTACTCAGTGAACCAATGGTGCATACATTAAAACCCTTACATTGTTAATGTATATCATCTCTACAATGACCATGGGAGAGCTTACCTTAGACCCTGGCACAATACAGATCTGGAGACAAATGAATCTAGCAGCAAACCACTATTTATAGGCCTATCACATGTGTTGTGCATGACATCAGTGATGACTATTGCATGACTTGTGGCCTGGATTTCCAAATGGATTGGGTTACTTACATTTTTTGGACAATCTCAACAATAGCACAGTACTAATGAACATTCACAGATAGCATTTATCATTTCATAACGTTGGAGGTGTCCATTATAGCAAATCTTACAACAGTTCACCTAAATTAGACTTTGAAGGTACGCCAGGTTTTGCACAATCGAATTGCCGCTACTATGGGCGTGGCCTATGCGCCGCACAAACAGCACGGTGTACGCTGCCGTACGTGACGCTGCCCCACGGAACGCTGCCGCACGGAACGCAGGGTGTCGCTGATGTACGCCAATTACAGAAATAGTATTTAAAGTTCTGCTAGAAAGGCAAAAAGTTGTTGCAAACATGGCTGGATCTCAATCTGAGGAAGACCAGGAGTGCCAGGACCTGTTTGCCCGCATGGACTCCAGCACCTCCTATGTCCCCCTCAACACAGACCAGCCAGTGGGAGAAGAGCAGCCAGATGGGCCATCCACATCAGGCCAATCGGCAGCTGGCCCATCTTCAGCCTCAGCAGAATCATTGGGAACACAACAGGTGGCTTCCCAACAGAGTAGCCTGGCCAGCACTTCAAGTACAGTGACAGGTGGCCGTGGCCGTGGCCGTGGCCGAAAGAGGCCAACAGAGGAACCAAGCAGCAGAAATATGGCATTCGAAGCGCAGGAGCTTGCCATCCTGGTACCCCGCGCACGGGATTGGATTGAGTGTCCACAGGACAGGTTGACACACACAAGGAGATGGAAGATTTTGGAGGACATAACTGCGGAAATTAATGCGGTAGCTCCACAAGTTCGTGAGGCGGAGCACGTTAAGAAGAGCCAAGTTCATGTGTGTTACATTTGAGCAGTACAAGACCAGTAATGTTTAAATTAGATGTTAGATGGAGTTGGTCAATGGCCGGTCACGTTGCCTGGAGCCACGGACATGATTGCCATGTCATTTAATAGATAGCTATTGTAGGGTGAGTGTGAGTGTATCTTCTAAGGGTTGGTTTTCGATTTAAATATTATGTAAGTTTGGTGTAATGAAGCACATGTTGTAATCAGATGCAGATTGCAATGGGTGCTACAGCAAACATGAGGAGTGACATGTAGTAATAGGTAAACTTTGATTGCAGGTGGCACGACTTCAAAACCAACCTCAAGAAGAAATTGACCAAGCGGTGGGAACACAGCCACACCTCTGGGGCTGGCCCCATGCCAGCCCGGCTGAAGCTCACCTCCCTGGAGGAGATGGCAGAGTTCTGCATTGCAGTAGAGGAGGTCCGGGGGGTGAGCACCATGGATAGCGAGGCCCCAGCGGAAGTCTTTGCTGCTTTTGTTGAAGGTAATTATTTGCCATGGCATAAGTAGTTGGTACCAATTTTCTTGGAATGTGTTGTAATTGAAATTTTCTCTTTCACCAGCATCCCCACCACTTGGTGAAGAATCTCTTGAGGAGGTGGCAGAGTCTGTGCCACCTGCCACCAGTGCCAGGCACGTGCAGCAGTTACCTGCCAACCCCGAATACGACAGGTGGGTGCAGGTGCTTGGGCAGATTCACCAGCAGGGAGACTTAGCATCAGAGCGGATGCGTAGGACCGAGGAGGTCATGCAGGGTTTGGTCAGCACCCAGCAGATAATAGCTGGGAGCCTGCAGGCTATGGCTGAGGCCCAGCAGGGCATGGCTGCCACCCAGCAATCAATAGCTGCAAGCCTGCAGGTGCTGGCAGATCAAGACCTGCGCCAAAATGACCTCCTCCTCCACCATAATGAGCTTATGGTGGAGCTAGTTTCCAGCAATAGGGTCCTCCGTTTCTGGTGCATTACCACCAGCAGCACTCCCTGCTGGCAGAGGGGGAACACCACCCCCCCCCCCTCACCAGCATCTGCTCCACCTGGGCCACCATCCGAACGTGGCCGTGGCCGTGGCCGAAGAGCTGCTGCACGTGGCAAGGAGCCTACCAGGGCCAAACGTGCCCGCAAATGAACTTGTGTCCGCATTAATCTCCACCCTTATGTCTTCCCAAATCTTTCATTGAGCTGTGTGTGTCAGCTTCCTGTGTCCAATCCCGTGCAGAGGGTACCCACATTTGCCCTCGTTTTGAATGTCTTGTTTGGTTCCCCTGTTGGCCTCTTTCGGCTACCATTACTGTCTGCTGTACTTAAAGTGTTGGTGCTATACTTTTGTTATGAAGCCACCTGATGTTTTCCTAATGATTCTGCTGTGGTTATGTATGTCACAAATTCATTTATTTATTATATATTATTTTTGTACATTCCTGGCATGGTACCTTTTAATTTGTTACGGTTTCCATTTTATTTTTGAAGTTCTTGTAATAAATGTATATTTTTATCCCGAAATGTGTGGTTTAATTGATACATGTAGAAGTGACATGTCTATTTCTATTAGTGATAGTAAGTTCTGTCCATTGGTTGCAGTGTAAAAGTGTGTGAAAACTGCAGCATATATGTGTGTGTTTAGTAATGGTCCATTTAAGCTGCAATGGTTCCAATTGAAGCACTGACAAGCGTGTAATTAATGAGTAATGAGTAAAGGAGTGGATTGTATTGTGTTCAGCTGACATTGGTTGAGGTGCGGCCGTCCTGATTAGGCGTACTGATTGCCTAGCGCATGAATGAGTGGTGTCTGCAAAACAATACTTGCTTATGAACACCGCATATTTCTAGCCTTTTTGTTCGCATGCATTCGGTGTGCTGTCCGAATGCACGCCTACCAGAATGAGTGCACTCCCTCGTGTCTGCCCATGTTTACGCCCAGTTTAGCCCACTTTGAAACTACGCCCCTGTGTAGTTCCGAATGACGCCCATATTACGCCCATATTTCACGAGTGATTGCGGTGCACATTTCTGTACGGTATTAGTGAGAACAAGTACGGAGACCATGCGTGGCAAATGCGCATAGCGTTCCCCACGCATGCGCAGACGGCTAAAAAACGTCATCCGTAAGAATTCGGGAAAGTACGCACAGACCAGAATAAGGCCCAATGTTTTGTGTGATGATAATGAAATAGTTTTT
This sequence comes from Crinia signifera, assembly GCF_055691185.1. Lineage (NCBI taxonomy): Eukaryota > Metazoa > Chordata > Amphibia > Anura > Myobatrachidae > Crinia > Crinia signifera. Next base: position 325,890,076 of record NC_139220.1, read on the forward strand.
CCTAATATTTCTACAGCTGAACTGAAAGCATTGTGTAATGTGAGCCAGTGGACAAAGGGGTGGTCTGCAGAATGGCACTTAGAGCTCACAGATGATATGTATAACAAAATCTGGACCCGTTTAATTGGAGTAAAATTTTAGCAGATAAAAGCTTTATTTAACATTTCAAAGAAGTTACACATACTGTAAAGCGCCAGTGGAAAAAAAAAAAAAAAACAATTCAGTGAGTACAATGACAAGCAATAAAAACAGGGGTGTTTAGACATTTATCTCACCATATATGGGAGGTGCAGTAGGCTGGGTGCTTAAAGATGGTAGATTGCAGGTAGCATTGGAGTGCACCACCGCACAGTCTTTGATAAACGTGTTCCACATCTGAAGAAGGATTTATTTCCACATGTTCAACATGTTATGAGGATGCCATCACACTGACGGGAGGACATCATACCATCTGTTTCCACTTTTATCAAAACCTGTGCGGTGGTGCACTCCATTGCTACCCGGGATCTACCATTTTTAAGCACCCAGCCCACCGCAACTCCCATATATGGTGAGATAAACATCTAAACACCCCAATTTTTATTGCTTGTCATTGTACTTGCTGAATTGTTTGTTTTCACTGGCGCTTTTTGTGTAACTTCTTTGAAATTTTAAATAAAGCTTTTAACTGCTAAAATTTTACTCCCATTAAACTGGTCCAGATTTGTTATGCATATCATCTGCAGTGACAGATTAAGGTCTAAATGGGCCTGGAGCTGAAAATGATCAAGGGCCTATCATTCACAATGATAGGGGTTGTGGCCAGCACCTAATAATGTGGGGGGCGTGGCCAGTGTTCTGTTTGGGTGGTCTGCTCATGGGTGGGTCTCTATTTGTGTAAATACTTTCATCTAATTATGGGCCAGATTCTCTAAGCTTCAAAAGTGATAAAATAGAGAGTGATAAAAAGCCAGCCAATCAGCTCCTGCCTGTCATTTTTCAAACACAGCCTGTGACATGGCAGACAGGAGCTGATTGGCTGGCTGTTTATCACTCTCCATTTTATCACTTTTGAAGCTTAGAGAATCTGGCCCTATATATGCCTGGAAAAGGCAGGGGGCTGGCATAGGAAAAATGCCGGTAGCTATATTGGTGAGTGCCCTCCAAAGGTGCACCTGCAGGATGCCGATGTCCTAAGATACTTGCGGGGTGGGGTGAGGTGGCACTCCAGTCATAAAAAAAATACTGAAAGCCGAAACTTGGTAGACAACATTTCAGCACCTTTTATGTGGTCACCTTAGTTTACCACAACATATACCCCTTATACAAAGCATGCAACACAATAGTAACCCCCGTATACTGTACTTGCCTCTTACACATTATGCCACATGGAATGAGCCAAAATTCACACGGACTGAGCCAAAATTCACATTATGTTACACAAATTAAGGCAACATTCACATTTTGCCACATGGATTGAGCCAAAATAAACACTATATCAAATGGACTGAGCAAAAATTCACAATAGACTTAATAAACGGGGCATTGCACGCCTTTGGTGCTCATGAAAAATTTACACCATAATGCCCACTACATGTTAAGCCACACACCATAATGTCCATTACGTATAATGCCAAACACCATAATGACTATTAAAAATGATGCTACCTAAGTGCTGCTTACCTACATGCTCATTGCCAGGGGTTCCATGCTCGTTGCCATGTGGCATTACATGCTCATTACCAAAGGAGAATGCATGCTTGCGGTAACTGCGGGACAGCCAACGACGGGCAGAAAGGACAGCCATTGACAGCCGGGCAGAGAACAGGGGGCTGCCCGGCTGTATTCAGAACACTGCAGGTCCCGGCTATTTGAAATAATACCCCTTTCACACCAGAAAATGCAGGGAGTTACCCGGTAATATGGTCCCTGGATCATGCAGGGACATTCCCAGGCCCCTTTTACACCAGCAAAGTCCCTGCATTTTCTGGTGTGAAGGGGACAGAATCCCCCCACCCCATTCCCCTTTAAACAACCAGCTATATCTTCGGAACCAACTGACCCATTTTCATGTTGGCTTCAAATGATTTTGGTCCCATGAAACTGGGCCGTTTTGTTCCAGAGAAATCTGCCCTCAAACAACATGAGCAGCCATGAAATTACATTTCAGAAATGAAAAAAAAAATTTGGTTTACCTGCAATATCTCTGAACCTCTATGGACCAGATTGAAGGCCCAGAGATTTTTTATTATTATTATTATTATAATTTTATTTATAAAGCGCCACAAGTGTTTCGCAGCGCCGTACAATGGAACAATACAGGGAGACAGAACTTGGCTTTACATTGAATAAATAACAAAAGTAGAGTACAAATAAAGAGCACCACAGTTCAATACACATTACAGCTTAAATATAAGTAGTGAGGACTCTATCAACATACAACTAGAGGCTTGAGGCCAATGATGGAGATGGGTATGCAGACGAAGATGGTCACTGAGTGTTTGAATATAGGAGAGCTGTGAGTGAAATGTGAAGAGAAGTGGGCTTTGACAACAGGAGGGAAGAGAGCCCTACTCGGAGGAGCTTACAGTCTAGTAGGAGGGGGAGACAGACAGATTACAAGAGGTGCAAGCAAGTGGGTGGTGGCTAGATAGCAGGATGTAAGCAGGCAAGGGGTCGGAGAACCAGCTAGTTTATGCAGTGGAAGGGTACGCTTTGATGAGTAGGTGAGTTTTCAGTGCCCGTTTGAAGCTTTGCAAGGTCGGAGAGAGTCTAATGGAGTGAGGGAGTGCGTTCCACTGAAGGGGTGCAGCACGGGCAAAGTCCTGTACTCTAGCATGAGAAGCAGTGATCAAGGTGGAGGAGAGACGACAGTCGTCAGCTGACCCTAGAGAGAGGGAGGGTGTATGAATGGAGATGAGGTTAGAGATATATGGAGCAATGGAATTAGAGATGGCCCTGTATGTGAGTGTGAGGTGTTTGAAGAGGATTCTGTAGGGGAGTGGGAGCCAGTGCAGATTTTGTTGAAGGGGAGTGGCATAATTAGAGCGGTGGGAGAGGAAGATAAGCCTGGCTGCTGAATTGAGGACAGATTGGAGAGGAGCCAGTTGGGATCGAGCGAGGCCGGGGAGGAGAGCATTACTGTAGTCAAGTCGTGAGATGACCAGTGAGTGGATGATCAGCTTAGTTGCACTCTGTGAGAGAAAGGACCTGATGCGAGCAATGTTGCGTAACTGGAACCGGCAAGAATGGGCCAGGGCTTGGAAGTGGGGTGCAAAGAAAAGGGAGGAGCCGAGAGTGACACCCAGGCAGCGGAGTTGGGGAACGGGGGAGATTATGGTGTTGTTAACAGTGATAGAGATATTAGTAGGGGCATCTGGGTGGGGGAAAGATAATAAGTTCGGTTTTGTCCATATTCAGCTTCAGAAATCGCTCAGACATCCAGGAGGAGATGGCAGAGAGGCCGTTGGAAGCCTGAGAGAAAACAGTAGGGGACAGATCAGGGGAGGAGAGGTAGATTTGGGTGTCATCAGCATAGAGGAGATATTGGAAGCCAAAGGAGTTAATGAGTGCACCCAGAGAGGAGGTATACAGGGAGAACAGTAGGGGGCCAAGTACGGAACCCTGAGGGACCCCGTCAGGAAGGATGGAAGGTGGTGAGGTGGAGCCAGAGGCAGAGACTGAGAAGAAACGGTTGGAGAGGTAAGAGGAAAACCAGTTGAAGACCGTGCCAGAGAGGCCAATGTTTTAGAGTGTGTGGAGGAGGAGGAGAGGGTGATCCACAGTGTCAAAGGCAGCAGATAGGTCCAAAAGGATAAGCAGGGAGAAGTGACCCTTGGATTTGGCTGAAAGCAGGTCATTGGTTACTTTCACTAGGGCAGTCTCAGTGGAGTGAAGTGGGCGAAAGCCATATTGAAGGGGATCAAGGATGGAGTGGTCAGACAGATAGCTGGTAAGATGCATGTAAACCAGCCGTTCTAGTATTTTAGAGGCAAATGGGAGAAGAGAGCTAGGGCGGTAGCTTGTGGGAGATAAAGGGTCCAGGTTTGGTTTTTTAAGAATAGGTGAGGCCAGAGCATGTTTGAAGCATGAGGGAAAGACGCCAGTAGAAAGAGATAGGTTAAAGAGGTGAGCAAGGAGGGAGCAGCCAGTGGGGGAGAGGGAACTGAGGATACGGGAGGGGAGAGGGTCCAAGGGAAAGGTAGAGGGGGGAGAGGATGAGATGAGGGAGCAGACGCCCTCAGCTGTGGTAGGGCAGAAGGATGACAGAGTGGGGTAGTTGGGAGGGGAGGATGAATGGGGTGGGTGGGCAGCAGAGGGGGTATGTTTATAGAAAGTTCCTGTAATTGTAGACTAGCATTGTGTATAATACATGCGTTTGAATGTTTATTACCCTCATAACCTTTGTGTTCCTTGGTCCCTTCTTCCTCCTTTCCCCTTATTTCCTCTACAATAAAGCTTATGGTGCCTACCCCACTATTCTCAATTATTTCCCCACTATTTCTAGCTATTCCTTTCCCCCTCCCTCCTAGTTTAAAAAACTCCTCCAACCTTCCCAACATTCTACTCCCAAGCACTCCTGCCCCCTCCTCGTTCAGGTGCAATCCATCACGGCAATAAAGATGGTACTTGACTGAGAAGTCTGCCCAATGTTCTAAGAACTCAAATCCCTAACTCCTGCACCAATCTCTGAGCCACATGTTTACTTCCCTAATCTCCCTCTGTTTCCCTGGGCTAGCTCGTGGCACTGGTAATATATCTGAGATTATTACCTTAGATGTCCTCGTCCTAAGTTCCTTGCCTAGAACCCTAAAATATTTTTTGAGGACATCCCATATACTTCTAACTTTGTCGTTAGTGCCTACATGCACCAAGACTACTGGGTCTTCCCCAGCCCCTCCCAATAATCTGTCCACCCGGTCCCTGATATGATGTACTTGAGCACCCGGGAGACAACAGACTGTAAGCTTATCACCAGGTGTCATAGTGCCTTACTAATGTTTCATTTGTAGACATTTAGATATATCTCCCACTAATATACTACAACCTTTCCTATCTCAGGTTTTCTGCAGTTTTATACTGTTATTAGTGGACCCTACACCCATGCACACCACTGTTACTGGTGAATGGGTAGAGCTCCACCTGTTTGCTTTCAATGCCCATGTGTTATTTTTTAATGTCAAGGGATCATGGGCTTTTAGCCCGGATCACCTTCATGTTTTTTTCCGTTATGCCCTCAGGGAGGCGGGTTTCCCATTAATTTATGCTCTTCTTCCTATAATTTTTATGTTGTAATGGCATTCCCATTATCTTTATGTTATTTACTATGTTGTTTTCTGTATTTATAAGTGTCCTGTCACCCCCATGTTTGTCTCGCCCCACTATCTTTCCTCCTCCTTTCCATTTCATTTATGTTTGCTCTACAATGTATTGTCTTTAGTATTTTCACATAGATATTTATGTCTGATGTAACCATTGGCTTGTGGAGCATAGACGGCTTCAATTCCCCAGGAAAATGACAAAAGATTTTCCTGTGCCTGAACAGACAAGGTATGCGTTTGGCCTGTCTTCAGGAAACACACCGTGTACCTGCAGAAAACTTTAAATGAAATATGCTAGGCTGGAACGTTCTTGAGTCCAGCCTTTACACATCAAAAGCATGTGGTGGTGTCACTTTTATACATCATCCATTACTCATGAAGTTTTAGAAACAATTGCTGACCCTTTCCCTCACACTATTTTTAAGCCATATATCTTTTGTAATGTTTACGACCCTAATAAAAATTCAAAACCTTTTTTTTTTTTTTTTTTAATTAACAGCACTCCGGACACCTAAACTGTAGGGATCCCTTATTGTGTGTGGAGACTTAAAAGTCATCTCCTCTTCCCTTCTAGATCGCACCACCACAGCTTAATCTTCCAATACACTCCCCAAGCTAGTTGTCCCTGCTTTTACTAATAACCTCAAATAATTTATGTATGGAGGGCGCTGCACCTGACAGACAGAGAATATGCCGCTCATTCCATTTTATCGAGAATCAACTACATACTCATTTCACCATCCATATTCTCCTCGGTCAGTCAGGCCGCTACTTATGTATTATCTGGGCTGCCGATTTTTTGATTGTATGCCTTAACTTAAGGCATACAATCAGATGCGATGCGATGCGATATCGCATCGCATCGCATACGACCATATCGCATGCGATGCGATGACCCGATTTTTCCATAGGATTCAATGTTAAAATGGACTGAGTCCATTTTAACATGGAATTCAATGGGAAAAAGGGGTCCTTTTCATACCCCTACTATCCAAGTGGGCATGGAGTTGGATATAAACCTGTGGCGTGCGTAGCGAGCCACCGAGCCCGAAGCGTGGCGAGCGAAGCGAGCCCCGCGAGGGGCCGGTATTCTGTGTCCCCTCGCGGGGCTCGCTGCGCTCGCCACGCTTCGGGCACGGTGGCTCGCTACGCTCGCCACAGGTTTATATCCAACTCCATGCCCACTTGGATAGTAGGGGTATGAAAAGGACCCCTTTTCCCATTGAATTCCATGTTAAAATGGACTCAGTCCATTTTAACATTGAATCCTATGGAAAAATCGGGTCCATCGCATCGCATCGACTCGCATGCGATTTGGTCGGATGCGATGCAAAATCGGCAGCCCAGTTAGTACATAAGTACCGTCAGGCCTTTACAGATCCAATAGCTCTCTCCAACCATGCCTCATCTACTTAACACTAGGCATTCCACCCTCTACACCCAAATCAAAAATATGGAAATTCCCTTCTTATCTAGCCAAAACATCCCTAATATTTTGAAATTAATTAAAGATGGTTTGGAAATCTTTTCAATCAGAAAACATGGATCATTTACACTCAGATCCTACATTGTTTTGGATGTCTGCAAAAAGCAGAGGTGGCTATAAAGCAGCTGAAGTGTGAAAAGGCTCCTAGCCCAAACGGTGTAAGTGGTGATTTTTATAAAATGCTACAATCTTGTGGTTCGCCGGTTCTTGTGCACTTTTTTGACTGCTTGATATCCTCTGACACCCCTCCAATTCAGCTATAATGAGAGTCCTACCCAAACCTGGGCATGACCCACATCTTCACTGGTTGTTACCACCCATATCCCTACTTAATCTTGACTATAATCTTTTTTCCAAGATTATAGCTGCCCAATTGAAACCTATACTACCATCTATTTATCCACTCAGACCAGACAGGCTTCATATGGGGAAGAAACTCATAACTTAATGAGTTTGTGATACTCACATTTGTGTTTTGCAATTCTGCAGCTCCAAAGTCTGGTCCATCTAACAGTAACCAGTTTATCTCCTCTATTCTGCACTTAGATGCTATCAGTGACCATTACACGACACCATGGCCATGGTGGTCCACCACCATGTACTTGCGCTAACATCTGCAGTAGGGTGACGCTAGTGTACACCATCCACCACAGTGGTCCGCCACTAATTGCACACACTAGTGTATTCTTGTTCTTTGTGTGTCTTGTCTGTGTGGTATTTCTTTTGTGTCCCAGCCTGACTTCATTTATGTACTTACCTAGCTCAGCTTCCTGTAGCAGCCTTGTCCCTTAGTATGTCCTGGCGGCACCCCAGTGCCTGGGGGACCTAATCCTCTAGGGGAAGTGGCTGTTTAAGGTGCAGTTTTAGCACTCAGGATTTAAGGACTGCTGGACAAGAGCAATAGCACCACCTAGTACCACCTTGTGGCCATCATAATAGCGAATAAGTAAATACTGCCTCTCGTGCCCATTTGTCCCAGATATTTTGAACTTGTGGCATGAATAGCAATCACTGTTCAATGTATTTATATAAACCGCAGGAGGGAATCTATACATGAGAATGGTAATGGGACAACAATAAACACCACAGATGTCGCATGTGGCAATTTGTGTGGAAATGATGAGCTCAGCTACATCTATAATAAAGAAATTTTCATACTGTGAGGAATTTCTACATTTTACTTTTAAATAGTTCTATTAACAATGTACAAATTATTAAAGGGGGTATCCAATTACCCTGTAAAAAAATTGCTATGGACCTTATCTCCTAACTCCAAGTTACCTAGTTTTATTAATAAACTTTTATGAGGCACTGTGTCATAAGTTTTAGTGAAATAAAAAAGTAGTGCAGAGGGGGGTGTGGTCAGCAGCCGAGATCATCAGTCACGCCTCCTGGTGCTCCTGACCTGACTCCCAAAGTACCCCTTCCCCCAGACCCCTACACTCTTGTTGAGGCGCCCCCACATCACCCCCCACCTCCGGGGAACCCTATGGCACTGGATCTGAGCCTCCAGCAGCTCCCGGCCGGGTGGCGCTGCATAGAATGCCTGCAGCCTAGTTGGAGCTGTGAAGCCATGGACACCATCATCCGTGGACTCCTGTCTCCACAGATGCTTTAGGCCAACCCTTTGACCATTTAGAGAACAAGCTAGATGAGGTGGTCAAATCTCACCACAAGCTCATCTCACTACATGACGACCTTCATGTGGAAGTTACAGCCCTCCATAGTAAGGTCGGGGATTTTGAGGACAGGTCCCAACAGAATAATTTGAAAATAGGAGGAATCCCGGAATCTGTGCCTAATTCTGAATTAACACAATTTGTTACCGATGTCTTCACAAAACTACTTCCTACAGTCCACCTTACTGACTTTCTTCTGGACCAAATCGACCACCTCCCCAAAAGTGAGAGCTGCTCCGAAAGAAGCACCCAGAGACACCCTAATGCGTCTTCACTACTACCACATTAAGGAACAGATCCTTCAAGGGCCAGATCAGTGGACGACGCAGAGCCTATAATGGGCGATCTCCAGATTTTCGGGGACCTGTCTGCCGCTACACTGACTCTTAGAAGATTCTTCACTCAAGTCACCAGCACTCTAAAGCAGGCAAATATACAATACCGCTGGGGCTTTACTACTCACCTGATCATCAGACGTGATGGCCGCACCACAATTATTTCCTTCCCTGCCGAGGGCTTCAAATTATTGTCCTCCTGAAATTTGAACATGACCTCAGACTACCCCTGTCTATATCCAAATTGCTGCAGGACTGGTCAATGGTGATTGACACGTCCTGAGTGATAACTTCCATTAAGTCATGTTTGTCCTATTATCCCTCTGTTGGGCCCTTGCTTTGTGGGTCCTTACATTGTGGGCTACTATACCAGTTTTGACACTCTAGGTGTCTTTACATACTATTATAAGAAGTAGATGTGTTGAGAGTATATGTTTTCATTCATACTTAGTAACCTGTTTTTGTCTCTACCAGTTTATTGCCTAGTTATCTTATTATGCACAGTCCCTTAGTTTGAATTGTATATGTGACTACAAGTTTGGGCCACATTATATGTTTTACTGTACTGCTCCCGGTGTTCCCAGCTATCTTTTTATCTTTGTACAATACGTTAGATGTGTTCTGTTTTCCCTTTAGTATTATATGGAATATGGGTGGCATAATTTGCTGCCGCTTTCCCCCCTATGTGCTGCCGCTTTTGGTGGCCAAATGTCGCTCCTATATGATGCGCAATTTTCCTTTCTCCCATTTTTCTTTTTTCCTCATTACCTCCTTTTACTGTTTTGCTATTGACCTTATTGCCCCTTCCCTCTCTCCAAATCCCCCTTAGATTATCACTTGGAGACACACAGAGATGGACATGACTTTCTCCTCTCCTACAAGATTCTATACTTACATGCTTATATTACTATTCTATTGCAGGTCTGTATTGAAAAACATTATGTCTAAGATTTATAATGGTTAATGTAATTTCATTGAAAGTCAAAGGCTTAAATTCACCAAACAAATGCAGGTTGGCTCTCCTCAACTTAACTAAATTAAAAGCCCATTTTGTTGCCCTACAAGAAACCCAATTCATAGCCCCCCCCCCCCCCCCGACTCTTTAACCACAAATTCCCTGCATGCTAAATGTCTAATGACCCGACTAAGAAAGCTGGGGTTGCTATTTTATTTTCTAGCTCCTGTAATTTTACCATGACGAAACAGCTCACTGACAATGATGGAAGGTATTTAATTCTTGTGGGGAAACTAGATAAACCTGTCACTTTAGCCATGATTTATGCCCCCAATTCTAAACAGGTTCCCGTTATTCAGATGTTCTGTAATGTCCTGCAATCTTGTCTATCAGGCCAACTGCTCATTTTGGGGGACTTTAATCACCCTCGATGTGATTGCTCCACGGCCTTCTCTCATGTTATTCATGAATATGAGTTATACGACATCTGGAGAGCCAGAAACCCAAAAAATAGAGATTTCACATTCTATTCCCCAGTCCATGGATTTTTCTCCAGAATCGATTTAGCATTTTCAGATAAGTGGATGCTACAACAGATGGGAAAGGCTTCTATCCTGCCAATCATCTGGTTGGACCACTCTGCCCTACATTTAGCTTCAGACCCCATTCATTTAGAACCCCACCGAGCCCATGGTGCTTGGGCGAACATCTTCTCTCTAATTTGGTAGATAGGGATGCAATTGCCCAAACACTCACTATGTATTTGGACACTAATAACCCAACAGACACCTCTGTATTCACGCATTGGTGCGCTCTAAAGGCAATGACTTGGGGAGCTGCTATTAAAGTGGCTGTGCAGTTACGCAAACAGAGAGAAGCACGCTAAAGTGAACTAGAAATTAAACTTTAAGACTTGGAAAATAGGCTCAAATCCTCCCCCGCCAATAAACCTATCTACTGTGAACTGCTCAGGGTCAGGGAGAAGTGAAATATTTTTGCCCTGACAGAGGTCCATAGAAATTTATTCTGCCTGAAACTGAGTTATTATGCCTAAGGCGACAGGGTTGGTAGACTATTGGCAAGGAAGTTGAGGGCAAAGACAGCCAGGGACTGAGTGAAGGTGGTAGCCAACCCTCAAGGGGTGAAAGTATCCGATCCAGCAGATATTGCATCCGCTTTTGCCAACTACTATTCCTCTTTGTACAACTTAAAAAATGACGCTATTACTCCACAACCCACCACTGCAGACATCGACTCCTTTCTAAGTAAACTTTCCCTTCCCAGCTTAGATGCATCCGATCTCCACATGCTGGAGCTCCTGTGGTCAGAGAAAGAATTAATTCTCTCTCACAGGACAAAGATCCAGGCACTGATGGCTTTATTAACACATTTTACAGCTGATCTCAATAGGTTTTGTTCCCTGTGCTACTTTCGGTCTTTAACGAGGCTTCTGCGGTAGGCTCAATTCCTGCTGAAATGTTGGAGGCTAGAATAGTTGCATCCCCTAAGCAAGGGAAAAACCCAGCTTTGGTGTCTAACTATCGGCCGATAGCCTTCTTGATCACAGATATGAAGATTTATGCCAAGTTGATAGCAAATAGGCTAAACCCTCTACTTCCCTCTCTGGTCTCACGGGAACCGGTTGGATTCGTCCAGTGCTGACAGTCCCCGGACAATACCAGGAGACTAAGTTATGTGTTGGATGCCTTTTCTGTGTCCTCGGGGCCGCTCTTGCTGCTTATGCTGGATGCAGAGAAGGCTTTTGATAGGCTTCACTGGGGCTATCTAACTGCAGTTTTGGTGAAATTCGGCATAAAAGGACGTGCTCTTTCCTCTATGTTAGTGTCATACACCAACCCCAGCACAAGAGTTTTTGAGAACGGTTTACTCTCCACTCCATTTTAGACTACTAGTGGCACTATAGCGATAGAGCCTCTTACAGAAGCTATTCGATCCAATATGATAATTCAGGGCCCCTCTATTTTCAGCACTGAATATAAAATGATCCTTTCTGCAGAGGATGTCTTGCTCACATCTTGACATCTCTCTGAGACATTTACATATCACTTTAGCAGAGTACACGGCTGTATCATACTATAAACTAAACACCTCTAAGACAGAGGCTCTGCCGATAAACTTTCCTGCTGATCTCCTAAGATCCATGAAATCCCAGTATGACCACTCTTGGCAGGATGGAAGCCTAAAGTATCTCGGGATCCACCTCACACTTAAAGTCTTGGACCTAATACCCACTAACTACCTCCACCTTCTTCATAAAATCTCCTTATTACTTTCTGATTGGACAATGCACCATATGTCATGGGTAGGCCGCATTGCCTCATTGAAAATGATGGTCCTTCCCAATTTATTATACATATTCTGCACAATCCCTATTCTCCTCCCCAAAGCCTTGATCTCTAAATTTAATGCGGCTCTCATAAAATATGTTTGGAGAGGGAAAAAACCTAGGTTGGCTTGGTCTACAATGTCACTCCCTAAATCCGAAGGAGGCTTACCATTTACAGATTTATGCTTATATCAATTAGCATGTATCCTCTCCCCTCTTAGTGCCTGGATTGTAGACAATGAACCCAAACCATGGGTCTGACTGGAAATGGGTTTAGTTCATCCTCTCCCATTGGACAATGTTCTTTGGCTCCTGGAACCAGAGGTTCAACGTCTCATAACCCTATCGGCTGTTGTGCATTCAGCATGAAAGGCTTGGCTGGAACAAGCCCTTAGAATGGGTAATGCCCTACTTCCACCCCTTAACCTATAGTTAACAGGTGTAGTGTCCCTAATCACCAATCTGAACTTAGATTCTTGGGTATCTAGTGGACTGGTCTCCCTTAACGAAGCTATGGATGATGGTCAACTCCTGCTATTTAGCCAACTCCATTCCAGTCTCTCCCTTTCTCATAGGGACTTCTATAAATTCCTCATAGAAACTAATTAAATGAGTTTAACATACCAATGGGTTGTGTGTATATAATACACTTTTTTCAAGGATACTTGAATACATGTATTCTATGAAAAAAAATCATTGGTGGCTGGTGGACCATGGATCCCCATCAGAAGACTACAAACGGCAGCCAAACGACACCCCACAGGAACCGAGTGACGTCATCTGCCAGGTGAGGCTGCACATATTAAGAAGCAGCGGCCATGATAGCGGCTCAGCGGGACAAGTGGCCTAGATCAGAAGACTCCCTCACACTACAGCAACTAAAGTGGGATGGGCAGCTGACAGCAAAAGTCTCCCAAACACTGAGATCCTGACTTACACCTGGACAAGGTAGGGAAAGGTAGGGAAAGTTAAGGGAAGTGAAATAGCAGTCCATCAAGCTATCCTGAAGGAAATCCACAGGAAAACACAGTCACTCAGAAGAGTGTAGACCTTTTTTAAATTTTAATGTAACCATTTATTTTTTGGCAGGAAATAAAGTTTGGCACACTATATATCTTTTTAAGTGCTCCTAAAAAAATCCATCACCATTTAGCATTGTTTAAATATAGGAGCTGCTTATTACCTAAAACAGCACGATTATATACACTATATAAACCATGCTGAGCCTTACTTATCACCTTCTCCTGTTCTAAGAAATGGATACCATTATTATTCCTTCCAATATTATCCCCATAATGGACCGTTCTACAATTTTCAGGGTTAGTTTTGCTACCTTTCTTACGTATTGGTACTACGTTAGCTATGTGCCAGTCCCCTGGTACCATCCCTAAGTTTATTGATCCATAGAATATCAAATATAATGGTAGTGCTATGACAGAACTCAATTATTTTAGTATCCTAGGGTGTATTTCATCCAGGCCAGGAGATTTGTTACTATAAAGGTTCTGTAATCTATTTTTGATTATTTCTTCACTTAAACATAGGGTTTGGGAGCATTCAAGAGCCGAGCATTTAATCTGTGGGAGATCTTCTGAAGATTCTTCCCTTGTAAATACCGAAGCATAAAATGAATTGAATAATTTTGCTTTCTCTTTTCCTTTTTTTACCAGGGTACCCTGATTATTTTTTAGTGGGACAATATTTTCCTTCCTTAACCATTTCCCTTTTATGTACTGTAACTGTAGAATGTTTTGGGATTAGATTTGCTAAACATGGATTTCAACCATTTGTATTGATTTACTGTATTAATCCCATAGAAAAAAGTTGTTTTTTTTTTTTTTGTTTCATATATTGCTACCTAAAACATGATTGATTTGGCTATATATGAATTGAAAGTTGTTGTGAAACTAGTCCATGTGTTATCAAGTGTTATCAACTGTGGATAAGAGATTTCCAATTCACAATGAAGTATACATCTATGTCATTATTGATAGTATTTTTATTTTCAATAGAAATAAAAGTTAAAGTTCCATAACTTTTTATTCTTCATTAATAGATTATCCTCTGCACCAGAACATTGGGTAAAAGCCAAAGAATTATCTAATCGTAGTCTTCTCTAAAAATATATTTAATTACACAAGAGATCTCCAATGAGATCTTCAGAGATGAAAAAGTTTTGTTAAGAATCCTCTGACAATGTTAAGACGATGTTCCAGCAATGGTATATAAACTGAGCTTCATATGGATGTATCTTTATTCTCATACTGCTTTGCATGAGATGAAAGGTGAGAACTGTGATTTTAGCATTTCTCCAGGTGAGTGACGTAATCCTGAATTAGTGGGCAACTAGTAATTTCAATGTCACATTATTTTCTACTTTTTAATTTGGTTAAATAGGAAATATTGTTTTGCTTTAAAATAATTTCAGTGTGGTTTTCATGTTTTTTATAGTAATTTTTCAGCTAAACATTTGTCATACACAAGATTCAATTACAAGCAAATTTAATTAAGCTTTTAAACGTGAAAAAGTGGGGAGTTGCCTATAGCAACCAATCAGAGGCTCTCTTTCATTGTCAAGGTGTAAAAGAGAAATATGAGCTAGAATTTGATTGGTTACTATTGGCAATGTACCTACTTATCACTTTTAGAAACTTTAGTAAATTTACTCCTAATTATGTTAACCAAAATTGTGGAAGATGTTCCAAATATTGGCATGGAAAATTACACAGTCCGTGAATTCAAGTTCATTTTGTGATTTATAGTAATATTGTGTTAAATGATTTATATCATTTCATTTTAAAATTGATTGATGGGTGTAATTCCTTTTACATAAATTTCTTTCAGTTATTATATGTCTTTTAGAAAGACCTTTTACAATTTACAAATAATTACAATTAGAAATCCAATGTCCAAATTGCTTTTGATTTTTTAATTAGAAAAAAAAAATTCTAATCTACTTTTTTTTTAAATAAATTGTATGTGGAGAGATCATATTTAATTATAGTAAAAAAAGCCAGAACATTTTAACTGGATAAAGTAATATAAAATGGAGGTGACCTTAATTTTGTAAAAAATGTTTTTAATAAAGGAAAAATATTTCTAAAGTATATGTGTGTAATTATTTTACTTTAATATATTTGCGTAAATACATTTCCATAATAGTAATTAAAAGTCAATAGGTCAACACCATATGGTCAACAACTATTTGGCAGACTTTGTCAACAGGTTGACAAGAACAATAGGTCAACTTGGCCCCGGCTGCCATATAAAAAAGTCAGCATGAGTTTTTCATGATTTTGAAACATTTTTTAAACTTTTTCACCATCAACCTGAACTATGACTGGGAATGGTAAAGCGTACCGAGGTCAGCGGTAGTGGAGTGAAGCACCTGACCTGAAGCATGGTGAGTGAAGCGATCCATGAGAGGAGATGTGGTACACTTTATAGGGGTTCCATGTGTTTAATCATCTACACAAAAAATTCTGAGAAACTCATGGCTCTTCATATTTTTATCTTTCTTTATTAACATTTTGCTAGTGACAACCTTTTTGCTTTGAGCTACTGTAAACCAAAACACAATGTTTCATCTTTCATCTTAATCCACCATTGCAAAACATTAACTATCAGAATATAGATTTTAATTACAAAAGCTGCACATGAATATGATTTTTTTTAATATGGTAGGGCAACAAGGCATAGCATTTTGAATTGAACACAATTTATTACATCGTAGAAGAAGACAATAATTGATTAAAAAATGTTGCATTGTCATAATAGATCAATACAATGCTTTTTATCTTCAGAATTTATACTATTTTTGTAGGAAGTGTGCTATATTCTGGTGATTACTAAACAGTAACAAAACAATATGTAGATTTTTAAAGAAGTGAGGACATCCATTTTCCAAATGACGGTGGCATTAAAGGTGTTGCCTGTTCAGAGCATAGCTTCTCTATCCTGAGGAAAACAGGAGACGACACTTCTCGGTTTTTATTGGTGTGAGAAAATTAGACAAGGAAATACAGTATCAACAACTCATACAGTGCAGAAATTGCTGTATATCCCTACCTTTTTTTAACCTTTTTTTTAACCTTTTTTTCAATTCATACACACTTATTCATGACAAAACACTTTCTCCATACTTTGCAGAAATGTCTTCAATTCTATTGGCACTCAACAAACCCACAAAATAAACCAGAACATCACAATCTTTCATTCAAATAACAAGTGGGGCGGCCATTTTTCTTGCTCTGCAGTAACTAATGAACTTCACAGCAGTTACTGGAGAAACAACAAAGTACAGAAAGTATTGACAAGATAACGGATTATTCCATTTTTTAGAATATTTTTATATTTCAATGATGTATCTTGACGTATCTTGCATTTGAAATACACACAAATATATTTTATTTCTGATCAAAACATGAAACAAAGTTTGTGTACAATCTCAAGTACTTAATTTGAATGGAAATCAATCATTTTCTAGCACATATATAGTGCCAATTTCCTATCATGTCCCCATTAGTGCTGTTGCAGATGTCCCCAATAGTGCTTTTAGAAAGGGAAAAAAAATCTTCACTTTTTGGAATGTATGGTGTTTGGAATAATTTTGATAAGGGATATTTGGATAATGGATACTCAACCTGTATATAATATAGTTAATAGTTATGAGATCAGGGTGCACTCCCCTGGGATTGATGGGCACTTCCATATGGGTTGGGATCATTTGGTCTATTGCATTATGGTAGAAAGTCATTAGGTCGAATCCATTAGGTCGACATGCTAAAAGGTCGACATGATTCTAGGTCGACATGGGAAAGGTCGACATGATTCTAGGTCGAAAGGTCATTAGTTCGACAGGTCATTAGTTCGACAAGGTCATTAGTTCGACATTGTCTATGTCGACATTCACAAGGTCGACATGGGGTTTTTCACTGTTTTTTTACCTGAATGTCAACACAGTCGACATGGACACAGTTTAAAGTGCACTGCATCCCCTCGCATTGCTCGCTGCGCTCGCTATGAGTCGGGCACGGTGCCTCGCTACGCTCGGCACACTATTTTATTCTCCCACCACGCCCTAGTGGATGGTAGGGCATGAAATACCGGCTGTCGGCACATGTTGGCTCAAAAAACAGTGAAAAACTCCATGTCGACCTTGTGAATGTCGACATAGACAATGTCGAACTAATGACCTTGTCGAACTAATGACCTGTCGAACTAATGACCCGTCGAACTAGAATCATGTCGACCTTTTCCCATGTCGACCTAGAGTCATGTCGACCTTTTAGCATGTCGACCTAATGGATTCGACCTAATGACTTTCTACCATAATGCAGTAGACCAAATGACCGCATCCCTTCCATATACAGAGAAGCCAAGAAAACAGCACACCAGTCCAGAATTTTCATACAATCTAGCTGTGGCTAGTTTTATTGTGCAGTATAAAAACAATATATGTAAAAGTAAATCCTAGCCGCCTGAGCACTAACTAAACATGACAGATTCCCTCTTTAACAGCGGTAGGACCTACAGTAATACTCCTACCACAAATACATACTACAGTACTTACAGTCAATTAAAAAGTGCCTATTTACAGGCCTGCTGCCTTTCCCCCCAGCTAATGAGACCCTGAGCCAAGTCTTGACAAAGGGGCTTATTCTAGTTCACTCGCAAAGGCACAATCACTCTCTCTTATGGACAAAACCATGTGCACTGCAGGTGGGGCAGATGTAACATGTGCAGGGAGAGTTAGATTTGGGGGGGGGGGTTCCTTCAAACTGATAACTATATTGCAGTGTAAAAATAAAGCAGCCAGTATTTACCCTGCACAGAAACAATAACACAACCAAATGTAACTCTCTCTGCACATGTTACATCAGCCCCATCTGCATTGCATATGTTTTTTTTTCCATTAGAGAGTGATTGTGCCTTTGTGAGTGAACTAGAATAACCCCCAAAATATATATCAGCCTCTTACAGGTTCATGCACTAATTAGCCTATTCTCAAGCAGAAGTCATTACAAACCCAAAACTGTCTTCATGGATGGAATCCTTCCTTCTCTCTCACATCCATACCCCAGGACCCATATCCAGCTTTTACTCAAAGCCTACACACTACCATTTCCTGGGGATTTAAATCATATCGATACAAAAACCTGTATCTATCTATCTATCTATCTATCTATCTATCTATCTATCTATCTATCTATCTATCTATTAACATAAATATATGGTACAGGTTGAGTATCCCTTATGCAAAATGCTCGGGACCAGCAGAATTTTGGATAACAGATTATTCTGTATTTCGGAATATTTTAATATTTCAATGATGTATTTTGAAGTATCTTGCATTTATGCTGTATAGACACATCAGACACATGAAATACACACAAATATTTTATTTGTTCAAAAAACAAGGTTTCAAAACATAAAACAAATTTTGTGTACTATCTCAGATATTGGATTTGAATGCCAAGCAATCATTTTCTTGGACATATAAAATGCCAGTTACATATCATGACCTCAGTAGTGCCAGTTACATATCATGTCCTCAGTAGTGCCAGTAACATATCATGTCCTCAGTAGTGCCAGTTATATATCATCAGGGGCGGGCTGGGCCGGGGGGCAGAGTGCCATATGCCCCCCGGGCCGCTTACCCACCCACTGGCTGCGGGCCGTGCTGCGGCTGGATCAGCTTCTCCAGCCCTCCTGCACTGGCCGCGGCTTCCAGAACACGGCCGCGGCTACAGGAAAATGGCCGCCGGCCCCCTGCACTGAGGACATGTTCTCAGTGCAGGAGGCCGGCGGCCATTTTCCTGTAGCCGCGGCCGTGTTCTGGAAGCCGCGGCCAGCGCAGGAGGGCTGGAGAACCTGATCCAGCCGCAGCACGGCCCGCAGCTAGCGAGTGGGTAAGCGCTCTCCCCCCCCCCCCTCCCTCACCCCAGCATATGTGTTTCTGTCACTGTGGGGGCATATCTGGCACTGTGTGGGGGCATATCTGGCACTGTGTGGGGGCATATCTGGCACTGTGTGGGGGCATATGTGTATCTGGCACTGTGGGGGGCATATCTGGCACTGTGGGGGCATATATGTATTTGGCACTGTGGGGGCATATGTGTATCTGGCACAGTGGGGCATATGTGTATTTGGCACTGTGGGGGCATATGTGTATCTGGCACTGTGGGGGCATATGTGTATTTGGCACTGTGGGGGCATATGTGTATCTGGCACTGTGGGGCATATGTGTGTTTGGCACTGTGGGGGCATATCTGGCACTGTGGGGGCATATGTGTATCTGGCACTGTGGGGGCATATGTGTATCTGGCACTGTGGGGACATATGTGTATCTGGCACTGTGGGGGCATATGTGTCTGGCACTGTGGGGGCATATGTGTATTTGGCACTGTGGGGGCATATGTGTCTCTGGCACTGTGGGGGCATATGTGTCTCTGGCACTGTGGGGGCATATCTGGCACTGTGGGGGCATATGTGTCTTTGGCACTGTGGGGGAATATGTGTCTCTGGCACTGAGGGGGCATATGTGTCTCTGGCACTGTGGGGGCATATGTGTCTCTGGCACTGTGGGGGCATATCTGGCACTGTGGGGGCATATGTGTCTTTGGCACTGTGGGGGAATATGTGTCTCTGGCACTGTGGGGGCATATGTGTCTCTGGCACTGTGGGGGCATATGTGTCTCTGGCACTCTGGGGGCATATCTGGCACTGTGGAGGAATATGCGTATTTGGCACTGTGGCAGAATATCTGGCACTGTGGCGGCATTTGTGTCTGGCACTGTGGGGGCATATGTGTATTTGGTACTGTGGCGGAATATCTTGCACTGTGGGGGCATATCTGGCACTGTGGACATCACATTGTGCGGTGTAATGGGCATCATGGTATGGGGCGTAATGGACATTACGGTGTGGGGAGCATTGGGTAATTGCCATCACAGTATGGGGTGTAATGGGCATCAAGGTGTGCAGCATAATGTGTAATTAGCATCACAGTGTGCGGTGTATTGAGTAATTAGCATCGCAGTGTTGGGCGTAATGTGTAACTGACATCATGGTGTTCAGCATAATGTGTAATTGGCATTACGGCATGTGGCTTTATGTGTAATGGGTATTACAAGGTTCGCTAAAATGTGCAATCTGCAGGTACACAATACAATCATGGTACAGGCAACGCCCCTTATGATAGGCCACGCCCCTAATTTTTCGGCGCGCCTGCGGCGCGCAAAAGCATTCCTTCCGACGGTGACTTGGCTGATTATGGGCCAGTGCTCTGGACTTGCCCCCTAGGCTAAAAGTTGCCAGCCAGCCCCTTTATATCATGTCCTCAGTAGTGCCAGTTACATATCATGTCCTCAGTAGTGCTGTTACATATCATGTCCTCAGTAGTGCCAGTTACATATCATGTCCTCAGTAGTGCCAGTTACATATCATGTCCTCAGTAGTGCCAGTTACATATCATGTCCTCAATAGTGCCAGTTACATATCATGTCCTCAGTAGTGCCAGTTACATATCATGTCCTCAGTAGTGCCAGTTACATATCATGTCCTCAGTAGTGCCAGTTACATATCATGTCCTCAGTAGTGCTGTTACATATCATGTCCTCAGTAGTGCCAGTTACATATCATGTCGTCAGTAGTGCCAGTTACATATCATGTCCTCAGTAGTGCCAGTTACATATCATGTCCTCAGTAGTGCCAGTTACATATCATGTCCTCAGTAGTGCTGTTACATATCATGTCCTCAGTAGTGCTTTTACATATCATGTCCTCAGTAGTGCTGTTACATATCATGTCCTCAGTAGTGCTGTTATATATCATGTCCTCAGTAGTGCCAGTTACATATCATGTCCTCAGTAGTGCCAGTTACATATCATGTCCTCAGTAGTGCCAGTTACATATCATGTCCTCAGTAGTGCTGTTACATATCATGTCCTCAGTAGTGCTGTTACATATCATGTCCTCAGTAGTGCTGTTACATATCATGTCCTCAGTAGTGCCAGTTACATATCATGTCCTCAGTAGTGCCAGTTACATATCATGTCCTCAGTAGTGCCAGTTACATATCATGTCCTCAGTAGTGCCAGTTAGATATCATGTCCTCAGTAGTGCCAGTTACATATCATGTCCTCAGTAGTGCCAGTTACATATCATGTCCTCAGTAGCGCCAGTTACATATCATGTCCTCAGTAGCGCCAGTTACATCTCATGTCCTCAGTAGCGCCTGTTACATATCATGTCCTCAGTAGCGCCAGTTACATATCATGTCCTCAGTAGTGCCAGTTACATATCATGTCCTCAGTAGTGCCAGTTACATATCATGTCCTCAGTAGTGCTGTTACATATCATGTCCTCAGTAGTGCTGTTACATATCATGTCCTCAGTAGTGCTGTTACATATCATGTCATCAGTAGTGCTGTTACATATCATGTCCTCAGTAGTGCCAGTTACATATCATGTCCTCAGTAGTGCCAGTTACATATCATGTCCTCAGTAGTGCCAGTTACATATCATGTCCTCAGTAGTGCCAGTTACATATCATGTCCTCAGTAGTGCCAGTTACATATCATGTCCTCAGTAGTGCCAGTTACATATCATGTCCTCAGTAGTTCCAGTTACATATCATGTCCTCAGTAGTGCCAGTTACATATCATGTCCTCAGTAGCGCCAGTTACATATCATGTCCTCAGTAGTGCCAGTTACATATCATGTCCTCAGTAGTGCCAGTTACATATCATGTCCTCAGTAGTGCCAGTTACATATCATGTCCTCAGTAGTGCTGTTACATATCATGTCCTCAGTAGTGCCAGTTACATATCATGTCCTCAGTAGTGCCAGTTACATATCATGTCCTCAGTAGTGCTGTTACATATCATGTCCTCAGTAGTGCTGTTACATATCATGTCCTCACTACTGCTGTTACATATAATGTCCTCAGTAGTGCTGTTACATATCATGTCCTCAGTAGTGCCAGTTACATATCATGTCCTCAGTAGTGCCAGTTACATATCATGTCCTCAGTAGTGCCAGTTACATATCATACAAAACCAATTGAATATACACTTCAGCGCTGTCCCATAACCATCAAGCAAGATCTACTTGCTAGTAAAACATTTGAGGTTGATTGTTGTCCTCTTTAATCTTTAAGACTAAAATCGGGTCTCCTACTGACCTCCGTGGGGGTCCCTATATGCACATAAAGGTATCTTTATGTGAGTACAGAGATAGTCTCCCTTCCACTTCTTCTGTGATTTCTTGCCTTTTCCACACTCAGCATGAATATTACTGACCTGATAAGAAGGCCCTATTTGCACATAAAGGTATCTTTGGGGCAGGATTCTATTCTTCCAATATCTCTCCCGACACTTTGTATCCAATCACCAAACACCACATCAAACGTCTGATGAACAGACAATCACCTCAATATGAGGCCCTATGTACACGTAGCGATTTCTTTGTTTTTTCTCCAGGTAAGGATAGTCTCCACAACCCGCATACTCCGTATAAAAATATTTATTCCATGGGTATATACATAAAACAGACTATAAAAGTTGTATTAAAAAGCAATGTCACACTCCAAATGTGTGAGACCAAAAACTCTCTCTTCCTGCATCCGGAACAGGTTAAGAAAACTTCTGCCAGATGAAATACAGCAATAGGTCTCACCATTAAGTGTGTCTCCTTCCTCTCACCAACGCGTTTCGGGCTATGGCTTCAGCCCTTTTTCAAGGTGTGAGGTGTATATGATCTGGGGTGGTTTTTATACCTGTCCCCCAGATCACCTTAAAAACATATTCATAAAACCTGGGCCGGAGTGGAAAAGTAACCAGCTCCCTTAAACCCACCTAAATACCTAACTAATACAGCATCGTAACCTGGCTACACTGCTAATATAAAATACACATATATACGTATAAAATAATAACAGAAATCGCGGATGCGGTGTAGATCATTTATACTCCTTTCCTGGAGTTATGTCCATATTTTTGTTTCCTCCGTCACACACCTGTAACAGTTATCCACACAACGCAACGTCACTTCCGGTACATCGGACGTGGTTTCCGGTCTCTGGAACGGAACACACACGTCCTGTAGTGTGGTTCCCGTCTGGGTAGCTGGTGTCCGCTTCCTACTTCCTGTGATGCGGACCTCCAACTTCCTCTGTGTGAGACGCATATACTTGCTATTCACTCTATGGGGAATCGCGGTCGCCATCTTGGGTGATATATTCCCATAGGGATAGATGTTATTGCAGTGTGTCCGTCCTTTGTGCCTCCATATTGTGGCAATGAACATAAACGGCTCCATTGATGTTATATCAGGGACAAACACACATAGAAGAAAAATATTAGTATGGTTTACATCACAAGAAACATTTCACTTCAAATGCTACATTAAGCCCATTTGGCTCTATTGTTTTATGTGAGTAAATTTTCTTCATTTCAGTACATGCCAGACGTTTTTCCCTATCGTTGATCCTCCAGTTCTCTTTGATAACAGTTATTCCACAAAATGACAGTAAATGCTTAGTGTCACTATTATGCGTATTTTTAAAATGCATAGAAACATTATGAGTCTCCGTGCCTTTTTTTATGTTTCTCACATGTTCAGCCATGCGAGTTTTAAGCATTCTTATGGTCTTCCCAATGTACTGCTTATGGCACGAACACTCTATAATGTATACACAAAATTTAGTGCTGCAAGTAATAAAATCTTCGATGGTGTGCCACTCATTAGTTTGTACCGATTTATATTGATTTATTACTCTGCTATCACTTTTGCATGTTCTGCACATTGAACAAGTGTATTAATGGCACTAGTGACTATAAGGTTCTTTAAGTTATTTGCTCTCCTATAGATGAACTGGGGGTTCTCATTGATAAATGGTTCCAAAATGGGATCACTCCTTAGGAGGCCCCAGTGCTTTCTGATGATTTTTTCAATCTGTTTTGATTGGCTGGTGAATTGGGTGATAAAATTTACACCTCTCTTGTTGTTCTTTTCCCTAAGTTGAGGGGAATCAGATGTCAGACCAACCACACTTTTCACTGATTTACGGCCTCTTTCCCTTGCCCTTGTGATATCTCTTTCATGGTACCCTTTATTGATAAATTGCTTCTCCATTTTATCTGCATGAACTTCATATGTTGCTAGTTCTGTGCAGTTCCTACCTATTCTTTGGAACTGACCATTAGGTATACTCCGCAACCAATTCGCGTGATAATTGCTGCTGTAATTGATAAAGGAGTTGCAATCTGTGCTTTTCTCATAATTCCGGGTTTTCACAACACCTCCCTCCACATAAATGTAGAGGTCCAGAAAATTGACATTGGTTTTACTTTTATCAAAGGTCAATTTTATGTTGATATCATTACAATTAAGGCTATCACAAAAATTGTTTAAAGAAACGTCATCACCATTCCAAAAAAACAAAATATCATCAATGTACCGCTTCCAGGACACTAGGCTGGCGCCAAGCTGCAAGTTGTTAAAAATGCACTCCTCCTCCCACTTGGCCATAAATAGATTGGCATAGCTTGGCTCCAGCCTAGTGCCCATCGCGGTACCTGTGAGTTGCAAATAAAAATCCCCATTGAACCAAAAATAATTATTGTTCAAGATCAAAGAAATGCCCTCCAAAATAAAGTTCTTTTCCTCTACTGGGGTACCTTCCTTGTCCAGAAAATGTTCGACAGCTCTTAGGCCCACCGTATGGTCGATTATAGTGTACAATGAGGTCACATCTGACGTCACTAAAGTGTATCCTGCTTCCCACTGTACACTACTTAACACATCCAAGGTGGCCGGGGTGTCTTTCAGATAGGAGGCATTTTTCTGGACTAAGGGTTGCAACAATGTGTCCAAATAATGAGACAGATTTGAAAGCACTGAATTAGTTCCGGCTACAATAGGTCGTCCGGGGGGATCCACCATACTCTTATGTATTTTAGGCAGAATATACACCACAGGAATAGAGGGTGTCTCGATAATGATGTACTCTTTAGTTTTCTCCTCGAGAACTCCTTTTAGTGTATATAAATTTAAAAAGACCTCCAATTTTTTAGCAATTGTTCCTGTTGGATTACCCCTCAGCTTTTTATAGGTTTTATTATCCAACAGCTGCCTATATATTTCTTTATTATAATCTTCTGTGTTTAGAATAACAATACTGCCCCCTTTGTCAGCCGGCTTCACTATTATGTTGTCATTATCCTTGAGGGTTTTAATGGCGTTCCTTTCTCCTTTTGTTAGGTTTAAATTTTTTGGAGGTTTGATCTGCATTTTGTCAAGGTCGTCTCTAACTAATTTTTCAAAAGTCTCCACAAGACACCCCTTCTTGTGGGTCGGGTAAAAAGTGGACTTTTTCCTAAAGATGGAAACCGTTTCAGTGGGGATTTCCTCACTGATGTTGACAGTCTCTCCTCCTAATTTCTTTTCATCAAAGAAACGTTTGAGCGATAATTTCCTCACGAATTTTTGGAGGTCAACATATACTTCAAACTTGTCAATCTTATTAGATGGGGCGAACTTTAAGCCTTTTTCAAGCAGAGAACTCTCGTCTTTTGTAAGTTGATAGCTACTTAGATTTACAATTTTAGTTTTATGGTCCTCGGTTGGGATGGGGTTAATTTCCGTACTGTCACATGTCTCATCTACAATAGTTACAGTGGGACTTTTCTTTTTACGTTTTATCCTGTTTGACCCCTTACCTCTTTTTCCCCTCTTTCGATTTAATTTAGGGCCACCTATCTGTAACTGGGAGTGGTGGGTCTCCGATCTAAAAAATGATGGTCATTAGTTCTATTTTCCTCAGGATGATTGGAGGATTCCCAAGATGGTTTATTTTCCCTCCAATTCTGATTTTGGCTGTAATTTTTTCTCCTCCATCTTTTTTTCTTTGGGTCTTTATACACTAAAAGGAGTTCTCGAGGAGAAAACTAAAGAGTACATCATTATCGAGACACCCTCTATTCCTGTGGTGTATATTCTGCCTAAAATACATAAGAGTATGGTGGATCCCCCCGGACGACCTATTGTAGCCGGAACTAATTCAGTGCTTTCAAATCTGTCTCATTATTTGGACACATTGTTGCAACCCTTAGTCCAGAAAAATGCCTCCTATCTGAAAGACACCCCGGCCACCTTGGATGTGTTAAGTAGTGTACAGTGGGAAGCAGGATACACTTTAGTGACGTCAGATGTGACCTCATTGTACACTATAATCGACCATACGGTGGGCCTAAGAGCTGTCGAACATTTTCTGGACAAGGAAGGTACCCCAGTAGAGGAAAAGAACTTTATTTTGGAGGGCATTTCTTTGATCTTGAACAATAATTATTTTTGGTTCAATGGTGATTTTTATTTGCAACTCACAGGTACCGCGATGGGCACTAGGCTGGCGCCAAGCTATGCCAATCTATTTATGGCCAAGTGGGAGGAGGAGTGCATTTTTAACAACTTGCAGCTTGGCGCCAGCCTAGTGTCCTGGAAGCGGTACATTGATGATATTTTGTTTTTTTGGAATGGTGATGACGTTTCTTTAAACAATTTTTGTGATAGCCTTAATTGTAATGATATCAACATAAAATTGACCTTTGATAAAAGTAAAACCAATGTCAATTTTCTGGACCTCTACATTTATGTGGAGGGAGGTGTTGTGAAAACCCGGAATTATGAGAAAAGCACAGATTGCAACTCCTTTATCAATTACAGCAGCAACCATCACGCGAATTGGTTGCGGAGTATACCTAATGGTCAGTTCCAAAGAATAGGTAGGAACTGCACAGAACTAGCAACATATGAAGTTCATGCAGATAAAATGGAGAAGCAATTTATCAATAAAGGGTACCATGAAAGAGATATCACAAGGGCAAGGGAAAGAGGCCGTAAATCAGTGAAAAGTGTGGTTGGTCTGACATCTGATTCCCCTCAACTTAGGGAAAAGAACAACAAGAGAGGTGTAAATTTTATCACCCAATTCACCAGCCAATCAAAACAGATTGAAAAAATCATCAGAAAGCACTGGGGCCTCCTAAGGAGTGATCCCATTTTGGAACCATTTATCAATGAGAACCCCCAGTTCATCTATAGGAGAGCAAATAACTTAAAGAACCTTATAGTCACTAGTGCAATTAATACACCATCTCCCCCCAACCCAATAAAATCAAAAGGGTTTTACCGGTGTGGCACTTGTTCAATGTGCAGAACATGCAAAAGTGATAGCAGAGTAATAAATCAATATAAATCGGTACAAACTAATGAGTGGCACACCATCGAAGATTTTATTACTTGCAGCACTAAATTTTGTGTATACATTATAGAGTGTTCGTGCCATAAGCAGTACATTGGGAAGACCATAAGAATGCTTAAAACTCGCATGGCTGAACATGTGAGAAACATAAAAAAAGGCACGGAGACTCATAATGTTTCTATGCATTTTAAAAATACGCATAATAGTGACACTAAGCATTTACTGTCATTTTGTGGAATAACTGTTATCAAAGAGAACTGGAGGATCAACGATAGGGAAAAACGTCTGGCATGTACTGAAATGAAGAAAATTTACTCACATAAAACAATAGAGCCAAATGGGCTTAATGTAGCATTTGAAGGGAAATGTTTCTTGTGATGTAAACCATACTAATATTTTTCTTCTATGTGTGTTTGTCCCTGATATAACATCAATGGAGCCGTTTATGTTCATTGCCACAATATGGAGGCACAAAGGACGGACACACTGCAATAACATCTATCCCTATGGGAATATATCACCCAAGATGGCGACCGCGATTCCCCATAGAGTGAATAGCAAGTATATGCGTCTCACACAGAGGAAGTTGGAGGTCCGCATCACAGGAAGTAGGAAGCGGACACCAGCTACCCAGACGGGAATCACACTACAGGACGTGTGTGTTCCGTTCCAGAGACCGGAAACCACGTCCGATGTACCGGAAGTGACGTTGCGTAGTGTGGATAACTGTTACAGGTGTGTGACGGAGGAAACAAAAATATGGACATAACTCCAGGAAAGGAGTATAAATGATCTACACCGCATCCGCGATTTCTGTTATTATTTTATACGTATATATGTGTATTTTATATTAGCAGTGTAGCCAGGTTACGATGCTGTATTAGTTAGGTATTTAGGTGGGTTTAAGGCAGCTGGTTACTTTTCCACTCCGGCCCAGGTTTTATGAATATGTTTTTAAGGTGATCTGGGGGACAGGTATAAAAACCACCCCAGATCATATACACCTCACACCTTGAAAAAGGGCTGAAGCCATAGCCCGAAACGCGTTGGTGAGAGGAAGGAGACACACTTAATGGTGAGACCTATTGCTGTATTTCATCTGGCAGAAATTTTCTTAACCTGTTCCGGATGCAGGAAGAGAGAGTTTTTGGTCTCACACCTTTGGAGTGTGACATTGCTTTTTAATACAACTTTTATCGTCTGTTTTATGTATATACCCATGGAATAAATATTTTTATACGGAGTATGCGGGTTGTGGAGACTATCCTTACCTGGAGAAAAAACAAAGAAATCGCTACGTGTACATAGGGCCTCATATTGAGGTGAGTGTCTGTTCATCAGACGTTTGATGTGGTGTTTGGTGATTGGATACAAAGTGTCGGGAGAGATATTGGAAGAATAGAATCCTGCCCCAAAGATACCTTTATGTGCAAATAGGGCCTTCTTATCAGGTCAGTAATATTCATGCTGAGTGTGGAAAAGGCAAGAAATCACAGAAGAAGTGGAAGGGAGACTATCTCTGTACTCACATAAAGATACCTTTATGTGCATATAGGGACCCCCACGGAGGTCAGTAGGAGACCCGATTTTAGTCTTAAAGATTAAAGAAGACAACAATCAACCTCAAATGTTTTACTAGCAAGTAGATCTTGCTTGATGGTTATGGGACAGCGCTGAAGTGTATATTCAATTGGTTTTGTGTTGTATCTTGTTGGTGGGAGATTAGTGACCCACAGAATCTACACATAGCGGCAGTCCCGGGCGCAATCATTCACCTGTCGAAACTCTGTTTTGCTGCAGTTACATATAATGTCCTCAGTAGTGCCAGTTACATATCATGTCCTCAGTAGTGCCAGTTACATATCATGTCCTCAGTAGTGCCAGTTACATATCATGTCCTCAGTAGTGCTGTTACAAATGTCGCCAGTAAGTTTTTAGCACATTTTTTTTTCACTTTCTGGAATGTATGGTTTTCTGAATAATTCGGCTAACGGATATTCAGATACGGGATACTCAACCTGTATGATGATTTACTAAAAAAAAAAAATTGTTATTTATATACAAATTGTGGTAATAGAGATATATGAATTAATATAACATTTAAACAAACTGAATTTTAAACAGGTAAAGATGTCCACAACTAGACATTGGTAATAAAAGATCCTGTTATTGATCGAAGTGAGGCAGGAAAGGCTGAGATTGAAAGAAGAAGCCATATCGATATCAAACAGAGGTACAGGTTAAGTACCCCTTTTCCAAATATCCCTTATACAAAATATCCCTTATCTATAGTTTCCAGAATGCAATTTTTTATTTTTGCTAAAAACCTACTGGTGAACATGCTTGCTTGGTATTCATATTCAATGCCTGAGATAGTCTACAAACTTTTTTTCATGTTTTGAAACCTTGTTTCATGTTTTGAAACCTTGTTTCATGCACAAACTAAATATATTTGTGTGTAATTCATGTGTTTGATGTGTATATACAACATAAATGGAAGATGCCTCATTGAAATATAAAAATATTCTGAAATACAGAATAATCCATGGTATGAATTGATGAATTACTGCTAGGTATGATGATGTATGCTTGACTTTCAGATCTGTTTTTATAATGCGCTCGCAAAATATCTCTTATGTCATTCTCCTGGGGTTTCCAAATCTTCACAACTTGAATAATCTTCTGTTTATATTTCTTCTCATCATTTACTGGGTTACTATATTTGGTAATGTCACAGTAATTACGTTAGTTTCAGTGAGCAATAACCTTCACTCTCCAATGTATTTGTTCATCACACAAGTGTCTTTCCTAGACATTCTTATGGCCACGGACATCCTCCCTTACTTACTTTATATTGTCCTACATGATGGTGGCATCATGTCTCTGGCTGCTTGTTTATCACAGATTTATGTGTTTGGTAACACAGAGGGTACGGAGTGTTTCATCTTCATGGTGATGTCTTACGACCGATATGTGGCCATCTGTAACCCACTGCGTTATACCGCTATCATTAACAAAGCGTTTTGTGTGACTTCTGTCATTGTGTCATGGTTTTTGAGTTTCCTCTTTTCTTTGATTGCTGTTATCACTCTACAAAACTCAGACTTTTGTGGACCAAATGTAATGGACCATTTCTTCTGTGATTTTTTTCCTGTTGTAGATCTTTCTTGTTCGGATACTTCACTTCAACAACTCCAAGGAAGTTTATTGGGTGTTATTATTGTCATCTTTCCATTCATAATGATCATTGTTTCTTATGTGTATATCATCACCACTATCCTGAAGATCCAGTCCCTCAGTGGGAGACAGAAAGCCTTCTCCACCTGCAGCTCCCACCTGACTGTTGTATGTCTATTTTATGGGAGTCTCTTTTCTGTGTACATGGTTGCAACCAAAGGACAATTATTAGCTACCAGCAAGGTATTATCACTGCTTTACACTGTAGGGACACCATTGCTTAATCCATTCGTATACAGCATAAGGAATAAAGACTTTAAGGAGGCTTTAAAAAAAATTAAAACATAATTTAAGTTTGTTTGAATTTATAGCTCCACCCCTGTCATACCGCTCATCCCTAATCTACTTTCCTGATTAGTGTCTTGCATTTAGTTTACTCAGATTAATGACACCCATTGATGGTTTTATATCATGCTTTCCTGATATTAATGTACTCTTAAGTTCTGATAGCATAATTAAGTTAGACTGTCATTGGTGAACCATCTAATGGCCATCCATAATAATACACATCTGCACCAACACTAGTCCCCTACTGATTGTTTTGGTTGAGCACCCACATTCCAGCCTGTTAATTATCTGTGCAGAACATTGTCTAACAGAGCATTAGTTCAACTTGGCTCTAGAAGTTGGGAATTATATAGAAGAGTTGTTTTGCTTGTGAAAGTCACAATTGCAGTATGGAACATCAAGCTGTATGGCTCAAAAAAGAAAAGATAGCAGAGCGCTGGAAAATGTACTTTGTCCTTGCTGCCGTCTAGGGGGGATACTCAACCCCTCTTGAAAAGGAATAACAATGGAAACAAAGTAGACGGCGCTAAAGGACACTATATACACATAGTATTATAGTAAAAACAATAATGCAAATTTATTTAAACAATTATCACAATATTAGATCAGTTATAAAATTGAAAACACCGGCCGGTAATATATAAATGGTTAAAAAACCCAATGGTGCACATCTAATCATTCAAAACATCTCTAATGTAATATATATGGTTTGCACAAAGAAATGTGCGATACTTTATAACTATCCTATGCTATGGCTAACCATAGGATAAGGCACATACGTTTTGCAGAGCTTAATAGGAAATTTAGGCATGCATAGGGTTAATTTTCAACAGTCTTTGGCGTGAGACAATGTTAGTCTGTGAATGGAGGCTCAGAAGCGCTTCAAACAAACACACTTTGTTATGCACAGCCACAGGTTAGTTTCCAGCAAAACTTTTTCTCATTAAAACTCAGTCATTAGAGCCATAAGCTTAAAGATGTTAGTAAGCTTTTAGAGATAGATGCAAAGAATTGATACTTATACGTTTTTGTAATCCACTGTTTAGGAGTTGATTCTTTAGCCCACGCCTGGAGAGGGTTCCCGGCTGTTTGAGCTGGTCAGCCTTGTCTCGAATGCACTGCTCCGGCTTCCGGGTCTCCCAGTGGTGTTGCAAAGTACAAAGTAGCAGATAAGGTCTCTTTGATGATGCGTTTCCCCGCCTCTTAGAGTGTCAGCGGCTTCATCAGATAGCTTGTAGATGCCCCCTTGCTCGCATTTATCAGGGCAAGCGCCGCCCATATGGGCGTTTGTGTTCTTACATCATCAGTTCAATCTGTTTAGCACATGCGCATTTGTTCATTGGATCCAAGCCTCGATCTCATGTACGTTTTTCTTTGTGCAAACCATATATATTACATTAGAGATGTTTTGAATGATTAGATGTGCACCATTGGGATATTTAACCATTTATATATTACAAGCTGTATGACTGCCTGTCTTCATTGGCATTGCCAACTGTATGGTCCAAAACCTCAATGGAGCACTAATTTGTTTAAAATGGGCATGTTTCTTTTGAGTAACTGATACACTAAATACTGTACTTTTCCTAGCAGCTACTAAGGTAAATGTAAAGGTGTTTTACAGCACAAACAGATAAGTCCTCTTACATCTAGCATCCATATGTAATGTAATGCACCCTGCAACTCACATTCTACCATGTAGAATGTGAGTTGCATCATAACACAACGTAGCATTGTAACAACGTAGCACTATAAAAGCCAAATAGTGTAATAATAAGTTTTGGACAAGAGATGTTGCTTTTCCCAAATTGCATTGCACATGCATCGAATTGCGAATGAAGTTTGTCGCAGCTACCACTGATTACCTGATGGAACCTGTAGTGCAATTTGGTACACAGTCGAATTTAACATCCTGGACTTAAAACTGGCTAAGCAGCATTGGCAGTTTCAAATCATTATATTTTTATCAATAAACTACACAGTATTTTTTTTTTTATGAAAGAGACGCTCGCAAAGCATTTTACACAGTGAGTTCAATTCAGGTTCAATCATGATTGGCTACACTGCTGAATTTTCTCCAGCAGTGTAGCCCAGGCATGTCCAACGTTGGCCCTCCAGATGTTTTGAAACTACACATCCCAGCATGCTTTGCCACAGTTTTGCTATTAGAGAATGCTAAAACTATTGCAAAGCATGTTGGGATGTGTAGTTTAAAAACATCTGGAGGGCCAACGTTGGACATGCCTGGTGTAGCCAATCATGATTAAACCTGATGTAGGTACCTCCTCTCAAACTTTTACAGTATGCTATTTCACAGATTTGCAGTGGGCTCTAATCCACCTGATCTGAAAGTAGATGATTTAACTGCTTATCCTCCTCATGTGGTGGGACTAATCTCTTTACTGCAGTTGTGAGAATTGGCTGGCTTAGAAATCCCACCATGATATCACTATGAAACATGGATGGGCCCAGATGGTCTGCTTCCTTCAAAGGAGCTGGTGCAATCTAGTCCACCCAGAACCCAAGTGGCTGAAGGGGTTTATGGACCAGGGAATAACATATGTATTTTCTACATTACCTAAAATGTTTTATTTTGTCTGTTAGAATCTTAATTAAGTAATAAAACCTTATAAAAAAATACTCTGTCACTTAAGTTGAAACTTTACTGTGGAAATGTGTGGAATAAGTAGATTTCATATGTAACCCATATACTGTATACAGATATGTCCTGTTACAGCCTTCCTTCAAAGTGGGGACCTGGTAAATTGGTCAACAGTAAATAGGTCAACAGTCATTAGGTGGACTACTATTGGTCAACAGGCTATAGGTTGAAAAATATTGATAGGCTTTAGGTAGACTTTGACAAAAGTTCAACATAGGCAAAATGTCAACATCAGTTTTTCATAATTTTATTATTTTAAAACCATCTTGTTCTTGCTTCATGATCCAAGTGGTCATAGAGTTAGATTAAAGTGTGCCGAGTGCAGTTAGAAGTATCGTGAGCGCAGAACACTCATACGGTGCAAAAATCAGCAGATTTCAACATAGGCACCAAAAAAGTGAAAAAAACCCTCAATTTCCTGTGTACACATCATTTAATGTCTATAGGAAATCTGCATCTGCAATTTAATGACTGCATCCCCAGCATTGTACTTCTATGAAGCATGCACATCAAGGGAGCAAGTACTGCATGGCAGTAGCAGGATACAGGGTTTCAAACGTAATGGTCACCAGTTGTGGATTTTACCTATGAGCTGCAGGACTGCACCCCCCCTGTAAGATCTGCCACCTTACTCAGCCTTAATGAAGACAGATGCAGTCCATGAGACTGCACTGGCTTCACTGTGTCAGGCAGTGACTTCCTATTGAAAGTCCTACCTGTCAGTCACCTGTCAGTAAAGGCAGTCTTATCGGGAGGTATTTCTTCCCTCCAGTACTGCCAATCTGGTCTGCAATAGGGAGAGAGTTGGCTTTCTGTATGAAGCCAGCCAGTGCAGCACATAGAAGCCAGGCATTTGTGCATATGCAGTACCATCACTGATATTGCGCATGCACCAGGGCCGGTGCCTGTCAACTACACTGGATTTCAGTGGTAGGAGCCCATGTTTAGGGGTGTGGCCAGCCACCACATTGGTTTCCTTAGCAATTAGCAAGTTCATGGGTTGGGTACATTGATGTGTACTAATTACTGTAGTAAATACTGGTAGTGCATGCATGATAATTTATCAGATGAATAACAGAAAAAAATAGTAATGTGTCAGAAGTACTAAGCCTTCAAGATAGATAAACTGGAGATTGATAATGTAGCGGCCAATCAGCTCCTAACTGACAGGCTGTATTTGAAAAATGGTATCAGCTGATTATGACTCTCCACTTTATCACTTTTCAAGGCTTAATGCATCTGGCCAAATATGTACTGTATACAGTAATATATAATTCAAGGGCCCAGGATGGAACCTAATTCCTAAAGTAGGAGGTGGCCCCCAGGCAGGGCCGGATTAACAATGGGCCTGATGGAGCTGTAGCTCACAGAAACTTATGCTTGATCTCAGTCGAACCCAAATTACCGGGCCTTCAATCTGATACCAGGCTGTTTCATATGGGTTGATTGTTTGCAGAGATATTGTGGGTAAGCCGATATTTTTCATTTCTGAAATGTAATTGAATGGCTGTTCATGTTGTTTGAGGGCTGATTTATCTGGAACCAAACGGCCCAGTTTTACAGGACCAAAATTATTCGAAGCCACTCAAAAGTTCTTCAATATGATACTGGTGTAAATGGGTCAGTGGGTTCCGAATGTATAGCCGGTTGGTTAAAGGGGGGGAGGGGTGGTATTCTCTCCCCCTCATACCAGAAAACGCAGGGACTAGGCTGGTGTAAAAGGGGCCAGTCCGAGTATGTCCCTGCATGCTCCTGGGACCATATTCCCGGGTAAGTACCTGCATTTTCTGGTGTGAGAGGGGTATTATTTCTATTGCTAAAACATACATGAGGGGAGAGAGAGGGCATCCTTGTCTAGTACCATTAGAAATTTTAACAGGAGATGAGGAAAAGCCATTCATATAGACTAATGCCATCGGGGAGCTATAGAGGGCTAGTATGGAAGACAGTATCTCACCTCTCAGACCATTTCTCACCAAAATTTCCTGGAGAAAGCCCCAATACACTGTATCGAATGCCTTCTCTGCATCGAGTGAAAGGAAAATGGCCTCTTCCTTACTATTTGCAAGATATTCAGCTAGGTTGAAGACACGTCTAGTGTTGTCAGTCGATTGTCTGCCCCTGACAAATCCAACCTGATCCGGATGGACAATCTGGGAAATAAAGGGAGCAAGGCTATTTGCTATCAGCTTAAAGAAAATGTTTAAATCTGTGTTGAGTAAGGCTATTGGTAGATAATTTGAGCAGAGGGAGGGGTCTTTACCTGGACATTTATATGGACAGTGATGATCTGAGCTTGTTTCATTTCTTTGGGTAATAACCCATGTTCTGTGGCATGTTGGTATAATGTAACGAGAAGTGGAATGAGGTCTGGAGCAAATTGTTTGTAAAATGAATTATTGTAACCATCCGGACCAGGTGCTTTCCCCAAAGGTAAATATTTAATAGTGACTTCCTCTTCTATTTAGAGATTCCACTTGTAATAATCTTTTTTCCAAGTCTTCCTGCTGTTGTAAAGCGTGCTTTTTGAGGTGTGCTCCAGTTTGTATAAATGTGCCTCGTAATACAGCTTTTAGTGCACACCAATGGGTGGGTATGAACGTGTGGTGAGTTTATAGCTAGGTAAGATTGTAAAGCATCTGAAACAGCAGATTGTGCCTCAGGGGACCGTAATAAGTACTCTGGGAGTCACTAGGGGCGAGATGGCATCTTGGAGTTATGTATTTTCCAGGACTAAGTTACAGCCGCATGATCTTACCAAACTACAGGGACATGGACGATTTGGTGGTATGTTGGAGTGACCACTTATCCATTAGAATTAAGTCTATACGGGAGTAAAAATTATGTATGTGGGAGAAAAAGGTATAATCTCTAACCGATGGGGATTTTATACGCCAGACATCATGTAAATCATACTCTGCCAACAAGCAGCTTAAGGGGCCTATAGGGCAGGGTGTTCTGACTTTCATTGAAGGTTGTGGAGATTTTTCTAGTTTCTCATCTGGGACCATATTGAAGTCTCCCATAAGTATCACGTGGCCTTTCTGAACCTTTTGGATAGTGTCAAACAGTTTTCGCAAGACAACTGACTGTTTACCTATACACTTTAGACCGTTCAATCCACACCCACCATATGACAGTTTCCATTTAAGCTGCAGCAATAGCTTAAGTTGTAGCACCCCCCCCATATACAGATGTACCGGGTGTCATCTTTGCTGGCGATCACCAGCAACACGGCGCCGCCATCTGGTGTGACGCGCGTGTGTCCCCCACGCATGCGCGTCACAGTATCTGGGCGACGGGGCGGCAAGGCGGACGCATTACTGTCCGCCTCCCGCTCGAGGGGCAGGGGGGGACCCGAGGAGGCTACGGGGGGGTGCGGTCGCCCGGTGGGGGCACGGGCGACCGAGGGCAGCACCGTCGGAAGAGGACGCGCGTGCACCTCGTGCGCGCGCGTCCGCTTCCGGCATACAGATGGCGGCAGGGCAGGGGATGGCGATGGCGACGCCATCGCCATCACCTGCAAAGATGAGACCCGACCCATCTGTAGCTTGCCCAATCAATACAAAGGGCACACTCCAATATAAACAGGGTCCTCTGTGTGACTGTGTCATATTCTCCCCTATGTAATGCTAATATTTTGCTGCTAAAATTGGATCCCTTATAGACACAAAGTCGTAATTTAAACACTGATTAATACAGGAGCCTGTCTAATATTGCATGACCCTAATATACCAATACACATGTATACCAAGCTAGTGGCTGCTTTGTGATTTTATTTTTATTGCGTTGTTTTTTTTAATAAATATGCATTTATTTACTGTATACTGTCCATCATATAAGGTTTCGTAATATTTCTGGTATTACTAATTCTTGTAC
The DNA here is from genome assembly GCF_055691185.1 of Crinia signifera. Lineage (NCBI taxonomy): Eukaryota > Metazoa > Chordata > Amphibia > Anura > Myobatrachidae > Crinia > Crinia signifera. The sequence goes on from NC_139220.1 coordinate 325,927,509, forward strand.
ATTTGTGTGGGTGTTTTAAATCATGGTCATTCTCACGTTGTTCCTATCTCCAGTGACATCAAGAGGGAGAGGGCTACTTTTTGCCTGGGCCTGTGTCTGCTGGGGGTACAGGGCCTACTTTCCCCTCCCTCGTTGAGAGGAGCTGAGCAGCGGGGAGAGAGATGTCAGGCTGCACAGCCTCTCTCCCAGCTCAGCACACGCTGCTCAATGCCATGCACACGCTGCTCTCCCTCTGTGTGTTCAATGAGGATCCAGGCCCACACCCCACACCAATTGTGTTTTTTTTTTTCACATGGGCAGCCTGTCAGCACCACTGCATATCTCCCACAATAATGAGTAAATAACCATAGCTTTTCCAATCATTTTTAAGTTCACATGGTCTCCAGGGCACTAGGCATATTCATTATTTGGGGAAGAGGTTCCAAAACCTAGAACCTCTTCTAAGGGCAGTATTCAATGAAAAAAATTTGCTGTGCATGGCGAGAGATTTTTTCTCTCGCCATGCACTCACCCTGTTCCGGAGGGCTCGCTGCCACTCCTGCTCCCTCTATTCAATGTGGTTAAGACTCGCCGCCACTCGCGGCGAGTCTTAACCCCTGCAGCGGACCCCTGCAGCGGACGAGCGTCTGCAGCAGGGAGCTAGCAGGGAGCCGGAGGACGGTGGCAGCCAGGGAGATTAAAGTCTCCCTGGCTGCCCCAGAACATATGTGGAGGGGAGGTGGGCTCCCCGAGACCCAGGCAGCATAAGCTGCCCCCCCCCCCCTATAGCCAGCGGGGGACCCAGTAAAAAAAAAAAAAAAATTCAAAATATTATTTTTAAAATTAAATATATATTCATGTGCTATAAGCACATGAATAAAAATAACATGCCCCTTCACAGAAAAAAAAACCTGATTTTTTTACACCAAAATTAAAAAAAAAAAACTTTTAGTTTAAAAGTTCACATTCCAGTTCACCATGAAAAGATGGAGAATTGCTACACGGAGAGAGACGGCTAAAATCACTTAAAATGACGGCGAATATTTCACATTGAATAGGCTTGCTCGCTTTTGGAGAGCAAAATGCTCCGTCCAAGGCAAAAAAAGCACTAATTTGCCATAAAACAGGGCACATTTTTCTCATTGAATACTGCCCTAAGTCTAAGTCTCGGGTGTCAACATTGACACAAAAAAGGTGAAACACTCATAGACTCTTTCAAGCGTTGATCATTTCCATGCTGACCTTTTGCTTGCGTTGAACTTTTGTCACCGCCAACCTTGTGCCTGTTGACCGTTTGGTGTTGACCCATTGACTGTCTATCTAGACATTGTCAACCCTTGAATCCAGAACCCATTGCCAAAGGAAAATCCATTTTATCCAATGGTATGTTTTTCTGTCCTATTTTTTTTTTAATGTTCTCTTACCTGCTTTAATATTCTGTAGTTGTTTATTTGAGAAATATTTATTTAAGAAATTAAACAAAATTGAATAGTATTAACCAGTGGTTCCCAAACTTTGTGCCAATGCCCCCTGGGGTACCTCACATATCTCTTCTAGGGGTGCCTCGTGTTGGTGGTCCAGGACCATATCAAAATGCCAATGGTCTCACTGGTATACAAAACCAATACTAGTGGCTGCCTGTTATATTAAATGTGGACAAACAGGAGCACAATTGTAGACAACGGCATAACTGTAGTATGGTGGGAGGGAACAATTTACTTAATTTAATATTTTTATTTAAAATTTATTAATAAAGAACATTTTTCCCACAAACAAAAATTCTGATACTTTAGGGTGCCATGGTTCAAGAAAGCTTGGGAACCCCTAGTATAAACAGAATCTTTAAAATGTATTGAGCACTTACAAATGGAGCGCCTTTCAGCCAGTGCTGGGAATTGCCAGATTTCCTTTGCTGGCGCAGGCTGGCGGAGAGGCGTTCCATCTGACGGGACATGCGAGAGTCTTACACACATGCGTGTCCCCATCAACATGGTGGGGAGCACTTTCCGATCTCTGCTTTAGGTAGATGGGCAGGGATCGGGAGGAGCTGTGGGCAGCTGGGGGGGCTGCTGGAGAGCTGCAGGGGGGGCAGAGGGCTCTGTGAGAGCGGAGCGGATAGTTGTTGCTGGCAGATGCCTATTCTATCGCCAGAAGCAGCTCCACCATCTGTACATTGTGCCATGAACTTTTTGAAGGATTTACAAATAACAAGATACACTGCTTTTTCACTCAAATTTAGTAATTTTTGTCTTATTATTATTATTATTATTATTATTATTATTATTATTATTTTTAAGATATATTTTTATTGATAATTTATATGGTGCAACCAAAGTTCTGCAATGCCTAACAAAATACATCAACAAATGAGCAAAAAACAAGAATATATTGACCTATTGTACAAGGCGGCGACGGCGGGGGAGGCGGCGGGGACCGGCGTCAGGCTCCGTTGCCACGGAGAGCACCAGCACCTCGTGCGCACGCGCCCCTGGCAGTAGCCAGCCGCTGGCGGGGGCTGGAAAAAGAATCGTCAACCCCTGCAAAGATGTAGCAGGCTACATCTGTATGTATAATTCTATTAAGTAGGTAGGAGTAGGAGGAAGTGACCAGTTGGATGGAGAGGCATTGTGCATTTGCAGTGCAAATAAGGTGGGTGGGAGTGTAAAGATAGATAAGATCACATATGTAAAGAGAAAAGGAGTGGGTGAGGACTTTGTAAGTGAGAGTGAGAAGCTTGAATTGGATTTAAAAAAGAGACAGCGAAGGGCTTGAAGGCGAGGAGAGGTGGACAAAGTATGATTAGTGAGGAAGATGAGTCGGTCAGCAGCAATTAGGGTAGATTGGAGTAAAGATAGTTGTTTGTAATGGAGGTCAGACTGGAGGAGATTATATTAGTCTAGTCTAGAGATGAGTAGTGAGTGAGTGGATAAGGATCTTATTAGTGTCTTGGTTTAGAAAGGTTCTGAAATTCAAAATATGAATAAGATGGAAGCAGTAAGAGGTGCTTAATGTGTGGTATGAGGGAGATGGGGGATATCAAGAATAACTCTAATGCATCATTGTGCCAACAATAAATGTTGACAATTGTGGGAGGTGAGGTTATTTGGGATGGTGAGAAGATGATCAGCTCAATCTTAGACATGTTGATCTTCAGAAAGCACTGGGATATACTAGAAGAGATAGCAGAGAGACAGCTGGAGATATGAGTGAGGTTAGAGGTCAGGATAGGAGAGGTACACTTGAGTATCATTAGTATAGAGATGACATTGGCCATTAAATGAGCTCAAATAACAAGGACATACAATATAGGAAAATAAAAGGGGATGTCCAAGAACACAGCCTTGGTGGACACCTGCAGTTAGGGGAAGTTTGAGGGAGAGGGATTCACAAAACCAAACAAAGAGCACTGGGATTCCAATTTTTTTTTTTTTACGATAGTCAAGGTTGTTATATGAATTGGTGATGATCTATTGATTAATTTCAAAATACTTCATCGAAGACATAATATTTATAGGAAGTAGTATATTTTTTTAATATAGAGGTGTATAGTCTTCCAAAGAGCATTATCTTGTGGCTTCACGTGATGTTTGTCCGATGTGACAAGCTACAAAGAGTCAACTTTTATACATCCTTTTGAATACAGATGTAGCAGGGCTAATCCTTGCCCGACGGCCGCCAGATCCCTTTCACTGGCGGGCGCCGGCGATAGGGACTGGGGCGCGTGTGCATCTCATGTGCACGCGCGTCCCAGTATCACGGCAGCATCTCCCTGCCTGTCTCTGCTTCAGGGAGACACTGCCCAGTTTGGGGGGGTGTCGTGGCGGCGAGGGGGACCGGTGCCGTCAGCGGGGGAGGCAACGGGGACCGACGGCAGACTCCGTTGCCACGGGGCGCGAGCATCTCATGCGTGCCTTCCACTGGCTGGGGCTGGCGATAGAATCGCCAGCCCCTGCAAAGGTGTAGCAGGCTACATCTGTATGTAACTTATATTTACTGTGGAAATAACAAAAGGGAAGATGGTGTCTCACGCTGAGTGTTCCAAGATTTTCTATTCCCGTTTCTATCAGAGGATCCTCATACTGCGGTCCACTGAATCATAATGTTATTATAAAAGGAAAACAAAATATAGATGTGGTCAGTGGGGTTTTTAATAAACCGTGAAACGTCAAATGATTATGGGAAGAGGAAAGCTCACATTTATCTTACATGGACAAATGTGTGAAAAAAAACTACACTAGAGGTTTCTTTTATCCCTCTATGTACCTGGACACCTCCAGTGAATATGATATGCAGGGCGTGCTTACACAGAGCTTACATGTGGTTCTGCTTGCATACACGTATAAAGGTATCTTTTTATCCGTCAAAACAGGGAAATGAAAAAACCTTCACCACTCCAAGTTTATGGTAACTTACATAGAATCGATGCTCATAATTTCGCTTACACATGGGTGGATGGGGTTAAACACACCATGGTATCTTTTGAATTCTCCAAAAGAGCATATGTGGGAAAATCACATAAAAACGTCCATGGTGCAGTAAAAACAAATTTATTTTAAAATGAAAACAATTAAAAATGGGATATTTTCCCCATACCATATATTTGGGAGGTTGAGTCCTTTACAGCATGCAATGTAGATGGTAAAGCCCAGGTGTTTCTTGTATTCTGAAAAAAGGGAGTCCTCCTCCTTTCTATAATGTAGAGGATTCCCTTATCTCATCTCGTCCAACATGTTTCAACATCTCTGTACAGTACGTCTTTTTCAAGGTGGAGTGAATATGGAGCTATGGGGGTTTATATACCTGTAATCTGGAAATGCTATTGGAATTGTGAGGACGCCCACACATGGAGTGGACGGAAGTCACCGCTCAGCGCTTACCAGAAGTGACATCCGCCGGAAGTGACATTGGCGAGTTGCTCCGTCACATCTTTCCGGCCATGTGCGGCACGGCGGGGCTCATGTCTATAGGCAAATGTCTGATTATGGACATACTACTGCCAGAGATTTACAGTTTTATTTCAGTAATGTCAAAATTAATATTATAGAGAATCCGTATATAAATTCATTATACTATATAATCTTATATAATCTAATGATAAGAACCTATTTAAAGGAACCACCGGATTTCATATCTTTACATAAAATACATAAATACACAATAATAATAAAAATACATATAATATTTCCACAAAATACATATAATTATATATAAAAATTCTTATGAAAAGAACTTTACATAAAATAAGTTATTTGCCTAAATTTTTTTTTTCTAAGATTTATATATAAAAGAAATTACTACATTAAAAAAGGAAGAAAAAGAAAGCTAAACACAGATTGAGAAGCTCTTATTTTTCTTATGAATTATTTTAGAACCCCAGATCCCTTGAAAAGGATTTGAGAGAGAACGTATTAATAAATACAACGTGTGTGGCCTGGTGTCTCTTACGCTCTAGTCTAAAATTGAAAAAATATTCCTCTTAATTCTTGCCACTTTGGGGTAAACCCAACTTTACTCCTTCTTCCACACTTCCATGTTTCAATGCTTGGTATACAACAGGTCTACGCTATGTGCATCAATTCCTAGACTCTACCCAATTAAAACCCCTAACTAAATCACAATTACAGGAGGCATACCCCGACAACTCTTTCCCACTTTTTCAATACTTACAGGCTTCCAGTTATCTCACTTTGGTCCTACATAATCTAATGTCACATGATAAAAAGGTACTTATGTAATATCTGGGCTCCCGTTTTTCTTATGAGACTGTGTCCCCTCACGGGGCTCGCTGCGCTCGCCACGCTTCGGGCACGGTGGCTCGCTGCACTTGCCACACTATATAAAATCAACTCCATGCGTAGTTGGATAGTAGGGGTATGAAAAAATGGGGTGCATTTAACATGGGAGCCCAGATAATACATAAGTACCGATAAAAACAATGACTTAGATAATGCAGTTAGACAAACCTCGACCTCTCAAATTTATTCCAGGTTCAGAAAAACACTTAACATAGAATCCTCTTTGGTTGGACTGTAGAAATGGCAAAATGATTTCCCCCACCTTACTATGAAAAAGATCCTGTCATCTTTTGTGGACATGACAAAAATATGGTAGCCACCACTTACACAGAAATGCACCAAAAATACTTCATAGGTCATATTACATACCTAAATTAAAATTTTAATTGGTGACTCTCAAACTTCTAATTGTTTTAAGTGTCAGGCCCCTAAGGCAGAAATAATACATTTCTTATGGGATTGTCCAATAGTTAAAATTTTCTGGGAGGAAATGCAAACATTTATTAATACTCAATTGAACGTTAATTTCCAGATATCAAGAGATTGGGCATTCTGGAACATATACACTAGGGAGGATAAACTTGCACTGCCCTTTGGCACCCGCCTCTTGTTGAATAAATTCGTAGCAGCTGGGAAAAAAAACATCCTTTCAAAGTGGATAACAACAGCGCCACTCCCGTTTACACTGTTACATCCCCGACTTCAATACCTGTTCTTAATGGATTGGACGGAGACTGCAACAAACAAAGAAAAGTTGGTTGGTAAATTTATGGACGTGTGGCTACCGTTCATACAGACGTTAAGCCGAACCATGAGGAACATGTTAAGAAATAGTTTTAAAACAACACCCTGGTATTACTTCCAGATTATCGCAAATGGTGTACCTCCTTCCTAAATCATATTGTTGTTTAATATTTTCTTAATTCTGTTATATGTGTTCTCTACTTATGATGCTGACATGTAAAATACGATTGTTGTATAATTATTCGACGTTAAGCATTGCACTTAATAAACTATTTTTGAAAAAAAAATATTTTAGAAAACATTTCACCTCAAAATCTGCATTTAGGCCATTTGGTTTCAGGGAATTACATTCGTATAATAAATGCATTTCTTTCTGAGCTAGCCTAAGGTCTCAATTATTATTTCTCCAGTCTTCTTGTACTACTGCCAGACCACAGAAATTCTTTATTATTTTTAGAGATGTATTGTGTCTTTCCTTAAAATGTACAGAACATGGATGAGCCTCTAGTCCTTTTGTTATATTTTTGTACATGTTCTGCCCATTGTATTTTTAATTGCCGTTTTGTCTTCCCTACATAAACTAAGTCACATATACATGTAATTGCATATATTGCATATCTAGTGTTACTTGTCATGAAATCGTTTAATTTTTATGCTCTTTCCTTTTGTTACAAATGCAGAAATTTTAGAGAGACTACTAGGACATAGCTTACATATGTGGCAATCCCCGCATATGTGAAACCCTTAATTACGGGGCAATAATCCATTTCCATCCATAGGTAAGGCGCTGTAATTTTTTTACTTTTTTTACTTTTATGGTTGGCGCCCTCCTATATATGAACTTTGGTTTGGGGGGGAGAATCTTGTTTATTACCTCATCTTTTAAAAGAATATTCCAATTGTTTTTGATAATGTTCTCTAAAATCTTATGTTGGCGACTGAACCTGGTACAAACGGCCATAGGGAAATTGTACTCAGTCACAGTCTTTTCTTTAGGCGCTAACAGAGTTTTTCTATATTTCGAACTTACTTACTCTATAATATGTTGTAATTTCATAGCCTCTTTGTTCAAATTTAGTTGCCATTTGATTTGCCTATTCCTTAAATTTCTCTACGTTTGTACATTTGTGTTGTGCACGTATTATTTGACTTTTTGGAACTCCTTCCAACCGCTGGGGTAAATGATTACTATTTTGGGGGATATAAGTGTTCGAGTCAGTGGGTTTGTTGTTTGTGTGAATATTTCCTGAATCATCATTACTGGCCCAGAAGACAAAGGTGATCCAATTACAGTCTACAAATCCACAGGGGCTCTTTTGCTTCTTGACTCAATAAGGTTTTCCTGTGCAAATGTAATATCCATGAAATTTCCACCAGCACCAGAATCAAGCATAGCTAGATTGGAAATTTGAAGAGGACCAGTAGAAAGTGTAATTGGAATAACAAAATGAGATTGTTGAATCTGTGTTTCCTCTCTTCCAAGTTATCAAATTTATTGATTTTGTGATGGATTCACTAGCCTCAGGTTTGTAGTCCACTTGTATAAAGTCTGTAATAGCAACGGTCTGAAGAATCTTATTTGGGCATCTGAATGCATAATGTCCTTGACCACCACAATATAAGCAAAGATTCTCATCATGCCGTCTCTGTTTTTCATTAAAGCTGAGTGGCTTTCTAATTACATCAATTTGCATAGGTTCTGGTGAGGTGTTAGCGCTATCCAATTATGGGGCCTCATGTAGTGCAGGATTATAGAATTGATGCACATTATTGCCTATTCCAGAAGTCTTAATCGCTCATTTTTCCTTTCACTTAATCTTCGATCAATCCTAATGCATAATTGAATGCATCCAGATCATCAGTGTCCACTCTGGCCAGTTCATCCTTAACTTGCTCCGAAAGACCACGATGAAACTGATACTTTTGGGTGGAATCATTACATGTGGTGTCTGCAATCAAGCATCGGAATTCAGCAGTATACTCAGCTACAGAGCGTTTCCCCTGGCGCAGTTCATGAGTTTAGCTTCAGTGGTAGAACATTGATTAGGATCGTTGAAGACTTGTCCCATAGCAGAAGTAAAAGCATCCATGGTTTGCAGGATATCACATAAGGAGAGACCCAGGCAAGGGCTTCCCTAGTCAAAAGATTAATGATGAAAAAGATTTCCATTTTATCATTAATGAACTGTGCAGGTTGCATCTGAAAATAAATGTGGCACTGATTTAAGAAACCTCTGTATAAATGACGATCACCACTGAATTTGCATATTTTGTGCTGCAGCAGAATTATTGTCTTTTTAATCATCTTGCAATTTAGCTATTTGTTGTTGCTGGGCATTAACAAGTGTCTTGAGATCTCTTATTTTGTTCTGGTAAACGCAAGAAAATTCTTGCAGCTCCTTTATTTGATTCTTCAAAATATTTAGCAGAGCTCCTCCTGTGGACTCCATTTTAGTGCCAGATTATTCTGTAGTGGTCAGGAGAACTGGAGTCTGATTATAAGGAGGAGACAGGATACTTGAAGGTAGTGTAAAACAACAGCTACAGGTTTGTGGGGTTAAGGCTTCAGAGAACGACAACTAAATTAATAAGGGGTCTAGAGTCGACAGAATATAAGGCTGAATATGTAGAGACTTTTACATCTATCAACTTAACACACACATGTATATATAAATGAAAAGAGAGTGCCACACACCTGGATAAATTTAAGTAATAAACAATTTTACTGAAATTTAATTGTATTAAAATCAATGATTAAAAAAATATACATATCAATTAATACAGCATAATTAGCTCCTGATGAACAAAGAAGAAGGTAATTATTATAATTGAGCTAAACCAACTCCGGAATAATAAAGTGCCTGTGGACTAGTTTGTAAGACAGGACGTCTTTAGGATGACGAAATGGAACAGTGGGTTAAGTCAGTTCTCTGTAATCACATATAATAATAAAGGTCACTGTTCGTCCAATACTTATGTTTTCCACATTGAATGAGTGGATATGTTCTGACCCTTGGGTGTTTAATTGCGTTAATAACTTTATTCTATCCAGACTTTGAAAACCTGCGGTAGCCAGTGGAGAATGTCCCTAGTACGGCTGTAACTATGACCCGCACGGCGTCGGCAATGCACCGGCTGGCCGCCAGTGATAATATGGCAGGGAGTGTGCCGCATTAACCTGTGATGTTTCTGCAGGTTCCCCGTACGTGGCTTTGAAAGATGAGCAGGTGAGAGCCTGTCAGCGATGTGCAGCTGAGGAAGAGGGAGGGTAACCGTCTTACGAGGGTGGAAGGCACTCCGGACAGATGTCAAGCAAGGTGGTCTGAGCCCTTAATCAACCTTGACGCGTTTCTCCGCTATAGAACTGTGGCAGTTTCTTCAGAAGGAAATGGTTTGGGTGGAGGAGACCTCCAATATTTAACAGACTTAATGTCCAATCACGCAAGTCCAAATTCAAGAACCTATTAGTCTATCCAGGTGTGTTTTAACTCATCATGAGCTCTAAAGGTATGGTGGAGCATAAATTCACAATTCAGCACAAAAGCTGTATTTAGGGAATAAAGCCTCTATGGGCTTGGAATTCAAAAGACATAATTGAAAAATAAAAATAAAACATTTGAAAATCGAAGTAAAGCTAATCAACGAAAAACATTCATTAATAGCTTAATTAATTAAACAGGAAGGAATGGCATCGCTTGAGAATGGGTCACATGATGGGGAACAAATAAAACAAATCACTCTATCTTTCTATATATAGACCTATGGCTCAATTGGTAAGGCGTTGCACTCACAAAGAGTGAGCCACGCATCTTCACAGGTTCAAATCCAACACGAGCTGCATTAAAATATTAATTTATATTTTTTGCTGAATTTGAACCCTTCTCTCCTGTTTATCAGTTCACCTCCTTCACCCTTAAATCCTTATTTGTACCACCTACAGTAATACTCTCTATTTATTCTGCTTAGAATTTCCCTGTTCTTGTTACTTATTTTATCTTTTCTTCTTTTTGTTCCTCTTGTTTCCTTTCACTTCTGTCTCACTTTTCATCTTATTGTCAGTTATTTTCTTTATCCTGGGTTCGTTTTATCCATTTTAATGGAATAAAAATCAGCTTAAAATTTTAAACTCTACCAAGACTTGTTAATGCTGGAATTAAAATATTTAAACTTACCAAAGTATTTCATATATTTAATCTTACTTTATGATAGAGTTTGGCTTTATGGTAAGTGACAGTTGGCATAAAACTAGCCCATGTGTTATATGAACCCAGGATAAGGGTTTGTTTCATTTCAACATGAAAAATAGTATTTATTATATAGTGCATAACTGATTACAATATCCTATTTTATATTTAAATTATAGCATTTTTCCACTTTTTTCTCTCTTTAACTAAGTTTTATATTTTAAATGATCATTATGTAATACTAAAAATAATTGATTTATTCATTTTTTGTCTTCTCTAAAAATTACATAATAACCTTAGAGATTTTTAGTAAAGTCTCCACAGAATAACCAGATCACTTGTATTTCTGACAATGTACGTTATAAAAGCACATTGCAGAGGTTGGTTGTATGCTGAGCATCATACAGATAGTATTTCCTGCATTATCGAACTATTTTATAGGGAATTAAATGTCTAATAGAGAATCACAGACTTTATGCAGGATAGACTGAATTAATGGACAAAGGATTTTAAGGTCAGCTTGCAATATGCTATTCAATTTAGCTCAATCTAGCAAACTATGCATTTATATTATTTTTTATATTTTGAAGTCTAATTCCCTGGAGGGGTAGTCATAGAAATGTATCATGTAAACACAATCCATGTAAGCAAGTTATCTATTTTATATTATAGACAAAATGATAATAATTATTATTTCAATTTTTTTATTAAATTATTATTATTATTTTAAGTTTAAGTACAGTATTTGTAAAGCTGTAGCTGCTGTATGTAAATAGATTTCTTCACATACATTGTGTCTACCAGAAAACAAACATTTGGTCCTCCTTCCTGATGAAGGGGCCTAACATCCTTAATACTGTAGTCTGCAAATATTCCAGAAAATAAATGTACATTTACATTAATTTTGCTGTTTCTTTTTGGGAAAAAAAATCTATTTTTTCTTAAATGTTAATAAAATGTCATATGATCAAATCATTTACAAATACAATTAGTCTAAACTTACACTATTACATATACATTTATTTTCTGAGATAAGTAGATTTGAAATCATTTTCTGTTTTTACAATGAAAAACCTATACATTTGTCTATTTACTTTATATTTATCTATAACGCAGCTAAGATTTTAAGCTGTATGATGTGAAATTCTTCACTTTTTTGCTCTTGATATTTCTTCTTTTTAAAAAAAATTTTTTGATGAGTCTTAGGTGACATGTATTTTTCAAATATTTTATTTTTTTATTTGAAAAACTGTGCTTATAGTATATACAAACGATATATAATCTGCTATATTTTGTAGTTAGAAGCCTTACATGCTTGAATATCTTTCCATCTTTGCATATTTTTTGTATGAGGTAAAAAAATATTTGATTTGTTTTTTTTTATATAAATATCAGTTTAAAAAGAAAAACAATCACCAGAAAGGAATTGTTCATGGCCATAGGTCAACTTGGATTTTGGTTAAAAAATAGTGTATACTTACAGTATATTGAGTTAATATCTTTGCTGTTAAGGCTTTTATCAGTACTGTACTGAGAATATTTTGGACAATTTGCTCTGGATGTATTCAAATAACAATATCAATCATTTTTGTGTAATGTGCCAATCTAAATTTTTTACTTTCTACTTTTAATTACTGTAGAAGACTTAAAATTGCAGTCAAAAATGGCAAAATATTGTTGTGTTTAATTGAAATTGCAGGAAAATAAACTTAAAGCAAGTGTGTGCATTTCTGTTTATGACAAACACTACAAAATATTTTGTGAATCTTAATTTGGCATTTTTTGCATTTCTAAAACAGCAAAAATCAGTTCAATTAATCAAAAAGCTAATCATGAAGAAAACACCTAAAATGAGTAGGAGTATTATAGTAACACAACTAGGCATACTATTTGGAAATATATATATATTTGGAAATATCATAAACTACCATATCAAAGAAGGAATTTTCATCTTAGGCCTTTTAAACATTTTGTGTATGGTAGGGTGTTAATGTCAGGTGACCACCAGGCAATAACTTCTAAATGATAATATTTTGAGTGGGCACAAGCTACTATTGTTGTATCTGTAATACATATACTGTATAACACCAGACAAAAAACACAGATGGGCCACACAATTGAAAAGAAAAGACCACCCCCAATAAATGAGTTGACCATGATATCTGAAAATCAAGATATTTCTAGATAGTCACCTGTACAAGGTCTTATTGATGATTAGTTCAAGTATGATGAATTATTGATGATTACTTTAGTTCACATGTGAAAATACATAGTCCTTACTGTGTGGCTGGAAATATTGGGATAATAAACTTTTTAAATGTTCACCCCACATTTATGTCAATATATTTTTAGTATTTATTTCTAAGAGGCACTATGTCTATGAAGAGCTTTGAAGTCATAATTTCATTGAATTTTCCAAAATTCTGAGTCACCAACCTCAAATTTATTCATGATTACAGTTGAATAAAAACCAAAATATTGGTAAATTTAACTCCTAATCTGGTAAGGAAAAATATGGCTTACCATGTAAAGTTTAAATGTTCATGTTCAGGACTACTCCCTCTCACTTCAAGCAGTAAAGTGTTACATTTGTAACGTTTTAGCCTTAAAATACAGTATAAATTAAAATTTAGTTTTTCTTTTTACAGTATACTCTAGGTATGGAAGGAAAAAAATATGTGCAATTCTTGTGTGTGTTTTTACATTATGTGTGATTTAAACAAATAATACCAATTGTGCAATCAATGTCTGACATACAGTATAAAGACCTAGACCTAGGTTAAACACCTAGCTGTTTTCCAAAAACATTTTATAAAACAAATATTCATAAATTACACTTCAAACTCCAGTTTTCTACATAAAGCTGTTAGTTTATTAAAGTTGCAGCATCTCAGATTTTACTAGACCTTTCCCAAGCAAACAAACCTATAAATAGTTTAACAAGGGAGATATAGGCGGCACTCTGAGTCTTTTGCAACATTGAAAGATAATGTTTTTTTATTATTATTATTATTATTATTACTATTATTAAACTACAATTATTTTCCGAAACACTCAGAGAAACAGTTACAATTACAAGAATTATCTATTGTACATTTGAGTCTTTAAAAAAAAAAAAATAATAATAATACTGACGTTATAAACATAGGTATACAGTAAGGATTAGGAATCCCTTTGTCTATAGCAGTGTCTATAGCAGTTTAACGCGAATTACCACTAGGTATGTTGTCTTTTCATTGTCTTTCAGGGCTGATCACATAATGTACAAGCACAATATCTCCTGTATATTTCTCCTGGGATTTCCAAATCTTCGCAGTTTTAGTTCACTATTGTTTTTGATTTTGCTCCTCATTTATTGTATTACTATATGTGGTAATATTACCGTCACTTCTTTAATATTTATATGCAAAAATCTTTACTCTCCAATGTATTTCTTCATCTCACAAGTGTCTTTATTGGATATTCTGATGGCCACGGACATTCTCCCTTACTTACTTTACATTATCGCACATTCAGGTGGCAACATGTCTCTAGCTGTCTGTTTTTCACAGTTTTATGTTTTTGCCAATACAGAGGCAACAGAGTGTCTTATCCTCATGGTGATGTCTTATGACCGATATCTGGCTATCTGTAACCCACTGCGATACAACGCTATAATCAACAAAAGGTTTTGTGTTATATCTGTCATTGTGTCATGGTTGCTAAGTTTCTTGTTGCTGTTTAAGAATGAATTTGATGCATACAACCTTGACTTCTATGGACCAAACATTATTGACCATTTCTTTTGTGATTTACCTCCTGTTCTAGAGCTTTCTTGTTCAGATACTTCACTTTTTCGAATCCAAGTAGCTTTATTTGGTGTTATTGTTGTTATGGGCCCATTCACAATGATTATTGTTTCCTATGTGTACATCCTCACTACCATCCTAAACATCCGCTCCATCATTGGGAGACAAAAAGCCTTCTCCACCTGTAGCTCACACCTGACTGTGGTGTGTATATTTTTTGGGAGTCTCTTTTCTGTGTACATGGTTCCAACCAAAAGAGAATTTTTGGCAATCAGTAAGGTATTATCACTGATTTACACTGTGGTGACACCATTGCTTAATCCATTTATATACAGCCTGAGGAACAAAGACTTTAAGGAAGCTTTTGAAAAATTGAAACAGCAATTCTGTTAATTCAATTTACTATTATATCAGGTACAACAACAAAATCATTTATTTCATAAAATTCTGCTAAAGAATTCCAATCTTCCGAAAAAAAGAGAACTCCAGGCTTGTAAGTAGTATTAAAAGTACTTTATTCTTACGTATGTTATGGTAGAGCGGGACTTTTAATACTACAGTACCTACAAGTCTGGAGCGTCCTGCCTCATTTCTCTTCTACTACTCTATGGGAATAATTTCTTAAGGTAGGGCACCGAAAAAACGTATAGATACATCACCAAGGGAATGCCGAGTATATATTTATATGGTATGATTGAAATTATGGAGATTTTTTTTACTATTAAAGATCTATACTACCACTGGCTCTGGTGATTGCTTCTATCTTTTTAGACTATATTACACTGGAGTCACTTCCAGCTTGGAGCACCCCAAAAAATTACCTTGACATGTTGTGAGTTTAGGCTAAGAGGGTTATTCTGGTTGATATGCTCGAATGGGAAATCACACGGAGTGCATACAGTATATGCGCTTAGTGCACATGCTCAACAGCCGCATTGCGCATGTGCAACTTTGAATGTCTGTACATGCTAGTACCCTTGCGAACAGAAATATGCTTGTGAACGAGCCCTACCAATGTAGACATGATGTGGTTGTTTTGTGGGCACGACCCAGAAAGTGGGCAGAAATGGGCGGAAACAGGGTCCTATACAAGGGTGGTGGCTTTGCAGCACTCTGCGAACACTTGCAGTGCTCCAGCTCAAAATCATTTGCAAGAAAAAGTTACTCTCAGGCCTCGCAGGCCAGCAGCTTAGCGGACCAACGCTCGCAACACCAATCAGCACGCACAATTGCTAAACTAAATAAACCTGCACACAATACTCACCCATGCGCCATACAAGTGTGTCTCATTAATCATTTAACTAACCTACTACTACTCAATGCATGTTCACAGTAAGCACAATATTGCACTTTAAACATTTCTACCTTTCATGGTTCATATCTAATACATTTGTATGCATATATGTAACACCTTAATAACAATAACTTTACTACCTCTCCCTTTACAAACCTCTCCCTTTTTTTATCAGATTTACATACAATTACAAAAAGTCAACATGTTTCAACTCACTTAGTGACTGTTATTAATATTTCAACAAATAACATGTTTGTTTGAGTTGTGGACATTATTTTATTAGGCGACTCAATGTGGACATCCATCAATGCTGATGCATTTTGTCCTACACATGGACTAACCTCAACTGAGAATCCATTAGCTGCATGCGCATTGTTAAAGTTTCGAATTAATTCACCCACAGTGGATGTTCGTACACACACAGCAGCTCACCTGGACAAGAATAAGGTCCTAAAACCACTATATATATATATATATATATATATATATATATATATATATAAAAATATATATATAACGTGTAGCAGGCGGCACTCGGAGACTGTCTTAAATGCGTGAAAAAACTTTAATGGGTGGCATCTACATTTCGGGGCTCTAGTCCCCTTCGTCAGGATGATAACAACAAAGTGTACAGTGCATAAAATTTATAGAAACACTTACCCCTCCTCCTCCTGTCCCGGGCGTCCACTCCGGTGACCGGCGCCGCACCCTGGACTGCTTCCAGGGTCAGATGCACGTCTTTCCGGCGGAGGCATGTCCTGAGGCGTCCCTCGGTCTCCATGGTGACGCCTCGGGCTTACACTCTATGCGGGGTACTACAATAATAAAAGATATGAATAAACATTAAAAAACATGCATAAAACTTAGTGCATTTTCAGAATTACTTTGTGGCTAAAGTGCAATTTGCTTAAAGTGCGGTGATCAAGTAATGGGGGATACTCACTGTGGAGTTAACCCCTTACGACGGCTATTATTGCCGATAAAAAGTGTAGATAGAAAACTTTGCTTTTAAAAATGAGCTGATCTGCAAACAAGGGGGTTATTTTTACTAATTGTCATGGCCCCCACACTCCAGTACTTCAGGTCAATGTTGATTACCAGGGGAACCCTGTCTTAAACACCAACCACTAACTTTTCGACACAGCAGGTTTTCAGTTAAAAAAACAAGATGAGACAGAAAGTATGGAAATTATCTCCCCCTTTAAACCCAAATCAAAATTTAAAATGTAATCCTACTTATTTGAGGGGTTGTTTCTTGGAGTCCTTCAATACTCTAGTAATGGACGATATAAAAAAAAATAGATCCTAATAAGATTAAACATAATCTTACAATAAAGGAGAAAAAAGCTCCCAAAAGTCTAACAGAGGATAACAATCTGGTAATAATGCCCGCAGATAAAGGGGGGGGGGGGCATTGTGTTGTTATATAAAAAAAAATATGAAGAAGAAATTTTGAAACAACTTTCAGACATAGGGACATACAAAAAAATTAGAAATAACCCCACCCAAAAAATTAATGACTGTTTAAAAATCCTCATTGAAAAATATGAGAAGAAGGGCACTTTGTCCACAAATGAATCAAAATTTCTTCACATAGATGAGCCGATAATCCCGACCATCTATATTTTACCTAAAACACACAAGGACCCCATTAATCCCCCTGGAAGACCTATAATTGCAGGGGTTGATTCAGTAACATCGAATATCTCCCTATTTATAGACTTCCATCTCCAACCGCTGGTGTTAAAGAACATTTCACATCTAAAAAACACCTTGGATGTGATTAACTTTTTAGATCAAGTGAAATGGCATGATGACTGTTACCTTGTAACCGCAGATGTGTCTACATTGTACACAATAATAGAACATCATCAAGGAATTAGGGCAGTCAAAAACGCCCTTCTCGGATCCGACATGGAGAAAAATCTACAGAATTTTATAACTGAGGGAATAGAGTTCATCCTCCATAACAATTATTTTGTGTTCAAAGAGGACTTTTATTTACAAAAGCGGGGTACAGCAATGGGCACCAGGTTTGCCCCCAGTTATGCAAACATCTTTATGGGTGCGTGGGAGACCGAATACATCTGGTCCCACCACCCATATGGGGCAAACCTGGTGTCGTTACATAGACGACATTCTGATTTTGTGGAGAGGTGACAGAAAAATTCTCCAACAGTTTGTACATATCTAAACACCAATGATAGAGGAATTAACCTCACCTTTGACATTAGCCAAACTAGTGTAAACTTTTTGGATTTGGTGATTTATATCGAAGATAATAAAAACGAGGAATTATATAAAACCTACAGATTCAAGGACATATATTAGTAAAGATAGATGTCACCACCAAAGATGGCTGGATACTATACCAGCTTCACAATTCAAAAGGTTACGTAGAAATTGCACTGAAGTGGCAACCTACAAAGATCAAGCAGGTGAAATGACAAACTGAGGAAGCCGCTGATGACTGCTAAGAGGCGGAAAAACGCGTTTTTTGGAGCTGTGTTTGATGCCAGGATATCGCAAAGTGACCCCTGTATACTGCTGCTAAAAATTGTCTGCAAAGTGGGTACACTGCTTTGGCTGCAGCTGCATCCCTCCTCAGCAACTGAGAATATCCAGCTGAGTAGAGGAAGGACTGAGCCCTGACCACACACATAGAGTGGGGACATTTCTGTGCAGCTTGAAGCTCTATCTAAAGAGCAGGACTGGTAACTATGCACACAAATCTGCCTTGTCAGTGTTGTATTGAGAAATAAGCATATTAGTTACCATATATGCCAAGCATCCGTTTGTCTTATGTTGTTTGTCCTGTCTGTCTGATCTATGTTTGAAGTGCACTTCTAATGAATTTTTATTCTTTGTATAAATTGTTATATATTGTTTTTTAATAAATAATTCCATTAAGGAAAATTATTATTGTTATTTTTTTCTGAGTACAACTGCGCTCCTTGGGTATGCATGAAGCCTAGGCAGCGTGCAATTTCCTTGAATAGCTTTATCTGTATAGAGGCACACAACCTCTGTTTCCAAGGAGCTGCAATAGCCCTCAGAATCTCTTTATAATTTAAAAAAAAAAAAAAAAAAAATTAATTTTTTTATTTGTTACAAGCACATATTCCTTCTATCCTACCAGCGCTCCTAGGTGACCCCAGGGTCACATTCCTCTTCTGTTGTATCGAAATGAAAAAGAGTTTCATTCAAAGTGGTTATAAAAAGGACTCTTTAGAAGGAATCGCGAGTGAAATAGAGAATTGTAACAGGAAAGATGTTTTGGTGGTGAAAGAAAAACAAAATGACGAAACGGACCGCTTTAAATGGTCATTCACAACCAACTATACAGCTCAACATCTAGAAGTCAAAAAAATAATTAAAAAACATTGGGGACTTCTCAGTAAAGATCCAGTAATAGGAAGTGAAATACCAACAAATCCTAATGTAATTTTTAGACGTGCTCCAAATTTTAAGAATAAGCTTGTGCAGAGCCTCTGTCCTATTTCTTCCAAAAAGTCCACTATTACCTCAAAAGGTTTTTATTGTTGTGGAAGCTGTGTGGGCTGCAAAAATGTTACAAATAATTTTGGGATGAAAATAGAGAAAATTGATATTGCATAGTACATAATGGAGCAAGTCCACAACGGAGCGTGTTTGGGCTCCTTTGCTCCTAGTTACAAAGCGTTCTGATGATAGCTTTCTCCTAATTTACACTCTTCAACCACCTCATGATACTTTTCCTGCAGGGCATGGTAATTTATGGTCACCAAAAAATGGTGCTCAGATAAAATAATAAAGCACTAATTATTCAGATGTGACAATACAGCCAATACAGCTGAACACTCCTTAGTCTTGCATAACTTGATACGGTACGACCTCACCTAGAGTATTGTGTTCAGTTCTGGAGGACATATCTCCAGAAGGATATAAATACATTAGAGACTGTACAAAGAAGAGCAACTAAAATGGTGCATTGCCTACATCACAAAACGTACCAGGAAAGACTAAAAGATCTTAATATGTATACTTTAGAGCAGAGAAGGGAAAGGGGGGACATGATAGAAACTTTCAAATATATCAAGGGCTTTAACAAGGTACAGGTGGGAGACATTCTTCACAGGAAGAGGAGTAACAGAACACGAGGACATGCACTGACACTAGGGGGAGGAAGGTACAGGTGGGAGACATTCTTCACAGGAAGAGGAGCAACAGAACACGAGGACATGCACTGACACTAGAGGGAGGAAGGTACAGGTGGGAGACATTCTTCACAGGAAGAGGAGCAACAGAACACGAGGACATGCACTGACACTAGGGGGGAGGAAGGTACAGGTGGGAGACATTAGTCACAGGAAGAGGAGCAGCAGAACACGAGGACATGCACTGACACTAGAGGGAGGAAGGAACAGGTGGGAGACATTAGTCACAGGAAGAGGAGCAGCATAACACGAGGACATGCACTGACACTAGAGGGAGGAAGGTACATGTGGGAGACATTCTTAACAGGAAGAGGAGCAACAGAACACGAGGACATGCACTGACACTAGGGGGAGGAAGGTACAGGGGAAATGTGAGGAAGAATTTTTTCACAGAAAGAGTAGTAGATAAGTGGAATAGCCTCCCAACAGAGGTGGTAGACGCAAATACAGTAGTACAATTTAAACATGCTTGGGATAAGCATATTGATATCCTTACAAAAAAATAAGGATCAAATATTGTTTGAGGTAACATGTTTAAAAAAAGGGGCAGACTAGATGGGCCAAGTGGTTCTTATCTGCCGTCAAATTCTATGTTTCTATGTTTCTATGTTTAACTTGTTAATTTTTTATCTTCTATGTTCATAGTAGGTAATTTCCCCTCAGCACCCCACCCACCATATGTCCAATTCACCATATGTCCACTCTTCTGTTTATCCCTTCATCTCCTTCACCCTTAACTCCTTATTTGTGCCACCTACAGTACTCTCTATTTCTTCTGCTTAGAACTTCCATGTTCTTATTACTTATTTTATCATTTGTTCCTCCTGTTTCCTTTCACTTCTGTCTCACTTTTCATCTTAGTACCAGTTATTTTCTTTATCGTGGGTTAGTTTTATCCATTTTAATGGTCATGACCTGAATTAGAATTTGATCTTCTCTTGAAAATAAAAAAAATCAGCTTGAAAACTCTACCAAGAATTGTTAATACTGGAATTAAAATATTGAAACTTATCAAATGATTTCATATATTTAAACTCACTTTAATACATGTAATACATACATATAAATTATAGCATTGTGTTCTATTTCTCTCTATAACTAAGTTTTATAGTTTAAATGACCATTATGTAACACTAAAAATAATTGATACATTCATTTATTGTCTTCTCTAAAAATTGCATACAACACACCAGAGATTTTTAGTAAAGTCTCCATAGAATAACCAGAACACTAGTATCTCTGACAATGTACATTATAAAAGCACACTGCACAAGTCGGTTGTATGCTGAGCATCATATAGACAGTATTTGCTGCATCAACAAACTGCTTTATAGGTAACTAAAGGTCTGGTATAGAAACACAGACTTAGAATTTATGCTGGATAGCCTGAAATAATGGACAATAAATGATTTTAAGGTCAGATTGCAATATGCTCTTCAGTTTTGCTTAATCTAGCAAACTATGCATTTATCCTTTTTTTTATATATTTTTGAAGTCTAATTCCCTGGAGGGGTAGTCATAGAAATGTATCATCTAAACACAATCCCTGTAAGCAAGTTATCTATTTCATACTATAGACAACATATGATAATGATTATTATTTTAATTTATTATTAATGTATTATTGTTTTAAGTAGAAGCACAGAATTTGTAATACTGTAGCTATGTAAATATATTTCTTCCACATACATTGCGCCCACCAGAAATCAAAATGTTGGTTCTCCTTTCCTGATGTAGGTGCCTAACAGCCATAATGGTCTGCAAATATTCCTGCAAATTAAAGTACATTTAAATTATTTTTGCTGTTTCTGTTTAGAAAACAAAAAAAATCCTATTTTTCTTAAAAGTTAATAAAAACGTCATATGATCAAATTCTTTACAAATAAAATACCTGTAAGCCTAAACTTACAATATTACACATTACATATAAATTTATATTCTGAGACTAACAGTAGAATTAAAATCATTTCTTTTTTTACAATTAAAAACATATCCATTTCTCTATTTACTTTATATTTCTCTATAAGGCAGCACAGATTGAAGCTGTTTACTGTCAAATTCTTCACTTTTTTTGCTCTTAATGTTTCTTTTTTTTTTAAATGAGTCATAGGTGACGTATTTTGCAAATATTTTATTTTGTCATTGGAAAAACTGTGTTTCTAACATATATAAATGAGAACATAAAATATATATAATCTGATATTTTTTGTAGTTAGAAATCTCACATGCTTGAATATCTTTCCATCTATACATATTTTTGTTTGAGGAAAAAATGTTTTTTTTTTTTTTTTTTTTTATATATACAATATCAGTTAAAAAGGGGAAAAAAATCCCCAGAAAGGATACTCATGGCAATAAGTCAACTTGGATTTAGGTTTAAAAATAGTGTATACTTACAGTATATTGATTTAATTTATTTGCTGTTCAGGATTTCATCAATACTGTACTGAGAATAATTTGGACATTTTTGCACTGGATGTATTCAAATAACAATATCAATAATTTCTTTGTAAAATGCCTACATAACTTTTTTATTTTCTATTTTTATTTTATTTTAAGAAACTAGCAAATGGAATCATCTTTCTATCTCTCCATGTGACAAACACTGCACTCAAAATGGCAATGTATTGTCGTGTTTAATTGAAATTGCAAGAAAATAAACTTAAAGCAAATGTGTGCATTTTTTTCTGACGAACAACACAAAATATTTTGTGAATATTAATTTGTCAATCATTTGCCTTTGTAAAACAGCAAAAATCAGTTAATCCAATAAAAAAGCTGATCATGAAGAAAACACATAAAATGGTAAGAGTATTATAGTAACATAACTAGGCATACTATTTGGAATACCATGAACTACCATATTATAGGAGGAACTTAACTGCATTTTGTTATGGAATGATCTGGTGACTATAACCACTTTCATCTTAGGATGTTTAATCATTTTCATTATGGTAGGGTGTTATTATCTGGTGTAATAACTTCTAAACCAGGCAATAACTTCTAAATGATCAATATTTTTGAGTGGGTACATGCGACTATTGTTGTATATGTAATGCAGATTGATCACCAAATGAAAAAAGACTGATAGGCAACAGAATTGAAAAGAAAAGCAGACCACCCCCAATAAATGAGTTGACCATCATTTCTGAAAAATCAAGATAGTTCTAGATAGTCATCTATTAAATGTAAACACTGGGGGTTTCCAAGGTGCAACAACAGAAAAGCAGCTTAATATACCCATAATAACTTGTTCAACCAAAAAAACAAGTAAGACAATGAAATACAAAAATAAATTAAGATATATCCAAAGCGCTGTCTGTGTTTGATTTTTCTTCGTTTCCCATTCTCACAGATGGTGTATATGTGAAACAAAGAAAAGGGTTAAATGTGTAGAATTGTATATTTCTTCCAAAAGGGATATAGATTGGGACAAGATTAGGACATACCACACTCACAAAAAAGTGTGTGCGTCAAAAGCTCATAAAGGTATCTTTTATGTTGATGTTGAAAATCTTCACCAGAATGCACCAACGTGTCCAAGTAGCTTATTTTAAATGTACGTTTCCACTCACTCAAATTCAGGAGATATAACACATATAATGGTTTCTTTTAAGCAAGCGTACCAATGACTCACAATTCGCAGGAGATTTTCAAACACATCTGGGCAGGGCCGGTGCCAGGTACAGCAGCGCCCCAGGCAGGGGGAGCGCCCGCCGCTCACCTGTTCCCCTCCCGCCGCTCACCTGTTCCTGGGGGGGGGGTGGTGGTGGTGAGATGCGGCCGCTGAGTCGCTCATGACAGGGGGGGTGAAAAGTTGCGGCGGGTCGCTCCACCTCCCCTCACACAAGTGGGAGAATTTACAACCGAGGAAGGGGAGGGAATGCGGCCGCTGCGGCCGAGTCCCTCCATGAGGGGCGGGGTGTGGGGATGGTGTGGGCGTTTCTAACTCACCAGGCTCCACGGGGGTTTGCGGTCGGTGCGGGTGCCGGTGTACTCACCCGGCTCCACGGGGGGGGTGGGGATGGTGCGGGCGCCGCTGCGGCACTACCTTTCAACTTGCTCCATGAGGGGGGCTCCAAAGTGCCGCCCTCCAGTGGCCGGCGCCTTAGGCAAATGCCTAAGGCTGCCTAATGGTGGTGCCGGCCCTGCATCTGGGTTTCTTTAACTTGAAAAAAATTATTTGAAGTAGGCAATGGTAGAAAATTCGACATAAAAACTTTTTAATACCAAAAAATAATTTTAAAAGGGACCACATTTAAGTATACTGAAGAATAAATCCAAGGTGGGTGGATGATGATAGGGAGCTAACTCTATAACAAAAAAGACCTTCCGGATAAGTCAATAATGCTGGTGAGTAAACCACCCAGTACCTTAGAGGAATATCCAGTAGTGACAATAAATTAGTCCAAAAAAGAAGAAATGGCGCAGGTCCAGATGGCCAGCACTTAAATGTGGTCCCCTTTTAAAATTATTTTTTTTTGTATTAAAAAGTTTTTTATGACGAATTTTCTACCATTGCCTACTTCAAATACATTTTTTCAAGTAAAAGAAACCCAGATGTGTTTGAAAATCTCCTGCGAATTGTGAGTCACTGGTACGCTTGCTTAAAATGAACCATTATATGTGGTGTATCTCCTGAATTTGAGTGAGTGGAATCGTACGTTTAAAATGAGCTACTTGGACACGTTGGTGCATTCTGGTGACGGTTTTCAACACCACCATAAAAGATACTTTGACACACACACTTTTTTGTGAGTGTGGTATGTCCTAATCTTGTCCCAATCTATATCCCTATTGGAAGAAATATACAATTCTACACATTTAACCCTTTTCTTTGTTTCACATATACACCATCTGTGAGAATGGGAAAAGAATAAAAATCAGACACAGACAGCGCTTTGGATATATCCTAATTTATTTTTGTACTAGATAGTCAACTGCCCAAGGTCTTATTAATGATTACTTTAGTTCACATGTGAAAATACATCTTCCTAAGTGTGTGGTTGGAAATATTGAGGTGATAAACTTTTTAAGTGTTCACCTCACATTTATGTCAAAATATTTTTTAGTATTTTTTTCTAAGAAGCACTATGGGGGATATTCAATCTCCGGCGAGCACCTCCCACCGGGGAGATGCCCGCCGGGCCCTATTCAATGCTGTCTTCCCCGACAGCATTGAGCAGGGTATCTCGGCAGAACAAGCCCGACATCACAAGCTGTCGGGCTCGTTCTGCCGAGAACAGCCGGGAAGTGACGAGCTGCCGGCTGCAGCTCGCCTCTTCCCGGCCGCAACTCGCGGTCACACCCCCTTTTCGCTCCCCGGCAGGCGGGACATTGAATCCCGCCTGCGTGTTCTCGGTCGAGCTGACCGAGAACGGGACTGGGTCACGGTGGTTGAGCAAGCTTGACTGCCGTGACCCTGACATTGAATACCGCCCTATGTCTATGAGGATCTTTGAATTCATAATTTCATTGCATTTTCAGAATTCTGAGTTACCAAGATCATATTTCTTCATGATAACAGTTGAATTAAAAACAAAATATTGGTAAGACTAACTCCTAATCTGATTAGGATAAATGTGTTTTATCTTTTAAAGTTTAAATGTTCATGTTCAGAACTACTCCCACTCACTTCAAGCTGTAAAGTATTACATTTTTCACATTTTAGCCTTAAAATACAGTTAAAACTAAAATGTTGTTACTTGTTTTTCTTTTTACAGGATACTCTAGGTAAGGAAGGCAAAAAATACAGTATGTGCAGTTCTCGTGCGTGTGTGTGCACATGTGTGTGTGTACATTATGTGTGTGATTTAAACTAATAATAGCAATTGTGCAATCAA
Organism: Crinia signifera; assembly: GCF_055691185.1. Taxonomy (NCBI): domain Eukaryota; kingdom Metazoa; phylum Chordata; class Amphibia; order Anura; family Myobatrachidae; genus Crinia; species Crinia signifera. The sequence continues at coordinate 325,953,332 of NC_139220.1, forward strand.
CTGTCTGACATACAGTATAAACACCTTGGTAAATGTATAGTTTATACTCAAAAAAGTTAGCTAAAACACAAAGGAAAAGGAAGCCATTTTGGTTTGCAAAAGAGGTAGCATGCATTGTGAAAGCAAAAAAGTTGGCCTTTAAGAAATTTAAGCAGACGCAGAATAATGAGGACAGAATGGTGTATCTTGTTAGACAGAAGGAGGCTAAGAAGATAATCAGACGTGCAAAAGCACAGGCTGAGGAGAAAATGGCCCTGTCAGTGGGTAAAGGGGGAAAAACTTTTTTAGGTATATAAGTGAAAGGAGAAAAACAAAAAGTGGAATAATAAGACTAGAGACAGAGAGTGGAAATCTTCTTGAAGGGGACAATGTAATAGCAGATCATATTAATATTTTTTTCTGCTAAGTATTCACTGCTGAAAGAGAGGGGAAGGGGCCACAGTTAAGTTTCAAGTATAGTTAGAAAACTGAGGGAGAAACAAGTACATTTACAGAGGAGAAAGTCCTCACACTACTCTCAAAACTGAAAGTAGATAAATCAATGGGGCCAGATGAGATATATCCAAGGATACTAAAAGAGCTTAAAGGGGAGCTGGTAAAACCAATAACAGAATTATTCATCCAGTCACTAGCTAATGGAGTAGTCCCAGAGGACTGGAAAACAGCGAATGTAGTCCCACTGCACAAAAGTGGAAGCAAGGAAGAGGTAAGCAACTATCGACCAGTGAGCCTTACATCAGTAGTAGGGAAATTGATGGAAACACTCTTAAAACAAAGAGTTGTAGAATAGCTCAAAACCAGCAATTTACAGGACCCATAACAGCATGGGTTTGCTGGGGGAAGATCACGTCAAACAAATCTTATTGACTTTTTTGACTGGGTGACTAAAGTAATAGATCAAGGTGGGGCTGTAGATGTAGCTTATCTAGACTTTATTAAGGCTTTTGACACTGTCCCACATCTCAGACTGTTAAATAAACTTGAAAACTTGGGATTGGATTCTAAGATAGTTGAATGGATATGATCGTGGTTGCAGGGCAGAAGACAGAGTTATAGGAAATGGAGTACAGTCAAAGGAGGGAAAGGTTACAATTGGAGTACCCCAGGGATTTGTACTTGGATCAGTGCTTTTTAATATCTTTAATGGTGATATTGCAAATGGAATTGAGGGTAAAATGTGTCTTTTTGCAGATGACACAAAGATATGCAACAGGGTAGACACACCAGGGGGGGGTAAAACAAATGATTGATGATCTAGGTAGATTAGAGGAATGGTCAAGAGTACAGTTTAATGCCAAAAAATGCAAAATCATGCACTTGGGTCTCAAAAATCCAAAGACTAAATATAGTATAAATGGAACTATAATGGAGAATACTGAGGAAGAGAGGAATCTAGGTGTCACTATTTCAGGGGACTTAAAGGCAGGTAGGCAATGTAACAAAGCAATGAAGAAGGCAAGTCAGATGTTTGGTTGCATAGGGAGAGGTGTCAGCAGTAGAAAGAAAGAAGTAATAATGCCACTGTATAGATCATTGGTACAACCTCATCTAGAGTACTATGTTCAGTTCTGGAGGCCATATCTCCAAAAGGATATAAATACACTCGAGACTGTACAAAGAAGGGCAACTAAATGGTGCATGGCCTACATCACAAAACGTACCAGGAAAGACTAAAAGATCTTAATATGTATAGTTTAGAGCAGATAAGGAAAAGGGCGGACATGATAGAAACTTTCAAATATCAATATCAAGGGTTTTATCAAGGTACAGGTGGGAGACATTCTTCACAGGAAGAGGAACACGAGGACATGCACTGACACTAGAGGGAGGAAGATTCAGGGGAAATGTGAGGAAGAATTACTTCACAGAAAGAGTAGTAGATAAGTAGAATAGCCTACCATCAGAGGTGGTAGACGCAAATACAGTAGTACAATGTAAACATGCTTGGGATAGGCATATTGATATCCTTACAAAGAAATAAGGATCAAATATGGTTTGAGGTAACATGTTTAAAAAAGGGGCAGACTAGATGGGCCAAGTGGTTCTTATCTGCCGTCAAATTCTATGTTTCTATGTGTGCCAAAAACATTTCATAAATCAATTATTAATAAATTACACTTCAAACTCCAGTGTTCTGCATAAACCTGTTATATATAGTAATTGCAAGATATCAGATTTTGCTAGTCCTTTCCCAAACAGACACACCTATCTACAGGAAATAAAGGCAGAACTCAGAGTCTTTTGAAACATTAAAAGAAAGTTTTTTTTAAATAATTTGTATAATAATAATAATAATAATTATTATTAATAATTATTATTATTATTATTATTATTTTCCAAAACACAGAGAAACAGTTACGATAACAAGAATTATCTATTTCCTATTTGAGTCTTTTTTCTTTTTTAAATCAGACTGACCTTATGGACATAGTTATACAGTAAGGATTGGGTATCCCTTTGTCTATGACCATAAGGAAATAATGGATGGAATAATAGCAGTTTAACGTGAATTACCACTGGGTATGTTGTCTATTAATTGTCTTTTAGGGCTGATCACATAATGTTCAAGCACAATATCTCTGGTATGTTCAAGCACAATATCTCTGGTATATTTCTCCTGGGATTTCCAAATCTTCGCAGTTTTAGCCCTCTGTTGTTTTTTATTTTGCTCCTCATTTATTGTATTACTATATGTGCTAATATATCTGTCACTTCTTTAATTTTTATAAGCAAAAATCTTCGCTCTCCAATGTATTTCTTCATCTCACAAGTGTCTTTATTGGATATTCTGATGGCCACGGACATTCTCCCTTACGTACTATACATTATACCACGTTCAGGTGGCACCATGTCTCTTGCTGCCTGTTTTTCACAGTTTTATGTTTTTGCTAATACAGAGGCAATAGAGTGTCTCATCCTCATGGTGATGTCTTACGACCGTTATCTGGCTATCTGTAACCCCCTACGATACAACGCTATCATCAACAAAAGGTTTTGTGTGATATCTGTCATTGCGTCATGGTTGCTAAGTTTCTTGTTGCTGCTTAAGAATGAATTTGATGCATACAACCTTGACTTCTGTGGTCCAAACATTATCGACCATTTCTTTTGTGATTTTCCCACTGTTCTAAAGCTTTCTTGTTCAGATACTTCACTTTTTCGAATCCAAGTAGCTTTATTTGGTGGTATTGTTATTATGGGCCCATTCATAATGATTATTGTTTCCTATTTGTACATTCTCACCACCATCCTAAACATCAACTCCATCATGGGGAGACAAAAAGCCTTCTCCACCTGCAGCTCCCATCTGACTGTTGTGTGTATATTTTTTGTGAGTCTTTTTTCCGTTTACACGGTTCCAACCAAAGGAGAATTTTTGGCTATCAGTAAGGTATTATCACTACTTTACACTGTGGTGACACCATTGCTTAACCCATTTATATACAGCCTGAGGAACAAAGACTTCAAGGAAGCTTTTGAAAAATGTAAACATAATTTCTATTCATTTAATTTACTATCATATCAGGTACAATAAGAAAATAAAATGCCCAATGCACTCGTTGTGAATTTACTACTGAGACATGTGCTTCTGTCATTGGAAGACTGTGTGAATTGTTTGGAGTGCACCGACCAAGTTGCTTCAGTATAATTGTAGTGCCGGCATATGTGGAGGACTATATATATATATATATATATATATATATATATATATATATATATATATATATAGAGAGAGAGAGAGAGAGAGAGAGAGAGAGAGAGAGAGAGAGAGAGAGAGAGAGAGAGAGAGAGAAAGGGTGGGGATCCGGCTCTCCCTGTGAAGGGTTCTGCTGCGCTGGGTGCCCGCTCCAATTGACAGCAATAGGGGGTGGGAGTAGCACTCCAAGCGACTTCAATAAATGCACTCTTATGCAACTACTCACAGACAACGTTTCATTGATCTTTATTGATCAATTTCCTCAGGTAAATTGGAGGAAATTGATCAATAAAGGTCAATAAAACATTGTCTGTGAGCAGTTGTATAAGAGTGCATTTATTGAAGTCGCTTGGAGTGCTACTCCCACCCCCTGTTGCTATATACTGTATATATATATATAATCTAGTCAAATCGGCACTCACGTATACTGCATAGAAATAGCCTTCGGTGCCTTCTATATATTGCCTGGCTTGGGATCACCACAATATATGTCCACTTAGGCGGCACTCACGGATATAAAGAGTCCAAACTGCAGCCATGTAGGCATACATAGCTGCAGTTTGGACTCTTTATATCCATGAGTGCCGCCTAAGTGGACATATATATATATATATATATATATATATATATATATATATATATATATATATATATGCCTCTAAACCTGACTCCAGAACTTTGTATTTATTTATGTAAGTTACCATTTTTTACTTATTCTATTATTTTAATATTTAATAAATTCCTAAAAATTCTTTAATTGGCATTTATCTTTCCTTTTTACAGAAATGACAGGAAAATCACCTATGAGGTCATCTATGACATCTGACATCATCCTGGCATAACAACGGTTTCTAATGGGAGAGAGCACAAAGCCAATTTTGATAACTTGTAAAAGGCTTTTATTGTACGCATAAGTAAAAATCAACAAATTAATAATTATAATATAAAAATCATATAAACTTTTGATTGTAAAAATCAAACAGCATATCCGCAATTCTATATATTGCACAATATGAGGCGATTTGAATTGTTCCTTAATTTACGTTCCTTTAAATTAAAGGTGAGTGCACTTAATAAGGGAATTAATCAAAGCGTCATAGTTACCATGCATGCTTGTAGATTTGGGGGCAAGCACCTATGGCCACCCTTGGAACATTATTGCCCTCCCCTGCCTCATCATGTCATTACCCCTTTCATTTTGGGGCCAGTCCGGATGCCTCGAGACTCCAAAGCTCCTCCCACTATCACCTACCTGGACCACCATTTGCTACCTATTGTCCCATTGTCCTACTACTGACAGTTGCAAAATAAAATAATATAAGTTGCAAATACATAAAAACTAGGGCTCTATTAATAACTGCTAAAATATGTATGCACCGCTGGCAGCAGCTGAATGCTATACCCAATACAGTTATTTAATATCCTATATAATGGCACATGAAAGACCTAAATTCATCCTCACACTAGTGTCAGTCAGCATGCAATACATTTGAATTTCCCCCATGGGGGGGAGTAGCCCCATACACACAAGGAAACCCTGCCTGCACCAATATTGGCAGTACCAGGGACCCAGTGGGGTGTGCCGGCATTGGCAACTGCATACACACTTGCCGATGCTGGCTCTGAAGTGAGCAACCATGGTGGCATTGCAGGGGGAGTGAGGCTTTGCTGCTGCTGCAGCATAGCCTTTGTTAACCACGACCTCCCTCACCCAAACATGCTGGACGAGGGATGTGCCGTTAACGATACTTAGTTTAAACACTAGAAGATAAAGTGAAATATAAAATTCAGAAAGAGCTTTTTTTAGCCTTTTGTTATATTGGATTTTGCACTTGGTATATTGATGTGTAGGTAGGGCCGATGCTAGGGTGTTCGGCGCCCCCCTGCAAAATATAAATTTGCACCCAACCTCCCATATTTGAAAAAGAACAGCATGTTCCAAAAGATGTGTGGTCTCACAAGAAAGGGGTGTGGCCACACAATAGTACCCCTAATCAAATTATGCTACACAGCAGTGACCCTTAGTCTCATTACACCACACAATAGTGACTCTTATTCATGTTATGCCACCGGATAGAGCCCTTTATTCCATTATGCCACACAGTAGTGTCTCTTATGCCATACAATAGAAGTGCCTCTTATGCATTATGCCACACAGTAGTATCTCTTATGCCATACAATAGAAGTGCCTCTTATGCATTATGCCAAACAGTAGTGTATCTTATGCCATACAATAGAAGTGCCTCTTATGCATTATGCCACACAGTAGTGTCTCTTATGCCATACAATAGTAGTGCCTCTTATGCATTATGCCACACAGTAGTATCTCTTATGCCATACAATAGTAGTGCCTCTTATGCATTATGCCACACAGTAGTATCTCTTATGCCATACAATAGAAGTGCCTCTTATGCATTGTGCCACACAGTAGTATCTCTTATGCCATACAATAGAAGTGCCTCTTATGCATTATGCCACACAGTAGTGTCTCTTATGCCATACAATAGAAGTTCCTCTTATGCATTATGCCACACAGTAGTATCTCTTATGCCATACAATAGAAGTGCCTCTTATGCATTATGCCACACAGTAGTATCTCTTATGCCATACAATAGTAGTGCCTCTTATGCATTATGCCACACAGTAGTATCTCTTATGCCATACAATAGAAGTGCCTCTTATGCATTATGCCACACAGTACTATCTCTTATGCCATACAATAGAAGTGCCTCTTATGCATTATGCCACACAGTAGTATCTCTTATGCCATACAATAGTAGTGCCTCTTATGCATTATGCCACACAGTAGTATCTCTTATGCCATACAATAGAAGTGCCTCTTATGCATTATGCCACACAGTAGTATCTCTTATGCCATACAATAGTAGTGCCTCTTATGCATTATGCCACACAGTAGTATCTCTTATGCCATACAATAGAAGTGCCTCTTATGCATTATGCCACACAGTAGTATCTCTTATGCCATACAATAGAAGTGCCTCTTATGCATTATGCCACACAGTAGTATCTCTTATGCCATACAATAGAAGTGCCTCTTATGCATTATGCCACACAGTAGTGTCTCTTATGCCATACAATAGAAGTTCCTCTTATGCATTATGCCACACAGTAGTATCTCTTATGCCATACAATAGTAGTGCCTCTTATGCATTATGCCACACAGTAGTATCTCTTATGCCATACAATAGAAGTGCCTCTTATGCATTATGCCACACAGTAGTATCTCTTATGCCATACAATAGTAGTGCCTCTTATGAATTATGCCACACAGACATGCCCCATTTTAACATATTATACCACTCAGTAATTCCCTTTACACTTTATAACTCCTTTTCCAGCGACCTAAAAATCCTGGGTTTTTGCACATGAACGTGCACCAACTTGGGATTTTTGTCAATGGTAAAATTACCTTTGTCACACAGAACACATGGAGAGGGGACAATATTTTGGACAGACACAGCAGGGGTGCCACAGTGGCTTGGACACAACACAGAGAGGAGTGTGGCACAGTAACAGAACACAGAGGGGTGACACTATGACTGGGACAGAACACAGAGGGGGTGTCACACAATGAAAATAAACACAAGGGGTGTCTTAGGACACAGGATGGGTGACAGAGTGACAGGGGGGCTGACATTGACAGAACATGGGGGGGGGGCTCACAGTGACAGAACACAGGGGGTGTCAGTGACAGAACAGGTGGGGACAGAACACAGTGGGTGGTGTAATAAAGTGACAGGACATGGGGGGAGTGACAGGACATGGGGGGAGTGACAGTGACAGAACATGGGGGGAGTGACAGTGACAGGACATGGGGGGAGTGACAGTAACAGGACATGGGGGCAGTGTCTCCCATGCCCCCTCCTGCTGACCAGTGACCTGAATTGCGTTGCAGCACTCAGAGCTCTTATTTCCTGCTGAAGGCACTTTGTTTCTGGCACCGACGCCCACGGCAGCCATGTTGCCTTGTGTAGCTGGGAGCCAGTTGAGCATTTCCTCATGTGCCGATGAATGCAGCTGTGGGACTGTGGGGGATTTATGCCAGCCGCAAAAAGGCACAGCGTGGCCGACCACAGCAGATACATGAGGCTCTCCTTGGCGGGAGGAAATTGCTGTAATCTTGCGTGGGTCAGGGGGAGTGTGTTCACTGAGCTGACTGAAGCCTGGCCGTTCTGCACTATAATTGAAGCGGTGCTTTGTTTTTTGAAAACACTGTATTGTTCATGCAGCTGTTGGCGCCACTGTCTGACAAGCACAGTGGCAGCAGCAGAGTCGCAGAGCAGGGACAGCGCCTCTCCAGCCTGGGCTGCACAATACTTTTTCTTTACATTGTCCACACAAACTGATTTTGGTGAAGGTTCATATTTGTGATTACCCAGGCGGAAAAATCACTGGGTGCACTAGAGATAATAGTACCTTCTAGTTGATTGTATAATAGTCACGTTCCCATAAGGTTGTATGCACCTGATGTTACTTGGATGCCACCAGGACTTGACTCGGGACCATTGTAGGTGTTAAATATGAGTGAGCGCAAGTAAAAATTAAGAAGAAGAGAAATACTAGAAAATGAGCAACACTTGCAGAGGTATTAAAAGGTATCAACTATTATGTAATGATGGCAGAACTGCAGGACATGAATAAAAGGAAGTGTAATGCATGCTCACCTACCCTCCTGATATGACTGGGAGTCTACCGCTAACCGGGTCCTCCTCCCAGCTACTCGGGAAGGTGGGCAAATCCCCAGCATTGCCGCCACAGCCCCCGCACCCTCCTTCCTCACAGCATAAAATTCTGAATTTTGCAGGTCCACGGGGGAGAGGATGGGGCTAAAATGATGCAAATCGAGTCATGTTGGATATTTTAGCCCCTCCCCTAATCTGCAGACCCACGAATTGCCGCGATTGAGTGTCATGGGGGCGTAGCTTGGTGACATCTGCCTCATCCCGCCTCCCTTTCACTCCTCTCTGGGAGTGAAAGGGAGGCCTCAGAGAGGAGTGAGAAAAAGTAGGCAGGTTCAGTCTGTGTAATGATTGCAGTGCTGCAGGACGTGTAAATAAGTGGTAGCAGTGTAATAAAAGACAAGTAATAAAGGCATAAGAAAATACACATACTGCAAATACTGGGAAAATATCTGCAAAAGGTTGGCCACAAAGTACACCAGGCACTGCAAATAACAATACTATGTAAGAATGAGGAAATAAGAGTGAGACGAGTACACCTGATTACAGGCATGAGGATGTGCAGCGGGTCTCAGCAAGACAAATGCGTTCAGCACACAGGTCTGGAGGACTTCTGGACATGAAAAAACTATCAACAGCAAGGTTCTGTGTGCAGTAGAGCACCCAATCCCTGTAGTGCATGTCTAATAACATTGGGGTTTATTCTAGTTCATTCTTTCTGACAAAATCCTTCTTAGATGGACAAAACCATGTGCACTGCAGGGGGGCAGATGTAACATGTGCAGAGAGAAATAGATTTGGGTGAGTTATTTTGTTTCTGTGCAGGGAAAATACTGACTGCATGATTTTAAACTTCAATATAGATCTCACTTTGAAGAAAAACCCCACCCAAATCTAATTCTCTCTGCACATGTTACATCTGCCCCACCTGCAGTGCACATGGTTTTGTCCATCTAAGAAGGATTTTGTCAGAAAGAATGGACTAGAATAACCCCCATAATGGCGTGCAGATCCCCTTGCGGCATGCCCTGACAAAACACCTGCTCAAAATAATTGCCCAGCAACGGGGTCCGCCATCTGACACTAGCAGCCCCGCTGCGAGGTGACCAGCGGCTCCCCGGCACTGCAGCATTGGTGCTGTCAGACGCTGAACAGAAGCCGCTAGCCACTGTATCTGGAGAGGACACCGAGTCCCGGTTGCTAGGCAACAGCCTTGATCTGTGTCCCCGGAGAGCCTTACGGCAGCTTCTATCAGTAATAGATAGTTGACATTAAAGTTTTGTGATATCATAAAGAGTGTATTAGATAGTAAAGTGCTGTTGAAATTTCTCTGCTTAAATATATAATTCTTACTGTATATATCTAATGCCCCCCATACACGCTCCGTTTTTTCGGTCCGTTCTGTACTTTTAACCCCTTCCCGACATTTGACGTACATTTACGTCATGGTCGGGATGTACTTCCCGACACATGGCATAAATGTACGTCATGCCATTTAACTGTCACCGCGTCTATAGACGCGGTGACAGAGGGACGATGTCTGCTGTCCCTGGCAGCAGACATCTTCCCTCAATGCCCAGGGGGGGCAGCGATGCCCCCGCCCATCGGCGATCGCTGTGATTGGCTGTTCAATGTGAACAGCCAATTACAGCGTTTTCTGTGTACCGGTGAATAACGTTCGCCGGTGACACAGGGATCGTTGGTGATTGGTGCTGTTAAGTACAGCACCAATCACCACCGGGTGTAAGGGTGACACCCCACCTGCCCCCAAAAGGCTGTGATTGGTCCGTCGGAACGACGGACCAATCACAGCCATTACACCACATAGAAAATACCGGAGACAGCTCTGCAGCCGCCATTCCGGTCAGGAACAGCGTGCCGAGCGGTCTCCGTGCCCATCTGTGCCCTATACTGACCTGATCAGCGTTGGTGGCATCCGTGCTGCCAGCTCCTGTGACTTCCTGGTGCAAGTGTTGCTGCTGCTGCTGCAGCAGCGTCATTGTGTCAGAAATTGTGTGATATAATTTTGTATCTGCTGCCCCCTGCTGCCCCCCTTTTGTGCTGATTAGTATAAACTAACTGATCAGCACCTTTTTTGGGGTGCAGGTTTTTTTTTTTTATATATACCCTGTCAGGTTGCACCCACAGTTGTGTGCCTGCTGCCCCTCACTGCTAATCAGTGTTGCATTTTTGGCACAGGGTTGATCAAATTTCTGTTGCCTTTGCCTCATCAGCAGTTTTTTTTAATTTTTTTTTTTTTTGGAGAGTGCTGTGGGGTTAAATTGTTTTTACACCCACGGTGCTTTTGTGGGTGTCCTGTGCCCGCTGAGTGCTGATCAGTGACGTACATCACTGATCAGCATTTTTGGCACAGGGTTGATCTAATATTTTTTTTTTTTTATCAAATTTCTGTTGCCTTTGCCTCATCAGCAGTTTTTTTTTATTTTATTTATTTTGGAGAGTGCTGTGGGGTTAAATTGTTTTTACACCCACGGTGCTTTTGTGGGTGTCCTGCGCCCGCTGAGCGCTGATCAGTGACGGACGTTACTGACCAACATCTGTGCTCAATTTTTGGCGCAGGAGCTTTTTTTTTTTCTTTTAACTTACACGTGTTAAAGCACTACATACACACTACATACCCCCCGTGTTGAAATAAAGTTTGTACCCCCCCCCTACACTATACACTACACTTAAAAATAATAAAAATGTTCCAATCATCGCAAAGACTGTTTTCAGCGGAGGAGGCATATGCCCTTCTTGCCTCTGACACTGACACAGCCAGTGAAGTAAGCGATGAATTGGCATTTGTCTTAAGCTCCTCTTCCTCCTCTAGTGATGAGGGACCCCCTCAAAGACGCCCCCGTAGAGCAGCTGAGATCCCCCCCCCAATGATTGATCTCGTATGGACCCCATCACCAGACAATTTTGAGCCCCAGGTTCCTGAGTTTTTGGCCAACCCAGGAATCCAATTTGATAGTAGAGGTCTCAGAGAAATTGACTTTTTCAAATTATTTTTCTCTGATGATTTTATAAATTTAATGGTGGACCAAAGTAATTTATATGCCTAGCAGTTTATTGCCCAAAACCCCATGTCATCATTTGCTAGGTGGACCCCTGTAGATGCAGTAGAGATGATGACGTTTTGGGGTCTGGTGTTACATATGGGCATAGTTAAAAAGCCAGAAATTAGGCAATATTGGAGTACAGATGTTCTGTACAGCACCCCACTTCATCGTATGGCCATGACCCGGACTTGTTTTGAGACGATCCTTAAATTTTTGCATTACAACGATAATGCACAGTGCCCACCCAGAGATGATCCCACCTTTGACCAGCTATTTAAAGTCAGGCCGGTCATTGATCATTTCAGCGCCAAATTTGCTGAGATGTACATCCCCCAAAAATTCATTTGTGTAGAAGAGTCACTTATACATTTTAAAGGAAGGGTTAAATTCCGCCAGTACCTTCCCAATAAGAGGGCAAGGTATGGCATAAAAATGTATAAGCTGTGCGAAAATACCTCAGGGTACACCCACAGGTTTAGGGTATATGAAGGGAAGGACTCAAGAATTGAACCGCCAGAATGCCCCCCCTCCCTCGTAGGTGTTAGTGGAAAGATTGTCTGGGATTTAGTGCACCCCTTCCTGGATAAAGGTTATCACCTCTATGTGGATAACTTTTACACTAGCATCCCCCTGTTTCAGGCCCTTGGTTCAAGAGGTACAGCAGCTTGCAGTACTGTGCGCAAGAACCAAAGAGGCCTCCCAAAAATGCACGTTGCCCAATTACTGAGAAAGGGTGAAAGCAGGGGAATATGCACCGAAAATATGTTGTTGGTCAAATATAAGGACAAGAGGGATGTCCTTATACTGACAACAATTCACGGAGACAGTACCACCTCCGTCCCTGTACGAGGTACCAGTACCCACACCTCAAAACCTATTTGTATCCTTGATTACAATAAGTACATGGGCGGAGTGGATCTTTCAGATCAGGTACTGAAGCCGTACAGTGCCCTGCGGAAAACAAAAATCTGGTATAAGAAGCTGGCCGTGTATATCATCCAGATGGCACTGTATAACACTTATGTACTATTCCGTTCTACCAGCCAGACGGGGACATTTATGCACTTTCAAGAGGAAGTCATAAAGGGCCTAATATTTGGGAACCAGCAGGCAGAGGGTCCCAGTACTTCTAGTACTGGCCCCAGTACTTCTAGTACTGGCCCCCGTATTGTATCAGGGCAGCATTTTCCTAACGAAATCCCCTCCACTGGAAAAAAGGGCAGGACACAAAAAAGGTGCAAAGTTTGCTATAAAAAGGGAATACGAAAGCAAACTATTTTCCACTGTGAAACTTGCCCCGACAAACATGGCCTATGTATGAAGGAGTGCTTTAAAATATACCACACATCTATGGATTATTAGGTTCATCATTTCACCGTGCTTCGGGGGTCTTGCTAATGCGACATAGCACCCACCATTCATTCCACCAGAATCTGTGCGGCAAAATCCAAATATCACTCCTTCCCTTCTGAGTCCTGCCATGCACCCAAATGGTATTTTTTGGTCACATATGAGGCATTGCCGTACTCGGGAGAAATTGGGGCACAGATTTTGGGGTGCTTTGTCTCCTTCATTCCTTGTGAAAATGAAAAATTTTGAGCCAGAACTGCATTTTTTAGTAAAAAAAATGTAATTTTTCATTTTCACAGCCCAGTTGTACCACAATTGGTGAAACCCCTGGGGGTTTGAAATGTACACTATACTCCTAGATGAATTCCCTGAGGGGTGTAGTTTGCAAAATGGGGTCACTTGTGGGGGAGTTCCACTGTATTGGTGCTTCGGGGGTCTTGCTAATGCGACATAGCACCCACCATTCATTCCACCAGAATCTGTGCTGCAAAATCCAAATATCACTCCTTCCCTTATGAGTCCTGCCATTTTTTGGTCACATATGAGGCATTGCCGTACTCGGGAGAAATTGGGGCACAGATTTTGGGGTGCTTTGTCTCCTTCATTCATTGTGAAAATGAAAAATTTTGAGCCAGAACTGCATTTTTGTTTAAAAAATTTAATATTTCATTTTCACAGCCCAGTTGTACCACAATTGGTGAAACCCCTGGGGGTTTGAAATGTACATTATACCCCTAGATGAATTCCCTGAGGGGTGTAGTTTGCAAAATGGGGTCACTTGTGGGGGGGTTCCACTGTATTGGTGCTTCGGGGGTCTTGCTAATGCGACATAGCACCCACCATTCATTCCACCAGAATCTCTGCTGCAAAATCCAAATATCACTCCTTCCCTTATGAGTCCTGCCATTTTTTGGTCACATATGAGGCATTGCCGTACTCGGTAGAAATTGGGGCCCAGATTTTGGGGTGCTTTGTCTCCTTCATTTCTTGTGAAAATGAAAAAATTTGAGCCAGAACTGCATTTTTGTGTAAAAAATGTAATTTTTCATTTTCACAGCCCAGTTGTACCACAATTGGTGAAACCCCTTGGGGTTTGAAATGTACACTATACCCCTAGATGAATTCCCTGAGGGGTGTAGTTTGCAAAATGGGGTCACTTGTGGGGTGGTTCCACTGTATTGGTGCTTCGGGGGTCTTGCTAATGCGACATAGCACCCACCATTCATTCCACCAGAATCTGTGCGGCAAAATCCAAATATCACTCCTTCCCTTCTGAGTCCTGCCATGCACCCAAATGGTATTTTTTAGTCACATATGAGGCATTGCCGTACTCGGGAGAAATTGGGGCACAGATTTTGGGGTGCTTTGTCTCCTTCATTCCTTGTGAAAATGAAAAATTTTGAGCCAGAACTGCATTTTTGAGTAAAAAAATGTAATTTTTAATTTTCACAGCCCAGTTGTACCACAATTGGTGAAACCCCTGGGGGTTTGAAATGTACACTATACCCCTAGATGAATTCCCTGAGGGGTTTAGTTTGCAAAATGGGGTCACTTGTGGGGGAGTTCCACTGCATTGGTGCTTCGGGGGTCTTGCTAATGCGACATAGCACCCACCATTCATTCCACCAGAATCTGTGCGGCAAAATCCAAATATCACTCCTTCCCTTCTGAGTCCTGCCATGCACCCAAATGGTATTTTTTGGTCACATATGAAGCATTGCCGTACTCGGGAGAAATTGGGGCACAGATTTTGGGGTGCTTTGTCTCCTTCATTCCTTGTGAAAATTAAAAATTTTGAGCCAGAACTGCATTTTTGTGTAAAAAATGTAATTTTTAATTTTCACAGCCCAGTTGTACCACAATTGGTGAAACCCCTGGGGGTTTGAAATGTACACTATACCCCTAGATGAATTCCCTGAGGGGTGTAATTTGCAAAATGGGGTCACTTGTGGGGGGGGGGGTTCCACTGTATTGGTGCTTCGGGGGTCTTGCTAATGCGACATAGCACCCACCATTCATTCCACCAGAATCTGTGCGGCAAAATCCAAATATCACTCCTTCCCTTCTGAGTCCTGCCATGCACCCAAATGGTATTTTTTGGTCACATATGAGTCATTGCCGTACTCGGGAGAAATTCGGGCACAGATTTTGTGGTGCTTTGTCTCCTTCATTCCTTGTGAAAATGAAAAATTTTGAGCCAGAACTGCATTTTTGTGTAAAAAAATGTAATTTTTCATTTTCACAGCCCAGTTGTACCAAAATTGGTGAAACCCCTGGGGGTTTGAAATGTACACTATACCCCTAGATGAATTCCCTGAGGGGTGTAGTTTGCAAAATGGGGTCACTTGTGGGGGGTTCCACTGTATTGGTGCTTCGGGGGTCTTGCTAATGCGACATAGCACCCACCATTCATTCCACCAGAATGTGTGCTGCAAAATCCAAATATCACTCCTTCCCTTCTGAGTCCTGCCATGCACCCAAATGGTATTTTTTGGTCACATATGAGGCATTGCCGTACTCGGGAGAAATTGGGGCACAGATTTTGGGGTGCTTTGTCTCCTTCATTCCTTGTGAAAATGAAAAATTTTGAGCCAGAACTGCATTTTTGTGTAAAAAATGTAATTTTTAATTTTCACAGCCCAGTTGTACCACAATTGGTGAAACCCCTGGGGGTTTGAAATGTACACTATACACCTAGATGAATTCCCTGAGGGGTGTAGTTTGCAAAATGGGGTCACTTGTGGGGGGGTTCCTAACTTTTAGCATCTTATGGTGCCTAGAAACCTACATGGTGCCTAAAAAATAATCTCATAAAAAGGAGGCTCCAAAATCAAGTAGGTGCTCCTTCTATTATGAAGCCTGTGGTTTGGTCAACGTGCACACTAGGGCCACATATAGGATATTTATGAAAACAAAAGAATTGGGGGAATCAATTTTTAGTCACATTTCTCTAGTAAAATCTACTGTGTTCCTTAGAAAAATGTATTAAAATTGAAAATCTGCAAAAAAAAATGAAATTTTTAAATTTCACCTACACTTTGTTTTAATTCCTGTGAAACACCTAAAGGGTTAACAAACTTCCAAAATGCTGTTTTGAATACTGTGAGGGGTGCAGTTTTTGAAATGGCATCATTTATGGGGGTGTCTCACATACAAGTCCCTCAAAGTCACATCAGAACTGAACTGGTCCCTAAAAAAATCAGTGTTTGAAATTTTCTTGAAAATTTGAGAATTTGCTATTCATATATTAAGCCTCCTAGTGTCCAAAAAAATTAAAAGGAGGTTGAAATAATGATGGAAACATAAAGTAGACATATGGTCTATGTTAGTTATTAACTATTTTGAGTGGTATGATTATTTGTCTCACAAGCAGAAAATTTAACATTTTGCAAATTGCAAAATTTTCAATTTTTTTACGACATTTTGGTATTTTTCACAAAAAAACACAGACTGTATCGACCAAAATTTACCACTAACTTGAAGTACAATGTGTCACGAGAAAACAATCTCAAAATCACTGGGATAAGTAAAAGCAAAAAAAAGTTATCCCCACTTGTGATACATGTCAGATTTGAAAAAAAGGGCTCTGTCAGGAAGGCAAAAACAGGCTGTGTCGGTAAGGGGTTAAAGCACACATCGGATCGGATTGCATCTCTAGTGCATGCAGTGTGCATGCACTGCGATCCGATACGATGTGTAGCTAGTACAAAAAGTATGTGCAGCACATACTTTTTGTACAGTACTCTGTGATGCGCGGGAGCGCGCATCGCATGGTACAAAACGGAGCCGGACGCAGCGGAGCGTCTATGGGCTCCTTAATGAAGACCAATGATATCCTGAATAATAATGTTCATAATGGTTATTAAAAATGTCCAATTATTTTCATTATTTGCATTGTTTGTTCAGAACAGTGAGGGTTGGGGGTTTCCCTGCTTTAATCTAAATAAAACACAACTCAGGTAGAGAAACCAGGTGAGTGTAACTGAAACCTTAGCGGTGTGATCAACCGTGGAGACCAGATTAAGGTGAGCAGGTGTCACACCCGGTTCTTCAGACAATGTGAAAAAAAGAGAAAGCAGACACCAGATATCCTGCAAATATAAATGATTTACTTCCACATGATTTACCTCTGTAGTGATAGAATAAATATGATTACTAGCTGATGTACTAACAGAATATAGAATAAATATTATTAATAGCTGATGTACTAACAGAATATAGACTAAATATGATTACTAGCTGATGGACTAACAGAATATAGAATACATATGATTACTAGCTGATGTACTAACAGAATATAGTATAAATATGATTAATAGCTGATGTACTAACAGAATATAGACTAAATATGATTACTAGCTGATGGACTAACACAATATAGAATACATATGATTACTAGCTGATGTACTAACAGAATATAGTATAAATATGATTAATAGCTGATGTACTAACAGAATCTAGAATAAATATGATTACTAGCTGATCGACTAACAGATTATAGAATAAATATGATTACTAGCTGATGGACTAACAGAATATAGAATAAATATGATTACTAGCTGATGTAATAACATAATATAGTATAAATATGATTAATAGCTGATGTACTAACAGAATATAGAATAAATATGATTTACTAGCTGATGTACTAACAGAATATAGAATCAATATGATTACTAGCTGATGTACTAAATGAATATAGAATACATATTATTTACTAGCTGATGTACTAACATAATATAGTATAAATATGATTTCTAGCTGATGTAATAACAGAATATAGTATAAATATGATTTACTAGCTGATGTACTAACAGAATATAGAATAAATATGATTAATAGCTGATGTACTAACATAATATAGTATAAATATGATTAATAGCTGATGGACTAACAGAATATAGAATAAATATGATTACTAGCTGATGTACTAACAGAATATAGTACAGATATGATTAATAGCTGAAGTACTAACAGAATATAGTATAAATATAATTAATAGCTGATGTAATAACAGAATATAGAATAAATATGATTACTAGCTGATGGACTAACAGAATATAGAATAAATATGATTAATAGCTGATGTACTAACAGAATATAGAATAAATATGATTTAGTAGCTGATGTACTAACAGAATATAGTATAAATATGATTTACTAGCTGATGTACTAACATAATATAGAATAAATATGATTACTAGCTGATGTACTAACAGAATATAGTATAAATATAATTAATAGCTGATATACTAACAGAATATAGTATAAATATGATTTACTAGCTGATGGACTAACAGAATATAGAATAAATATGATTACTAGCTGATGTACTAAAAGAATATAGAATAAATATGATTTACTAGCTGATGTACTAACAGAATGTAGTATAAATGTGATTTACCAGCTGATGTACTAACAGAATATAGAATAAATTTGATTAATAGTGGATGTTCTAACAGAATATAGGATAAATATGATTTACTAGCTGATGAACTAACAGAATATAGAATAAATATGATTAATAGCTTATTTACTTACAGAATATAGTAAAAAATATGATTACTAGCTGATGTACTAACAGAATCTAGAATAAATATGATTTACTAGCTGATATACTAACAGAATATAGTATAAATGTGATTTACTAGCTGATGTACTAACAGAATATAGAATAAATATGATTATTAGCTGATGTACTAACAGAATACAGTATGAATATGATTTACTAGCTGATGAACTAACAGAATATAGAATAAATATGATTAATAGCTGATTTACTTACCGAATATAGTATAAATATGATTACTAGCTGATGTACTAACAGAATATAGAATAAATATGATTTACTAGCTGATGTACTAACAGAATATAGAATAAATATGATTTCTAGCTGATGTAATAACAGAATATAGAATAAATATGATTAATAGCTGATGTACTAACATAATATAGTATAAATATGATTACTAGCTGATGTACTAACAGAATATAGAATAAATATGATTTACTAGCTGATGTACTAACAGAATATAGTATAAATATGATTTACTAGCTGATGTACTAACAGAATATAGAATAAATATGATTAATAGCTGATGTACTAACATAATATAGTATAAATATGATTGATTGCTGATGGACTAACAGAATATAAAATAAATATGATTTCTAGCTGATGTACTAACAGAATATAGTATATATATAATTAATAGCTGATGTACTAACAGAATATAGTATACATATGATTAATAGCTGATGTACTAACAGAATATTGTATAAATATGATTAATAGTTGATGTACTAACAGAATATAGAATAAATATGATTACTAGCTGATGGACTAACATAATATAGAATAAATATGATTACTAGCTGATGGACTAACGGAATATGGAATAAATATGATTTACTAGCTGATGGACTAACAGAATATAGTATAAATATGATTTACTAACTGATGTACTAACAGAATATAGATTAAATATGATTACTAGCTGATGTACTAACAGAATATAGAATAAATATGATTTACTAGCTGATGTACTAACAGAATATAGTATAAATATGATTTACTAGCTGATGTACTAACAGAATATAGAATAAATATGATTACTACCTGATGTACTAACAGAATATAGTATACATATGATTAATAGCTGATATACTAACAGAATATAGTATAAATAGGATTTACTAGCTGATGGACTAACAAAATATAGAATAAATATGATTACTAGCTGATGTACTAACAGAATATAGAATACATATGATTTACTAGCTGATATACTAACATAATATAGTATAAATGTGTTTTACTAGCTGATGTACTAACAGAATATAGGATACATATGATTTACTAGCTGATGTACTAACAGAATATAGGATACATATGATTTACTAGCTGATGGACTAACAGAATATAGGATACATATGATTTACTAGCTGATGTACTAACAGAATATAGGATACATATGATTTACTAGCTGATGGACTAACAGAATATAGTATAAATATGATTAATAGCTGATGTAATAACAGAATACAGTATAAATATGATTTCTAGCTGATGTACTAACAGAATATAGTATACATATGATTTACTAGCTGATGTACTAACAGAATATAGGATACATATGATTTACTGGCTGATGTACGAACATAATATAGGATATTGTACATATGATTTACTAGCTGATGTTATAACTGAATATAGTATAAATATGATTAATAGCTGATGTAATAACAGAATACAGTATAAATATGATTTGTAGCTGATGTACTAACAGAATATAGTATAAATATGATTTACTAGCTGATGGACTAACAGAATATAGGATACATATGATTTACTAGCTGACATGCTAACAGAATATAGGATAAATTTAATTTAATAACTCATGTTACCCAAGTTATGGGAGATGGGCTGGGGGGGAGCTGGGGGGCGGCATGGGAGCTGTAGAGGGAGGTGGAGGTCATGGAGGGCTCCATTGGAATGGGGCGAGCGTGCATCTTGTGCACACATGCCCCCTTCTGCCAGATGGGGGTGGATGACAATTCTATCGCCATCTGTATGTATTTTTCCAAGTGCATTTTTGGAACCAACCCCAGCTCAAAGAGCCCGCTGCTGATTATGCTTAAGAGGGGTGACCCCACACCTTTTTATTAAAAGACCATTCTTCATTTTTGGCAGTGTTTGGCTGCTGGCTAACTCATTAACCAAACACAAATCACTTAACCACTTCGACATCATATCAAAAAAAGTGAAAAACTCATGCCGTCCTATTCATCTGGTGGCTGTTCTGTGCCATATTTTTGCTTAAATCAACCTTTTGCCACTGTCGACATTGTAAATGTCAAGCTTTTGGTGTTGACCTAGACATTGCCGACCTAATGTATCACATCCATATGGCACAATATCAACACCAATATGGGACATCCATGTTCAGTCATGACAATTCAAGCATTTATTCATAAACAATAAAAATGTGGGTCCAACTGCGATACACAGAGTGATGCTACATGTCTATTTGTCACCAAGCCAAGACAATTCTCTCTAACAATACAAATGAATAGACCCACAAGGGCTGTCATTTTTTGTAGAGATGAGGACTGTGTTTCTTCATCCAACTCATTTTCCTTTTTATTAACCAGTATTAATCTCAAAATGAAACAGAAAAGAACAGGTGGAGATGTTGCATTAAAATGCTCTGGTAAAGTAATAAATCAGAACCCAAAGGAAGGTATCCAACACGGACCTTCTAAGAGGTCTCCATGTGCATATAAAAGTTTATTTTAGTGGTAGATGAATTCCCTTATCTTCTCCTAGGAATCATTTAGATGCACACTTTATGGATTCCCCCTTAGAGGGCTACTGACCTCATTAAGAGGTCCTATGTTCACCAAAATGTATCTTTGTTTCTTCAAACTGCCCTCAAAATGAGACCACATGAACAGCACTCCAACAGTAAAAAAGGGATCCGATACGTAATGCCGGCGGTCGGAATCCCGGCGGTCGGAATCCCGACACTGGAATCCCGACCGCCGAAATCCCGACATGGGGGGGACGTGGATTTCCCCCCCCCCCTTGCGGGCTCGCTGCGCTCGCCACGCAGCGGGCCCGGTGCCTCGCTACGCTGGGCGCGCTATTTTATTCTCCCTCTATGGGTGTCGTGGACACCCACGGAGGGAGAAAGTCTCGGGATTTCGGCGGTCGGGATTCCAGTGTCGGGATTCTGAACGCCGGGATCCCAACCGCCGGCAAATTGACCGCATCTCGTAAAAAAGGAATGTTGTTTATACGCAAAGGGGTTTCACATGTTCGTATATGACCCCTGTAAGGATATCTCGTATTTATCCAAATGCATCTAATCTTTGCTGGAGGTCATGTGGTCAGAGAGGCACTCTACTCCATATTTTATGGGAATGTCCTAGAATAGTGAGGCTTTGTACATTTCTTTTCAGTTTAATAATATGTATAACAGAGATAACTATTCCTTTTTTCCCTGACTTTTTTTTCTATTACCTCAAAATATTCCAGATATACCAAAACCAACTCAAAAGCTTATATGGTCCATGACTAGTTCAATGAAAATCAAAATTGCCTCCCATTGGAAATCGCAAACAATTCCCTCTAGGACCAATATTAGCAGCAATCTGGGATTTATACCACATGGAATTTACCTCCAGTATTGTCGAGGATAAGGCCTTGTCCTTTACAAATACCTGGTCACTCTGGTTAAGATACTGTATCACAACTTGCCCTCACCCTTCTCAATAGAATTATAACAATTATAATAGGAGCAAGTGCAATAGGCAAAGGGGTTTCAAGAAATGGAGAGTTCTCTATTTCTATTTTTATTTCTTGATTTTTTCATATATAACTGGAACCATTATATACTGCTGGATATATTCAAATGAGAGTGATGCTGTATTTTAAGTAGTATTGTCCCCCCCCCCTACTGTATTTTCTCCTATTATTTGTTTTGTTTATCTCCCCCCCTCATTATAATAATGTATATGCTTATATATATGCAACTTATGGAACATTTCTCAATAAAATAGTTATTTAAAAAAAAAATCCAAAAAGTAGCAACATACAAAGACAAGTTTTTTTAAAAACATATAAACATTAAAAAATATTCAATGCCTGGATGACAGAGACTAGTGAAATATTTAGAAGCTTTTGTAAATGTATCCCCTAGAGTCCAGATTTTATTTTACCCCTTTTGCCAAACCTATTGCCCACCAACACTTACCATCGTTCTCTAATTAAGTACACCAAGTACATCATTTATACCATAAAACAACAGTAAAACAATAAAATATTGTTTCAAATCCTACTTGATGCAATGGGAGGTTTTTTTGGTACAATTTTAAAATTTACTGTTTGTAGTGTATAAATAAACTAAAATGTTATTTGCAATATATATGCCCCAGTTAAAAATTTTGAAGTTCATATGTAAATAATGAGTTGATTGCATCCCTCAACATTTTAAAAATAATTGGTAGCTTAGCAGATCTTCCAACACACCCTTGAGGTGGCTGCCAAGGTTTTTTTTTGTGTTTTGGGGGGTGTTGCCAGTAGCCCGATTTCCCAACTTCCCTTTCTATTTCAGTTTTATCATCACTTTTACAATGTGAGATGGATTTAAAGTTTTCATTTTGATATCAGTGATGCTATCCCAAGGCTTTGTGGTAAACAATATTTTTTACTTCCCACCACTTCTGTCAGTAATTTCAGGTATTGAATTGGGACCCTAACCCTTAAAACCTATTTAGGATCCAACTGGATCATCTCTCATTGGTTTCTTCAAAATCAGTGCAGGTGTATTTTAGTTGGCCGTTGCTACAGATGTAGCAGGCTACATCATTGCAGGGGCTTGCTACTGCCAAGGGCGCGCGCGCAAGAGATGCTTGCGTGCCCCATGGCAACGGAGCCTGCCGCCAGTCCCCGCGTCACCCTGCCATCGCTACCGGTCCCCCTTGCCACCTCGACCCCCCCCCCCGAATTCGGCAACGTCTCCCTGAAGCGGAGACGGGCAGGGAGATGCTGCCCAGCCGCCGTGATACTGGGACGCGTGTGCCAGTGAAAGGGATCTGGTGTGTGCCGGGCAAAGATGTAGCCTGCTACATCTGTAGTTCGGCTATGACCCAGCATAGCACCCATCATGCCCCATAATAGTACAACCTTATTCATGGTTTGTCTCCTTAGCCACAGGAGACTTCTTCCGCCATTGGGAGACTTCTTCTCCTTCTGCCATTACCAATATTATTTTCAAGTAGAAAATGAATTGCCACACTGTATTGACAACTGATGTCAGAATGTTTCAAAACGGCTTGTATGTAATAATTAGCGTGTAGGCAAACACGCATACAAAGCCCATCAGGGCAGCACTGAAAACACAGTCTAGGTCAGCTTTCATACAATGCAGGAGGCTTGTGCATATTAAGTGAGATGAAATAGCTCACCCGGGGTATAGCTGCTGGATGGTAATGTCGACCCATGTATCCTGCATGGTGAGAAGAGGCACGTCGAGATGGAAAGCCCTTAGTATAGAGTCCCCCAGGGAGAGTTATAATGATGCTTGTCAAAGCAGTGTGGCACACTGATGGCGCTTAGCAAGCAGCGCTGGTGGCGGTGTAGAAGCTGGGTTGATTCCTTTTTTCTCCGAGCAGCTGCTGCATGTGTGGACTGGAAAAAAATGTATATCTGAGTGCAGGAAACCTGGTTATAGTCCAAGCTGCTGTCTATAAGGGATACTCAACCCTTAATAGGAACAATAAAAATTCAAACACAAAGTAGACGGCGCTAATGGACTGTAACACACATACGGATTTAAGTAATTAAAAAATAAAATATTTATTTATAAAGAATATACACTTTAAAATTGAACACCGGCCGGTGAGACAAATAATACACTAAATTCACATATTAGTGTACTTCTGCTTCCGGGTCATGCCACAAGCAGCTTGAGCGGCTTGCTCTGACATCGGACCTGCACACTGGCTATTAGG
The DNA here is from genome assembly GCF_055691185.1 of Crinia signifera. Lineage (NCBI taxonomy): Eukaryota > Metazoa > Chordata > Amphibia > Anura > Myobatrachidae > Crinia > Crinia signifera. The sequence goes on from NC_139220.1 coordinate 325,977,661, forward strand.
GATCACCACATCGCCTCCCACTCACCTGTCTCCTAACCCTGCCGCACCGCTGAACTGAATGGATAAGTTCTTGGCTCTGGGACACACGAATCGGCGCCTCCCTCCCAGACCTCCAAATACTCTGATGGGGCTCAGAATTCTACTACCGAAGTACAGGTGCAATGGGACACCAACTCCCCAGTAATCTATAAAGATATTGTTGATGCCATACAATCCACCATGTCCCCTCTGTTAAACAGAGCCGTGGCAGGGATAACCCAGCAATTACAGTTAATCACAGTCAGAGTATCTGACACTGAAAACAGGATAGGAGCATTAAACCACGACATGCATATATGCCAAAAGGACATTATTAAACTCCAAAAGGAAAACCACCAGCTGTGGGACAAATTAGACGACATGGAGAATCGCTCGAGGAGACATAATATTAGAATAGTCGGTCTCCCAGAGTCTGTCAAAGGCTTTGCCCTCAATACATTTGTAACGGTGACTTTGCCACAGTTATTGATAATTCAGGAAGACTGCAAAGATCTGGTAGTCGAAAGTGCTCACTGGGTTGGCCCCCCTCCCAGACCCGATGACACCCGCCCCAGGGTAGTTATTTTTAAATGTATGAACTATTTACACAAAGTAGCAATATGAAAAGCCTCCCGCAGGATCTCCACTCTCTCATGGGAGGGCAAGACCATCCACCTGAAAAGACTTTTCAGTTAAACTTTCAGGCATGAGAAGGGCCTTTTCCCCAGTTTGCACCAGACTAGTCGCTGACAAACGCAAATTCGCCTTATTATATCCTGCGCGCCTCTGTATCTAAACTGAAGACTCACATTATGTTTTTTATACGCCAAAAGATGCTGAAGAATTCTTAAATGAGATGAGAGCTGAGACGCCAGCAGACATCACTGATCCTTAGACATACTGTAAATCCTTCCCAAATTCTCCTTTTAACTTACAGGATGTAAGAAGACCTCCTATACCACCATCCTGGTTAGTCTCTTGACCTCTGCTTTAAACAGATTGCAGAACTATGGGACTCTCATTTCCAAATCTTAGGGATCAAGTCTCTTGGAAATAACTGGGTGAAGTGTCACAGGCAGTTTTGTGAGAGAAAAATGTAGGTATAAGAATTTAGTGGTAAACCAACATGCGACCTTTTAACAAAAAGAATATTAAGTGGTACTAGGTTGGTGGTGCTCCCAAAAGGATCAAGTCTCTTATAAGTATTTCCTCTGATAATGTTTTGTTGTTAAGGTTAATTCACTACTTCCCAGATCTGAATTTCAACCTACTTGTCAACAAGTAGCGATGCCCTATTTGTACCTTTGATCTTTATCTATTAACCGTAAGCAGGTTTACCTAGCTGAACAACTCAGGAATATTATCTTTTTATAGGCTCATGGGTCAACAGTTATGTACCGGAGTTGTAATATTACAGTATATAGTGCCCCTTTAGTTGGCACGCTAAGTTTTCTAGTTTTGTGTCCTTATTATGTGGAATGTCTACATCATTATTATAATGTTTAGTATGTTGATCATACTGTCTTTCTATATATATATTTGTCCCCCTTGTCTTGTCACAGTATGTCCTCTCCTCCCTGTTTTTCCTCTTGTAACCCTAGGTATCCACTCCCTGATGGTTCAGAACTACTACCTATCATCTCTCACAGACCGTGGCAAACACATCCCGACTCATATGACTAGATTGAAGACAGTAACGCTCAATGTAGGCGGATTCCATTCACCAGTAAAGCGATGTAAGGTAATGCTCGATCTTCGGAGGCACAACTTAGTGTGTCTACAAGAGACTCATCTCCTCCCTCCAGAAACTATAAAATAAAAAAATTATAACTGGAGAGTAATAGCCTCAGCTCCATACACAAGAAAACCAGAGGAATTGTTGTTATAGCATCCAAGTCCCTCCCTATTGAAATTACTGACACCCAGTCTGATACTGAAGGACGTTTTCTCCTGATTTCTTTGAAAACCCACAATGACCTATATACTCTCTGTTCCATATACGCACCGAATGAGTATTCCACGCAGTTTTTTGAGAAAATCATCAGACTACTCCTACCACACACTGATTCCATATTATCCTTTGCGGTGATTTTAACTTGACCGCCCATTCCACCTTGGACAGATCCTCCCAGACACGTTCTCCGAGACATTGTCCCAGAGTAGGAATTCCCTTTATTCTCCAATCTCTACAACTAGTTGATGTATGGCGAGCTCTCAATCCCACCCAGAGGGAATATACATGCCTATCTGCTACACACCATACATTATCACGCATAGACTATATTTGTGTATCATCTTCCCCCAAGTTAAAGATGCCGAAATTTATCCTATAATATTGTCTGACCATGCTCTAATACATATAACACTACAGACATCTAAAGAACTATCTCCTCACAGGTCATGGCGGTTTCCCACCCACCTTTCTTAATCTCCCGAATTTAAATCCAAGCTCCAAACAGCCTGGGATGACTTCCACTCCCACAATAGTGAAACTTTAATTTCCAACCCTGCACTATACTGGATGACCGCGAAATCCGTTCTGAGGAGAATTATCATTTTTCACGAAAAACACTTAAAGACATCCCTTTCTTCCTTATATACAACAGTAAACTACCTTAACCGATGCTTATTCAAAATATATCTCTCAAGCCTCCAACACAAATAGAACCAATTACTTACAGGCCAAGGCAGTGTTTGATACCACATTACAAAATATGACGGATAAACTACAGTTTATATCCAATTACCGATTTCACAAATTCGGGAATAAAACCAGTAAGTTATCAACAAATATTTTAAACTCCACCCGCCCTCCTATGCTGGTCAGCCCACTGAAACTACCAACAGGCTCCCTTACGACTTCAAATGCTCAAATTTCCCAAGTCATGGCAGATTTTTACGCCTCAATTTATTCGTCCTCTACTACTAATTCTATCACCCTAATAGACTCGGACACTAGGCCAATCACACCCTCTACACCACATACCTGGTCATCTCTACATTACCTGCAGCTCCCCTCACAGTTTATTCATTCCCTTACTGCTCCCATCACTATAGAAGTCAGCAAGGCCATTCAACCTTTGAAGTCAGCTAAGGCCCCTGGTCCTGATGGATTCTCTGGCGGCGTTTATAAAATGTTTCCTGATAGAATAGCACCTATTTTAGTTTCAGTCGTCAACTCTATTTTAATTAATAATTCACTCCCTCCCCAGTTTAATTCAGCCACAATAAAAGTCCTCCCAAAGCCAGGTAGAGATTTAACAAAACCTGGCTCATATCGCCCAATCTCTCTATTAAACTGTGACTACAAACTTCTGAATACGATACTAGCTGATAGACTGAATACGGCTATTCCTTCTATAATCCATCAGGACTAGATGGCCTTCATTATACAAAGCCTGGTGGGCTTTGTATGCGTGTCTGCCTACAAGCTAATTATTGGATACAAACAAGCCGTTTTGAAACATTCTGACATCAGTTATCAATACAGTGTGGCAATTATTTTTCTGAAGCGGACTAATATATTTTCCTTATTAACCTCCGACTGCACTACTACTATAAGGACGTCAGCTGCTAATCCATCTAATACCTATTCAAGGCTGCTATTAGTTGCTATATTGTTGCTATTTCATGTTTTATCTATATTCATCATATCGTAATATCCTATGTGTGTTTTTTTTAAAGTTATTTTTATTTGTTTTTTTTTTCAATAAAGTACAATACAATAATATATCAAGTCGATTTATTTCAACTCGTATGTCTACATGTATGTTATTGCACGATCAACGTGCATATTCATATTCGGTATTTAGGCATCAACATAAAGAAAAATAATACAACCATAAACAATAAACAACATCGTTGATGGAGAGGGTACAGTATGTGTGTTCCGGAGACATTCTGGAAAGGTGGGCTGGCGTTAGTCATTCAGGGTTTTGTGGTCACTGTTCTGATTGGACCATTTCAGAGACATGAAGAAGGGGGGAGGGGGGAAGGGGAACAATAAAGTTACCTCGGCCCAATCAGCTTGGGTTTGGTCTCTATGTTATCTCCAAGGTGGGGGATGTTTTCTGATGTTATTCTAAGCTACAATATATATTAGGCTCCCTCATAACGTATGTACCAGTCTCCCGGAACCGCTTTTTACCTTGATGTCATATCGAATAACATTCCCTCCATCAAATAAATTTTGTGTGACCAAATGTAACGATGGTCTAATCGTTTGCGTTACCGATGTCAATTAAACCATAACATTTAAACCATGAGACACATAGACATTAAGGAATAAACACTTTGAGAAAAACAAAAAGGATAGGGTTTAAGGAGTGTGGCAAATAATATGTGTGTTTTAATTGTTTTACATTTAGATAAAAATTATGAACTTGAACGGTGTGACCTGTCTCATTGTTACCAGCGTGGGTGATCGTTTTTATTATCAACTCATCAGCGCAGTGTTAAACCCATTTTTTTTCTTGCAAACAAATCGAGGAGCTCTAGCAAAGCTCTTATGCTGGGTACACACCAGGACGACAAGGGTCCGATCCCCTCAATCTAGATCCAATTCCGACCAATTGGATGTAGATTGTGTGGTGATTGGGCCCTTTTCTGTCCTGGTGTGGACCGATACCGATCCGATGCGTGGTCCCGCGGGTCCATCATTATTCAGATCCTACCTGCAGCAGGTAGGATCTGAATAATGACCATTCTCCCGGGTGCGGGTCGCCATCGGATCGGACTCACTCGCGGTGTACATTGTGAGTGGGTCGTGCCCCCCACGTCATCATGAGCGGGTCAGAAGAAACACTGATGACCCGCTCATGATGTGCATCGTGAGCGGGTCATCCTGGTGTGTACCCCGCATTACACTTGCGGCAGCTGAGTTCATACTTACCAAACTACAAACCATAAAATGTATTTTTCCTTTTAACAGCACCCGAACACTGAGAGGTGGTTATAACCATAGTGGTTCCCCACCCCTACTTCTGGCCCAATTAAATTGTCCATTTGTCATTTTATTACTTGAGGCTTTACAGCCATACATTTGAATTATTCATCCAAGAAATTGATTCGTTACCAATTAAGACATACATAAATTGGAAAATACACAAAACATACAGCATCTCCTTTCCTTAAATCTTCTCTCTTTCAATGTTTAAGGAGATGTAATTTATCATTCCTTATCTCTGGAAGATATTTAAAAAGGTCAAACTGTTAAATAAATGATGACATTAGGAGTTTTTAAACTATTAATTGACTTTTACTCTCCAAGATATCAGAAAGGGTTATGGCAGAAAAAAAAAACTATAGCCATCATTGATCGATGGTTTGAAATGCAATAAAATGAAAAATAGCCATAGTTCCTAATCCACAGAGACTAAACAAAATAACATATAAAAGGTGCTAAAAAATGAGTACAATACTTTTAATAACTACATTATGAATTTAAGAATATTTTGAAATCTGATTAATTGATTAGCATATTTTTATATTAGAAATTATACAGTTTAGGATTAGGTTTTAAAACCATATATACACATAGACTAATTTAGGAGAGATAACAATGTTTTTCCTATGCAAAATACTTCAATAGTTTAGTATAAAAACTAAATCCAATATTTAATTTTGTCTACATAAATAATCTGTCTACAATTGAGAAAAAAACATTAATGAGATACTGTAGTGTATTAATCTTCAAAAACATTTCTTCAATTATTGTCTTCTCTTAAGACTACTTACATCACACATGAGAGAGTCGTTGTAAAGTCTCCCCAGATTAAACAGATCACGTAAGACATGTCTGAGAATATATAAGAGGTGAAGGTAAGCACACCACCACATTTATTTTCTGCATTATCAAACATCATTGTTGCAGTATATTTGTCGAACATAGAAATTTGCTGTGAGAGTTTACCCAGGTGAGTCAATATATTTTGAATAAATGGACAACTATTATTTCCAATTTTGGCTTAACTGAAATAACGTGAATTTTCTTAAAGTTTCATTTTTGAATATTTTGTATTTTATTGAATCTTATAGAGACAAGATATACTGGGGGAAATTTACTAAAGGAAATTTGTAAAAAATAGGTGTATTTGTATCCAGAAATACACTTAATTTTGACATTTACTATCCCGAAAATACGGCAATTCGTATTCGTATTAATAGCACATCAATACAAATACGAATTGCCGTATTTTCGGGATAGTAAATGTCAAAAATAAGTGTATTTCTGGATCAAAATACACCTATTTTTGTACAAATTTCCTTTAGTAAATTTCCCCCACTGTGTCAGGCCCAACAAGAAATATTGGTACTTGTGAGTTATCTGGGCGTCCGATTTTTTGATTGTATGCCTTAAGTTAAGGCATACAATCAGATGCGATGCGATGCGATATCGCATCGCATCACATCGCATCGCATGCGACCATCGGATGCGATGACCCGATTTTTCCATAGGAATCAATGTTAAAATGGACTGAGTCCATTTTAACATGGAATTCAATGGGAAAAAGGGGTCCTTTTCATACCCCTACTATCCAAGTGGGCATGGAGTTGGATATAAACCTGTGGCGAGCGTAGCGAGCCACCGAGCCCGAAGCGTGGCGAGCAAAATGTATTTATTTTATTTATTTATGGAATTAGTTGATTTACTGTATACACATATGTATAGTAAAGTGTTATTCCATAATAATATATAATACTTTTTAAATAAAGTCAACATTATTATCACTATATCATTATTTCTGATGATACTGTATATATCTAAATCTATACAAGGACATTACTCTGAGTGCTGGGTGTGCGTGTGGGGGGTGCAGTAACTGCACCTCTATATAACCTTTCTATAGAAAAATGTAGAATAGCGATAGAAGTATGCTTAACCTATGTTGTGTATCAGCCTTTAATTAAATACATTTTTGCATAACAATTTAAAATAAGTAATTAAAACATAATGTACACATATTTACCAAAGATTATTTTTACTATTATGTAAGTTCTACCAATGGTTAATATAGATACATGGATGAAATAAAAACCCTACACGTTTCATCCTTAGGACTTCATCAGGGGTACAATCAATGATTACTGTACAGTGATCTCATATATAATACTTCTGGGATAGTCTTATACAGCTACGGTTCACTTTAAACAGAAACTTGATTCGACTAACAGAAAAAGTGTTACTGCGACCTGAGAGAGGGTGTATTTAATTCTTGAGTGCCTGAATAAATCACGGGAGATAGAATTCACTCACTGTGGAGCACACAATCCTGGGACTGTTGGTTCCACAAAGAACTATTAAGACTAACTCATCGCACACTGTTTATATATATTTAGAATGTAATATATGGCCGCTAATCAGTGGGATACGTCCGCTAATTGCTGGTAAAATATGCCTGGAAAATACACTTCATTTTCCAGGCGTATTTGGCAGAAGCTTGCACGGGTCAGTCAGATTCGTATTTTAGACAAAATACAACCGATGCCAGTCGTATTCTGTCATATTGAGAATACATACATCTCAGTGCAGGAGTGCAATGCGTTGTTTTTAGAGATGTCCACATACTGTATTTCAAGATAAAGGTAAGTCCTTGGATATGTCTTGTGCTTCTGATGTCAGTTGAGTAGAATTTAAGCTGTTTCGTAGAGATGTTTTTGAGCATGTAACAGGTGAGGCAGTCATCTGGGTTGCCTAAGAAATGTATTAATTGATCAGAGACCATAACACTTTAGAAGAAAGAAAACTGACACCAATCTTTATCCGCTATTTAATCTTTAAGGATTGAGGTTGTCAAAACTTTTCTATATACTGTACAGCTTACCAGATAAAGGTACATATGATCGTAGGATTGTAATAGGACAAGTTTTCACCGGTTTTGGAAACTTTATTTTTGTGGTTCAGGATTTGCTCAAATAATGCATAATATAAATATCTCTTACGTCTTTCTCCTGGGATTTCCAAATCTTCATGGGTTTAATAATCTCTTGTTCTTCCTTCTCCTACTTATTTACTGTGTCACCATATGCGGCAACGTTATTATCATTTCTTTAGTGTCAATGAGCAAAACTCTTCACTCTCCAATGTATTTCTTCATCACACTGATAGCACTACAGGACATCCTGATGGTCACGGACATTCTCCCCAACTTGCTTTACGTTGTCTTACATGAAGGTGGCTCCATGTCTCTTGTTGCCTGTATATCACAGTTTTATGTGTTTGCTATAGCAGAGGCATCGGAGTGTCTCATCCTCATGGTGATGTCATATGACCGATACCTGGCTATCTGTAACCCACTGCGATATCACGCTATCATCAACAAAGCCTTTTGTGGAAAATCTGCAACTTTATCTTGGTCAATAAGTGTCGTGTTTATGGGGGTTAATATTATACATCTAAGCAAGTTAGACTATTGCGGACCGAGTCTTATTGATCATTTCTTCTGTGATTTCCCTCCTATTGTAAAGCTTTCTTGTTCAGACACTTCCATTATTCTGATGCAGGCAGCTCTAATTGGCTTAATTATTATCACATTGCCATTCACAATGATCATTATTTCCTATGTGTACATCATTACCACAATACTAAACATCCGCTCCATCAGCGGGAGACAGAAAGCCTTCTCCACCTGCAGCTCCCACCTGACTGTTGTGTGTTTATTTTTTGGGACTCTCTTTTCTGTATATGTGGTTCCAACCAAAGGAAATTTATTGGCTACCAGTAAGATATTATCCCTGCTGTACACTGTGGTTATACCATTGCTTAATCCATTCATATACAGCCTGCGGAATAAAGACTTCAAGAGCGCATTTTTAAAATGGAAACTAAATGACAATTAATTTTATTTGATAAGAACTCATGTTAAAAATATAATGGAGAATATACAGTATATGGTCATTTTTTTTTAAATTGCAAATTACTGTACTTGTTTATTGATTTGTTTTACATGTGAAATCTATCTGCGTGCAACTTAGTCTCTGAATCTCTATATGAAGCAGCTGCATTTTTTTCAATGCCAAGTTAGTTTTGCATCATACTGTATACAGACTCAGTCACTAATGGATATACAGGCATACCATATTAGAATAATCAGCACAGTCTGTTTATGCATACCAGTTACCAGAGCTTAAAGTGGTACAGGAGAGGTGGTGGAACTAATTTCCCCTGACACACCACCCCTCCAAATTATTTAGAGCCTGGACCAATGCTAGAGTTTTCAGCATCCCCTGCAAACTATAAATTTGTCCCTACCTCCAATACTTCATAGAGGGATAGTGGTCCCTTATGGAAGGGGTGTAGTTACAATAGTACCCACATTTCAAATTGCACCTCACAGTAGCACAATCATATTCATATTACAGTAGTGCACTGATTCATTTTACATCACACAGTAGTGCCCCTTATTCTAGTTATGCTGCACAGTAGTACTCCAGTAGTAAAGCTGTGTCACCAGTAAAACACGTGTCGGCTCAAAGTCAACTGAAATGTCTTTCAGCTAAATAGTGATTGTGTGTCAGTATAGGAGGAAAGATAAATATTACTAAATATTAGCTTAAAGTGAGCCATTGTGCTCTAAGCAGTAGAGGGCAGCAAATACAAATAATAGAGAGATATTGTGTGTAGTGGGGGATCCACAGGAGTTTAAGCATCCAGCAGGGGGCATTAAAGCCCCATATTTGTTGTTAAATATCTAATACTGTGGTTTCTCCTTTAATAACAAAGGTTACAGCGTGCAGTAGGTGGCAATAAAGCCCCATATTTGTGTGATGAACATCCAGTACTGTGGTCTCTCACCCAATGGTAATTAAACATAAACAAACACATACCAGTGTAAGGTCCCCAGAAGCTGGAAAATTTAGTAGGTGGCAGCAAAAAGCCCCTGTTTTGTCCAGTGAACATAAAACACTGTGGTATCTCACACAGTAATAACTAGCCCGGATCTACTATATACCAGTGGGAGGCAACAAAGCTCCAAATATTGTCCTGAGACGTATATAAGTAGAGGGCAGTTATTACCAGGGAACGTAACACACCAAAGTATACAGGGTGAGATCTATACCTTGTCAGTAGAAGGCCCCAAAAATCTTGCATCCAGGTTACACAAATTGCCCAGATCTACCAAGTACTCCATTACTGACACCAACTGTCACTATGTGTAACTATGTATGTCTATGTATTTGATTTTAATTCTTACTGATTTTACTGTGATCTCCCAAAAGATATATTAAGGGAGTCTTAAAATATTGTAAAATAAAAGTTACATTTTAATATTGTGTGTGCACTCCCGATAACAGTCCCTTCTTCTTCTTTTGTAATTCGAGTCTAATGGACCACCTGATCATTTCTAAAGACCATGTCAAAGTGGAATAGGCTTTGCTGCTTGGAATTAACAGGCCATGGAACGCTATGTACCAAGTTGGGCTTTGGGACAAAGGGTAGGTACGGAACTAATGGGCAGAAGAATGGTCAGGGTTTTCCTTTGCTCGCCATGCTTCGGGCTCAGTGGTTCGCTGTGCTCGCCACACTACATAAAAACGACTCCACGCCAACGTGGATAGTGAGGGTATGAAAAGGTCGGGAGGATGCTTAATGCATACCCTCACAGGGCTTGTTGCGCTCGCCACGCTTCGGGGTGATGTGGATAGTGGTGGTGTTTTAGGTGTTTTACCATATTAACTACTGAGATCGCATATCGCATCGCACGGCACAAAGAGGGCCATGCGATGCAATGTGTGATGTGATTTCAGTCATCGTGCAGTGAATAAATTAACTAGTGAGATCGCATTACACATCGCATCGCACGCATCGTGCGATGCGATTTCACTATGCAGAATAGCCCACTAAGCAAATAGCTTAGTGGGCGCCTTGCTAATACATAAGTACCTAAGATATACTGTAACACATTTTGGCCTCAAATTTGGAAGGCACTTAGAGGGAGATTAACTAGGGTATTTTCGTAAAAAATAGGTGCCTGTATTCATATACAATAATACACTTTTTTTTACGAATTCATATTTTTGGGATTTCCTATCCCGAAAATATGTTAATTCTTATTCGTATTCATGGCACATTGGTATTTGTATTTACAAATACAAATGTATACGCCATCAATAGAATATGAATAGGAATCAGCATTTAAGAGAATGGTGATTCCTTATTTTTTAGTTAGCGGTAAACGGACACTAATTGCCAGACAAATATGCCAGGAAAATATACTTCATTTTTCTGGCGTATTTGGCAGAAGCCGTGCTGGCTTCAGTGTAAAAAAAAAGAAAAATAAATACATAATTTAAAAAAACGGTGTGGGTCCCCCCGACGGCCATAACCAGCCCCAGGCTCACAGAGCCAGTCCTTGTTTTTAAAAAATCAGGGAAACAATGAAGTTGGGGTTCCTCGTATCTTTTAAAACCAGCACCAGACCCAAGGGTCGATCCTGGTTCCCAATATATGGGGGAAAAAAATGACTAGGGGTCCCCCGTATTTTAAGAACCAGCACCAGGCCCAACCAGCCAGAAGGGTAATGTCACACTCATTATATAAGGTCCCTCGGCAAAAAAACGTTATTCCCCTGACCGGTCAGCCTGGGCAGGGGTCCTGGGTTAGTGAGGACCCCACAATGAAGGAGTCCCCCCTCCAGAACTTACTTGCCCTGGTTGAAGCCTGGGGCTGTCCCCAGTACCCCTGTACAGGGCGTACCGGACTGATTGTGGTGTAAAATTAGATTAAAACTATTGGGCTTTACTGTGGAAATATGAGTCCCATCAAACAGAAAAATAAGGAACTGATGTTTGCATGCTATTGAAGTGTTGGTGACACTTTTGGGAGCTGTAACATTAGGGCTGCATAGCGCCATATACGATTCTATCATTTCGATATTCTAGTTATGAGTCTTATCAAGTTTGGACTGTATAATGCGAAATGGAGAACCACAATACCCAGCATGCGGCCCATTAATTGGCTTGCTGGGACTCTTAGTTCCACAGCAGAACCAATAGTTAAATAAACAAACTGACACACCAGATACAGATGTAGCACCGCCAATCAGCCTACCTATGGCGGTTATACTGCCAGCCCACGGTGCAAGGTGTCGCAACAAATTTTAACAGCTTGGTGATTGGCGGTGGCCTTGCCTGATGAGTGCAATACCAGTGATCATCCACCAGATGTCACTTTTTGAAATCTTCACTGCGCGTGGAATGTGTGCTGCAGCGTGTGCATGAAGTGACTACAGTATTAAAAAGCTTTGTAGCACAGGAACTACTTTGCTACTACTGTACTGTCCAGTAAGATACTGTAGACAGACAGCTCTTATCAGGTGTGTAGGCTAGTGGATAAGCGCGCCGCTCTGCATGTTGTACATTAAAGTAATAAATTTGTAATAAATGTATATGTGACCCTAAGATGGTTCCTATACCATCTGGCATGAGACCAACGATTGGTCTGATGGTCTGATAATCTGGAACCCAAAAGATACCTTGATGTGCTTTTTTAATGCTATTTGGCTGTAAGTACGGTATGCATCATTGTTGAAAGGATGTACCTACACAGATGGTGATGTCCCTTAAAAATACCTTTATGAACACGTAATTATTAATTTCAGCGTGAGTTCGGTACGCATAAGGGTCCCTATTATACCCCATCGTAAAAGTGATTTCAACACGGTCCTGAATCACACATATATATTTTTTCTAGTAGTTTATATGACATCAGTATGGGAAGTGGCAAGCAATGGTAGGTAGGGTCCCCTCCAAGTGTCCACCTAAAAAAACTACTGAGTACCACAAATAAACTAAAACTAAGCACACACAATTTTTTTTTCCATAAAAGCCTTTTTGTTCAACTCCATGCAGCAAGAACCACAGCATTTGTTACAGAGTCAGTAGCGTTGGTGTAAAAGCGTGCTAACCTAGCATTGCTAAAGCTTAACCCTATGGATAAATTAAAATGAGCTTACAGCTTAATTTCTCTGGTTTCAGTGGTCCAATTGGCTAAGAACTGGTGGTTGTATGGAAGAGGAGATGTGCATCTACCAGAGGATTTGAACCCCAAGTTTATGAGACCCCAGAAAGGGTAACTGCAAGCATCAGAACCCATGGTGGGTCTGAATTAACGGGTCCATTCTAGTGAATGGGGGAAAACGTGTCAATTTTACACACTGATATCTCTGGTTCTATGTGTCCTAGAGACTTGGGACTGGTACAATATGAAAGAGTAGTAGTTTATATGACATCAGTAAGGGAAGTGGCAGTAACCCTACATTGCACTTAATCTATTTGATGCTTTATAAATTAGGATTAACAATCAAAACCTGTTGACAGCACTATACAGTGTTTTAAACATGATGAGAAAAGAATGAATAAAAAAATTAGTTTCCTGCAAAAATAAATTATTTGTACAATAATTGCCTGCCCATTACCAGAATACATTTTGTTTACTAGCTTGGTTATTAACAATGTTGCAAGTCCAGTAACACCTTATTAACAATTACCTAACATATTTAAAAACCCTTTATGTCAACCTTAGGTCTGTCCCAAAAATCAACTCTAAACTCAAAATGATTTAATTATTATAAATGAGGGTGATTATTTTAATTTTTTAAATTTATTTGTGTAAAGAGAAAAAAATATGAAGATATAAGCTACAAATAGACTACAAAGAAACATTAATAAAATGTATATAATTAATAAATATATAAGCTGCAAGGCACATGAAACAATGATGGATTGGACAAGTGTTTTGGTTGCATCGAGAAGAGAAAGGATGTGTTGTGGATTTTTTCTGGAGATGTGGTAACATTGACTGGTGATGTTGGTGTAATCCAGATAACCACTAGAGAATCAGTGGTTAACTGGACTACAAAAATATCACCAGTCAATATTATCACAGTGCATGAGACATAGAGAACACAACCCCCGATCCTATGAAATGTGGGCGGTATCTATATCCATTATCTTTTCATTGGCTCCTACAGACTGTGTTGAAAATTACAGAGGCATGATAGGAAGGGACTGTCCTTAACAATCAGGAGAATCAGAAGACAGTACAGTAGTTGTTTTTGAAATGGTGTATACCTTATTATTATTATTATTATTATTATTATTATTATTATTATTATTATTATACATTATTATTATTATTATTATTATTATTATTATTATTATTATTATTATTATTATTACCTTTTTATTATTATTATACCTTTATTATCTTTAGTAAAATTATTTATTTATTTATTATTATTATTATTATTATTATTTTTATTAACAGTTTTTATATAGCGCACACATATTCCGCAGCGCTTTACAGAGAATATTTGAACATTCACATCAGTCCCTGCCCCAGTGGAGCTTACAATCTATATTACCTACCACATTTACACACACACACAGACATTCTAGGGTTAATTTATTGGGAGCCAATCAACCTTCCAGTATATTTTTGGACTGTGGGAGGAAACCGGAGCACCCGGAGGAAACCCATGCAAGCACGGGGAGACTATACAAACTATACAAACTCTGCACAGTTAGAGCCATGGTGGGAATTGAACCCATGACCTCAGTGCTGTGAGGCAGTAATAATAATAATAATAATAATAATAATAATAATAATAATAATAATAATTATAATTATAACAATAATCATGATATTTCTATAGCGCTTTTCTCCCAATAGGACTCAAAGTGCTTCACCATTGTCTTTACAGCTCGAAATACAAAACAAGCTTTTCAGTAGATATCAGTAAAATGCTTGAGTAAATAGGAACATCTTTAGTCTATTTTTAAAGGATTCTACAGTGGGGGCATCTCGCACTGTTCGAGGAAGAGAGTTCCATAGAGTTGGAGGAACAAAGTTGAAAGCTCGACCCCCAGATGAATTCAGGGAAATTCTGGGTACTGTTAATAGGACAGTAAGGAATCAGAAGCTAATGTTATGCTAACCATGACACCATCCGTACTGCCCAAAATTATTGTGAAGTCAAACAAATCGGTTACATTGTTGTGATATCTTGTATATGTACTAGCAATACTTTTTAGTGTTTTTTAAACTTATTTAATCAATCATTCGGAAAATAAAAAAATCGAATATATTTTTTATGCTTTCGCAAATAATATTAATGTTATTTTCATTCATATTGTTATGTCCTTTAGAATGCTCAATCACTGTAGAAGGAGACACAGCGGACTATATGGCAGATAAAAGAACTTTACATAAAGGCTGTGAACACCCTGGGATATTTGCTGCCTTCCTCTGAACCTGATTTTGACAAAGGAAAAAAACACCTGCGGCGAGAATGAGAAGGGCGCAGTAGAATATAATTAAAAAATGTTTTAAAATAGCATTTTCTCGACAATCTGTTTTTAAATACGATATAAGCTTTCTCAAATGGATAAGGTGGCCAATAGCTACCTTTAGAAATATATAAGGTTACAAGACAAATGTTTGGTGCTATGATGTAGCAGGTATTGGAAATATACTGTACCTTTTAGGGAACCCCGAATGGGATGAACATGTATTCAGAATAAGTAGTGCTATAAAGGTGACCACGTGACCACCTCCACCTGAGCCTTGATAAAGATCTCAAGTAGATCGAAACATGTTGGCCAGCAGGTGGACGTGGTCACCAACTTTGTTTGTTTTTACAATACGGAGCAGCCCTAAGGATACCCACGCCACAACATATGCTTGCCCACTATCCCCACGCCAAAGGAACTTTGTGAGGTGGACGTTTATTTGTGCACTGGAAGCCATTTCCACGGCTGCAGCGACAAGGAGACTACCCCCACATGGTACAGCTGTGACAGATTGTATGCAGCACCTAAGCTGAGGATTCAGAGACGGGAGTAGTGGTATTTCATCAAATTCACTTATCCCTGCCGCGCTCTATTAGTGTGAAGTGTCTGTTCAAGCATATAGACTGACGGAATTATAATCCTCTTTTTATTTTTTATTTTTTACTGAATATTGCTGCAAATCAATTTTATGGAAATTGCTGTATAGGGATGAATAAAGTGTTTGCGCATTTTTATCTATAAGAAAAGGACTTTCAATTGACATCCACCCGAGCGCCTATTATTCTAGACTCCTAATTATTTTCTGTATCACTATATATTTGACTGGCTGATTGAACCAGTAAGGCAGTTCTGGAGCCTTGCTGCTGGGAGGGGCGCTTTTGAAAAAATCACACACGAGGGGCGAGATTTATTGTGTTTACCGTTTTTCCGAAAATGCGATTTTTGCTCAAATCGCCCTTTATCGCCGTTTTTTAAAATCGCATTTTTTCCAAAAAGCTAATATTTAATGAGGTGTGTATTCCGGCATGAAAAGTGCAAGTAAGTGCGATGTAGGGCGATTTTCGGGATGAAAAGTGCGATTTTTTAGTCATGAAAAGGTGTGATTTTTTGTAAAATGTGCGATTTTGTGATTGAAAAAAAAAAAAAATTGGAGTGAGGTCCCCCCTCCTGTACATAACCAGCCCCGGGCTCATTGAGCCGGACCTGGTTCCAAAAATACGGGGGACAAAAAGCGTAGGGGTCCCCTGTATTTCTGAAACCAGCCCCGGACTCTTGGACCGGTCCTGGTTCCAAAAATACGGGGGACAAAAAATCTGGGGGTCCCCCATATTTTGAAACCAGCACCGGGCTCCAACAGCCCGCAGTGTCATGCCACAGCCGGGGGACACTTTTTACACAAGGTCCCCCGGCCGTACCATGAGCACCGTGGCTGGTCAGCCTTGGACGGGGTACCTGGAGGAGTGGGGACCCCCCCAATAAAGGGGTCCCCCCCAGGCTTCACCCGTCCAGGGCTGAAGCCCGTGGCTGTCACCGGCGTCCCTGGCCATTGGACGCCGGCCTGATAGGGTTAAATTCTCATTCCTAACATTGCTTAATACAGGAGAACTGCAAGTGCCAGCAGACCTCCCCCGCAGGCTGGGACTTGGAGAACCACAAGTCCCAGCATGCGGGGCATTAATGGGCCTGCTGGGACCTGTAGTTCACCTTTAAAAAGAATGTTAAAATAAAGCACACACACAGAAAAGTATAACTTTAATACACACACACACAAACACCTCACTTTTACACCGCTATACATACCGATCCAGGATCCAGCGCTGGTCTCTCTGCAGCAGAGCCGGACAGCCCGCACTGACAGCGGGCTGACCAGCTTCCTCCGATGCAGCGAACAGCTTCTGTCGCGCTGTCCCAGCGCGACACAGGCTGAGAGCGTCTCCGGCTTATGTGTCTCCATGGAGACGCATAGCTCAGCCAATCAGGACTGAGCTATGCGTCTCCATGGAGACGCATTGCCCAATCACGCTCTCAGCCTGTGTCGCGCTGGGACAGCACGACAGAAGCTGTTCACTGCATCGGAGGAAGCCGGTTCAGCCCGCTGATAGTGCGGGCTGTCCGGCTCTGCTGCAGAGAGACCAGCGCTGGATCCTGGATCGGTATGTATAGCAGTGTAAAAGTGAGGTGTTTGTGGATGTGTGTATTAAAGTTATACTTTTCTTTGTGTGTGCTTTTTTTTAACATTCTTTTTACAGGTGGACTACAGGTCCCAGCGGGCCCATTAATGCCCCGCATGCTGGGACTTGTGGTTCTCCTGTATTAAGCAATGTTAGGAATGAGAATTTAACCCTATCAGGCCGGCGTCCAATATCCAGGGACGCCGGTGACAGCCCCGGGCTTCAGCCCTGGACGGGTGAAGCCTGGGGGGACCCCTTTATTGGGGGGGTCCCCACTCCTCCAGGTACCCCGTCCAAGGCTGACCAGCCACGGTGCTCATGGTGCGGCCGGGGGACCTTGTGTAAAAAGTGTCCCCTGGCTGTGGCATGACACTGCGGGCTGTTGGAGCCCGGTGCTGGTTTCAAAATACGGGGGACCCCCAGATTTTTTGTCCCCCATATTTTTGGAACCAGGACTGGTCCAAGAGTCCGGGGCTGGTTTCAGAAATATGGGGGACCCCTACGCTTTTTGTCCCCCGTATTTTTGGAACCAGGTCCGGCTCAATGAGCCCGGGGCTGGTTATGTACAGGAGGGGGGACCTCACGCCATTTTTTTTTTACTTTTACACATATTTTAACAAAGAACCATACACAGATCACAATGATCTGTGCATGGTTCTGACAAAATTGCCATGTTTCTGACCAAACCGCCAGTCAGGATCAGGTCTATTTTTTTTTGGAACTTTAGACCATTTTTTGTGGCGATTTCCAAATTCGCATCTCATTAAAAATGCGATTTGTATCTTTTTCAATGGGGAAAACATCTGGATGCAAATTCCGGAGTTAAAAAAAATCGCACTTTTAGAAAGTGCGATTTCGCGGCAAAAAGTGCGATTTATGCCGCAAATCGCCACCCATTAAAAAATCGATTTGGGAAAAAAATGAAAAAAGGCTGTTTTTGCGATAAAAATCGCCAAAAACCCACCATCGATCTCTAATAAATGTCACCCCATTCCTTTTAACATACACAGGGAAAGAAAGTATAATGTAGGTGCACTGGAAGTCCTTTTAATGTTACATAAAATTTTACTTTTAATAATTTTGCATTAAAATTCGGTGAAATATTAAAACATTAGAAAGAAATAAAGAGCAGAAATGAAATTAAAATGAGATGGGCGCTGCTCAGCTCTGTCCTATATTTGCAGTGTTATAATATCCCTGTATGTTCCTAATAAACAGGTGACAGTATTTACAATTTTCCAATAACTATCACTTGGGCTCGATTAGCCCCCAAAAAGGATTTTTTGTGTTATTTGGGTTTGTTGTAATTCGGATGTGTTCTTGGTTATTTAACAGTGATATTTCACTGGTATTGTGTGATTGTAGGCAGATTTGCAGGGCAGTTCGGTGGGCAACTAATGGCCGCAGCTCCTCTGTTCAAATGTTCCTAAAATGTGTTAAAATGTATATTATTATGTTTGTTGTAAAGATGTGGTAATGACAAATGTAGCAAGATACGGGCAGGCAGTAAGTGGAGGCACAGCTCGGTACGAGCGTTACTCGTATGAAAGAAGCAGATAACCGGCTGATGCTAAAAATACAAGCGCATCCTATCCCCTGATTGGGTGAGCAGCAATCTATATATCCGCTACACTGAACTCAGAGAGCGGACTATAATAGCCGCTGCAAGTCCGTATTAACGGACAGGGATAGTAAAACTACCAGAACGGCAGTCATTGAAGCACAAGTGCGAAACAGGGGTGAAAGCCGGCATAATAATAGCGGCGATTATATGTATTTATTAAAAAAAAAACCATTTACAGCAGCCAGAGACTGACATTTTCTTTGAAGCCGTTATTCTATCTCTTACAGTGACCCTGAATTGATGCAATAGAAACATGTTAGATATGTGGGAATGGCACAGATAGGGTGATTGTTTGACTGTGCCACATACACATTGTCCAACAAATTGCGTCAGTCACTAAGTAATTGTTATGTATGGGACAAATAGCCGAGCAATAATAAAGTGGCTAAAACTTGTCAATCTCTGACAAACTATACATTGGTGTGCAAAGCCGCCAACAATATATCTGTATTCTGTTTGCACCCAGAAACCTCTGAATTCTGACGAAAGCAGAGATTGGAGGATTGGTGCCCTCTATACACACTGTCCAATATAAGGAGTGATAATCATACTATGATGCTGTTTTGAGTGGGGTAATAGCTTATAAACATATAGAGCTACAGTACATGTCCCTTAGTTCAACAGCAACAGTGAACTCTGTTAAAACAAAAGCCTATTTGAAGGTGTGATATCATCTTGACACATTCAAACACTGTTGGAGTGGGGTAACAGCTAATAAATAAAATATGGCTGATAAACTAATATCCCTTAACTCAGCAGTAGCCCTCGATCTGGAGTTCGAACAGCCCTTTCTGATATCACCTAATATTGGGGAGTTTTCTGAAAGCACTGCCTAAAAACCAGCGACAGACACACACAAGAAGCCCTGTTTGAAGTGGGGTAAAAGCCGAATAGTATAAAGCGGCGGATAAATCTCATATTTCCTCAGCCCAAACAATGTTATTCTTGGTGTAGCTGGAATACTGTGTTCTTAATACACATAAAAAAGCACAGGACGGTGTATAGATTCAAAAACTTTATTAGAACCAAAAATTGGATGATTGGTGGTACGTGTACACATTGTCCAATCACCCTGACAGTGCTATACCTACTGTACATATAAAGACGGACGTCTTCCCACCGAACTTCCCTGCAAATCTGCTTACAATCACACAATACCAGTGAAATATCACTGTTAAATAACCAAGAACACATCCGAATTACAACAAACCCAAATAACACAAAAAATCCTTTTATGGGGCTAATCAAACCCAAGTGATAGTTATTGGAAAATTGTAAATACTGTCACCTGTTTATTAGGAACTTACAGGGATAATATAACCCTGCAAATATAGGACAGAGCTGAGCAGCGGCCATCTCATTTTAATCTCATTTCTGCTCTTTATTTCTTTCTAATGTTTTAATATTTCACCGAATTTTAATGCAAAATTATTAAAAGTTAAATTTTATGTAACATTAAAAGGACATCCAGTGCACCTACATTATACTTTCTTTCCCTGTGTATGTTATGTGTAGATATTCAAGTAGTAGGTAGCACCTCCAACTGTTAATATAATAAGGATATTATTCCTACAAGATACCAGTATTGGAGGAGACAAGAAAGTCCCATCATTTAAAAGACTGGTGCGGGTATCATCTTCCCCCCTTTTCTCACCATTCCTTTTAACCCTGGGAATTTGTATATTGTATATTTATATGTTTTTTATGGTAACGACTACCGGGCACCGGTGGCCGGAACCAGAAGGGGAGGAGCTTAAGCTAGGATAAATAAGCCATTCTGAATCCACTAGCCAGAGCCCTGAAGAAGAGATTTTGATCTCAAAACATGCAAAGGAACTCATTGAGGAGGAGGTAAGAGTAGAAGTGGTGACCCACGCTTGATTTAGATTTGGATCCCCTAGCAGGTGTCTTGGTTCCACGTCGTCACTACCTTTACTCTGAGAACTGATCAGTTTTTATATGTATTTGTGTATCTTCAATTAAAATAAGAAAAAACAAAAGAAACTGCTACATATGTGGAACTTTCACCGTGAGTAAGGGTACGCCACCCATTTTTAAAGAAACTTTGATGTGTTTAATAATACTCCTTAAATAGTGAGTCCTGGTATGCGATTGGTTGACTCAGCAATATGATAAACTAAGATGATCAAGACTATCCTACACAATTGCCCCTTTTTTCTCATTTCATAAGGCTGAACACAACCAGTTTCTCTATTTATGGAGGGAGACCAAGTAATACACCGAAGGAGGGGAGTATTCTTCAATTTTCACAATTTTATTGATAGATCCTAAAGTGTCCATAAGAGGAGCGGCAAGTTCAGAGTATACTGCCTAGAAACATAGAATTTGACGGCAGATAAGAACCATTTGGCCCATCTAGTCTGCCCCTTTTTTACCCTTCAGGTAAACTCAACCCTTTTTAATCCTTATTTCTTTGTAAGGATATTCGTATGCCTATCCCAAGCATGTTTAAATTGTTCTACTGTCTTAGCCTCTACCACCTCTGATGGGAGGCTATTCCACTTATCCACTACCCTTTCTGTGAAGTAATTCTTTCTAACATTTCCCCTGAACCTACCTCCCTCCAGTTTCAGTGCATGTCCTCGTGTTTTATTACTTGTTTTCCTTTGAAGAAAATTTCCCACCTGTACTATGTTAAAACCCTTGATATATTTGAAGATTTCTATCATGTCCCCCCTTTCCCTTCTCTGCTCCAAACTATACATGTTAAGATCTTTTAGTCTATCCAGGTAAGTTTTGTGATGTAGGCCATGAACCATTTTAGTTGCCCTTCTTTGTACACTCTCCAATGTATTTATATCCTTCTGAAGATATGGCCTCCAGAACTGGACACAGTATTCCAGATGAGGTCGTACCAATGACCTATAAAGTGGCATTATTACGTCTTTTTTTCTGCTACTGATTCCTCTCCCTATGCAACCGAGCATCTGACTAGCCTTCCTCATTGCTTTGTTACATTGCCTCCCTGCCTTTAAGTCACTTGAAATAGTGACTCCTAGATCTCTTTCCTCCTCAGTAATTTCCATTATAGTACCCTTGATACTATATTGAGCCTTTGGGTTTTTGAGTCCCAAGTGCATAATTTTGCATTTTTTAGCATTAAACTGTAGTTGCCATTCTCTTGACCAATTCTCAAGTTTACTTAGATCATCAGTCATTTGATTTACCCCTCCTGGTGTGTCTACTCTGTTGCATATCTTTGTATCATCTGCAAAAAGGCATACTTTCCCTTCAATACCATTTGAAATGTCACTAACAAAGATATTAAAGAGCACTGGTCCAAGTACAGATCCCTGGGGTACTCCACTGGTAACATGTCCCTCCATAGAATGCACTCCATTTACGACAACTGTCTGTTTCCTATCCTGCAACCAGGTTCTTATCCATTTAATTGTTTTATAATCCAATCCCACACTTTCAAGTTTATTTAGCAGCCTGCGATGTGGGACAGTGTCAAATGCCTTACTAAAGTCTAGATATGCCACATCTACAGCCCCCCCTTCATCTAGTATTTTGGTCACGGAGTCAAAAAAGTCAATGAGACTTGTTTGGCATGATCTCCCTGCAGTAAAACCATGCTGTTTTGGATCCTGTAAGTTGTTTAATTTAAGATATTCCACTATTCTTTCTTTTAATAGTGTTTCCATTATTTTCCCTACTACTGATGTAAGGCTCACTGGTCTGTAGTTACTTGCTTCTTCTTTGCTTCCGCTTTTGTGCAGTGGAACTACATTTGCTTTTCTCCAGTCCTCTGGAACTGCACCTGTATCTAGTGACTGATTGAATAAATCTGTTAATGGCGCTACCAACACATCTTTTAGTTCTTTTAGTATCCTTGGATGCACTCCGTCTGGCCCCATTGATTTATCCACTTTCAGTCTTGAAAGTTGTGTTAGGACTTTCTCCCTAGTAAATGTACCTCCATCTACCTTATTTTTATAAATGTCCTTGCAACTTAACTGTGGTCCCTTCCCTTCTCCTTCTATAGTGAATACAGAGCAAAAGTAATTATTTAGATGATCTGCAATTGCCTTGTCTCCCTCCACCAAATTCTCAGTGTCTGTCCGCAGTCTTATTATTCCTCCATTTGATTTTCTCCTTTCATTTATATACTTAAAAAAAGTTTTGTTTCCTTTATCTACCGACTGAGCCATTTTCTCCTCAGCTTGTGCCTTGGCACGCCTGATCACTTTCTTAGCCTCTTTGCGTCTTGCAAGATACACTTCTTTGTCATTATTATTTTGAGTCTGCTTGTATGTCCTAAAGGCCATCTTTTTTGCTTTTACACTAGTTGATACCTCTTTTGTAAACCACACTGGCTTCCTTTTCCTGGTACTTTTCTTAACCCTTTTGATA
Organism: Crinia signifera; assembly: GCF_055691185.1. Classification (NCBI taxonomy): domain Eukaryota; kingdom Metazoa; phylum Chordata; class Amphibia; order Anura; family Myobatrachidae; genus Crinia; species Crinia signifera. The sequence continues at coordinate 326,001,142 of NC_139220.1, forward strand.
CAAAGGTCCGTTGCCTTTAGTATTGCACTTTTTAATTTTCTCCACCTCTCCTGCACTCCTTTCAAGTTCGTCCAATCCGCTAATGAGTCGCTTAAACATCTCCCCATTTTTGCAAAGTCAGCCTTCCTAAAATCCAACACCTTAGTTTTTGTGTGACTGGAGTTGGACCCTGCCTTGATACTAAACCATACTGCTTGATGATCACTGGATCCCAGGTTCTCACCCACATATATGTCTGATATCCTGTCACCATTTGTGAGTATTAAATCTAATATTGAGTCTTTGCGAGTAGGCTCCCTCACCAATTGCTTGAGAGAGGCTCCCTGTAGGGAATTTAGAAATTTGCCACTTGTAGATGATCTTGCAAAAGACTCCTCCCAATTCACATCAGGTAGATTAAAGTCTCCCATGATTATGACTTCTCCCTTTAAAGCCATTTTAGTGACATCAAGCAATAGGCTCCTGTCCAAATCCTGCCCCTGGCCTGGTGGCCTATAGATGACCCCAGTACGAATAATGTCCTTCTCCCCCATTTCTATGGTCACCCAAAGGGCCTCAGTTTTTTCTTCAATGTTTTGTATTAAAGTAGCATTTATGCTTTTCTTTACATACATTGCTACCCCTCCTCCGATTCTTCCCATTCTGTCCTTCCTAAATAAATTGTATCCTGATATAGCTACGTCCCAGCCATGGTTCTCATTCCACCATGTCTCTGTGATAGCCACAATGTCTAGGTCATCCCTTGTCATTATTGCGATTAGATCAGGAATTTTGTCTCCTAGGCTTCTAGCGTTTGCACACATAGTTTTAAAAATTTTGCCTGTGCCTCTGTTATTCCTAGCCATGTTCATACAGTACAAAATCAAAATCTAAAGTTGAAATGACCTGTTTGATGATGTTGTTCAATGTCTGTTTTTATTTTTTTACTGTTCAGAAAAGCTGCAGGTCACTAATTCTAAGAATATAGTGAGTCTGTTCAGGTCAGGCTACACCTGAACACTAATGGCCAAATGGTCAAAGGAGATAATTTGCACTGTGAAGGAGATAATTTGCACTGTGTTTGAGTAGACATCAGGCAGAATGCAACACTGAACTATACTTCACTGAACAACTTCACCAAACAAGTAATAACAAAAACAAACAATTCATTAAATCAGAACTTTTCAAATCATACAAGAGTTTGCATAACACAGAAATAAAGAGAGCATATTGGAGATGAATTACATACTCTTGAGGTATCAATGCAGTCCATGTGTGTTTTTGTTGATGTGTAGTAGTTTGCCTTCAGTATTCCTTCGGTGTAACGCAGGTATAACGCTCGTAGTTATGACTCTGTTTTCCCACTTTAAAACGGTCCACTTCAATACAGGGCCACAGCTAAACTATGGCCACAGCCTATCCGGCCACAGCCGTATGCAATGAGAACTAATATACTCTAGCAATGCCTTCTTCCCAATTTCCAATAATTGGAAGAATCTACACCCTCAGTCCCCACCCCCTGCTATACAGAGCAATAAAAGTGGCTTACAAAAACAGTTCTGGCATTCCAGGATACTATATCTCTTTTAGAATAAAAAATACATGCCTCACTACACACAGGCAAGGTACTGTTGTTATTTACACAGATCAGATATTTGGTTGAATTTACCTATAAGACAATCCCACACACAAGGGATGCAATGTTCTGCAGTGAAGACACTTGCTTGCAAATGTACCCAATAGAGTTCAAAAGCATGTGGATGTTACAGCAGAGAGAGATAGTCTGCACGTATGCCTGTGACAAAGTTGAATTTACCTATAAGACAATCCCACACACAAGGGATGCAATGTTCTGCAGTGAAGACACTTGCTTGCAAATGTACCCAATAGAGTTCAAAAGCATGTGGATGTTACAGCAGAGAGAGATAGTCTGCACGTATGCCTGTGACAAAGTTGAATTTACCTATAAGACAATCCCACACACAAGGGATGCAATGTTCTGCAGTGAAGACACTTGCTTGCAAATGTACCCAATAGAGTTCAAAAGCATGTGGATGTTACAGCAGAGAGAGATAGTCTGCACGTATGCCTGTGACAAAGTTGAATTTACCTATAAGACAATCCCACACACAAGGGATGCAATGTTCTGCAGTGAAGACACTTGCTTGCAAATGTACCCAATAGAGTTCAAAAGCATGTGGATGTTACAGCAGAGAGAGATAGTCTGCACGTATGCCTGTGACAAAGTTGAATTTACCTGTTGGAGACAAGGATAGAGGAGGGGTCAGATGAATCAACGCAGGTATAACGCTCGTAGTTATGACTCTGTTTTCCCACTTTAAAACGGTCCACTTCAATACAGGGCCACAGCTAAACTATGGCCACAGCCTATCCGGCCACAGCCGTTGTGTACACACTGTAGAAGGAGAGTTCAACTAAGACTAATTTGTAAATCTAGTACTATTCTAAAGCATTTAATTAAATAAGAACTTCTACCAAATCTTTTAAATACTTTTTCAATTGTTCCAATTCTGGTTGTAAATGATGGTCAAAAGGTAACTGGTTAAGTGAGTGGCTAAAGGTAACTGGCTAAGTACCATCAACAACAGGTTATCTAGAAGGATTATTTATAAATTCTGTGCATGAGATCTTCTTTAATAATATACTGATAGCTTCCTTCGGATATATACTGCCAAGTATAGTACTTTGGGTTTAGATATTACTGTAGGTTTTTAGGTAACTTTACTCTTGAGCACATTGCTTTTATCCCATCATTCCATTGACAGATAATATCTTTATAAAATGTGGTACTAGTAACTTCTCCTCCCTTGCATATAAATATATATTTCTATTCTTACTTAACCCTTCCAACAATTCTCTCTATTTTCTATTAAAGTTATATTTTTTTATCAAAAATGTAGGTTCAATTTGATCTCTTTCTGCACAAAAGGGCAATCCCTCTGTTGAAAATGTTTGAATTTGGATTCAGTTTTGAAAATACTTGATTCCTCATTTATTTTCCCATTCTGACACCTGAATATTTTGAGTAATATTTTTATATACATTTTTGTATATCAATGTACTGTATATCCTAGAGTATAAGTCAACTTTTTCAGCACATTTTTTTATGCTTAAAAAGCCCCCCTCGGCTTATACTCGAGTGAGGGTAGCAGGACCAGCAATGCTGTGGAGGAGGGGACCAGCGTGGATGCAGGAGACTCGGCAATGATGCAGAAGGAGGGGACCAAGTGCAACCATAAGCTACCTCTCCTCTCCCCTATCCCCTCCATTCATGAAGCTTCTCCCCCTGTCCCCGCCAAGGCAGCCAACCATGAAGCAGCGGCTCCTCTCCCCTATTCCTACTGAGCCAAGAAGCGGCCTTCTGGCTGGCAATAGGTCCAAGCAGTGAAGCCGCTTCTCCTCTCCCTCTCTGTGCAGACCTGCAGCAACAACAGTGGCAGAGGATGGATGCCTTACAGATGGAGCCGGACTTATTGTTGCTGGCGAACCGCCAGCAACACGGCGCTCCATCTGACTGAGACGAGCGTGTGTCCCCCACGCACGCGCGTCTCAGTATCCGGGCGGCGAGGCAGACGCAATACTGTCCGCCTCCTGCTCGAGGGGGCTGGGGGGGACTCAAAGACACTGCGGGGGGGTGCGATCACCCGGTGTGGGGACCGGGCGACCGAGGGCAGCACCGTCGGAAGGGGAAGCGCGCGCACCTTGTGCGCGTGCGTCCCCTTCCGGGATACAGATGGCGCGGGGCAGGGGATGGCGTCTGGCATCGCCATCCCCTGCAAAGATGAATCCCGCTACATCTGTATGCCAGGCTGCAAAAAAGAGAGCATTACTGTAAGCGCCACTACTGGTGGCATTATTAGTATCTATTTTTATTTTTGAAATTTACCAGTAGCTGCTGCATTTCCGACCCTAGGCTCATACTAGAGTCAATAAGTTTACCCAGTTATTTTGTGGTAAAATTAGGTGCCCCGGCTTATATTTGAGTATACTGTATTAGGTAAGTTTATTTTTGGGTACAAACCTTAATCCATTCTTTTTAACCGATTACTCTTTTATGGTCAAAATATGACTATTTACAGATGCATCCTCATACAGGGCCCGATTCAGACACCCCCCCCCCCCACCCCTGGCTGTGCATTTTTGAAGCCTAGCAAGCAGGAAAATGCTGCCCTGGTGAATGACCCCCCCCCCACACACACACACACACACAAATTCCTGTGCAGGGATGCAGACAGATGTGTACATGTACACATCTGTTTGCATGGGGCTGCACAGAGGGGAAATCACTTGATGGTTACTCACCATCGAAAATCTTTTTTCATCTTTTTTTTTTTCAAAATATGCAACTTAGTTACAATGTGATTTGACTAGTATGCAAAGTGTACACAAAACACTTGTATATCTGTGTGCGACTGAGTCTCCTGAAACTGTATACAAAGTGCTAAGATGCAGTGGATGTGGATATAGTCCATGACAAATGTTGATGCGGTACCTGTATGTATAGACTCATTGGCACACAGATATACAATTAATCAGTGCAGTTTCCTGGTGCATCCTAGTCACATCTTGTTGTGACAATTTTAGCAAATAAAGATGATCAATGTTATTACAGACGCATGAGAGTCACATGTGCCAGGTATCTTGTGCTGCATGGTGTATTGAGATGTATCACCCTATACATAGGGGGATACATTTGTATATTGAATATTTCTGTTTCTTACTTTATTTTGTTATTTCACATAAAATAGGAACTACAAGCCTAGAATACCTACAATTGTTATGTATCCCTAACCCAATATATTTATTATTATCAGAGCGCAGGTCTCCACAGCCTTTTGTTCAGTTTCTTACTAAACATCAATTGTAGTGTGATGTATCTTCCTGAGGGTCCATTAACATTTTCGGGGGTTTCCATTTCAGCTTTTATTCTCATGTTTGTTGGTGTAAATTCTTTCTAATTTCAGAAGCTCTTTCTACTGTTCCTTCCTCAAATAAAAAACCATCCTCACTAAAAATAGTAACATTCTGTATTTTTGTTGTTAATGAATATCTTTTTGTGTCTTTTTTTGTGTGCAGAAGTTTTCACTTCTTAGTATACAATACCTGATCAATGAAAAGTGTTCTTCTAGAATACTAGACTCTCCCCAACCTTAGTTGGGGAGTATTCAATCCCAGATTCTGAACGTCAGGACTTCCCAACAGTCAGAATCCCTGCCATTTCTGATGGCTTCCGACGGTACTTACAGTGGTATTCAATGTACCAACTGTTGAGTGTCGGAAAGTCTGCAAATTGTCTGAAACGGCCGTGGATTGTTGGAAAATGGCCATTTCCGACAAAAGTGATCCAATTTAAAAAAAAGTTGGATCTGAAAGCCTTCAATGCTGTCAGGAAATATTGGCACAGATTGAATACACCCATATTGTTGTAATCACACTCTTCACAATCACAAGTGGATCTTTTTGTAAGAACATACCTCTTTTAACTTAGGTATCCAGATCATCGGTCTCCCTACTCAGAGAGTTAATGTTCAGACACCTTTCTTTATCCTTCATTCAACCTTGAATGATGATGCATTTTCTCCAAGGCATGTTAACGCATTGGCACCAAAAAATGGCTCAGTAAAAAATAATGCGCTAATTAATGATATGGGCACTATTCAGCCAATACAGCTGAACACTCATTTTATCTTGTAACTATTGTTGTTTTATCTTCTTCCTGCCCTTTTGCTTTTGTATTGCTTTTATTTATTTTTATTCTGGGCTTGTTTTGCTTTTACTAACATCCAATATTATTTACCCTTCTTCGAATTATGCTTCTTTCATACGGTTCCTTAACATTTCCATTTTCATAGAGCTGTATTCTGTAAACCTCAAAAAATTACAGTATGTGATTTTGAAACAAATAAACCCTGCACCTAATGTAATACTTATATTTGTAACATTTCTACTTGATACACATATATCACTTGGCAACAATGACCTGTGAAAAATGCTTTGTATTTCTTAATGCAGTTATTACTTCTAGAATCCATGGATTAACCATTACTACTGTATTATTAATACTGTATATTAGTTTCATAATATCCACAAAAAACTATAATCAAATCCCCATCTTTAATGTGAAACATTACAAAAAAGTATGGAGAAGTATTAGCTGATGGAATCATTGTTATATGACCATGATATAGATCCTGGTATTCATACTAGTTCTCTTGAAAAATAAAACCAGCCTGCAAATTGAATACTCTCATTTAGGTCCTGTTAATCCTGAAATTTAAATAATCTTGAAATTTCACAAATTATATACACAGTAGCTTTAGAGTGCACCTTCATAGTGCCGCATTGAGCAGGGAGGAAGCTGGCACCCACGTGGTGTTTTGGCATGCAAGAATTTAGAGGCAAGCATTTATCTCTCCTCATTATACTTACAAGATAACACTTGCCACTTTAGCCTTTAGTGTAGACTACAATACAAGCTGTTTATGCTACTTATTACTCGTATAGAAAGTATACAGATGCTAAGCTGTTTACACAGTGATACCAGCCTAGGGATCACAGCAGCAGGTTTTTCAGTGCAGCGTCTGGGCCAGAGTCCACTATCTTAAAGACTTGAGCCTGTCATTTTTGGCAGCACCATGGTGACAGGCATGGACATCCTTGCTGTAGGTTATTTAGTGCAGCATGTGTTACATTGTCAGCAGCGCAGATGTCAAGGCACACTGCTATAGAATTACTGTAGCTTAACCCTATGGATGAATTAAAATGGGCTTGAAGCTTAATTTCTCTGGTTTTGGTGGTCCAATTGGCTCAGAAGTGGGTTTGTATGGAACAGAGATGTTTAGATACCAGAGGTTACTGACTCCAAGCTTCTGTGACCCTCCGAAGTCTAATAGCAAGCATCAGAACCCATAGTGAGTCTTAATTAATGGGCCCATTATAGTCTATGGGATAATGTGTTCATGTTGCCCCCTGATAACTCCAATTCTAGGACAAATTATTGCAAAAGATTGAATAAGTGTGTTAAAAAGACGGTGGCTTCTTGGCAACGCACTGATAACTGTTATAGTTCAGTGTATATTATATTATATGGTGCCACAGGTTCTTATGATCTAAGCGCTAGGAGAGAGGATTTGCTATGTATGACTCTCTATTGTACCGTTTAAACTGCCACTTCACTGCTGTTCTCCGATCCACTAATGTGGAGATAGATACAATGTTTCGTACACTTTTATAACGTTTCTGTATCAATGGAGTATCTAGGAGACAGTATTGGTTATGACAGCCTCTGGACTGCAGGGAGTATAGTCACAATCGACCTGGAATTACCCAATTATTGACACAATAATTTTACACACTAACAGTCTCCCAATTTAAAGTGCATGGAGATGTATGTGGAATTTTTATGCTTTTATCTGGTTTAAATTCCACACTCAAAATAAGATGGGTATTAGGTACAGTCTAAGTCAACAGTATGTTTGTGAAGGTTAGCAGGAAAGCGTGGTGCAGCTCAAAGAAAAAAGATCAACTGTTACTCTCAGCACCGTGGCTGTGTGATTATGATTTTGACCTCTGGTGCACACGCTGTAATGCTGCCTGCACGAGCACTGAGATTATTGTGGCTCCACAATATTAATAGTCTCAGCACCATGCCTGTTCAAGTTGAGTCTCAGATAGCAGTGCTACAATCAGCGGCGTAACTATAGCACCGCAGCCCCCGCCACCGCGGGGGGGGGGGGCACTGTGCATGTGGGGGCGCCGGGGGCTGCAGTGCTATAGTTAAACCCCCCACCAATCCCCCGCACACTTACCTATCGCGCTGGTCCCGGCGGCTCCATTCTTCTGCTGAGGACCACCACAAAATGGCCACCCCCATATAGCACACAGTTCTCTGAAACTGTCTGCTGTATGGGGGCGGCCATTTTGTGGTGGTCCTCAGCAGAAGAACGGAGCCGCCGGGACCAGCGCGATAGGTATGTCTGTGGGGGGATTGGGGGGGGGGGTTTGCATAGGCGGCGAGGCAGCGGGGCGGCAGGGCAGGGGGGTAGGGGTGCTTGGCGGGGCGGCGGCGAGGGGGGGCACCGCCCCCTAACGGCGGGGGGCCCCCAAAACGTAGCTACGCCACTGGCTACAATGTTGCCTGGACAGACATGTGTAGTGACAGTGTCTGTAGCAGGCTTTCGCAATGACTGATACCACAATGCGTGCCGAGGCTGCTACTTTTCAGCAAGCGCATGTAGACACTACTGCCTGGGTAGACATCCGTAACTGTCTTTGCCAGGAATGTGTCAGTAGTTCACACCGCAGCTTGTACAATTGTGAGTAATATGGCAGAAACCCATAACTGGGTTTTTAGGTAAGAACCTGTGGGAGAAAGTACAGATCAAAATACATCACTAACAATCATGCATTGCCAATCAGCGCACCGCTAGCCGGCGCGCGCTTCACATGAGCTTTTTCAAGGCCTTGAAAAAGGGGGTTACCTAATTCTGTCCCTTTCATGAGAGGACAGTCCTGTGCGAGTGAAAAATACCTCTGTCTCTTAACTCCAATTCTAGGTGTCCTAGAGACTCAAGACTGTATCATACAAAAGAGGAGACACTTGACTTTCGTGCAGTTTATGTGACACCACCAAGGAAAGAGGCAAGTAGTGCAGGGTTTCAAGTTTCCTCTGCAGCCAGGACACCATCACCCGACTGCGGGGAGGTGACGGTGAGCAATCCTGTGCTCAGGTGGCTCACTTCCTACCATGTGCACAGCAGGTGTGCCAAAACCTGGACAGCAGTGCAGTTAGCGAACCAGAGCTTTGGGTTGAACATTGCAGTGTCTGTGTCTTTGTCAGCAGCCCCTGTGTGTCTTAACTAGAGAAATGAGATGCAACTTCAGCTTTCCCCTTAGACATGTAAAACTTATGCTGCTGCTCATTATCAGCAGTATCAATGGGGAAAAATACTGCAGGATTTGGTGCCATCAAAAGTGGTTTTAAGTAAGAGAAGGTTAGAGTTGGGTGAACCCAGAATAATGGAAACAAAATTGTATTCAATATTAAATATATATTACATGCTACATAACTGACTATATTATCACATTTTATTTACACTTTATAGTTAATATTGACAAATGCACTAATATCCATTACCCTCTATATCTAAGTTTTATTTCACTAGATTGTGTAATATTTTGAAAATAAATTATTCGTTCTCTAAAGATTACTGATTAATCTCCACAGAGTAACCAGCTCCCTTACTATGTCTCTGACAATGTATAAAAGCGCGTAGCAGCAACTGATTGTAAACTGTGCATCACATCTTCTGTACAGTGTGTGCTTCATCATCAGAATTCTTTACAGGTATGGATGTAATAGAGGAGTGTGATTTTAGCTTTTAGATAAGATTTTATTTATACCATGTATTAATGGACAATCATATATTTTAGTTTCAGATTCCATTATTCTAATAAATTCAGTTGAAAGTAATCATTCATCTACTGCTTTGGCTTTTAAAATATAATTTCAAAGAAATTTAAAATATAACTTGGCTTTAGAAATTTCCCACACATTCCATGTACGCAAGTTATCTTCTGTAAACTATAGACAATATCACAAATATTTCAATTTATTATTTTTATTTGAAAATGTGCAATACTGTAGCTATGTGAAAATATTTATTGTACTTGAAATATTTCTTAGTCTCACAATACCAATGAAAACTTTACTTCTGTTAGTATAATAGCAGATAATGCAACTTCAACTACCGTATATACTCGAGTATAAGTCGACCCGAATATAAGCCGAGGCACCTATTTTCACAACAAAAAACTGGGAAAACTTATTGACTCAAGTGGAACCCTCACTCGAGTATAACCGAGGGGGGCTTTTCAACATAAAAAAATGTTCTGAAAAAGTAGGCTTATACTCGAGTATATATGGTATATTATTGCAGAGAAAGACAACAGTTCTGTACAATATATTTATTTTATTTATTTATTATTACCAGTTATTCGCATAGCGCACACATATTCTGCAGTGCTGTTCAGAGAATACTTGCCTATTCACATCAGTCCCTTCCCCAGTAAAGCTTACATTATATACAGTATTCCCTATCATAGTTATATACATGTTTTCTCTATGCTATCAATACATCCCCAATGGACTGCCACATGGAGACAAGAAGAGGAACAGCTACTAAGGGCTATTTCAAACACTCCGGCTCCTGCCGGGTGGCAAAACCCTGCATGGCGAAAAAAGCATTCACACAGGACGGCCACAGCCCGGCCGCCCGGTTGCAGTCGGATCCCAAAACTGGAAGGGACAGCTGCCGAGCTGTGGCCATCTCCACCATTGTAAACTGCTGTGTGCGGCACGGCTTCCTGGATGTGCGGGGTTTCGCCGCCCGGCAGGAGCCGGAGCGTGTGAAATAGCCCTATGGGCCTTATTTATGTTTGTATTTAAAGTTAAAGTGCAAACAACTAGGCAATGCCAAGTTAGATTGGGTGGGGCGTGTTCAAACTAAAATCTTAATTGTAATGTAAAAATAAAGCTGTCTAATATCTTGCAGCTACATGCAAAAGCAACCGGAATAGACCCTGCAAATAAAAATATATAAATGTATTTGCTCCCCTAGCATGACAATATGGTTTGATCCAAACACAAGGTCATATGTATAAGCTTGCCTTTCAGGGCTATTCTCAGAATGCATGAGTACAATATCTCAAATATATTTCTCCTGGGATTTCCAAACCTTCGCAGTTTTACTCCTATATTGTTTTTGTTTTTGCTCCTCATTTATTGCATTACTCTATGTGGTAATATTACTGTCATTACAATGATTTTGATGAGCAAAAATCTGCACTCTCCAATGTATTGCTTCATCTCACAAGTGTCTTTATTGGATATTCTGATGACCACGGACATTCTTCCTTACTTACTTTACATTATACCACGTTCAGGTGGCGCCATGTCTATTGCTGCCTGTTTATCACAGTTTCATGTTTTTACCAATATAGGGGCAACAGAGTGTTTCATCCTCATGGTGATGTCTTATGACCGATATGTGGCTATCAGTAACCCACTGCGATACAACGATATCATCAACAAAGGGTTTTGTGTGAAATCTGTCATTGCATCATGGTTTGTAATTTCCATGTTGATGATGAAGGATGAAATTGATACATATAAATTTGATTTTTGTGGGCCAAATGTTATTGACCATTTCTTTTGTGATTTGACTCCTATTCTAGAACTTACTTGCTCAGATACCTCATTTTTTAAAATCCAAATATCTTTAATAGGTTCTATTGTTGTCATCTTTCCATTCATGATGATCATTGTTTCCTATGTATATATCATCACCACCATCCTAACCATTCGCTCCATCAGCGGTAGACAAAAAGCCTTCTCCACCTGCAGCTCCCACTTGACTGTTGTGTGTATATTTTTTGTGAGTCTCTTTTCTGTGTACATGGTTCCAACCAAAAGAGAATTTTTGTCAATCAGTAAGGTATTATCACTACTTTACACTGTGGTGACACCATTGCTGAATCCATTTATATACAGCCTGAGGAACAAAGACTTCAAGGAAGCTCTTCAAAAATGTAAACAACATTTCTTTCAGTTTAGCATACTATCACATTAGGTACATTATGATTGTATGTTAGACAATTCTCCCAATTAATATATCTCGACTCACCTCTGAAACAGCTACTATCACAGCAGAAGATGTTCCATACTAATTCAATTAAATTGTATGGTGATCATCTACCAAGGGCCAGATTAACAATGGGTCAGTTGGAGCTGCAGCTCCAGGCCTGCATATAAAAATAGGCCCATCACCATGACAGCATGGTGATCACCAGACACATGGCTGCCCATAAATCATAAGTATTAAAATTGAATTTCTATTTTAAAGATATACTGTATGCATGTATAAGTCATTTTTATTGAGTTTTCCAAAAAGTTATATAGGGCAACAGATAATAAAGCTACAACAGAGACATATTATGAATATAGGGGGAAAAATAAGAATATATTGGGCCAACCAAGAAAAAAATAACGACTCCCCATGTTAGGGTAAATATTACACATACACCCAAAGTCACCATCTGGGCTCATAGAACAGCAATATAGAAAGGAGCACAATTGGGCGCATGGCCTTGCTGGAAGACAGCAGCATTTTTCCACAGCTCCTGTCCACCCCGACTTAAATCCTCAATTCCTACCCTTCTCCATCCCCATTACCTCCTTGACTATTTCATTGCCCCCTGCTGGACACACGTGATGTAAGTTACTGAGCACTGCAGATGCGGGGGACTTGGAAACGGGTTCCTTCAGGTTATGGCCTACCAAGCCTCAGAAGCTGGGGCTTCGAATTCGCTGCTCCACCCGCTCTGGGGCTCCGCTGCGGGGATTGTGGATCAGCGGGACCGCAGACGGAGCTGCTGCCTCCTTCCCCCATATCATGACATCGGCCATGGTCTCCTGCTGCTGCCGTTCTGTCTCCCCACATTCACCTGTCGTGGCCATCTTGGAGTCCCGGCGTAAGTCCTGTGTGTGCTGCGGCGGCTGTCCCTTTCTCCGAAACAACAGGTACAGGTGAGCAACCCTTTCCCCCTGCCTCCATTGGGGCTCCTCTCTGTCAATTTGGTGATAACCAGTGCCCTGGGTGCTTGGAGATTACAAGACGGCCATCTTGGAGGATAATAGATATCACCTATTTTACAGTGGGTCTGGCACTAGATAGTCCCTGGTGTGAGACTTCACTTGCTGTATGCATTTGCACAATGTTCACCAATAGCCCTGCAGAATAATTGAACCATTATCCGCATTAACCCCTTGAGTGGTGGGTTTTGATAGGGCAGGACAAACCTACTAGGGCAGGTTTGTCCTGCCCCAGCAAAACCCACCACAGAATATAGGCCCCACCACCCCTCACCTCTGCTCCAGTGTTTGTATGCGAGAGCTCCTATGCCTCTGCCCCAGCCGCCGCTGAACCCAGATGCCAATCACAGCAGTGAGCACTGGCAGCAGGCTTGGGATGTTCATGGCGGCTCATGGGGACCCAGGCACCTGAACTCAATAGCACTTCTGAGTCCCCCCCGAGCAGCCCTGAACATCCCTGTGCCTGCAGCCTTCATCACTGCAGTGAATGGCAGCTGACATTGGAGCTTATGATCTCCGGAGTGGAGGTGTTGGGGTGGGGGTGGGGGGGATTACAGGAGAGGGCTCCAGCTCTTCAGGGACTTGTCTAGGTCAATTTTGGGCTTATACCAGCTCTTCAGGGATTTGTTTCAGTCAATTTTATTCAAATGGTGCCCATTATGGCCACACTCCAGAAGCTAACATTCTGTATAGATGGGGATTTCCTACCTGGTTCTACTATTTCAGTTTCTAATGTGGAGGAGGGCATGAAGCTTCTGAATAGATGTAACTTATCTGACACTCCCTAAATTTCTTATCCGCACCATCGACTTCAGCGGGACTGGATGACGGTGGAGAAGTAACTCAGGCCTTGGGTCTAACTTGTTTGCCTTATTGCTGCTGGGCTCCATACTGTAGCTCCTTGTTTCTACTATATTTGTTTCTAGGATAATAAATGGAAAGTTGGAGACCTACGCTTATTGGATGGATGTGAGTGTGTGACGGTGCAATGACAATATAAGGATCTATAAGCTAAAGTGGATAATGGATAATAAATGTCTTGGCGCAGGAAAATCTTTTTATTGGTCACAATGCAAGTGAATACAAAAGTTGCAGAAAAAAAGTCTGGTACTTGTGTATTATCACGGCGCCCGTCGTGTCGTATCGCATACCACTAATTAAGGTATTCGATGGCATGCGATGGACCCGATTTGAGGCTTTTTCCGGGATGAGTGTACAATTTTAATATCGCGTTGCATGGCATGCGATGCGATGCGATTTCAATGTTAAATGCCCACCCAGACCAAATTTTTAATTGTATCCCCACCCTGATGGGTAATGACAATGTTAAATGCCCCCCCCCCCCCCCATTGTTAACGCCACCCCACTATCAACGCCAACCCGAAGCGTGGCGAGCGCATCGGGCTCAGTGGCTCGCTGTGTTCGCCACACTATATAAAATCAACTCCATGCCGACGTGGATAGTGAGGGTAAATCGGGGGTGCCGTGATAATACACAAGTACCAAATAGTCTCACAAATTACTGCTGCACCTGGGTGTCTGCGGTCTGATTGTGTAGTGTGTTGGGTACCTTGCCAGTGCAATGCATATAAAGTTCCTCTTAATATATTTGTTTCTAGTTGAGAATGGTGGATCAGCTGATGGTGGATCAGCAGCAGAAGCGACAGATAATAGGGCCATATTGGTGGAGATTAGCTCTGCCACAAGCTCATTATGGCGGAGGAGGTCATTTTGGCGCACCAGCAGGTCATTTTGCCGAACAGCTTGTTCAGCAGAGACCTCCTGGCTGTCAGGTATTGCCTGCTGGCTGCCAGCTATTGCCTTTTGTGTGTCGACAATAGCTTTTAGGACCTCCCCGGTCGTACTCTGCCAGTCTGCTGCTGCCTCTCCCTGCTGCAGAATCATATTCACTGCCACTGTCTCTTCCTCAGGAAGGTCGCTGCCACACGTTGGAGGTGGCTCTGAAATAGAAAGGTAAAATTACAACCCATTCCTTGAAACTTATCAACATGTTGTTATGTCATGCTAACAATTTAAGGTACTTGTTTCCTAGCATGGATGCGATATTACGCAATGGCAGCCGATGGTATACTATTTTAAATTCTATAAATATAAATATATATGGCATATACAATGGTATGTGATTTAAAATTGTATAAGCACCCTAATGGGTGTTTTCAATGTTAAATGTGCCCCCTATATGTTAAAAGCACCCTCAACGGCACCCCCACTATCAACACCAACCCGAAGCATGGCGAGCTCAGAGAGCTTGCGAGTGGAGGCGGTACGCGTCCTCCGACCTTTTCATACCCCCACTACCCACGTCGGCGAGGAGTTGATTTTATATAGTGTGGCAAGCGCAGCAAGCCATTGAGCTTGAATCGTGGTGAGCGGATGCGGAATACATGTAGAGTAATAGGTGTCCGCTCGCCACGCTTCGGGCTCGGAGGCTCGCTGCGCTCGCTACACTATATAGATTCAACTCCACGCCGACGTGGATAGTGGGGGTATGAAAAGGTTGGAGGAGAAGTACCGCCGCCCCTTGCAGGCTCACTGCGCTCGCCATGCTTCGGGTTGGCGTTCATAGTGTGGGTGGCGTGGGGGTGAATTTAACATTGTAAGCCCCATTAGGGTGCTTATACAATTAAAAATCATATAGGGGCTTATACAATTTTAAATTGCATTGCATCAGGTGTATGGCATGCGATGCGATGCAATTATATGTCGTACGACTTAATATCATGGGCGCCGTGCTAGGAAGCAAGTACCCAATTTACCTTCTAGCTCAGCCACGAATACATCCACTGGGGCCTCGCTATCCATGTTGCTCACTCACAGGATCTCCTCTATAGCCACGCAGGCCTCAGCCAACTGCTCCAGGGAGGTGAGCTTGAATCTGGACGGCATGGGGCCAGCCCCAGTGGTCTGGCTGTGTGTCCAACGTGTGGTCAGTTTCTTCTTGCGGTTGCTTTTGAAATCATGCCACCTGCAACCAAAGATTAGAACACCTGAAGTTTGAAATGGCATGCATTGTTATATGCGACTGATTTTTTATGATGCTTCATTCAACATAACTTAAATTAGTTATCAATGAAAAATGCTCACGTTTTACATGCCCATTGAGCATATTGTTATACATTCACAGTATCCATCTTAAATATTTGAATATGTAACATGGCAATAATGTGGGTTGCGCATAGCAACCTGAGCTGTCATTTAGCAATCGCAACTACCTTTGTATAAACACATTACCTGTATTGCAATACTTATATATTGTAGTTCATACAATTGTACACTGAAAGAGGTTACACACAATAAGTAAGGACAATAGAAATTTGGCACCCATTCAATGCTGCACTGTGCAAACGACACCACCTCTAACACTTCGGTTCCTTACCCTGGATGAGAACAGATCCCTTATCGGGGGGGGAGTTCGGTCCCTATGATCCTTTCCGCAGTCTTCACTACCCTCTGCAGTTTTTGTTTATTGTTCTCACTTGCGCCACCGTACCAGATTGTGATCGAGGAACATAAGACAGACTCCACGATGGCTGTGTAGAATACGCACAGCAGCTCCTGTGGGATGTTGAATTTCCTGAGTTGTCTCAGGAAAAACAGGCGCTGTTGTGCCTTTTTGATGTTTGTGGTTATGTTTAATCACCATCTTAGGTTGCTGGACATGGTTGTCCTAGGAATTTGAAGGAATCAACCCGCGACACCACTGCGTTGGCTATTGTTAGCAGGACTAGTGCATTTGGTTTTTTCCTGTAGTCGACCACCATCTCAATTGTTTTGGTGGGGTTTAGATCGAGGTTGTTGCTGCTGCACCACAGTGTCAGCTTCTCCACTGCATGCCTGTATGCGGTCTCATCAACATCCTTGATTAGGCCGATGATAGTGGTGTCATCAGCAAATTTAATGATTTTCACTGACTGCTCAGCTAAGGTGTAGTCATTCGTGTAGAGAGAGAAGAGCAGAGGGGAGAGGACGCATCCTTGGGGGGCTCCAGTACTGATTGTTTGTGTGCTGGACAAGAAGGCGCCGGCTTTGACCACCTGTTGCTTTGCCGTTAGAAAGTCAACTATCCATGAGCATGTTGATCCTGGGACTCCTAAAGAGAGGAGTTTTGGCTGCAGGATGCTGGGAATGATAGTATTAAATGCTGAGCTGAAGTCCACGAATAGGACTCTCACATAGGTGCCTTGGTGTTCGAGGTGTTGTAAAATATGGTGCAGCCCGAGGTTGACCGCATCCTCTACACTTCTGTTCGCCTGGAAGGCAAACTGCATGGGGTCAAGGTGAGAGTTTGTCACTTCTCTCAGGTGCTTCAGTACTAGTCTTTCAAATGCTTTCATGGCCACTGAGGTTAGTGCAATTGGCCTGAAGTCATTTAGGTCCGTCACAGGTGTTTTCTTAGGGACCAGGATGATGATAGAGCGTTTGAAGCAGTCAGTAACCTTGCACAAGTCCAGGGAGGAGTTGAATATTGTTGTGAAGATGGGGGCGAGCTGAGCTGCACAGGTCCTAAGGCTGGATGGTGACACACCATCCGGTCCTGCAGCCTTCTTAGGTTTTATTCTTTTGAGTACTGCTTCTACCTCACCTTGGTCCACGTGGAGGGCCTGGGTGTGGTGGTCTTTGTGATGGAGTGGGGGAGGTACGGCCTGCTCAAATCTGCAGTACAACTTGTTCAGGTCTTCTGCAAGTTCATGGCTTGTTTCAGACTGTGGTTGGGCTTTCTTGTAATTTGTGATGTTTTGCATGCCCTTCCATACTGCTGCAGGGTCCTTTGCTGTGAGGTTGTGCGTCAGCTTGTTTGTATATTCCCTTTTTGTGAGTTTGATACCCCGAGTCAAGGAGTTCCTGGCTTCTTTGTACCGCAAGAAACCCAAATAAGAACTTAAGACAAGACAACAAGACCAGATTTATTGGAACATACTGCCAGGAATGGCAAGAAATCCAGAGAATTCTCAACAGCCATCTAGATGTTCTGAAAACGGACCATAACTTGTCTCCACTTCTAGGAGACAAGACACAGGTCAGCTGGCGCAGGAGCAAATATCTGCGGGACACACTAGTCCACAGTCACCTGGAGAAGATCACGAAACCCAGCATCAGCAAGACAGGATCATACAGATGCGGCACATGTAAAGCCCGCACATATATGATTACACAGAGCACAGGTGTAACGGGTCTCATCTTTGCAGGGGATGGCGTCGCCATCGCCATCCCCTGCCCCGCCGCCATCTGTATGCCGGAAGGGGACGCGCGTGCACGAGGTGCGCGCGCGTCCCCTTACGACGGTGCTGCCCTCAGTCGCCCGGTGCCCACACCGGGCGACCGCACCCCCCACAGCCTCCTCGGGTCCCCCCCCTGCCCCTCGAGCGGGAGGCGGACAGTAATGCATCCGCCTCGCCGCCCCGCCACCCGGATACTGAGACGCGCGTGCGTGGGGGACGCACGCGCGTCTCTGTCAGATAGTGGCGCCGTGTTGCTGGCGATCAGCCAGCAGCATGCTGCTGGCGGATCGCCAGCAAAGACGAGACCCGGTACATCTGTACATATCAAGACAAATTTCAAAAGTACTGGAAAATAAAAAGTTATATCACACGTGACACAGCAGGCGTGATATACAATTTACAATGCCCATGTAGGAAGGAGTATATAGGAAAGACGACCAGACCACTCAAGAAGAGAATTCTGGAACATGTCACCAGCATCAAGAACGCTCCTAGAGACAAACAGGCCATGAAGACATTGACACCAGTGGCCCGTCACTTTTACAGGTACCACCAAAGCAACCCAAGGGGCCTCGAGGCTTATGGTATGCTTAAGGTGGACCTAGGAATCCACAGAGGAGAACTCTTGAGACAGGAAACAAGACTAATCTTCCTGATGGATACCCTATCTCCCAAGGGTTTAAATGAAGAAAACAAATTCTCAGCATTCCTTTGAAAGACATCACGATTTATCGTTTCCTCAAGTGGCTTCTCTCCCTACCCCTTCTCCTGTTATTCTTGCTACTCCTGCTCTACAAATCTCCTAAAAAGCTACTGACTTCCCTGTGTCAATAAGGACACACGCACAGACGTGCAGTGATATATATATATTGTATATTATATATCTTGCACCCTTTCATATGGTGTACTGTCGCCTACACATATATAAACATGATCATAGACATCTGAACCTGTTACGACCCTCTTTCGAAAGATAACCGCTATCTGTGACATCATTGGTCTTGTGATCACATATTATTATAATGATCGTTATTCTCATTCCTTATTTCCAACCATATTTTCATTCCTGCGATTCCTCAGTTTCCCTTTTTCTCCACTCCCTGTCCCGTATTTAGGAAACTGTAATTATTATATATACATGTTCTGATACATGTCATTTTAAGCTGCCTCAGGACATATAACCAATATAATTTATAGACTCTATATCTATAATAATCACACAACATATGATATTTCAGTATAACTATCTTTCCTGCGAGACTATTTAAACACACACATGCTTTATTAGCGTGTGTTCATTTAACGGTGTAGCCCACGTCATGAACAGATCAGGAATAGGTAGAATATAGTTATAGTTAATAAAATACTGCTATAGTTCATGCTTCATCACATATTACACTAAATATCAATTCTGGTTCAATACACCTACGCACACAGACGATCATCACTCTAATACAAATTTATGGACCCAATGAGTCTTTTTCACAGTTTTTCACATATTTTTTTTTTTTTTTTCTCTCACTTTTTGAGTTTTATCCACTTAGATTCATAATAACAGCACTGCACAATATGTAGTCATACTTGTTACAGCTGTCACAATTTAAATAAATATGGCACATGCACTTTTATCATTAATATTCTTATATATATATTTTATTTTTCCTCATCATCATTTTTATTCCTACACGATCATTATATCCACTAATTAGCACTTATATCCATTGCTACAATCACGCACCAGCACTTATGATATTGCCACATGAGGTAGTCATGGACATCTATTCTTATTCTTATCTTATTTTCATTTTATCTCATCTTGAATATTCAAATCACCAATAACCATGACAGGCTATATATTAATATCGGAGAGACTTTAATCAGGCAGCCTTTCAACTCAGTTTATGATCACTCAATACTATCCACATCTATGCCAATAAGTATAGAATCGATTTCTGTGGCAAAATATGAAGATAAGCGAAGCGGGTCCCGCATTAGCCATATGACGTATACTACTAATATATTCTCAACACATGCCGGCTATGAAATGAAACAAAACAAAACAAAATAAATCCAGCATCTGTCAGACAGACACACACCAGGCAATCTCCACATCCCAATAATTGGTTAATCTCACACACACGATGAGACATACCTATACACTGTCACACATGACAGGAGGATTGGGAGGAGAGATGCCGAGACGCAATGTAATCCAGGTGCTGCGGCTGCTAATCAGAATAGCAGGGAACGCCGCGATTGGCCGCACTGACATGCCGCCAGGGTTAAAAGGCGCTTCCGGACACTGGGTCGGGTTGGCCTTGAAAAAGCTAAATGCGAAGCGTGCGCCGGCTTGCGGTGCGCTGACAGGCAACGCATATTGATAGGAATGCATTTTGAATTGTATTTCTCCACAGGTTCCTAAAAATCCCTACATAGGGTATCAGCTGCACCACTCGTACCACCACTGACTCAATGTATCTATAGAGCACCTGGTGGAGAGAGTGCATACCACGAGTTAATAGGTATCTGTCTGTAGCAGCACCCACCGTATATACTTACCACCATTTAAAGGTCTATCTATAGAAATTGTCCCTATACAGCCACAGAGCTGTGATTACAATAGGGATTTTCTGTGTCTCTCTGAGCACTAACTTGATTAACATCTCTAAACCGTTTTTGAAATAAATCCTGAATCGGGGGGAGTGACTCTGAGACACATTAGTGGATCTCTCAGCACACAAAACACTGTATAACAATCTGTATGTACTAACACAGGATGTGTATAGCACTCTAAAATACATAATTGCAGCAGAGACATTGTTGCAATCTCAGCATAATAGTCTGAGGACAAACAGTCCACATTTCATTTCATTTTATTGATTGGTGCTACAGCAGTACAAGAATAGAGGTAGAAGCTTGAATAATTTGTGACACCATTTTGAGTACAATACCAGTACAAGAACGATTCCCTTCCATCATGGTGTCAATATTATACCTGTGTAAAGAATAATAAAATTATACCGATACCAACTTCAATTACATATGCGTTGCCAGGAAGCCACCGAATTTTAAACACACCTATTCTATCTTTGTCAATCACGTCTATATATTTTTGTCTTATGTGTGTTCTTATATTTCGCATTTTAAAAAAAAAATAAAGGTTAAATTTTACTGTAATAAATTCCTCCAGGTGCACCACACCAGTGACAACCCTTTCCTCTTTCTCGTCTTGAGAAGAACTCTTTTGTTCTTTGTACTGTGCCCTGTCCCCGCTGCTGTATGCCTCCTCCTTGGCTTGCCGGAGTTTCCTGAGCTGGCTACCGAACCATGGCTTGTTGTTGTTAAAGGATCAGATTTGCTTGGTTGGTACACATAAGTACTCGCAGAAGCTGATGTACAGTAGGATGTGACTGCATCCGCTAGTATCTATGTCAGAGGCAGAGGCTTCGAACACCGTCCAGTCAGTGCAGTCGAAGCAGGCCTGAAGCTTTGTTTTTGACTTGATTGACCAGTTTTTGACTAACAGGCTTAGCATACTTTAGCTTCTGGATATATGCCTTCACCAGCAGCAGCAGCAACATCACACATAGGTTAGTATGGATTACGGAAAGGACAGGAATGAGAGCCACAACTTGACCACATTGCTTTGACATACTGTAGTGTATAGATTATATTTATGCAAAAAGGGAAGAACTTATAATGGTAGTAGATTTACAGTACATTGCTGACTGGTAAGGCTTGTCAAGTTTAACAGAGGTTCAAGTGTATGTATGATTTTGAAAAATACATTGTAAATTTCTGTTATAACTAACATATTTTATACAGTAAACCACTGTGTGTGTATCACCATCATAGTAATTAGTTTAATGTTGAAAGCAGTAGCCTATGTAATTGTGTCTATGATTGTTTCTGATGTAGGTCATTTTGACATATTTTATGTATCACAATAAATAATGTATACATGAATATCAAAAGTAATGTTGAACCCCCTTTCACAGTCCAACAGATTACCAGAGACAAGTCCATGAGGGCATCCGAGGGGCACTGGGCCGAATGAGGGAGCACCGGCTCATGCTGGCCCAAGATCTGCAGGACCTGACAGACCTGCTTCTTTAATTTGTAGAAATATGTTAGTTAAAATAAACAGTTGATGACAGTTAGAAGTTGGCTGAGTGTTTTTGCTAAATTTTACAGTATATGTGTAAATGTGTAAAAAAGTGACCAATTCATTGCATGACACAAAATTCTAATATTTGTAAATAAAATAAAGTTAGCCGGTCTGCATTATGATGTACACACACACACACACACACACACACACACACACACACACACACACACACACACATACTGTGTTTTAAACTGTAGGTATTTGACATTTATTATGTGCAAATCCCAATTTGACACTTTAGAATGATTGCATTTGCCTTGCAATTAAAAAATATTATGCATACATAAAACACAGCTAAAGGGGCAACAATGAAGTATTTCAACTTAACATGATGTAAGGGTTAATCTATAGTGCTAGTAATGTGTTTAAGTGTCATTTAGGAAGCAATTGATTTAATGACAAATAAATATATATGTTATGAGGTACCCTAATTGGATTAATATGCTTCTGAAGAATGATTTCCGAATAGATTACTGAGGTTTGCGCAAATACACCAACTCGGTGCGTACGGCCAGCTTCCCGTCCGTTCGGACGCAGTAAGACCGTGCAGATTATTTGAGTTCCCACTGTACACGCACATTTGGATGCAGTCTGAAGACACTCCCTCTTCTTAGACCGTCCGTCCGAATGGATGCGGACGACCTGTGGGCGTGTGTTCTTAGAATGTCCGCCGTGCGTGGCGTTCGGTCATTTCCGAAAGAACACGCATCCCAAAGAACCAATCAGAATAAGGCCCTACAGTATGTGTGCTGTTTATTCTTTTTTATTCTATGCTCTCTTGATACAAGTGTCACAAATCTGAGGCATACCCCATTTCTTTTGCGGGAGATGTCAGGGGCCACAGGGATGACAGTGGGTAGAGAGCAGATGAGCCAGACCATTCCAGCAACAGAAGGGTTAAACTTCTTGGCTCACAAGAAAAATTTGTATAGTGTAACACAATTTTTCATATGTCACATTCAATAACAGTTTATACATAAACATCCCCATAAGGTCAAGGAGCTTCCAATCCAGAATGTACCATGGAACGAAAACCGATTATGGTGCAATACAGTTTTTAATAATAAAAAGTATATACCAATGTAAAAGACATGTGACAAGGTAGACTCTCACCAGGCATCAAGGTCCACAGAAAAAAATCAGACGAATGAGCATTTGTTTATGAGATCACAGGCATCCCTGGTAGTTTCCTGGATACAGTCACACAGTGTCTCAATGGGGACATTGTGTCCTGTCAGTCTCCTTTCAGCACAGCAATGCCACACTTGGTAGCTTAGAGTATCTGTACTGACTGACTCAGGGCTGTAGATCATCCAGCTCCGCAGAGTGCAATCCACACACCATGTCTGAGCTCAGCACTGCCACCTGTGGCAGCTGAGATGTACTAACACTGGAGAGTATTGCATTGGAGGCGGAGCTGCAGATTGCTGCTGCTGAAACAGGGCTGCTGCAGAATAATCTGGAAGCACCACAGGTCCCAGCAGAGGATTTGATGCTGCTGCTCACATGAGTGTACCCAGTATCAGAAGCAGCATAGTATCACAGAAAGGTGTGTAGCATGACCACACATTCTCACTCACAGACACACAGACTTTGACTAGGCAGTGCACATGTTGTTTTGCTGTGATCTGTGTTTGCTGGGCTGTGTAGTACGTTTAACTTTCATTTTACAGCACCAGATTCATGCAGTAAAGATCATGGGCCAGATGCACTAAGCTTCAAAAGTAATAAATGGAGAGTGATAAACCACCAGCCAATCAGCTCCTGCCTGAAATTTTTCAAACACAGCCTGTGACATGTCAGGTAGGAGCTGATTGACTAATGGTTTAACACTCTCCATTTTATCACTTTTAAAGCTTAGTGCATCTGGATCCCAGTGAGCTAGTCTCCATCTGTCTGTGTCTCCCATAGATCCAGTGAGCCGGGCTCCATCTGTCTGTCTCCCATAGATCCAGTGAGCCGGGCTCCATCTGTCTGTGTCTCCCATAGATCCAGTGAGCTGGGCTCCATCTGTCTGTGTCTCCCATAGATCCAGTGAGCCGGGCTCCATCTGTCTGTGTCTCCCATAGACCCAGTGAGCCGGGCCCCATCTGTCTGTGTCTCCCATAGATCCAGTGATCTGGGCCCCATCTGTCTGTGTCTCCCATAGACCCAGTGAGCCGGGCTCCATCTGCCTGTGTCTCCCATAGATCCAGTGAGCCGGGCTCCGTCTGTCTGTGTCTCCCATAGATCCAGTGAGTGGGGCTCCATCTGTCTGTGTCTCCCATAGATCCAGTGAGCCGGGCTCCATCTGTCTGTCTCCCATAGATCCAGTGAGCCGGGCTCCATCTGTCTGTGTCTCCCATAGATCCAGTGATCTGGGCCCCATCTGTCTGTGTCTCCCATAGACCCAGTGAGCCGGGCTCCATCTGCCTGTGTCTCCCATAGATCCAGTGAGCCGGGCTCCGTCTGTCTGTGTCTCCCATAGATCCAGTGAGTGGGGCTCCATCTGTCTGTGTCTCCCATAGATCCAGTGAGCTGGGCTCCATCTGTCTGTGTCTCCCATAGATCCAGTGAGCCGGGCTCCATCTGTCTGTGTCTCCCATAGATCCAGTGAGCCGTGCTCCATCTGTCTGTGTCTCCCATAGATCCAGTGAGCCGGGCTCCATCTGTCTGTGTCTCCCATAGATCCAGTGAGCCGGGCTCCATTTGTCTGTGTCTCCCATAGACCCAGTGAGCCGGGCTCTATCTTTCTGTGTCTCCCATAGACCAGTGAGCCGGGCTCTATCTGTCTGTGTCTCCCATAGATCCAGTGAGCTTGGCTCCATCTGTCTGTGTCTCCCATAGATCCAGTGAGCCGGGCTCCATCTGTCTGTGTCTCCCATAGATCCAGTGAGCTGGGCTCCATCTGTCTGTGTCTCCCATAGATCCAGTGAGCCGGGCTCCATCTGTCTGTGTCTCCCATAGATCCAGTGAGCCGGGCTCCATCTGTCTGTGTCTCCCATAGATCCAGTGAGCTGGGCTCCATCTGTCTGTGTCTCCCATAGATCCAGTGAGCTGGGCTCCATCTGTCTGTGTCTCCCATAGATCCAGTAAGCTTGGCTCCATCTGTCTGTGTCTCTCATAGATCCAGTGAGCCGAGCTCCATCTGTCTGTGTCCCATAGATCCAGTGAGCCGGGCTCCATCTGTCTGTGTCTCCCATAGATCCAGTGAGCCGGGCTCCATCTGTCTGTGTCTCCCATAGATCCAGTGAGCCGGGCTCCATCTGTCTGTGTCTCCCATAGATCCAGTGAGCCGGGCTCCATCTGTCTGTGTCTCCCATAGATCCAGTGAGCCGGGCTCCATCTGTCTGTGTCTCCCATAGATCCAGTGAGCCGTGCTCCATCTGTCTGTGTCTCCCATAGATCCAGTGAGCCGGGCTCCATCTGTCTGTGTCTCCCATAGATCCAGTGAGCCGGGCTCCATCTGTCTGTGTCTCCCATAGACCCAGTGAGCCGGGCTCTATCTGTCTGTGTCTCCCATAGACCCAGTGAGCCGGGCTCCATCTGTCTGTGTCTCCCATAGATCCAGTAAGCTTGGCTCCATCTGTCTGTGTCTCCCATAGATCCAGTGAGCCGAGCTCCATCTGTCTGTCTCCCATAGATCCAGTGAGCCGGGCTCCATCTGTCTGTGTCTCCCATAGATCCAGTGAGCCGGGCTCCATCTGTCTGTGTCTCCCATAGATCCAGTGAGCCGTGCTCCATCTGTCTGTGTCTCCCATAGATCCAGTGAGCCGGGCTCCATCTGTCTGTGTCTCCCATAGATCCAGTGAGCCGGGCTCCATCTGTCTGTGTCTCCCATAGACCCAGTGAGCCGGGCTCTATCTGTCTGTGTCTCCCATAGACCCAGTGAGCCGGGCTCCATCTGTCTGTGTCTCCCATAGATCCAGTGATCTGGGCTCCATCTGTCTGTGTCTCCCATAGATCCAGTGAGCTGGGCTCTATCTGTCTGTGTCTCCCATAGATCCAGTGAGCTTGGCTCCATCTGTCTGTGTCTCCCATAGATCCAGTGAGCCGGGCTCCATCTGTCTGTGTCTCCCATAGATCCAGTGAGCCGGGCTCCATCTGTCTGTGTCTCCCATAGATCCAGTGAGCCGGGCTCCATCTGTCTGTGTCTCCCATAGATCCAGTGAGCCGGGCTCCATCTGTCTGTGTCTCCCATAGATCCAGTGAGCCGGGCTCCATCTGTCTGTGTCTCCCATAGATCCAGTGAGCCGGGCTCCATCTGTCTGTGTCTCCCATAGATCCAGTGAGCTGGGCTCCATCTGTCTGTGTCTCCCATAGATCCAGTGAGCTGGGCTCCATCTGTCTGTGTCTCCCATAGATCCAGTAAGCTTGGCTCCATCTGTCTGTGTCTCCCATAGATCCAGTGAGCCGAGCTCCATCTGTCTGTGTCTCCCATAGATCCAGTGAGCTGGGCTCCATCTGTCTGTGTCTCCCATAGATCCAGTGAGCTGGGCTCCATCTGTCTGTGTCTCCCATAGATCCAGTGAGCTGGGCTCCATCTGTCTGTGTCTCCCATAGATCCAGTGAGCTGGGATCCATCTGTCTGTGTCTCCCACTTGCTTTACTTCCTGGTGTATCACACCTCTATTACACCAGTGACCACTAACAGCCATGTGCTACATCATTGTCTGGTATCACACGGTCCCCCCTGTCTGGCTTCATTTACACACTTGTGTGTGGTGTTGGACACATTGAGGCCTGACGCTGTGGAGATAATCATTTTAACGGCTTTATCAGACAAGTGGGTCCGGCAGCATATGGGATCTTATCGGTGTTCAGCTGGATAAATAGAAAAAGGTACTTGTTTCCTAGAACGGTGCCCACGATATTAATCTTAGGCATCGCAAGGTAAAAAATCGCGTCGGTCCCATCGCATGCGGCCAAAAAAACCGCATGCGATGCGACCGACGCGATTAACGCGATTTTACATAGGGAACAATGTTAAATGGCCCACAGACCTTTTCATACCCCCACTATCCATGTCGGCGTGGAGTTGAGAATAGAAAGTGTGGCGAGCGCAGCGAGCCACCGAGCCCGAAGCGTGGCGAGCGCACACCTTCACAGCTATACGCGTCCCCTCGCGGGCTTCACAGGTATCCGCGTCCCCTCGCTGGGCTCGCTGCGCTTGTCACACTGCGCTCGCCACACTTTCTATTCTCAACTCCACGCCGACGTGGATAGTGGGGGTATGAAAATGTCGGAGGACGCGTACCGCCGCCCCTCGCGGGCTCGCTGCGCTCGCCACGCTGCGGGTTGACGTTGATCGTGGGGTGGCGTTAACAATTGGGGGGGCCATTTCACACTTCAGGGTGGCTATTTGGGGTATGTGGGCCATTTAACATTGTTCCCTATGTGAAATCGGGTCAATTGGGCCATTTAACATTGTTCCCTATGTAAAATTGGTAATCGCGTCGGTCGCATCGCATGCGATTTTTGGGCCGGATGCGATGCGACCGACGCGATTTACATTTTACCATGCATTTCTATGTAAAATCGCGGACATCGCATCAGTCGCATCGCATGCCATTATAATGTACATGCAATGCCCGCGATGGGCGCCGTTCTAGGAAACAAGTACCTAGAAAAATAAGTGAAAATAACCACCTGTGAGATTAATCTATGAAATTCGCTTTACATTACTAAGAAAGCAAATTTTTCCAAAGAGAGCCAGCGAGTCACCCAAAAGAACCAGATATTTTTGCTGAACGCTTAGTTGACCCCCCCACTCTCTTAAATGAGTCACTTTGCTCATCCCTTATACCCAGCAGCCTCTGCAACTGTTTAAGTGGTCAGGAGTTGGTTCCCCCTCCCTCTAGACTGTAAGCTCTTTGGAGCAGGGCCCTCTTCCCTCCTGTTCTCACACCCCTCTTCTTGCATTTTAATTACAGCTCTCTTACTCACCTACCATCTTTCTCTTTCAATGGTCCTGGTGACACAGCTCAACACTGGGATGTAGGAGGGTCCAAAGGAGCCAGGCACCTATCCTAAAGCTTTAGAGGGTAGGCTCCTCCCCTACTGCATCCCGGACTCTTCAGTTCGTGTTAGGTGCCCACTGGAGTGGGTGCTATTCTAAAGGGCTGCGGGAGCAGCCGAAGAATTAGAGTAGTTAGGGTATTTTATTATTTTATTACCTTTTCACTCTAGCTAGGTAGGCTCAGTGTGAGGATTCTCATTAGTGAATCCTCACACTGCTAGCACAGCAGGAGCTGACAGAAGCGCGTCCTGTCAGCTCACTGTGCACAGGGGAGACGCTGTCTGGCCTCCCTGTGCAGCGCTTACAGCTTCTTTTAAGAAGCTGCCTGGGCTCCGGAGCGCTCTGAAACCGGCTTCACGCTAGGTGGGGATCATGGGGGACAGGCGCTCCATGATGGCGGCGGACATTTTCTGCGGAGCTTACACACTGAGCTCCTATATGAGAGGACAGCAGTGTGTTACAGGCATGTTCCAAGTGGTCCCCAGCTGAGGGGGAGATACAGGAACTAGGAGATCCTACTAAGGGAGCGGCTGTCTGGGGGTGGTTGGCGCCAAAAGTCACGGACCCCGCAGCAGCAGGGACTTGGTCTCTTCCCTCACTCTGTTTTGGCGCCATTCGGAACGCTTGCAGCGGAGCTGAGCTGGCTTAAAGATCCTGACAGAGTGTTTGTATTTCCTGGGCATCGTTTCCCCGCATTTGAAACCGACAGACAGATAAGTGGCTGGGTGCATTGGCTCTGTATAAGCGCTGTTGTACATTGTATGCACCGTGTGGTTACTTTTACATCATGTCTGAGCAACAAGCTGTGGTTTTGGGGGAGGGAGCCTTAATACATTGAGCGCTTGTAATGTCTGTACACAAAAGTTTGTACCTGAGCAGATGGCCAAGGGGGGTTTGTGTATTACTTGCGCTGCTGTGAGACCCATGGGGAGTGAACCCCAGAGGGTAGAGCAAATTGAACCCGCGTGGGCTAGAGCTGTGATTACAATAGAGATTTTCTGTGTCTCTCTGAGCACTAACTTGATTAACATCTCTAAACCGTTTTTGAAATAAATCCTGAATCGGGGGGGGGGGGGTGACTCTGAGACACATTAGTGGATCTCTCAGCACACAAAACACTGTATAACAATCTGTATGTACTAACACAGGATGTGTATAGCACTCTAAAATACAATCCTGAATAATACGGTTTTATTATTAGAAACCGTGCTGTCATCCCTCCAGATTGCCTATAGAACGCATTACACATATAACGCATAAGGATAGTATTTTGAATATCATGGCATTTCTATAACAAGCCATTACATCATCCTTTGCAATTGTTACACTCCCCAATATATTGGGGGTCACTTTTAAGAGACATAATTGCAGCAGAGACATTGTTGCAATCGCAGCATAATAGTCTGAGGACAAACAGTCCACATTTCATTGATTGGCGCTACAGCAGTACAAGAATAGAGGTAGCAGCTTGAATAATTTGTGACACCATTTTGAGTACAATACCAGTACAAGAACGATTCCCTTCCATCATGGTGTCAATATTATACCTGTGTAAAGAATAATAAAATTATACCGATACCAACTTCAATTACATATGCGTTGCTAGGAAGCCGCCGAATTTTAAACACACCTATTCTATCTTTGTCAATCACGTCTATATTTTTTTGTCTTATGTGTGTTCTTATATTTCGCATTTACAAAAAAATGATCAATAAAGGTTAAATTTTACTGTAATAAATTCCTCCAGGTGCACCACACCAGTGACAACCCTTTCCTCTTTCTCATCTTGAGAATAACTCTTTTGTTCTTTGTACTGTGCCCTGTCCCCGCTGCTGTATGCCTCCTCCTTGGCTTGCCGGAGTTTCCTGAGCTGGCAACCGAACCATGGCTTGTTGTTGTTAAAGGATCAGATTCGCTTGGTTGGTACACATAAGTCCTCGCAGAAGCTGATGTAGGATGTGACTGCATCCGCTAGTATCTATGTCAGAGGCAGAGGCTTCGAACACCGTCCAGTCAGTGCAGTTGAAGCAGGCCTGAAGCTTTGTTTTTGCCTTGATTGACCAGTTTTTGACAGATTTGATAACAGGCTTAGCAGACTTTAGCTTCTGGATATATGCCTTCACCAGCAGCAGCAGCAACATCACACATAGGTTAGTATGGATTACGGAAAGGACAGGAATGAGAGCCACAACTTGACCACATTGCTTTGACATACTGTAGTGTATAGATTATATTTATGCAAAAAGGGAAGAACTTATAATGGTAGTAGATTTACAGTACATTGCTGACTGGTAAGGCTTGTCAAGTTTAACAGAGGTTCAAGTGTATGTATGATTTTGAAAAATACATTGTAAATTTCTGTTATAACTAACATATTTTATACAGTAAACCACTGTGTGTGTATCACCATCATAGTAATTAGTTTAATGTTGAAAGCAGTAGCCTATGTAATTGTGTCTATGATTGTTTCTGATGTAGGTCATTTTGACATATTTTATGTATCACAATAAATAATGTATACTGTACATGAATATCAAAAGTAATGTTGAACCCCCTTTCACAGTCCAACAGATTACCAGAGACAAGTCCATGAGGGCATCCGAGGTGCACTGGGCTGAATGAGGGAGCACCTGCTCATGCTGGCCCAAGATCTGCAGGACCTGACAGACCTGCTTCTTTAATTTGTAGAAATATGTTAGTTACAATAAACAGTTGATGACAGTTAGAAGTTGGCTGAGTGTTTTTGTTAAATTTTACAGTATATGTGTAAATTGTGTAATATATTTATGTCACTTGCAAAAGGTAGATACTGTATATAGATGTGTGTTTGCATAAAGTGTAATAAAGTGACGGGTAATGAATAAATGGTGTTGAAGGTGTGTTGGTGTGTGTGTGTGTGTGTGTGTGTTTGCACAGCGTTCTAGAGTTCCACTATTATAGTGACCAATTCATTGCATGACACAAAATTGTAATATTTGTAAATAAAATAAAGTTAGCCGGTCTGCATTATGATGTACACACACACACACACACACACACACACACACACACACTGTGTTTTAAACTGTAGGTATTTGACATTTATTATGTGTAAATCCCAATTTGACACTTTAGAATGATTGCATTTGCCTTGCAATTAAAAAAATATTATGCATACATAAAACACAGCTAAAGGGGCAACAATGAAGTATTACAACTTAACATGATGTAAGGGTTAATCTAAAGTGCTAGTAATGTGTTTAAGTGTCATTTAGGAAGCAATTGATTTAATGACAAATAAATATATATTTTATGATGTGCCCTAAATGGATTAATGTGTCATGTTGCTGAAGCATGACTTCCGAATAGATTACTGAGGTTTGAGCAAATACACCAACTCGGTGCGTACGGTCAGCTTCCCGTCCGTTCGGACGCAGTAAGACCGTGCAGATTATTTGAGTTCCCACCGCACACGCACGTTTAGATGCAGTCTGAAGACACTCCCTCTTCTTAGACCGTCCGTCCGAATGGATGCGGATGACCTGTGGGCGTGTGTTCTTAGAATGTCCGCCGTGCGTGGCGTTTGGTCATTTCCGAAAGAACACGCATCCCAAAGAACCAATCAGAATAAGGCCCTACATTATGTGTGCTGTTTATTCTTTTTTATTCTATGCTCTCTTGATACAAGTGTCACAAATCTGAGGCATACCCCATTTCTTTTGCGGGAGATGTCAGGGGCCACAGGGACAGTGGTGCAAGTAGAATTTTTTTCTTGGTGGTACTGATAGCCTCCACCAAAAATGGGCGTGGTCATGTGTCATGAGGGGGCGTGGTCACACAAAGCTAGAGGAGGCATCAGGAGACAGGGAATGAGAAACAGGGAATGACTGGGGGTGGGTTGGCTCTTGCTTGGGGGAGAGCCGGGCAGCTTGTGCTTACAATTGTGGAGCCTGCTCTTCATGCTGTTGGCGCCACCGATGTCTGTCAATGTGACAGGCTAAATCAGCAGTAGCCGGTAGCTGCATACAGCACCAATCATAACACTGGGTGGGCGGGCTGCTGATGCATTATATTTAGACTTAAAATAAAAATAGAACTGACAGTGGGTTAGGGGTAAGTGGTACTGCGTACCTGCAACATATTTCTTACAGGTACTCCGTACCACGCCGTACCCCCTTACTTGCAACACTGCACAGGGATGACAGTGGGTAGAGAGCAGATGAGCGAGACCATTCCAGCAACAGAAAGGTTAAAGTTCTTGGCTCACAAGAAAAATTTGTATAGATTGACCTTTGCGCTAGTCGTCACCTATGGGGTATACTGGATAATATTGATCACAATCCCATATAAAGACATAAATAGACAAAAAGTATACCAATGTATCACTTGGTGCTGACCGTGATTTTTCTTGTTTTCATATGGTTACCCAAAAAGGAAAGAAAAACCACAATAGTGTAACACAATTTTTCATATGTCACATTCAATAACAGTTTATATGAATGTATTTATATAGATGAAACTCATACCCAATCTATTGGTCTACTTATGTAGTAGACAATATGCGCCTTTGGGGGAGCGGAAACATCCCCATAAGGTCAAAGAGCTTCCAATCCAGAATGTACCATGGAACGAAAACCGATTATGGTGCAATACAGTTTTTAATAATAAAAAATATATACCAATGTAAAAGACATGTGACAAGGTAGACTCTCACCAGGCATCAAGGTCCACAGTAAAATTCCGACGAATGAGCATTTGTTTATGAGATCACAGGCGTCCCTGGTAGCTCCCTGGATACAGTCACACAGTGTCCCAGTGGGGACATTGTGTCCTGTCAGTCTCCTTTCAGCACAGCAATGCCACACTTGGTAGCTTAGAGTATCTGTACTGACTGACTCAGGGCTGTAGATCATCCAGCTCCTCAGAGTGCAATCCACACACCATGTCTGAGCTCAGCACTGCCACCTGTGGCAGCTGAGATGTACTAACACTGGAGAGTATTGCATTGAAGGCGGAGCTGCAGAGTGCTGCTGCTGAAACAGGGCTGCTGCAGAATAATAATCTGGAAGCACCACAGGTCCCAGCAGAGGATTTGATGCTGCTGCTCACATGAGTGTACCCAGTATCAGAAGCAGCATAGTATCACAGAAAGGTGTGTAGCATGACCACCCATTCTCACTCACAGACACACAGACTTTGTCTAGGCAGTGCACATGTTGTTTTGCTGTGATCTGTGTTTGCTGGGCTGTGTAGTACGTTTAACTTTCATTTTACAGCACCAGATTCATGAAGTAAAGATCATGGGCCAGATGCACTAAGCTTTAAAAGTAATAAAATGGAGAGTGATAAACCACCAGCCAATCAGCTCCTGCCTGACATTTTTCAAACACAGTCTGTGACA
This sequence comes from Crinia signifera, assembly GCF_055691185.1. Taxonomy (NCBI): domain Eukaryota; kingdom Metazoa; phylum Chordata; class Amphibia; order Anura; family Myobatrachidae; genus Crinia; species Crinia signifera. The sequence goes on from NC_139220.1 coordinate 326,034,583, forward strand.
TGTCAGGTAGGAGCTGATTGACTAATGGTTTATCACTCTCCATTTTATCACTTTTAAAGCTTAGTGCATCTGGATCCCAGTGAGCTGGGCTCCATCTGTCTGTGTCTCGCATAGATCCAGTGATCTGGGCTCCATCTGTTTGTGTCTCCCATAGATCCAGTGACCTGGGCTCCATCTGTCTGTGTCTCCCATAGATCCAGTGAGCTGGGCTCCATCTGTCTGTGTCTCCCATAGATCCAGTGAGCTGGGCTCCATCTGTCGGTGTCTCCCATAGATCCAGTGAGCTGGGCTCCATCTGTCGGTGTCTCCCATAGATCCAGTGAGCTGGGCTCCATCTGTCTGTGTCTCCCATAGATCCAGTGAGCTGGGCTCCATCTGTTTGTGTCTTCCATAGATCCAGTGAGCTGGGCTCCATCTGTCTGTGTCTCCTATAGATCCAGTGAGCTGGGCTCCATCTGTCGGTGTCTCCCATAGATCCAGTGAGCTGGGCTCCATCTGTCTGTGCCTCCCATAGATCCAGTGAGCCGGGCTCCATCTGTCTGTGTCTCCCATAGATCCAGTGAGCCGGGCTCCATCTGTCTGTGTCTCCCATAGATCCAGTGAGCCGGGCTCCATCTGTCTGTGTCTCCAATAGATCCAGTGAGCCGGGCTCCATCTGTCTATGTCTCCAATAGATCCAGTGAGCCGGGCTCCATCTGTCTGTGTCTCTCATAGATCCAGTGAGCTGGGCTCCATCTGTCTGTGCCTCCCATAGATCCAGTGAGCTGGGCTCCATCTGTCTGTGTCTCCCATAGATCCAGTGAGCTGGGCTCCATCTGTCGGTGTCTCCCATAGATCCAGTGAGCTGGGCTCCATCTGTCGGTGTCTCCCATAGATCCAGTGAGCTGGGCTCCATCTGTCTGTGTCTCCCATAGATCCAGTGAGCTGGGCTCCATCTGTTTGTGTCTTCCATAGATCCAGTGAGCCGGGCTCCATCTGTCTGTGTCTCCAATAGATCCAGTGAGCCGGTCTCCATCTGTCTGTGTCTCCCATAGATCCAGTGAGCCGGGCTCCATTTGTCTGTGTCTCCCATAGATCAAGTGAGCCGGGCTCCATCTGTCTGTGTCTCCCATAGATCCAGTGAGCTGGGCTCCGTCTGTCTGTGTCTTCCATAGATTCAGTGAGCTGGGCTCCGTCTGTCTGTGTCTTCCATAGATCCAGTGAGCTGGGCTCCGTCTGTCTGTGTCTTCCATAGATCCAGTGAGCTGGGCTCCGTCTGTCTGTGTCTTCCATAGATCCAGTGAGCCGGGCTCCATCTGTCGGTGTCTCCCATAGATCCAGTGAGCTGGGCTCCGTCTGTCTGTGTCTTCCATAGATCCAGTGAGCTGGGCTCCGTCTGTCTGTGTCTCCCATAGATCCAGTGAGCTGGGCTCTGTCTGTCTGTGTCTCCCATAGACCCAGTGAGCCGGGCTCCGTCTGTCTGTGTCTCCCTTAGATCCAGTGAGCCGGGCTCCATCTGTCTGTGTCTCCCATAGATCCAGTGAGCTGGGCTCCATCTGTCTGTGTCTCCCATAGATCCAGTGAGCTGGGCTCCATCTGTCTGTGTCTTCCATAGATCCAGTGAGCCGGGCTCCATCTGTCTGTGTCTCCCATAGATCCAGTGTGCAGGGCTCCATCTGTCTGTGTCTCCCATAGATCCAGTGAGCCGGGCTCCATCTGTCTGTGTCTCCTATAGATCCAGTGAGCCAGGCTCCATCTGTCTGTGTCTCCCATAGATCCAGTGAGCTGGGCTCCATCTGTCTGTGTCTCCCATAGATCCAGTGAGCCGGGCTCAATCTGTCTGTGTCTCCCATAGATCCAATGAGCCGGGCTCCATCTGTCTGTGTCTCCCATAGATCCAGTGAGCCGGGCTCCATTTGTCTGTGTCTCCCATAGATCCAGTGAGCCGGGCTCCATCTGTCTGTGTCTCCCATAGATCCAGTGAGCCGGGCTCCATCTGTCTGTGTCTCCCACTTGCTTTACTTCCTGGTGTATCACACCTCTATTACATGGCGAGCGGATGTGGATACCTTCACAGCTATACGCGTCCCCCTCGCGGGCTTCCCAGGTATCCGCGTCCCCTCGCGGGGCTCGCTGCGCTCCCCACGCTTCGGGCTCGGTGGCTCGCTGCACTCGCCACACTTTCTATTCTCAACTCCACCCCGACGTGGATAGTGGGGGTATGAAAAGGTCGTAGGACGCATACCGCCACCCGTCGCGGGCTTGCTGCGCTCGCCACGCTTCGGGTTTACGTTGATCGTGGGGTGGCGTTAACAATTGGGGGGACCATTTCACACTTCAGGGTGGATATTTGGGGTCTGTGGGCCATTTAACATTGTTCCCTATGTGAAATCGGGTCAATTGGGCCATTTAACATTGTTCCCTATGTAAAATCGGTTATCGCGTCGGTCGCATCGCATGCGATTTTTTGGCCGCATGCGATGCCACCGACGCGGTTTACATTTTACCATGCATTTCTATGTAAAATCGCGGACATCGCATCGGTCGCATCGCATGCCATTATAATGGCATGCGATGTCCATGCGATGCCCGCGATGGCCGCCGTTCTAGGAAACAAGTACCTAGAAAAATAAGTGAAAATAACCACCTGTGAGATTAATCTATGAAATTCGCTTTACATTACTAAAAAAGCAATTTTTTCCAAAGCGAGCCAGCGAGTCACCCAAAAGAACCAGATATTTTTGCTGAACGCTCAGTTGATCCCCCACTCTCTTAAATGAGTCACTTTGCTCATCTCTAATTCCCAGCAGCCTCTGCAACTGTTTAAGTGGTCAGGAGTTGGTTCCCCCTCCCTCTAGACTGTAAGCTCTTTGGAGCAGGGCCCTCTTCCCTCCTGTTCTCACACCACTCTTCTTGCATTTTAATTACAGCTCTATTACTCACCTACCATCTATACCTGCATCTCCTCTCACTCACCTCCCTATATCTCAGCTGTATTGTGTACTAAGTATTGTACTGTTAATTGTGCCTTGTTTTTGTTCTTCTCTTGCTGTTATGTCAAATTCTGTCTTTTTCTGTGTACCCTGTACTGTTCTACTGGCTGCCTAAGATCTGTGCAGCTTGCCAAATATGTACCCCGTGTCACTCCCATAGTGTCCTATATCTGTACCGTTTTTACTTGCTACCGATCTGGCTGGTGCAATCACCACGTGGCGCAGCTGAATGGCTGCCTGGGTGATGTACAGCTCAGTAAATATATGTTCCCCATGTCCGTGCCGCCCAATAGAGTACATCTAGTATATATCTGTATGTGTCCTATATCTGTACTGGTTTACTTGTCTACCTACAGTATATGGCTAGTGCAATCACCATGTGGCACCGCTGAATGGCTGCCTGGGTGCTGTACAGCTCAGAAAATACATATTCCCCATGTCCATGTCGCTCAATAGAGTACATCTAGTATATATCTGTACGTGTCCTATATCTGTACTGTTTTACTTGTCTACCTATCTGGCTGGTGCAATCACCATGTGGCGCCACTGAATGGCTGCCTGGGTGCTATACAGCTCAGAAAATACATGTTCCCCATGTCCATGTCCCTCATTAGAATGCATCTAGCACATATCTGTATGTGTAATGTATATCTGTACTGCCATTGTTGCCTGTCCCTTGTACTGATAACCCTTTGTATTACAGTATGTGCATTATTTTTAATGTCTGTAAAGCTCCTTGAGTCCTGTTGGAGAAAGTGCGCTATATAAATAAAACTTACTTACTTACATGACCAGTGTCAGGAGATGACAGTTGAGAGTGAGGAACAGTTGGGCAGGACAGTCTGAGGTAATGATGAGAGAGGTGAGAACTGCTGCGGTGTGACAGCCAATGGAGCCTGTGTGGGGCCACATCCCAAGGAGATAGTGATCTGAGACCCCAGTGCTGAGAGACTCGCGGTGACAGTGAAGCAGTCTACAACCTCAGCATCCACCAGAGAGGGCCAGTGCAAAGGCGTGACTGAAAGCGGGCTGAATCTGCAGCATTGCAGCTGCACTGGCACAGGTACCTTAGGGACAGGCCCTGAAACCAAATCCAGAGCTTCTATATACAATATAGGGAGGTGGACATACAGTAACTGTATGAACACCCCAGCCGTGGTATGAGACAAGGAGGCAGGACACAGTAGAAATCCCTGAAGGATGTTAGTGACCAAGCTACTACATATTAAGTCATCTGTGTGAAGGGCTCCAATAGACAAAATTAACTGTAATACAGTACATTAAGACACAGACAGAAAAGCCAGCATCTACAGGAACAAGTTTACAAGTTTACAATTGAATAAACTGGCAAAGATAGCGAAAACCTACCTTTCACAATTACTTGTCAGCAGGGCCGGTGTGAGGGCCGCTCACACACTCCACGGGCGGGGGGTGATGGGGCCGCCACCACCTATGCACTCCACGGGATGGGTGATGCGGCTCACGCTGCCGCTGCGCTCCACGGGAGGGGGATGGGAGATACGGCTGCCGCTGCTGCGCTCCGCGGGAGGTACGTCAGTTGGTGGTGGGAGATGCAGCAGGGGGCTTAGAGATGCGGCTCCGTATGGGCTCCAGGAGGGTTGCTGCGGGCTCGACCCCCACCGGTGAAAATGACCAGCACAGGGGGAAGAGCTCCAGGGGGGAGGGGGGCGGATCAGTCACTCACCTACTCCCAGCTCCTTCTTTCTTTCTGCTCTCCTCGGGAGCTTTGCCGCTGCTGCTGTTTTTTCTGCTGCTCAATACCGCCCTCCAGTGGCCGGCACCCCGGGCAAATGCCTAATGCTGCCTAGTGGTGGCGCCGGCCCTGCTTGTCAGTCAATGAGAGACATCATCTGCTGAGCACTGCAAACAGAGGGAGAGATTACACAGAGGATCGTGCTGATCAGAGGCGGCCCTAGCCTAAATGACGCCCTAGGCAAGATTTTGGCTGGTGCCCCCTAGCGCCGCCACTAGTTCCACCTCTGACCCTGCTCCCCTTTCCCAGCACCATCAACCCTCATCATAGCAGTCATCATTTTGGTGCTCCTACCCGCAATATTTCAAATAGAAACAGTGCACACATTCGGTGCGCAGCCCAAACAGGGGTGTGTTCTTGCTGGGAAGGGGCATGGCCACCCAATAGTACCCCCAATTCAAATTATGCCACACAGTAATGCAACTTTATTCACATTATATCATGTGATGGTGTCCCTTATTCATGTTACATCACACAGTAGTACCACTTTACCTTATATACATTATGCTGTGTACACACTGATACAATCTGCATAAGATCCAGATAAGATTTTGACTATATAGTCAAAATCTTATCTGGATCTCATGCAGATTGTATGGGTTTTATCCCAAGCGATCCAGATGCGTTCAAGATGCGCGCTCCCATATCTTAACCAGAAAGTCTTGGCTGCCCTGTCTATATAGTGCAGATCTGCACTACTGTATATAGTCTAAATTGAATGCAGATAGTGTAAATTGTATGCAGATAGTCTAAATTGTAATCGCATCTGGATCTTATGCAGATTGTACTAGTGTGTACACAGCGTTTTCACATTATACCCTTAAAAAAAAATCCTGAGAAAATATTGTATTTTAAGCACCTCCATGGCCACACTGCAACCCAGCACAAAGCAGTGTGTGCTGGGCAGAGGAGAAGAACTGCAGCTGCTGCTGTCACTTAAGGGGAGGGGGCCCGGGGCCCCCACTGGGCCCTTCCATCATACTTTGGCCTGGGTAATTTGTACCCCCTACCCCTTTCTCTCAGCACCCCTGATAATACCACACAGTAATGCCCCTTACACATGACACACATTATTAATGTCCTTATAACCATAATGCCCCTTACACATTATGCCAACCTTTCTTAATGCCTTTCATACACATAATGACACACATAATGCCCCTTACACATATTTTGCACATTATTAATGCCCTTATACACATGACACACATAAAGCCCATTACACATATGTCGCACATTATTAATGCCCTTAAACACATGACACACATAATGCCCCTTACACATAAGCTGAACACTATTGCACAACCAACCCACCTGCAGACAGCACTCGCACAGCCGCTAACACTGTGACCTCTGCTTGGATACAGATGTTTCCTCATACATCTTGCCTCAATAAGCCATGCAGCTCCTGGCCAGTTCTGCTAACGTTGGGTGCCTTTTTTGCTGAAAATTCGTCTTATTTGCATTGTTATGACCAGCACACACAAGGAGCTTCCGATGATTAAAATATTATGCGGCATGCCTATATTCTGTGTGCGACCGTGGCTGTACCTGCATACGGAATGCTATGTTACAGTGATTTCCATGAATACACTATTTCATATGCAGATACAGCCTCACTCACACACAGAATATAGGCATGCTGCATATCATTTTAATCAGCAGAAGCTGCTGGTGCCCCTAGGAATTCCAAATGCCCTAGGCAATTGCCTAGTTTGCCTATGTCTAAGGCCGGCTCTGGTGCTGATGTTCCAAGAGTTGTTCAACGTAGATGTCATTGCAGAAAGTTTATTAATTGTAAATTATATTGTGTATAAATAAAGCTTTGTTAAACTTTTCTTTAAACTGGTACAAGATACTATCCTGGTCATTACACATTCCTCACCCAAACATGCATGATGAGGGAGGGGGTCATTAATGAGATTGAGTGTACACACTAGAAGATAACGTGAACAATATCTTTTAACATTAAAGATTTGTGATACTCCTAAGGAGTGCACTAGATAGAAAAGTGGTTTTGGAATTTCTCTGATTAAATAAATAATTCTTACTGTATACATCTGATAAAGGCCCAATGATTTCCCGAATAGTAATGTTCATAATGGCTATTAAGTTGGGCCAATTATTCGACTCCTATTACATTTGTATAGAACAATGAGGGTTGGGAGTTTCTCGGCCTCTCCCAGTGGTCCGACGCCGCTACTCATGAGGAAGGTCACTGCCTGGACCTTGTTTTCACCAGGCTATGCTCAGTCTCTGATTTTACTAACACTCCCTTCCCTCTCTCTGATCACAATCTCATAACCCTCTCGCTCTCCTCCATTACCCCAAGCTCACTGACACAGAAATCATGCATGCCTACTCTAACCCGCAGAAATACTAAAGCTATAAATTTTCCACAACTTACCACCTCCCTGCAACAACAGCTCTCACTAATTTCTACACTTACCTCTCCTGACTCTGCTGTTTCCCACCTCTACCAGACTCTTAAAACAGCCATTGATGAAGTGGCTCCAGCTACCCACTATACCCCACGTAGGCTTAGATGCCAACCATGGCACTCCAAAGCAACAAGACAACTATGAAATCAGTCACGTAAATTAGAACGCCAATGGTGTAAATCTCGTAATATGACTGATTTCCTCACATATAAGACTAGCTACTACTCCTACTGCAATGCTTTGGACACTGCCAAACAAACATACTACCAATCTCTCATCTCTTCTCATGCCACCAACCCTAAGCAACTTTTTAACACCTTCAAGTCTCTTCTGTACCCTCCCCCTCCTCCCCCACCGGCTACCATCAGTGCACAAGAACTTGCCTCCTACTTTAAGGACAAGATTGACAACATCCGAGATGAAATGGTATGCTCTTCTACTACCTCTAACCCGCTCTCTTCCCTACCTGAACCCTCTGGCACTTTCTCTTCATTTGAGCCCACAAATGAAAAGGAAGTATCTGCACTCTTCTTATCCTCCTACTCTACTACCTCTCCTCTTGATCCTATACCTGCACAAGTTATAAAAAATCTATCTCCTGTGCTTATTCCAACCTTAACTAACATCTGCAATCTCTCTCTTGCTACTGGTACTTTTCCATCTCTGCTCAAACATGCAGTGATTACTCCTATTCTAAAAAAACAGAATTCTGACCCTAACTCTCTCTCTAACTATCGTCCTATCTCTCAGCTCCCATGCCTCTCTAAGCTACTGGAGAGACTTGTCTACTCTCGCATCACAAACTTTCTTAACTCTCACACCCTATTAGACCCGCTTCAGTCAGGCTTCCGCTCTCAACACTCCACTGAGACAGCACTGACTAAAGTGGTGAATGATCTGGTAACTGCTAAGGCTAAAGGCCATTACTCACTACTTATTCTTCTAGATCTATCTGCTGCATTTGACACTGTGGATCACACTCTTCTTGTGGAAACACTACACTCCCTAGGTCTTAATGATACAGCCCTTTCCTGGTTCACATCTTACCTATCTGATCGCTCTTTCAGCATTCGCTTCTCTGACTCTACTTCCTCTTCACTACCTCTGTCAGTCGGAGTTCCGCAAGGCTCAGTCTTAGGTCCACTGCTGTTCTCCATCTATACTTCCTCTCTTGGCAAACTAATAAGCTCTTTCGGATTTCAGTATCACTTATATGCGGATGATACTCAAATCTATCTATCAACCCCAGACTTGTCACCAGTGGTTTTGGGCCGAGTTTCAGAATGTCTCTCTGCCATCTCATCTTGGATGTCTTCCCGCCAACTCAAACTCAATATTTCAAAAACAGAATTACTTATATTCTCGCCAACTAAGAACAGTTACCATCCTGATATCTCCATCACTGTTGACAACTCGACCATCTACCCTACCCCACAAGCTCGTTGCTTAGGGGTCATCCTCGACTCTGACCTGTCCTTTCTTCCCCACATTCAATCTGTCTCCAAATCATGTTACATGCATCTAAAGAACATATCCAAAATACGACCGTATCTCACACAAGACACTACTAAATCTCTTATACATGCACTCATTATATCCCGCATTGATTATTGCAATAGTCTCCTGACTGGTCTTCCCAAGAACAGACTCTCACCACTACAATCCATTTTAAATGCTGCTGCTAGGCTGATCTTCCTTGCAAGACGCTCATCATCTGCTGATCCGCTCTGCCAGTCCCTCCATTGGTTACCTGTATCTTACCGTATTCAATACAAAACACTTCTACTAACTTATAAAGCTATTAATCATACTGCACCAGCATATATCTCTCTACTTATCACAAAATATCTCCCATCTCGACCACTCCGCTCTGCACAAGATCTGCGTCTCTCTTCTGCACGGATCACCAGCTTCCATTCACTATTACAGGACTTTCATCGGGCTGCTCCCATCCTATGGAATGCCCTTCCACGCACAATAAGACTCTCCAATAGCCTCCAAACATTCAAGCGTTCCCTGAAAACTCACCTCTTCAGGCAAGCCTATAATGTTTAAGTTCTACATGCATAACCCTCTGAGGCACTTATGTATTATATAGCTACCCTTCTGGACTTGTAACTTGGTGGGACTGCTATGGTATTACTGGTGCCTGTCCTTGTGTTTCCCCCTATATCCCTATAGATTGTAAGCTTGCAGCAGGGCCCTCCTACCTCCAAGTCTGTATGTTGTTACCCAGTTTGTTTTATCACTGTCTACTATTGTAAAGCGCAACGGAATCTGCTGCGCTATATAAGAACCTGTAAATAAATAAATAAATAAATAAATTATTGTATATAAAACACAACTCAGGTAAATGAACCAGGTGAGTGTAACTGAAACCACCTTAGCAGTGTAACAAGCTGTGGAGAACAGATTAAGGTGATCAAATGTCACACACTGTTCTACGGACATTGGGAGTTATTCTGATTCACTCTGAAAGACACAATCACTCTCTAATGGACAAGACCATGTGCACTGCAGGTGGGGCTGATGTAACATGTGCAGAGAGAATTTAAGTGGGGATTGTACTTCAAACTGATATCTATATTACAGTGTAAAAATAAAGCAGCCAATAATAACCCTGCACAGAACCAATAAGACATAGAAACATAGAATTTGACGGCAGATAAGAACCACTTGGCCCATCTAGTCTGCCCCTTTTTTAAACATGTTACCTCAAACCATATTTCTATTTTCTTTGTAAGGATATCAATATGCTTATCCCAAGCATGTTTAAATTGTACTACTGTATTTGCGTCTACCACCTCTGATGGTAGGCTATTCCACTTATCTACTACTCTTTCTGTGAAGTAATTCTTCCTCACATTTCCCCTGAATCTTCCTCCCTCTAGTTTCAGTGCATGTCCTTGTGTTCTGTTGCTCCTCTTCCTGTGAAGAATGTCTCCCACCCGTACCTTGTTAGAAACTCTTGATATATTTGAAAGTTTCTATCATGTCCCCCCTTTCCCTTCTCTGCTCTAAAGTATACATATTAAGATTTTTTAGTCTTTCCTGGTACGTTTTGTGATGTAGGCCATGCACCATTTTAGTTGCCCTTCTTTGTACAGTCTCTAATGTATTTATATCCTTCTGGAGATATGGCCTCCAGAACTGAACACAATACTCTAGGTGAGGTCGTACCAATGACCTATACAGTGGCATTATTACTTCGTTCTTTCTACTGCTGATACCTCTCCCTATGCAACCAAGCATCTAACTTGCCTTCTTCATTGCTTTGTTACATTGCCTACCTGCTTTTAAGTCCCCTGAAATAGTGACACCTACTGTAGATCCCTCTCTTCCTCAGTAGTTTCCATTATAGTGCCATTTATGCTTTATTTAGTCTTTGGATTTCTGAGACCCAAGTGCATGATTTTGCATTTTTTTGGCATTAAACTGTAGTTGCCATGCTCTTGACCATTCCTCTAATTTACCTAGATCCTCAATCATTTGTTTTACCCCTCCTGGTGTGTCTAACTTGTTGCATACCTTTGTGTCATCTGCAAAAAGGCACATTTTACCCTCAATTCCATTTGCAATATCACCAATAAAGATATTAAAAAGCACTGGTCCAAGTACAGATCCCTGGGGTACTCCACTTGTAACCTTTCCCTCCTTTGACTGCACTCTGTTTACTACAACTCTCTGTTTTCTGTCCTGCAACCACGCTCTTATCCATTCAACTATCTTAGAATCCAATCCCAAGCTTTCAAGTTTATTTAACAGTCTGCGATGTGGGACAGTGTCAAAAACTTTACCAAAGTCTAGATAAGCTTCATCTACAGCCCCACCTTGAACTATTACTTTAGTCACCGAGTGAAAAAAGTCAATACGATTTGTTTGACATGATCTTCCCCCAGTAAACCCATGCTGTTTTGGATCCTGTAAATTGCTGGTTTCGAGATATTCTACAACTCTTTGTTTTAAGAGTGTTTCCATCAATTTCCCTCCCTACTACTGATGTAAGGCTCACTGGTCGATAGTTGCTTACCTCTTCCTTGCTTCCACTTTTGTGCAGTGGGACTACATTCGCTGTTTTCCAGTCCTCTGGGATTACTCCAGTAGCTAGTGACTGGTTAAATAATTCTGTTATTGGTTTTACCAGCTCCCCTTTAAGCTCTTTTAGTATCCTTGGATGTATCCCATCTGGCCCCATTGATTTATCCACATGTTACATCAGCCCCACCTGCAGTGCATATGGTTTTGTCCATTAAAGAGTGATTGATCCTTTCCAAGTGAATCAGAATAACCCCCAATGTGAAAGAAGAGAAAGCTGACACCAGATATCCTCAATTGTTTGCTTATACGTGATTTCCCTTTGTAATGATAGAATAAATATGGTTTACTTGCTGATGTATTAACAGAATACAGAATATATTATACATATGATTTACTAACTGATGTTACCCAAGTTAATGGCCTGCATCCGGCCCGCTAGTAATGCATATCACTGCAGGCCACCTATACACAACCTACAGCTTATGGATTATGTAATATTCACTGAAACCACATTCATTCTCCCAAACTCTCAGGGGTAAATTTACTAAAAATTTCAAAATAAAAATAGGTCTTGCTGCCGATAACAACCAATCAGATTCTGTCCCTCATTCTCTATGATGATGCAATAAATAAATGATAGAAAGAAACTGGTTGTTGTTATGGGCAACATCACATCTTTTCATTTTTAAAAGCTTTAGTAAAATTTAGGAAAATTACCCCTCACCGGGGTAAATGTACTAAAATCAAATGGCTACCAATGAGGCAATATTGGTCAGTTGCCCATTTTCAGAAATTTACTAAACACATAAAAAAACAGAGTTTGCTCAAATACATATAAAAATCATTGAGACTCCCAGGGTGACACTAAATAGGATGCGATTTTCCGACTGTTGCGAATTTGGTAAAATTCGCCTGTTTTGTGTAATTTGCAAATTTAATAGGAAGCGATTTGTGGTATAAATCACACATTTTGCCAGTGAATTCGCACATTTTGGCATGTCGGATAATTTTCTTAATCCAAATCACATCCAGAAGTTTTTCCATTATAAAGTATACAATTAGCAAATGTAATAGTGTGCGATTTGTGCTAAACGTTACCAAAATCCGCAAACACAATAGACCAGTTTCAGACTGGCAGATTTGAAAGAAAAATGCACAGATCAGTGAGATCTGTTGGCCCTGTTGGACCGGTCCTGGTTCCAAAAATACGGGGACAAAAATAATGTTATCCCCAGTATTTTGGATGCAGATCCGGGCTCCAACAGCCAGCGGTGTCATGACACTGCTGGTAGAAACTTTTTATACAAGGTCCCCTGGTCGTACCATCAGCTGGTCAGCCCTGGACAGGGTCCGTGGGGGAGATAGAACACCCATTAAAAGGAGTCCCCCATCCAGGGCTTAAGTCTGGCTCTGTCCCCTGGGTCCCAGGGTGGTGGATGCCAGGCTGATGTGTGTAAAAAATATATTAAAAAACATTTCTTAGTAGAGGAGAACTACAGGACCCAGCATGGGGATCATTAATGTTCCCACTGAGTCTCGTAGTTCATCTGTAAAATAATAAGGAGACACACACAATGTGTACGTTTATTAAACACCCCTTTAACACTTTAAAATCAATCACAGATACATGCCTGGTCCAACGCTGTAATTTCTCCCACTGCTCACTTGGTACTGACAGGCTGCTGCTGCTGTAGTGGAGATGAAGACCGTGTACCATCACAGGGTCCCAGTCTCCACTATAGAACAGCAAGCTTACTCGATGCCTGTCATTAGTGAGTGAGCAGTGGGAAAGATTACATAACACCCCAACCCGGGGCGGTTTATGCTTTGAGGGGAGGGGGCTCCATGCTGGTTTTTTGTTTTTTTTGCACACTTTATTTTGGACAAAACCATGCACACATGTCAAACCAGCCAGCCTGGACTTTATTTCTTTATTTATTTCTTCAATGAGAAAACATCTTAATGCGATTTTGAATGTGCAATTTTTTTGGTCATGGCTTAAAGAGCAGATTTTCACCACAAATCGCACTCTACTACTTTATTTCCAATAACTGTGGGATTTTAGCTGTTTTTGACCAAAAAAATCTCAAATTACTAAAAATAACACCCTAGTACAGCATCTCCTTTCTTAAATCCTCCCTCTTTCAATGTTAAAGAAAATGTTATTAATCATTCCCTATCTCCTGAACATATTTAAAAAAGTCTAATTGACATCTTTGGGACTTTTAAATAAAATTATAATACTAATATGGACTATACCTTTTACCCTCCAAGATATCGGAAAGGTTATTGCAGAAAAAACTATATCCAACATTGATTGATGGTTTTTAAACGCAGTAAAGGGAGAAATATCCATAATTCCAAATCCACAGACTAAAGAAACAACATATACAATTTGCTAAAAATTGGTACAATACTCTTAATAACTACAGTATGAAAAACTGAATTTAAGAATATTTTGAAATAAAAAATATTTAACATAATTATATGTTAGAAATTATATAATTTTATAAATATTTCAAAATTTTCTTACATTCTTATGCTAGGTTTTAAAATTATATATATATATATATATATATATATATATATATACACAAGTCCATAGCAGCGCGGCACTCAGATCGGTAGAAATAAGGCAAAAGACTCAATCTGCTGTCTTATCAATGTTTCATTTCTCTACGGAAATATCGTCAGGATAACAAAAGTAAAATTAATTTAGCTCACCTTATACCATCACCCTGAAGTCAGTCTCGGGTGACGCCCGCCATCGTACCTGCACGGACTGTCCACGCTGGCTGTCTCACTGTAGTGACGTCAGCTCCACGTTCTCTCCCGCAGCTCCGTATTGGTCAGGCAACCCGAGTTGCGACTCCCGATTGTTACCATGGGGACGTGTACATACAAGAAATACAATATACATGAAGGGGTCAAATACATATATAACAAGTCACGCTGTAGCGAAATGGCAATTACATGTTCAGAGACACATTATTGTGGGGTAAATGCTGATGTCAGTATCATAAACCAATTAAAGAAATGTTTTCATTTAGTCCCTTTGGGGATAGGACATCTAAGCGGTGGATCCACTGTGACTCGCAGCTTATTAATGCTGCGTTTCTATTTCCACCTCTTTTGGTTTTGGCAACATGATCTATAATGCGATAGCGAATACTAATGAGGTTATGTCTAGCCTGGACAAAATGTTTAGCTACTGGCTGCTCACTATCTCCGATCTCCAAAGCTGTTTTAATGGAAGATCTGTGAGCAGCCATTCGCTCCTTAAATTTTCTGGCGGTCTTACCTATGTAGGCAAGACCACATGGGCAGATGATTTGGTATACCACATGGGTGCTTTCACAGGTAAGATGATATTTTATTTTATATTCATTACCATTGTGGGGATGAAAGAATTTACCCCCACTAATCAAATATTTGCATGTCACACATGAGCACTTAAAGCACCCTGGTTGTTTGATTGACAAACATTTTTTGGGGGGTACACCAATGTTGGCTATATCTGACTTAACCAACAGATCTCTTAAGTTTATGCCTCTCTTGAAGCTAGGCATGATCCTAGTTGTTTGTAATTTGAGGTCTCTATCTGAACTAATAATGGGCCATTGTTTTTTTACTGTTTGTATTATTTGATCAGATTTATCATTGTATTTACATACCCAGGGCATGATATTATCAATGTTTTTAATCTGTTTATTCTGTTCTGACAAAAGTACTTCTCTGTTGAGCTTTAATACTTTATTTTTAGTTTTTATCAAATTTCTTAGATTATAACCTCGGGCAATGAACTGATCTATTAAGGCATCAATTTGAGTCTCTGCTGTTACTCTGTCACTGTAGATTCTAAAAAGTCTAATCATTTGTGAATAATTAGACTGTTTTTACATTTTCTGGGATGACAGCTGGACTTGTGTAAAAACGTATTTCTATCCGTCTCTTTTGTTAAAACAGTGGTAGTGATTGCTGACTTGTCCATTGTAATTCTGATATCAAGATAGTCTACTGTTTGCTGATGCATCTTATACGTTAATTTCACCGGGCTATCACTGGAGTTATGATTCTGTATGATGGTTTCCAGTTCATCCTTGGTGCAAGTCCAAAAGAAAATCAGATCGTCGATGAATCTTGTGAAAAATAAAATATTGCTAAAGATGGATTCTTGAGAGTTAAATATATTATCTTCCACATCAAACATATATATGTTCGCATATGTAGGGGCCACTGGGGACCCCATTGCGCAGCCGCGTGTTTGAAGAAAAAACTGATCATCGAATAAGAATTTTTTTTTGTCAAGAATTGTACAATTATGTTAATATAGTCTGGATCACGATTGGCAGTTTGTAACAATCTCCGGATTGCCCTTAGACCATCTTGATGTGGTATTATCGTGTAAAGACTAATTACATCAATCGTCACTAAACAGGTATTTTCGGGTATAGGTCCCAAATTTTGAAGTTTGCGTAGTAGCGTATTAGTGTCCAATGAATAATGCGGATGATCTTGAATCAGGGGTTGTAGAATGGAATCAAGAAGTACAGAAGTGGGTTGAAAAAGGGAACCCCGGGCCGATATTATTGGTCGAACCGGGGGAAGGGGGGGGGGCCCTTATGTACTTTGGGTACTGTATAGATCAACGGGACCAGTGGAAATTGTGGGATCATTATTTCAAAGGTGCTCTCAGAGATGATAGAGGCATCCTTAGCCCAGAGTAGTATCTCACGCAGCTCTTTGGTATATCCCACAGTAGGATCAGCTCTTAATTGTCAGCGCAGGCGGGTTCTGTGTTCCTGGCTGTGACCGTGGTGGACCAGTGGAGGGCGCTGGAGAGCCAAAGGCAGAGGGTTTGATGTAGGACATACACGGGGAGATCAGGGCACAGCGAACCAGAGAGTTGACGGAGACCAGGAACAGGGGCGCGGAGTCTAACCTGCCAGCGGTATTCACCAGGGAGCCCCGCAAGGAACTTTGGACTTAGCTGCGTCTGACAGGCAGGTCGCGGCCCCCTGCCCTGGTCCTCTGGACGCAGGCAAGGGAGATGATACTGGAAGTAATAATGAAGAAGGGAAGGCAATCTGGAAACTGCGGAGGATTGCACAGGATGTCGACAACTGAGGTAGACTGTGGTGCCGACAATGGTGCCGACGGCTGGTAGATGGCTCAGGTATATGCTGGAGCAATAGGACGTAGGTGGCAAAGTCTCTATAGAGCACAGCAGCTGAATGTCGACGCTGGTGTCGACGGAGCCAGTCGCTAGTTCAGGACAAGATGGAGAATGTCGCTGAAAGGCTTGGAAGCCAATGGTGGTAATGGCGAGGCACCTGTACTCGACTGCAGAGGTGGAAAGGCAGGAGTCTTCTGGAGATGGATAACCCAGGAAGGTATAGCGGGTGCAGGTAACGCTGGAGAGAATCACAGGGGAGCCTGGAGATCTCGGAGTCTTGGGAACTTCTCTGTCACAGGAGAATACTGAGAGCAGGTAAGCAATTGTTCAAGACAAGGAAGGAAGGCCGCAGGCCGGCTTTATCCCCCTTGCTTGTCTGTGATTGGCTGCCAGCTGCAGCACCAATCAATGCTGGAGAAAGGAGCACACACCTTGATCCAGGTACAGGTGTGTGGGTCAGAGGTGACGTGGATGCGCAGCAGGGATTGGTCTGGAGAATCAGCTGACCTGAGAGTGTCATGGCGGCCCCCATGCTGCCCGGGAACGGCGTGCGCTTGGCAGGGAACTATGGCAACAAGCCGTGGGGACACAGGGGACATCGCGCCACACATCAGAGACCATGCGGATGACAGGCCTCTCACGCAGTACGGACCATCGAGATGGTAAGGAGCGATGTTTCCGATGGTGGGATCTGCGGTTTGTGACAGTACCCCCTCCTTTTAGGGTGGGCACCGAACACCCTTTGGGCTTGGAAGGATGTTCCTGATGGAACTTTTCTCTTAGACGAGGAGCATGAACGTCTTCAGCATTAGTCCAACTTCTCTCCTCAGGACCATATCCCTTCCAGTCAATGAGATACTGAAGGCGACCATAACGATGGCGAGAGTCCACGATCTTTTTTATCTCAAACTCAACTCCTCGCTCAGTTCTGACTTGTGGTGATACCGGGGACGAAGACTGGAAGCGATTAAGAATTAGAGGTCGTAGCAAAGAGATATGAAAGGAGTTGGGAATGCGCAAAGACTTGGGTAATTTTATTTTGTATGCTACCGGGTTGATCTTCTGTTCGACAACATATGGACCTATGAATCGGGGTGCAAATTTCATCGAGGGGACCCTCAGTCGTAGGTTTCGGGTAGAAAGCCATACTTTGTCACCAGGACGGAATTCTGGTACTGCACGCCTCTTACGATCTGCAAAGAACTTGTAACGAACCGAAGCTTTTTTCAGATTGAAGTGCACTTTTTTCCAAATCTGTGAAAAGTGTCTCAGGGCTGCGGTAGCTGCTGGCACTTCGATGGTTGCTAATGCCTCGAAGGTGGGTGGCCTGGGATGTTGGCCATAAACAATGAAGAAGGGGGAGTGACCTGTGGATGAATGGTACCTGTAGTTATGGGCAAACTCAGCCCAATGGAGTAGCTTGGACCAATCATCCTGGGAAGATGAGATGTACAGCCGTAGGAATGTCTCGAGGTCCTGATTGACTCTTTCTGTCTGGCCATTGGACTGCGGATGATAAGCAGATGAAAACTTCAATTTAATTTGAAGGGCTGAAGACAGGGCTCTCCAAAAGCGTGCCACAAATTGCACTCCTAGGTCAGAGACGATTTCTGTAGGCAGGCCATGGCTTTTGAAGATGTGCTGCACGAATAACTGCGCCAAGGTAGGAGCGGAGGGTAACCCGGAGAGAGGTATGAATCGTGCCATCTTCGAAAAACGGTCAACTACCACCCAGACGGTGTTGTATTCTTGGGACTTGGGTAACTCTGTGATGAAGTCCATTGAAATGTGCGTCCATGGACGCGTTGGGATAGATAAGGGGCAAAGTTTTCCAGCAGGAATTTGACGAGGGGTTTTATGCTGGGTACAGACAGTACACGATGCCACAAAGTCTTTGACGTCTTTTCTCATCTGGGGCCACCAGTAAGAACGTTGGAGGATTTCAAAAGTGCCCTGAACGCCAGGGTGTCCGGAGAATAAGGACTTGTGAGCCCAGGACAGCAGTCTTGGGCGGAGCTCAGGGGGTACAAGAGTTTTGCCAGGAGGAGGTACCGGAGAAAGTTGCGTGGGAGCAAATGCGATGGGGTCAATGATGGGATGATTCTCGGGTACTAGAGGATCCTCTTCCATGGAGCGAGATAAGGCATCGGCCTTTACATTTTGAGAACCGGGACGGTACAAGATCTTGAAAGAAAATCTGGAAAAGAATAAAGACCACCGGGCCTGACGAGGATTCATACACTGAGCCGACTGCAAGTATAGGAGATTTTTATGATCGGTGTATATGATGACTGGAAACTTGGCGCCTTCCAGGAGATACCTCCATTCTTCGAGTGCTAATTTAATAGCCAGTAACTCCTGGTCGCCTATGGAATAATTTCTCTCTGCTGGTAAGAATTTGCGTGAGAAAAAACCACAGGGATGCTGTTTCCCATCCTCGGATGTCTGAGACAGTACTGCACCTACCCCTATGTTGGAGGCATCGACTTCTAGAGAAAAAGGTCGTTCCATATCAGGCTGGGACAGGATGGGTGCAGAGATGAATGACTGTTTCAGCAACTGGAATGCCGACAAGGCCTCTGGGGACCAGACAGACGGGTTGCTACCCTTGCGGGTGAGAGCTGTAATAGGAGCAATCAGAGTGGAGAAACCCCGGATGAATTTTCGATAATAGTTGGCGAAGCCAATAAAGCGTTGTACGGCTTTCAATGTAGTGGGTTGAGACCATCCAGTGATGGCTTCCAATTTCTCGGGGTCCATGCTCAATTGTGACCCGGAAATTAGGTATCCTAGAAATGGGACTGAGGGTACCTCAAATGTGCATTTGGAGATCTTGCCGTAGAGTCGATTTTTTCTGAGACGGAGGAGAACCTCTTTGACTTGGGAACGGTGTGAATGTAAGTCTCTGGAGAATATTAGAATGTCATCCAAATAGACCACAAGACAGACGTACAGCATGTCCCGGAAGACCTCATTCACAAATTGTTGAAAAACAGCTGGGGCATTGCAGAGGCTGAAGGGCATCACTATATACTCGTAGTGACCATCCCTCGTATTGAATGCAGTCTTCCACTCATCACCCTTGCGGATCCGTATCAAGTTGTATGCCCCACGGAGGTCCAGCTTGGTGAAGACGGTAGCACCTTTCACTCGATCGAATAATTCTGTGATCAAGGGGAGCGGATAGCTGTTTTTGACTGTGATGTTATTTAACCCTCTGTAATCAATACAAGGTCGCAGACCACCATCTTTTTTTTTTTTACAAAAAAGAATCCTGCGCCCGCTGGGGACTTTGAGGGCCTGATGAAGCCTTTCTGTAAGTTCTCACGAATATATGTAGACATGGCTTGAGTCTCAGGGACCGATAGGGGGTATGTACGTCCCTTGGGAGGAGTCTTTCCAGGGAGGAGGTCAATTGGACAATCCCACTGACGGTGGGGCGGCAGTGTGTCGGCTGATTGTTCACAGAACACATCAGCAAAGTCTCTGTAAACTTCGGGGAGACCAGGCACAGAGGTGGCCACGGCAGAGCGCACAGGTATCACAGGGTTAATGCAATGCTGATGACAATGATGACTCCATTGCTCTAATTGTAAAAGCAACCAGTTGATGGTGGGGTTGTGGAGCCTGAGCCAAGGAAGGCCCAATACAATATCATAAGATGCTTTAGGAATGACAAAAAATTTAATGTGCTCTTGATGTAATGTGCCCACTTTCAGCAGAACCGGTTCGGTACTGGCACGTACCTCACTGCCCGGAATTTTACTGCCATCCACTGCTGTGACAATGAGATGAGGATGTAGAGGCATCACTGGAATTTGTAACTTGGTAACAAGATGTTGAGAAATGAAATTTCCTGCCGACCCGGAGTCGACCAAGGCGGAGCTTGATTTGAGTCCAGCAGGGGTCTCTAAGGACACTGGAAGGGTAAAGTCAGTACAGGGAGGAGACTTTGAGACATGACCTAACCTAACTCCTCCGTTACAGGTTAGGCCCTGGAGTTTCCCGACTGCTCGGGACAATCATTGATGAAGTGACTGGGAGCAGCACAGTAAATGCAGTTTGTTGCGCTGTCGACGGGAACGCTCCTCAGGAGTCAGGCGTGATCTACCTATTTGCATTGTCTCTTCACTCGCAGGGGACTCTGAGCGTACTCGAGGAGTAAACTTGGGAATTAACTTCTTTTGTTTCTCTAGACCTCTTTCTCTGAGGCGGAGCTCAATCTTTACACACAGGGAGATTAAGTCTTCCAAGGAATCAGGAAGATCGCGGGTGGCCAGTTCGTCTTTAATGCGGTCTGATACCCCTAGCCAGAACGCGGCTGTCAGGGCTTCGTTATTCCATTGTAACTCAGAGGCCAAAGTCTGGAACTGGATCACATATTGTCCCATGGATCGGGACCCTTGTTTGACCCGTAGTAAATCTGTGGATGCTGAAGTAGAACGTCCAGGTACATCAAATATACGGCGGAAAGTCTGTAAGAATTTGCCATAGTCTGACAACAGGGGATCAGATCTCTTCCATAACGGTGATACCCAATTGAGGGCGGAGCCAGTTAGCAAAGAAACCATGTAGGCTATCTTAATTCTGGCGGTAGGGAAATTGTGTGGAAGAAGTTCAAACTGGATCTGACACTGGTTGATAAACCCCCGGCAGAGTTTTGGATCGCCGTCATATTTGCTGGGAACAGGTAGCTGGAGACGGGAAGGTAGAGCAGCGGGTGGATATAGATTCCCCTGGGTAGTTGACACAGGAGTCGGCAATGACTGCTGCAATGTGTCCAAGCGATTGGATACTTCTTGAAGGAATTTTATCACTCGCTGCTGCGTGGCTTCTTGAGTCTCTATTCGGGCGGTAACATTTTGAATGACCGCTGGTCCCACACTGGGGTCTTGAGCCGAGTCCATCGGTCTTGAACAAACTGTCAGCGCAGGCGGGTTCTGTGTTCCCGGCTGTGACCGTGGTGGACCAGTGGAGGGCGCTGGAGAGCCAAAGGCAGAGGGTTTGATGTAGGACATACACAGGGAGATCAGGGCACAGCGAACCAGAGAGTTGACGGAGACCAGGAACAGGGGCGCGGAGTCTAACCTGCCAGCGGTATTCACCAGGGAGCCCCGCAAGGAACTTTGGACTTAGCTGCGTCTGACAGGCAGGTCGCGGCCCCCTGCCCTGGTCCTCTGGACGCAGGCAAGGGAGATGATACTGGAAGTAATAATGAAGAAGGGAAGGCAATCTGGAAACTGCGGAGGATTGCACAGGATGTCGACAACTGAGGTAGACTGTGGTGCCGACAATGGTGCCGACGGCTGGTAGATGGCTCAGGTATATGCTGGAGCAATAGGACGTAGGTGGCAAAGTCTCTATAGAGCACAGCAGCTGAATGTCGACGCTGGTGTCGACGGAGCCAGTCGCTAGTTCAGGACAAGATGGAGAATGTCGCTGAAAGGCTTGGAAGCCAATGGTGGTAATGGCGAGGCACCTGTACTCGACTGCAGAGGTGGAAAGGCAGGAGTCTTCTGGAGATGGATAACCCAGGAAGGTATAGCGGGTGCAGGTAACGCTGGAGAGAATCACAGGGGAGCCTGGAGATCTCGGAGTCTTGGGAACTTCTCTGTCACAGGAGAATACTGAGAGCAGGTAAGCAATTGTTCAAGACAAGGAAGGAAGGCCGCAGGCCGGCTTTATCCCCCTTGCTTGTCTGTGATTGGCTGCCAGCTGCAGCACCAATCAATGCTGGAGAAAGGAGCACACACCTTGATCCAGGTACAGGTGTGTGGGTCAGAGGTGACGTGGATGCGCAGCAGGGATTGGTCTGGAGAATCAGCTGACCTGAGAGTGTCATGGCGGCCCCCATGCTGCCCGGGAACGGCGTGCGCTTGGCAGGGAACTATGGCAACGAGCCGTGGGGACACAGGGGACATCGCGCCACACATCAGAGACCATGCGGATGACAGGCCTCTCACGCAGTACGGACCATCGAGATGGTAAGGAGCGATGTTTCCGATGGTGGGATCTGCGGTTTGTGACATTAATTTGATGTATACTCCTGGTTCGCTTAATTGTTTTTGGATCTCTTGGCGATAGTCTGTGATGTCTTGTAGGACTATCGCTCCCCCTTTATCCGCGGGACGTACTATCAGTGATTTGTTGTCACGAAGATTGTTTAACGCCTGGTATTCCAATTTGGATAAATTATTGTGGGTAGTCTTTGTAATCGATGTAGTCTCTTTGACACCCTGGTCAATCATACGGATAAATGATTTGATACTCGAGTTATTTGTTAACGGGTCAAATGTTGAAGGTTCTTTAAACTGTAACAATTTCGATGGAATATCACTCTTAACAGTAGTTTCTTGTTTGCTGGCGAAATATTCTTTTAATTTCAATTTTCTTTGTAGTTGCTGTTTTTCTGACTGCCATTGTAAATCATCAAATCTCTGTGATGGTACAAATGATAAGCCTTTTGTCAACAGGGATTTTTCCGCTGTAGTCAATTCATGGCTGGATAAATTTATGATTATTTCGTTTTGGAGGTCACAGGAGGTTTTTTTTGTGCCGGGTCTGTCGCTTCCACTGGCCCTCCGGGTTGGCCGTTTTTTGGCTGCCCACGAGTGTGAGTGACTATACTCAATGGCGCAGTGGGTCCACGGCGTATATTTAAGGACTCTGGAACTGCACTCACCATAGGCATTAGAGCAAGTTGAATAAAACATTTATTTTAGATCACCATAGCAGTCGACGTTTCAATCCACCACAGGGATCTTTGTCAAGACAAGATATGTCACATTCAAGGACAAGCAGCACCAGGCAGTGTACATGTGCAGTGTCTAGAGCGGCTATTTATGGTATTACTGGGGTAATTGGGAAACACACCCACTTCCTGTAGGTAAAAAGAAGTGTAGCAAAAAAGTAATTTAGGGAACCAAAGAGAGCACAAAAACTCCCTTAATCGGAAGATATGCCCGCAGATAGCACCAGAAATAAATATGAGTCAACTCACCCTAATGAAAGGGACCTAAATCGTTATCAGCAATCACGCTCCATGAAAACCGCAAGTGTCATGTGTTCCACCGCTGTGGAATGCATGAATAGCCGGAAATTGCGCATCCGAATAGGCATCACTAAACTCAAGAAGTCTAGTGTGCACCACATATTCTGGATGCATAAAGGTAACTAATGCATTTTTAACCAGTGACAAACCCGAAAGTAACATGCGTTCCACCGATGTGGAACGCATGTATAGCTGAAGAATAGCGCTACCGCAAAAGGGGGGGTATTTTTCTAGGTGTCACCTAGTTGCCAACATTTCACCATATGGTATAACTGTGAGGCTACTATTAACCCCGCAGTATGTGGCCAAACAAAATATTTTAAAGAGTGAGACAGCCAAAAATATGCACCAACACGTTGCAACCATAAGACTCGAGGAGGGGGGCCTCCAGAGAAAGCATGGGTCTTTCCCACCTACCTGGGGGGCAGGGAGGGCCACTCAATTTTGGGATGCTCTCTGACATTCCAGAATGTTAGGCAAGTGGGCATTAAGGGGTTGGAAAATGGTTATTGGTGGCAGTATGGGGGGGGGGGCAGTAGGTAGTAGGTTGAAGTTTTGCCTTGGGTGCTGAGAAGCCTTACACCGGCCCTGGCAAGAAGACATCCAAGATGAGATGGCAGAGAGACATTTAGAGACTCCCACCAACCAAGAACAGTTACCATCCTGATATCTCCAAAACTGTTGACAACTTGACAATCTACCCTACCACGCAAGCTCATTGCCTTGGGGTCATCCTCGAGTCTGAACTGTCCTTTCTTCCCCACATTCAATCTGTCTCCAAATCATGTTACATGCATCTAAAAAACATATCCAAAATACGACCGAATCTCACACAAGACACTACTAAATCTCTTATCCATGCACTCATTATATCCCGCATTGATTATTGCAATAGTCTCCTAACTGGTCTTTCCAAGAACAGACTCTCGCCACTGCAATCCATTATAAATGCTGCTGCTAGGCTGATCTTCCTTGCAAGATGCTCATTGTCTGCTGATCCACTCTGCCAGTCCCTCCATTGGTTACCTGTATCTTACCGTATTCAATATAAAACACTTGCATATAAAGCTATTAACCATACTGCACCAGCCTATATCTCTTTACTTATCACAAAATATCTCCCATCTCGAACACTGCGCTCTGCACAAGATCTGCGTCTCTCTTCTGCACAGATCACTAGCTCACATTCACTGTTACAGGACTTTCATCGGGCTGCTTCCATCCTATGGAATGCCCTTCCATGCACAATAAGACTCTCCGCTACCCTCCAAACTTTCAAGCGTTCCCTGAAAAGTCATCTCTTCAGGCAAGCCTATCATATTTAAGTTCCACAAGTATAACCCTCTGAGGCACTTATGTATCATATAGCTCCCCTTCTGGACTTGCAACTTGGTGGGACAGGTACTGTATTCTATTTCTGGTGCCTGTCCTTGTGTTTCCCTCCTATGTCCCTATAGATTGTAAACCTGCAGCAGGGCCCTCCTACCTCCAAGTCTGTCTGTTGTTACCCAGTTTGTTTTATCACTGTCTACTATTGTAAAGTGCAATGGAATCTGCTGCGCTATAAAAGAAACTGTAAATAAATAAAAAAGAAAGAAGCAATGGCTAGGGTTAAAAAGTGTTACATAAGTGAAAATACTAGTACAGAGAATGAGACATACTGTAGCCGGTCAGATTTCCCAGCGCACAGCCGCACTCATTTGCACCACTAATAGTGTTTTAAGATTTTTCTGCTGATAAATTCTAATAGTGGCTAAAGGAGACAGAGAGAGGGCGAGGGAGAGAGAGAGAGGGGGAGAGAGAGAGAGAGAGAGAGCAAGAGAAATGTGATCACTTGTGGCATATACAGTAGATTTACTAAGGATTCCTAACCATAGGTGCCGATTTATGTTTTTGCTGGTGGGTAGCTTCGGTACTTGTGTACTATCACGGCACCCATCGCATCGCAGACCATATCGCATGCGATGCGATGTGACGCGATATCGGCCGATGTTGTACAATGGTATACAATTTTAAAATTGTATGCCATTGTATATGGCATACAATGCCATACAATTCGATGGGATGCGATTATAAATTGTATAAGCACCCTAATGGGTGCTTACAATGCTTAAATGCACCCCCACGCCACCCCTCCAGTATAAACGTGAACCCGAAGCATGGCGAGCGCAGCGGTACGCGTCCTTCGACCTTTTCATACCCCCAATATCCACGTCGGCGTGGAGTTGATTTTATAAAGTGTGGCAAGCGCAGCGAGCCACCGAGCCCGAAGCTTGGCGAGCGGACGCGGATACCTTCACAGGTATCCGCGTCCCCTCGCGGGCTTCACAGGTATCCGCTTCCCCTCGCGGGGTTCGCTGCGCTCACCACGCTTCCGGCTCGGCACTTTATAAAATCAACTCCACGCCGACGTGGATAGTGGGGGTATGAAAAGGTCGTAGGACGCGTACCGCTGCCCCTTGTGGGCTCGCTGCGCTGGCCACGCTTTGGGTTCACGTTTATACTGGTGGGATGGCGTGGGGGTGCATTTAAGCATTGTAAGCACCCATTAGGGTGCTTATACAATTTAATATTGTATATGCGTTAAAACCGCATCGCACCGCATGCCATCGGGTGTATGGCATGCGATGCGATTAAAAAATCGGGCGACTAATTATCGGGGCGCCGTGCTAGTACACAAGTACCATGGCTTCATGGGGAAGGAGTGTGGCCACAAAATAATACCAATTTATATTATGGAGCATAGTTGTCTCCAATATTCAAATTACGGCAACAGAGTTCCACATACATAAATGCCCCCAAAGTGCAGGTACATAAATGCCCCCACAGTGCAGCTACATAAATGCCCCCACAGTGCAGGTACATTAATTCCCCCAAAGTGCAGGTACATAAATTTCCCCCACAGTGCAGGTACTCCGTGGACAGAATACACTCTTCCCGGCATACTGTTTCCCAGGTGGCGGGTCTGGCAATGTGGGTGCTGCAGCTGCAATTGAGCAAGTTAATATGGCGGCACAGCAGCGGGACTTGGGCCCTCATCAATTTCCATGGGTGCTCGGGCCCTTGAGCACCCACAGAATCAGCACCTATGTTCCTAACCCTCCCTGCTTGCGGTCTAACCTTACCCCCCCCCCCCCCTCGACATATATTTTTGAGAACCTCTGAAACATGGGGAATAAAATGTGTCATTGTTATTTAAAAATTCTTCCAACAACCCAAAATCATACTGCTACTGTAGGTTACATTAATATTGATAGAAAAATGGAGCCACTGAATCCCCTCGTTAACATTGCAGTAGATATGTCACGAAGACAAAGACCCTTGCAAATAAAAGTCAGTGGGAACTGAATTTTATCTGTAAGTGCCGGGACGAAGAAGGGGCAGGCAGCTGACATCTTGTGACGTCAGCCACCCACCCTCGCAAGACATCGTCCCATCAGTGTATCCATGGGAACATCCAGCATTTTCATAGGGATGCCCGTAAACACTGGGTGTTCCCATGGGCGATCCCTGTACCCTCCGCCATCTGCCCCGGCCCACTCCGAGCCAAATAGTGTCAACAAAAATGTTCTTCCTATGCAAAATTATTTTATATAAAGCTTATATTGAATTTTTCATTCACCATTAATAATCTGTCCACAAACAAGAAAATATTAATGAGTTACTGAATTAATCTTCAAAAACATTTCTCCAATTATTGTCCTCTCTCAAGACTACTTACCTCGCACACAAGAGAGTGAGTCTTAATGAAGTCTCTCCAGATTAACCGGATCACGTAAGGTGTCACTGAGAATATAAAAGAGGTGACGGTAAACATTGCAGAATATTTGTCAAACATCTACGTGTGCTGTGTGAGTTTACCCAGGTGATGCAACATATTCCGAATGGGTTAACATTTAATATGGTGGCTTTCTTCTGTTTTTTAATAGTTTAATTCTTCAACGAACAAGATGTGTACAGTAAAACATTAGTAACAGGATACTTAAGGAAACCTTTTTAGAGGCAGGATAAAGCAGACCTAACCATCAATAGTTAGACTGACTTGGGCACAATACTGTATATAAAGGTAGGTGTCCAATACATTCTGTAAATTATTTTTGTTAACTTTTTAAATAACTTTTGTAAATAACACATTTTACATATTGTAAAATAGTGGCAACTTCTGAATATTTTTATTAACTCTTCATTTATCAAAGTTGAGTGTAAATCGTGGTTTTGATTTCATTTTTTAGGAATGCAGCTGGTGAGTTCTATAATTATGTCATAGACACGGGATTGTTGTCTGTTTTTAGTGTAGACATAAGTGTTCTTCCAGCATCTATTTTGTGGCATGTTATATTCAAAAACCTCACTGATATAAACAATTCTGTACAGATACTGTAGATTTGCAGCTTTGTATAGGTACATTAGATATGCTGACTGCTTACAATGCATCTTGTATTTTTTTCCCTGATCATTTTTCAGTACATTAATCAGTAATTATTTGTTTATATATAGGCAAGTAAATGATTATGTTATCTTTTATAGAGTTGTGGTGTGTTGGTGAATTTCTCATATTTTCTAAAAACAACCTAATATTTTTAGTATATCCGATGTGTTAAACATATTTTTTCTTGTATGGGTTTTGCCCAAGAACTTTACCAATCAGTAAAAATAATGGGGCAGATGTATTAAGCCTGGCGAAGAGATAAAGTGGAGATAAAGTGGAAGGAGATAACGCACCAGTCAATCAACTCCCAACTGTCATATTTCAAACACAGCTGATTGGCTGGTGCGTTATCTCCTTCCACTTTATCTCCACTTTATCTCTTCGCCAGGCTTAATACATCTGCCCCAATGTCTCAAGGATATTTAACGTATATACTCAAAAAATAGCCATGTATACCATTAATACATTTTATCCATTTATCTTTTTTGATCTATATAAAAACACATTAAATATCCTGTATTTTTTTCTATTCGATTTTGCTTTTATAAGCAAAATCGAGTCGTCATCAAATGGAAATGAAATGCATTTGTTCCTTATGCGCAGTGCTGCGACATCGTAATTGAATAGAAATTTAGACTGTGCAGGCTAGACTATATAGTACAGATTTGTACTATATAGTCTAAATCGAATGTGTACACTAGGGCGGAGTGAAAAAACTGAAATTGAGAAATTCAAAATCGACTAGTGTGGGAAAGTTGTGACTTCAGCTGAATAAGAAACGTGCAAAAGCTTTTTGATCTGAGTCAACATCTTCTGTTCTGGCAAGAGGCCTGAAGTTTCACCTTTTTGGTGAAAATGACGAAAACTGAAAATGCTCCGATCTAGTTAAAATTATGTCATGATGTCTTAGAGTGGTTTATTAATATACTTTAGCTTAGTAAAAGATAGTACGAGCTTGTCCTAGTGCAAAGTGACTGACTTTTGGTGGGAGAAAAAATCCCTGATAAATGACCCATTTTCATGGTTTCAATTGTGAATATGGTGTTTTCTCCGGAAGGTGTTTTTTCGCATCTAATGTTTAGTTATATTCAAAATGATGCATTAAACAGTTTACACTGTTACTAATACTTATTGTAACAGTTACTATTTTTCAATAACAGATTGCAACAGTTATTTCTTATTAGCAAGATCTGACAACCAGACACTCTTATTAATAAGACACAATGGGGCAGATGTATGAAAGATCGTTATGGGGGAGAAGGGGTATCAGCGCACATTATGTGCACTGATGCCTCTTCTCCCCCATGTATGATGTAGCCAGCGTGCGGAAAAGGACTGCAGTGCAGCATTTTTTACCCATTTTGAGAACAATTTTTTGTCTTATCAATAAGAGTGTCTGGTTGTCAGATCTTGCTAATAAGAAATAACTGTTGCAGTCTGTTATTGAAAAACAGTAACTGCTACAATAAGTATTACAAGTAATAGTGTAAACTGTTTAATGTATCATTTTAAATATCACTAAACATTAGATGTTTTTGTTTATTACATCCTAATACATTTCAACGTATTTAACTGTTAATATATTGGCTTATCTTTAGCATAACTATATGCCGTAATGCAGCCATTTCATGTTCCCAGCATTGGGGATGCAAACTGTTTTTCAGACTGTTTTTCAAACAAATAAACTGCCACAAGTAAAGACAATAAACAGAAGTGTTTTAAATCCTGCACTTAAAGAACAGAGTGTAATGCATTGTTACTGAACTTACTGGAGCATTCAGTAAAGAGTTTGGTGGACATTAGAAGACACATATTCTATTAAAGGCAAACAAAAGGGATTTACCCTGTTTTTTTTTCCACCAAGTTCCTTTTCCTGATCACATCAATTACAGAGCATCCTCCCCCCCCCCCCCCCCCCCCAAAAAAAAAAAAAAATGTTCCGGAGAAAACACCATATTCACAATTGAAACCATGAAAATGGGTCATTTATCATGTTTTCTCTCGCCAAAGTCAGTCACTTTGCACTAGGACAAGCTCGTACTATCTTTTACTAAGCTAAAGTATATTAATAAACCACTCTAAGACATCATGACATAATTTTAACTAGATCGGAGCATTTTCAGTTTTCGTCATTTTCACCAAAAAAGTGAAACTTCAGGCCTCTTGCCAGAACAGAAGATGTTGACTTAGATCAAAAAGTTTTTGCACGTTTCTTATTCAGCTGAAGTCACAACTTTCCCACACTAGCCGATTTTGAATTTCTCAATTTCAGTTTTTTCACTCCGCCCTAGTGTACACGGCTCCGTGCGATTCAATCCTGATTTGATCGTGATTGGAAAACAGTAAATTGCACTGTGGATACATGATATTATTGTGTCCAATTCTATATCCTTCTTCTTCTAAAAAGCTCATCAGTCTCAGCTGCAGGAGGAAAAAGTTCTTCATGAATGATACTCTGCAATAAATCCAACTTCTGTTCTAATAACAATCACAATCAGATGTTAACAGTTTGATTTAATGTAAAAAGTTGCATTGAGAAAAGTGTTGGTAAGCTTTTTTGTTGAACTTTTGTTTCTTTCAGACAATTTTAATAGCTAGACTAAATAGGTTCCTAAGACGCTTTCAGGCTGTGGTCAGGCTTTTTGTTGTCACATTGTAATAAAGCTGTAGATGGTGGGTTCAGAATATTGATGGATTTCGATTGAACCATTAGGCTATGGATGTTACGGAGTTTGCTTCAGCCGGTGAATGTCTGTTCTTATGTGAAGATCTTGCATAGCTTCAGACATGTTCAACGTAATAAATTTGGGTTCAATGTGTTTTGTTAAATATGACAATGTTGACCGTCATATCCATAACTATAGTGTTGACAGGTACACCACGTTGACAAGTTGTCTATGTTGACAATCACAATTATTGATTTGCAAAATGCCAACAATAACTAAATATGGACACTCTCAAATTGTCCACATCCAAAATGTAGCAGGAACGTTATGTGAACACTCCATTTTAACCCTAATTGTAAAAGTCACATTTCCAGAATTTTAACATTTAGCAGAGGTGTCAATCTTTCGAACCACAAACATTGATATTGTAGATGTTAATGACACAGTGGGTATTATTTTTAGTGAGTTTATTGATTTTTCAAGTAGTATATGTTTCTTTTGTGACTGTAGGGCAGATGTACAGATTTTGTCAGGCTTAGCTTACCCCTGATGCGGAATTATGGGTGCAGCAAGCTGTGTCCTGCTGCGTCTATTCACACCCATGATCGTACATTCACTGTACACTTATGGGATTTTCTTAATCACCTGGCTTAGTCTTACAGTGTATCACACTTTTTGCCATGACATAAAAAACTTTGTTTGAGAAATGCACTTTGCTAATAATTATTTAAACCAACTTATAAATTAATCGGAGACTATAAAACATTATATAGAAAATAAAACTACACTACAGTCTTGGGCAAACTCACAATATTGAGTCTAGCATAAACTTTTCCATGTAGAGTTGATCAAAGAAAGTTGATCAACATATGATAGTACCATGATAGGATGAGTTATCACTGGTTGTGGCACCTTACAGTATGTTTCTAATTCAGGATTTGCTCACATATGCTGCTCACAAATCCAAAGATCAATATCTCTTACGTCTTTATCCTGGGATTTCCAAACCTTCACAGCTTTAATAGCCTCTTCTTCTTGCTTCTACTAATTATTTTCTGTGTCACCATATGCGGCAATGTTATTATCATTTCTTTAGTGTCAATGAGCAAAACTCTTCACTCTCCAATGTATTTCTTCATCACACTGATATCTCTACAGGATATCCTGATGGCCATGGACATTCTCCCCAACTTGCTTGACATTGTCTTGCATGAAGGTGGAACCATTTCTTTTGTTGCCTGTATTTCACAGTTTTATGTGTTTGCTGTATCAGAGACATCAGAGTGTCTCATCTTCATGGTGATGTCATATGACCGTTATCTGGCTATCTGTAACCCACTACGATATCATGCTATCATCAACAAAGCATTTTGTGGAAAATGCGCAATTTCAGCTTGGTCATTAAGTGCTTTGTTTATAGGATTACTTGTCATACATTTATGCGAGTTAGACTTGTGTGGACCAAGTCTTATTGACCATTTCTTCTGTGATTTCAATCCTATTACAGAACTTTCTTGTTCAGATACTTCTCTTATTCAAATACAGGGAGCTTTGTTTGGCCTCATGTTTATCACATTCCCATTTACAATGATCATTGTTTCCTATGTGTACATCATCACCACCATCCTAAACATCCGCTCCATCAGCGGGAGACAGAAAGCCTTCTCCACCTGCAGCTCTCACCTGACTGTTGTGTGTATATTTTTTGGGACCCTCTTTTCTGTATATGTGGTTCCAACCAAAGGACATTTATTGGCTACCAGTAAGATATTATCGCTGCTGTACACTGTGGTTATACCATTGGTTAATCCATTCATATACAGCCTGCGGAACAAAGACTTCAAGAGCGCGTTTTTAAAATGGAAACTGAATTTCAATTAATTTTATTTGATTACAACTCACATTAAAAATATAGTGACACACACAAATATATAGGGTAGATTGTTTTTATATTGCAAACTATTTGTTTATCAATTTGTTTTACATGTGAAATTAATATCATGTGACATACGTTGTGGGGCATCTGCATAATCTACATAGAGTAAGCTCAGTCCTTGTCCAAATAATTAAATATTAAGCCCTTCAGTACGGAGAGTTTTCTACCATGGGCCTTATTCTGGTTCACTCTCATAGGCAAATTCCTTCTCAAATGGACAAAACCATGTGCACTGCAGGGGGGGCAGATGTAACATGTGCAGAGAGAGTTAGATTTGGGTGAGTTATTTTGTTTCTGTGCAGGGAAAATACTGACTGCTTTATTTCTACACTGTAATATAGATCTAACTTTGAAGAAAAAACCCACATAAATCTAATTATATCTGCACATGTTAAATCTACCCCACCTGCAAAGCACATTGTTTTGTCCATTTGAGAAAGAATTTGCCTTTGAGATTGAACCAGAATAAGGCCCCATAATAAGGCTTAACCATTTTTTGTAGTTTCCACTCTGCACTTTAGAAGCTCAAAATAACAGATTTCATCATTCAACAACGACTCAAATTATTGGGTCCATATTTTATGTTACATTTTTAGAAACTGTAGGTTAGTGCATGCTCACATACACAAATTGTTCATAAGAATTTGACTAGATGAACAACAACAGTGAACTGGTTTTTGAATGTTTATATTAAATAATTATCATTTTATTGCACTCTAAGCATGTCATTTTAGATTTATTTCATACACACCATGTACCACAAAGTGCTTTTCTTCATTGCACTCAGAATCAACTTTATTGGCCATGTATACTCGAGTATACTAGGAATTTTTTCTGGATATCAGTACAGCTACAAGCAGGGAACACAAGGGGAGGCGTGACATACAAAGACATTTCAACTGTTTATCATACATACAGTGGATGATCTAGATGACTCAGTTTAGCATTAGTTTGCAGTACATTGTTCAATTGGTGAATTGCTATCGGAAAGAAGCTTCTTGCGGTTCTGGATGACTTGGCAGGGATCGACCTGAAGCGTCTACGCGATGGGAGAATGTCAAATAGGTAGTGACCAGGGTGAAGCTTGTCTGCTGCGATCTTCACCGCACGTTTCTTGACCCTGGCTGAGTACAGTTCCTGTACAGGGGGAGGTCAGCCATGGTATTTTTGTCAAAGCAATAGCATCCCTGCAACTCACTACTCTCTATGTATACTGAATCTGACTCTGTATATTCGACTCAGTTATCTGCTCCACCTTATTAACACTCATGAGCTTTTTCTTAGATTTATACTTTGACAGTTAAATCAACAACCTGTTACCATAAAACAAAATTCAAGAACGTGCAACTATATCTCTCTCTCCTGGTTCTATTAGCTCATTACATCTTATCCTGACCCAAACTATTTGCCCCTCTCACATTTACCCAATTAAAAGATATTTAGAAATCTAAATATCCTCATACAATCAGGTCTCCCACCACCCTTCAAATCAGTAAAATGTGCCTTATGGAATGCATGTTCTTTTTGTAGCAAATGAACATCCATCCATGACATCTTCATATCTAACGATTTCAATTTGCTGGCTATAATAGAAACACGATTCCCACAACACATCAAAGCATCCCCTGTTGCACTGACAAATGGTCTGGTCTCTACTTCACACACAAATCCAGACTTGGTAACAGTAAAGGTGGTGGAGTTGGAGTATTGCTATCCCAATCTTTTACATACACAGTTCTACTACAGATTCCATCACTCAAATCCATTTCATTTAAAGTACATTCTATCAGGATATATGCTCATTTCTCGCTGTGTGTTGCAGCTACAGATGGCGCCGGGCTTGTCTTTGCTGGGGATGGCGGAGGACTCGCCACCCGCCATCCCCCGCCCCTCGCCATCTGTATGTCGGAAGGGGACGCGCGTGCACGAGGTGCACGCGCGTCCCGTTCCGACGGTGCCTTTCCCCGGGTCCCCGCCGGCTTCCCCGGGTCCCCGCCGGTCCACACCGCCCCCCCGCAGCCCCCCGCAGCCCTGCCCGTCTCCCTGAAGCTGGAGACGGGCAGGACTGCACCCGCCGCGCCGCCTCGCCGCCCGGCTATTGAGACGCTCGTGCGTGGGAGACGCACGAGCGTCTCATTCAGCCAGAGCGCCAGATTGCTGGCGGATCGCCAGGGACACGGTCCTGGCGCTCCGCCAGCAATAATAAGGCCCGCTCTATCTGTATCTACCTTTCACCTGTGCAACCCACACAACTTCTGGAAGATTTCTCTGCCTGGCTCCCTTACTTTTAATTCTCTGACATCTCCACCATCATCATTAGTGCTTTAAATATTGCTATTTAGAATCCTGACTCTGCTGCTCATGCCTCCAAATTAACCTCCTTTTTCAGCCTTTCCCAATGGAATTACTAATCTACTCATCAGGAGAACCACTGCCTTTATCCTGCATACACAAGAGTATACCATGTTTCTGAATTTGACACCACCAGTTTCCCTCTCCCAGATCACAACCTTATCAACTGCATTCTCTCCTTCATGACTTGAGACTCAATGTCACAAAAATCTTTAAATCCTTCTTACACTTATAACACAATTAATTTTCAGGAACTTTACACATCTCCGCAACTTCTTTAACTGACTTCTGTATTATCTTCTCCTAGGATTGCTGTATCACATGTGAATCACACTCTAGAACTAGCTCTTGATGAAGTAGCTTCAGCTACCCATCACACCCCACGTAGGCCTACATGTCACACTTGGCACTGTAAATTAACAAGACACCTTAAAACTTTTACATAAAAATTGTCAGTGGCATAAATCTTGTACTCCAATTGCTTCCAACAGAACGTGAGTAACTGTTCTTATCAGTTTAACACCCTATAAGCCCCCTAAATAAAATAGGCCCCAAAAAGCGTATAATGGCAAAAGAGGTGCAAGATAGAATTGCCACTGGGCCCAACAACAATAAAAGAAGCAATGATAAAAATAAATAGTGCATCATTTATATTATTTAATTTCATAACAAACAGCGATCCATATAATAAACTCATTGCTCAGCTCTGTTAATTATTACCACTTGTCTCTAAATACATTGCCTAATGAGTGGAGGGGAGGGGGGTAATTAGGTGGCAGATGGATAAGAGTTCTCCCACCTCTCTAGGACTAATTGTACCCCTGGGTTGGAGATGTATACCTGTTCAGAAATCGGGGGCTTCCTTCCTAATCATACGTGACAGTTTAACACCCAATAAGACCCCTATCTGGCTTGATCGTGTTTACGATGTGTAGCCAAGGAGCAGTGGGTGTTTCATGCAGCACTAACTTGTTCTGAGAGTGACTTCCGGTTCCGGCATGAAGCAGCGAGCAGCTTCCTTCCACGGCACTGTCTCCCGCCCCGCACTAAACACCGCTCACGCTGTCAACTTTAAGGAGAAACCAATCCCGGGCACCTGCCAGTCCCCTGAAGCCATGGATAAATTTCTTGGCTCCCCTCCGGAAGCGATGACTCCTCCGGCGCCGCAGCAGCAATGGCAGGAGATGCGCAAGGGGGAACACAACATGGTGCTGAACGCTGACACCGCCCAGGGAACACCAGCTCACAAAAGAGCAATAACAGGTGCCAGCACTGGTTTAGAAAGCATAGCTAGCAGAGCGGGTGCATTTCCTTTGTCTTATGAAGACTTAGCCAAAGCAATACAAACCACAATGCAGCCTTTGCTGCAAAAAGCGGTGACAGACATCACCACTGAAATAGCCAAACTTACAGAATGCGTCACCACAGCTGAAAGCCGCATAGGGCAAAATACCGATGACATTGCCATATTGCAAAAAGCTGTACATACACTACACATAGATAATAAACGCCTAATTGAAGGTCTGGAGAATGCAGAAAATAGAGCAAGATGAAATAATCTTAGAATCTCAGGGTTACCAGAAACCATTAAAGGTCCGCAACTGGAGCACTTTATAAGAAATACACTCCCTGCCCTTCTACAGATTTCCTCACAGTGCACTGACATTGTGATTGAAAGGGTGCACAGACTGGGGCCGTTTAATGCACAAACGCAGACCAGACCACGAGTGGTAATCTTTAGAGTGCTAAACTTTCTTCACAGACAGGCTATTTGGACGGCGTCATACATTAAATGTTTTTCAAGATTACTCAATGGAATTATCTAAAGCTAGACGCTCTTTTGTCCCGATATGCTCTTCTCTTGCTAAGGTGAATCGCAAGTTTTACTTAATGTACCCAGCATGTCTGAGAATTTTCTCTGGCAATAGCTTCCATGATTTTAAATCTCCTAATGAAGCCAAGGAGTTTCTTGCAAAGGAGGACCAACATTGTGAAGGTGCCAACATTGCAGATGATCCAAATGGGTGATAATATAACTAGACATAAATTTAACCTGGCCTTATGCGGCAGACGGCCTCTTGTTGGACTTGTATGTATGGAGTATTAGTGCCACAGCATCCTGGACCGCATGTTCACTTAACGGGTCCGGAGGCATGGGTGGTGTGGGCGCCTTCTCCGGGCTCAGGGGCGGCTGCAGCTGGTCTGGGGCAGCGTGCAGGGGTGTCCGGGTCCAGGTGCTGGGTTTCCTGCCAGCGACAGAAGTTTCCCTGCTGCGCCAACGGGGACAGGAAGCGGGACTCTGTCGGGCTGGCGGGTGCGCGCTCACTAGGTCCGCACGCGCTGCTCATGTGCACTTTTAAAGGTACAGGCAGGAAATTAGGGGATTTGCCTGCAGGTATATAAGGAAGTCCCTGACAGGTAAATTCCGCCAGAGTATACAGTAGGTTCACATTGCCTACTCCAGCGTTCTGATACTGTGCCCTTCTGATCGTTACCGACCCGTGCTATTCCTGACTACTCTAACAAGAATCCCTGTGTACCCACTACAGTGGTTCACTGTGTACTGACCCGGCCTGAACTAACCTTCCGATTGTCCGACCTCCGATATTGTGTTTCACCGAATGTTACCAACCTGGCTTGCCTCTGACTACTCTTTGCTGCATTCCTTTGGTACTGCATTGCCCTTCTGGTTCCGACACGGCTAGACGACAACGTCCATATTCACCCAGCACTTCCACTCACTAGGGAAACCTATCCAGGGGGCCATGACCGACATGTCGGGAGCCGCAGAAGCCCAAATCCCCCTTGGAGGGGTCACTGGCAGAAGACCCCCGGCACGGTTAGACTCCATGCCCCTGTGATAGGTCAAGCCAATTCCCGAGTGGTAGTGTATCCAAGTTTGTGACAGAATACTCCGGCCCATTTGAATATGGACCCAGCAAGTGGCCCATCTCCTAAGGAGCTCCTGTCCAGGGTGGAAAAGCAGGACCAGGTTCAAATTATGCAGTGCATTTAAACCCTGATGCAGCGTGTTGAGATGCCGCCACCTCCACCTCCGCCAGCACCGTTGCCTCCAGCAGTTGTCGTTGGTGCACCTTCCCTTCGCATTCCTAACCCGGCCAAGTTTGACGGCAACCCGAAAGAATGTCGAGTTCAGTTTCAGACACTAGCCTCCGAGGTAGGGTGGAATGAAGAAGCCTTATTAGCCACTTTCACACAGGGTCTTTTAAAAAAGATCAAAGATGAATTGGCGTCTTCTAGAGCCTACCGCTTCCTTGGATGATCTTATTTTCTTGTGCACTCAGATAGACTTACGCCACCGAGAGAGGGAAAAAAGAAAAGGAGCAACCCCAAAAGTATAGTTTCAAATTGGCTCCTCGATTTGTTCCTCCAGGGTCCAGCTCCGCTTCTGCACCGGTTACGGCTACCAGCCAACAGTTAGAGGAACCCATGCAGATCGGGAAATCCCATCTTCCATTCGCTGAAAGAGAACAGAGGTTGAAGAATCACCTGTGCCTGTACTGCAGAGAATCTGTCCTTCTCTCCAACTGTCCCAAGCGTCTGGGAAACGACAAAGCCTAACTGACTGCAGGGGTGTCAGCCTAGGCACAGTGTTACATACCCCATCTCGAGTCTCTGCAGCAGGCTCAAGGTCAAAGTTCCCCAGTTGCTTTCAAAGCCTTTCTGGATTCGGGTGCGATGGTAATTTTATCACGATCCAGACAGTCAAGCACTGGGGGATTCCATTCCAGGCTTTAACCAATCCCTTACATATTGTAGGGGTGGATGGTAACAGACTGCCGCTATCAAGCATACACTCCAGCACCAGCCCGGTAGTCTTGAGAGTAGGAGCCCTTCACCAGGAGGCTCTCTCTTTCTTCGTGCTTCCTTCTGCTGAAAATCCGATTATTCTGGGATTACCCTGGTTGCAGATGCATTCACCCATCCTAGATTGGAAGAACCCCCAAATACTAGCATGAGGAAAGGAATGTCATGGTCGGTGTATTTCCAAAATTGAACGTCTTCATTGTTCCTTGTCTTTTACCAAGGTGGATTCCGATGTTAAGCTTCCAGCACCTTATCTACCCTTCTTGGATGTCTTCAGTAAAAAAAGAGGTGGAAAAATTGCCAGTCCATAGAGACTGGGACTGTGCTATTGATTTAATTCCTGGAAAGTCACCTACTCGTGGTCGGGTATTCCTGTTGTCCTTAGCAGAGTCTCAAGCGGTGCCCGAGTACATCAAGGACAATTTGGAGAGGGGCTTCATCAGAGAGTCCAAGTCACCTGCGGGTGCGGGCCTATTTTTTGTCAAGAAAAATGATGGCGGACTCAGGCCTTGCATTGACTACAGGGGCCTTAATGCTATTACTATTAAGGATCACTTCCCTCTTCCTTTAATCTCAGAACTTTTCGACAGGATCAATGGAAGACTGCTTTTAATACATGAGATGGGGATTTCGAATACCTGGTAATGCCATTTGGGTTAAATAATGCCCCGGCGGTCTTTCAAAGATTCATGAACTCTATCTTTCAAGACTTTTTGAATAAATTCATGGTGGTCTACCTTGACGACATATTCTTTTTTCTGAGAATCTTCAGGCACATCGAGGTCATGTCGGTGAGGTGTTGGCTCGTCTTCGCAAATACCAGTTACACTGCAAGCTAGAAAAGTGCACTTTTGAACAGCTGGAGATGCCTTTTCTGGGTTACATCGTCACGAGTACAGAGCTACGCATGGATCCGCAAAAGTTGTCGACAATTTCTGATTGGCCTCAAACAGTGGGCTTGAAAGCCATCCAATGGTTCTTAGGGTTCTGTAATTTTTACAGACAGTTCATCAAAAATTATTCCTCAGTGGTGGCTCCTATAACCAAGCTTACCCATAAGGGAGAGAATACTAAAGAGTGGCCTTTAGAAGCCAAACAAGCTTTTCTTTTACTCAAGCAACTCTTTGTGTCCGCTCCGATCTTGAGGCGCCCTGATCTGGACAAAACTTTTTTTCTAGAGGTAGATGCCTCATCAGTAGGTGTCGGAGCAGTTCTTTCTAAAAAAGATGATACCAATAAGTGGTATTCTTGTGGCTTCTTTTCCAAGAAATTTCAACCAGCAGAACGCAATTATGCAGTTGGAGACATAGAATTGTTGGTCATTAAATTAGCTTTGCAAGAATGGCGGCACGTTCTGGAGGGCGCGAAATTTCCAGTGACAGTCTATACAGACCATAGGAATCTATTATATCTTAAAACTGCGAACTGTCTCAATTATCGACAAGCAAGGTGGTCTTTATTTTTTGATCGATTTAATCTGGTCCTAACGTATTTTGGTGACAAGAATATCAAAGCAGACACTCTCTCTCTCGTCTTTGCCCAAGCCTCGTCTGAAGAATTGAATGAGCAGAAGCCCATCTTAAAGTCATCCTGTTTTATTGCTTCTTCCAAGAGAGTCAAGGTTCCGCCCGGAAAAACGTTTGTGCCTTCCAGATCAAGGACCAGTGTCATGTGTTGGTTTCATTCTTCCCGTTTCTCAGGGTGCTAACAAGACTTTGGAGGTTATCTGCCGGACCTATTGGAGGCCATCGATAAGATCAGATGTCAAAAATTTTGTCGCTGCCTGTAACATCTGTGCTCAACATAAGTCTTCCACGCAGGATTCAGCTGGGTTACTCCATCCTCTTCCCATCCCAAATCACCCTTGGGAGGACATCTCTATGGATTTCATCTCAGAGCGTCCACCCAGTCAAGGCTACAACACTATATGGGTGGTGGTGGACCATTTTTCCAAAGCCGCGCACTTTATTCCATTAAAGGGCCTTCCATCAGCTCCTAAGTTAGCCGAAGTCTTCATTAATGAGATCTTCAGACTTCACTGCTTTCCACAAAGCATTTTTTCAGATAGAGGAGTTCAGTTTACGTTGAGGTTTTGGCGATCCTTATGTTCATCTTTCAACGTTAAACTTACTGAAACTTCTCCTTAGCCTATCATCCCTAAAGTAATAGACAAACCGAGAGGGTCAATCAAGATCTAGAGAAATTCCTCATAGTCTATGTCTCGGCTAATCAAAATGATTGGGCGTCTCTACTTCCATGGGCAGAATTTGCTCATAATAACCTGTTCCACGAGTCTACTAGCCACTCTCCATTTTTTATCCAAAATGGGTTTCACCCTAATTTACCAGAAATTTTCTCCAAAACCAGTAGCACACTTATGGCAGTCCAACATGCGGTCAAAAGATTCATGGACATTTGGTTGGACGTTAGAAAGAAACTTGGAAGATCTTCGGAACGCTACAGATGCTTTGCTAATTACAAGAGGAGAGTCACGCCTCAATTCAAGCCTGGAGATAGGGTTTGGCTCTCTACCAAGCATCCACGGCTAAGGGTACCATCTATGAAGCTTGCTCAGAGATTCATTGGGCCTTTTAGCATTCTTCAGATAATTAATCCGGTGGCAATGAGACTCAAACTTCCAAGATCATTAAGGATTCCTATTGTTTTCCATGTCTCTCTCCTTAAACCGATGATTATAAACAAGTTTTCCAACACCAGGCATCCTCCCTCGCCCCTTCCTGTAGATGGTCACGAAGAATATAAAATCAAACAAATTCTCGATTCCAGGGTTTCCAGGGGAGTAGATCAGTTCCTGATTGGAAGGGATTTGGTCCTGAAGAAAGCTTCGGAAGTCCATGCTCCACAGTTATTGCAGGAATTCCATTGGAAACATCCCAGCAAACCCTTCATAGGGTGTTTGGTGCCCACCCCTAGGGGAGGGGATAATGTCACAGCCTCCCGGAACGCAGTGGTCACTTACCAGGTCCGGGAGCGTGGGTGGTGCGGGCGCCTTCTCGGGGCTCAGGGGCGGCTGCCGTGGGTCTGGGGCAGCATGCAGGGGTGTCCGGGTGCTGGGTTCCCTGCCGGCAGCAGAAGTTTACCTGCTGCGCCGACGGGGACAGGAAGCAGGACTCTGACGGGCAGGCGGGTGTGCGCTCACTAGGGGCGCGCGTGCCGCTCTCGTGCACTTTTAAAGGTACAGGCAGGAAATTAGGGATATAAGGAAGTCCCTGACAGGTAAATTCTGCCAGAGTATAGGTTCACATTGCCTACTCCAGCATTCTGATACTGTGTCCTTCTGATCGTTACTGTCCCGTGCTATTCCTGGCTACTCTAACTTTAATCCCTGTGTACCCACTACCGTGCTTCACTGTGTACTGACCCTGCCTGAACTGACCTTCCGATTGTCCGACCTCCGATATTGTGTTTCACCAATTGTTACCGACCCGGCTTGCCTCTGACTACTTTTTGCTGCATTCCTTCGGTACCGCACTGCCCTTCTGGTTCCGACCCGGCTAGACGACCATGTCCATATTCACCCAGCACTTCCACTCACTAGGGAAACCTATCCAGGGGGCTGCGACCGACGTGTCGGGAGCCACAGAAGCCCAAATCCCACTTGGAGGGGTCACTGGCAGAAGACCGCCGGCACGGTTAGACTCCACGCCCCTGTGATAGGTCAAGCCAATTCCTGAGTGGTAGTGTACCCAAGTTTGTGACAATTAGTCTTTCTCCTTGTTTCTACACTGAGTTGAAACAATAACTTTTACATTAGAGAAGGTTAACCGAAAGTCGTTCAGTTTCTATTTAAATTGCTTTTTGAAGATATAAGTTGACTCACTTATACATATATATGTTCCTAACCTGGTGTAATGGGGAGGAGGTGGTAGAATGGAGCCTTGCCATTTCCTATTTATTGTGTTAGTGACAAGCTAGTATGTGTTCCTTTGTGACACACATGCCATTTTCATATCGGAAGTACACCGTAATTCAAAATGTAGCTGCTCATCGGTTGTTTTGTGTAATTTCAATGTTAATTTGTGTCTTGTTCCCTCATGTACCTTCCAACCCCCTCCCATACCCATCCTACATATTTAGCGTCAAAAGTATTATTAATAACTTTAATCTCATGCCGATTAAATTAGGTTAATTGAATATTAGGGGGATACATACCCCAGCAAAGAGGCGGAAACTGCTTACATATTTAAATAAACATAACATAGATCTCATTTGTTTACAAGAGACCTATTTACTAGCCCCTGAGGTTAAAAAACTGCAGATGATGGGATGGACGGCCTTAGGTTCAGCGTCTTATAACTCCAAGTCCTGTGGAGTTGCCATTTTAGCTAGAAAAATTATCGATATCCAGGTGGTGTCGGCTTGCTCGGATCCAGGGGGTAGATACCTTATACTGGATATTGTAATGGAAGGTGTCTCATTAAAATTATGTAACATATATGCTCCAAACCAATATAGCAAGTCTTTTTTCACTAGACTATTGGCAAGATTGCACACATATGATCCCACTAAACTAATTGTATGCAGAGATTTAAATCTTATATCTTCCCCTGTTCTGGATAAATCCCCCCTTCAAAAAAACTAACTACACTTCCAAGAATTGGAGTACCATACTTATTGAGTTCACTTAACTTAATAGATACCTGGGGAGCCCATAATCCCATGGAAAGGGAATTTACTTGCCTTTCGATTGGCTAAAACTCATGGTCCAGGATCGACTATATCTTAGTTGCGGAACCTTTATTTTCTAAAACTACCTCTCCCTCCATTTCCCCTCCTATATTATCAGATCATGGCCTACTTACTATTACATTAACATTTAAACAGTCTGCATCTAATAAACCCCACTGGAGATTCCCATTCCACCTAGCGCAATCACAAGACCTTTGCAATAGACTCACCGAAGTGTGGAAAAATTTCCAAACAGAAAACATTGAATATAAAAAAGAAAAGCCAGATACAGTATATACTGGCAAACAGCGAACACTGTTCTTAGTTGTGAGATTATTGCATTTGTCTATAACCTGAAAAAGAAACAGGCAGCTCAATATCTAGACCTACAGTCAAAATTGACAGCTTCGTTTCAATTGTTCAAACAATCCCCTTCTAAATAGAGAGGCATATCTGTTGGCCCAATCGCATTATAACGACTATCTTCAAACCTCAGTTGACCACTATTTGTTCAGTGTAAGCTTAAAATTCTATAACTTCGGCAATAAGGTAGGCAAACTACTTACTAACCTTTTAAAAGGTTCAAGACCTTATACAACAGTCCAACCATTAATTAAGGATGATGGTTTGTTGATGACATCAGATGCACAGGTAGCGGAGGTATTGAAGAATTATTATCAAAACTTGTACTCAGCCCCCGGTGTCTTCCCCAGATGAATTGAATGTACTTCCTACATCTACTGTGGATGCTCCACCTCTTTCCTCCTCCTCCTCGTATTGGGACTCTACTGTATTTCCATGCCACAGATTCCAGAGGAGTTCTTGAACTCCATGGCGACACCAATCACTGTATAGGAGGTGAGATGGGCCATTGGGAAGTTGAAGCTGGCAAAATGTCCAGGCCCGGATGGCTTTTCGAATGAGTTTTTTAAGTAGATGGCCCCAAACATTGCTGGCCCATTAACTGCTAGCTTCAACTTCATAATATAAAATGGGACCCTTCCTATCTACTTCTCAGACACTATTATTAAAGTCCTTCCTCCAATATCTCTCCTGAACGTTGAATATAAATTACTTACAAAAATCCTTGAATAAATATCAAAGCCAGTCCTACCTCATATAATCAATGGTGACCAAACAGGGTTCATCACAGGCAGACATTCTGTAACTAATGTTAGGAGAGTTTTGGAGGCTATACAGGAATCAAATGCTTCCTCAGAGAATGGTAGTAGTAATAATACGGTGCTGACGCTAGATGCCTAGAAGGCATTTGATTTAGTGCTGTGGCCGCATTTGTGTTTCATACCCTAGAGAAATTTGGCTTTCCAACTAAATTCATAAATATCATTTGCACATTATACTCCACACCAAAAACATATATTGCCTGTAATGGCCTTCTCTCAACTCCATTTCAACTATCCAGGGGTACGCGGCAAGGTTGCCCCCTTTCCACCCTTTTATTTGTGGTA
Organism: Crinia signifera; assembly: GCF_055691185.1. Lineage (NCBI taxonomy): Eukaryota > Metazoa > Chordata > Amphibia > Anura > Myobatrachidae > Crinia > Crinia signifera. The sequence continues at coordinate 326,079,404 of NC_139220.1, forward strand.
GCAATCGAACCTCTGGCAAAGGCGCTTAGAACCTCTCCCTTGATTCAGGGGATAAAAATTAAAAGAATAGAATTAAAAAACGCGCTATTTGCTGACAACACCTTGATCTTTATATCAAACCCTACACATTCTCTACTTGCCTTGCTGAATCTTATAGAATCATTTGGGAAGACATCAGGGTACACGGTAACTTTGACAAAGTCGTAACTTATGCCATTGGGTTGCGCAGATATAACTTCCTTACGGTCACTAAATATTCCTTTCCCTATTGATCAAATGCATTTTAAGTATCTGGGGGTCCAGATATGTTATGACCTGACTCGACTTTAAGTACTGAACTTTACCCCTATTATCACTCAAATTAAGACTAAACTAGAGTCATGGAGGGACCTTCCTATATCTCTATTGGGACGCATGGCAGTGATTAGATCTATTATCTTACCAAAAATATTGTAGCTCTACGGAAGGCTGACATTTCAAAATTGGAGGCTGTATTCTACACATTCCAGGCCTAGGATAGCGAAGGCCAAACTTAGGACTTCCAAATTAAAAGGAGGTTTCGGATCTCCTGACCTATCCACTTATAATGTACTTTAGCCATTCTTTTCAGATACATTGCAGACTGGATACTAAATAAATCTAGGTATACTGACACACACTTAGACTGTGCCATCTTTTCACCTTATGCACCAAATGCCCTTTTTCAGTCCCAGTTGAGAGATGTCACCTCATGGACCAGCCAACATATCTTATTTAGAGACACCCATGCTGCCTGGATACGAATGAATAAATTATGTAATGAAAACCCCCTGATAACTAGACATATTCTGCTATGGGGAAACCCCTCTTTTCCCCCATCACTACTTAACTCCCACTTCCTTATTTGGAAAGAAAAGGGCCTAGACACTTCAAATAAGATCTTCGACCCAGGGGGCACAATGTTTTTCTTTACCGACCTCTCACAAAGCTTTACTTTACCTAGAACACACTTATTTATGTACTTTCAGGTGAGACACTTTCTATCTTCTAGGAAAACCCCTACATATACAGAAAATTCCGAAGATTTAACGACTCAAATAACCTCAGTCGATTCTTTATTTCAATTTATGACTACCAATGTGTATAAATTAAAATATTTGTACCAGTTAAATGTAGATAAATGCTATGATAATAACCAGCACTGGACATCTCTGCTGGGAAATTGGAACTCGGACGTGAACTCTATAGTATCACTCGACAATGTTCTAAAATTACAAATTCTGTCCATGAAGTCATTAAACTCTTCTTATCTTCAAGAGGTATACATGCGCACCACACATAGGCAATATATAACACCCTACCAACGAAGACATATGGTCTCAGATGACACGGGTAAATGTTTTTAAATGTGGTGCAGCAGAAGCCAACTATTTACACTTCTTATGGGACTGTTATTAAATAAGAAAATGTTGGTGCAAAACTATTTCCTTTATCAACATGATATTTTCAGTAAACTTTACTCCAGATCCTTCAGCTTGTATGGGACTCAACTTCGACAATTGGATTACAAATAATATTGACTATTAACGATTGTCATGTTGGCAAGGAAATGTTTTCTAATTTTCTGGACAAAAAAAGCAGCTTCACAACTATTAAACCTCAAACGTAAACTACTGCAAATTATGCATTCACAAATCTCTATGGGAAAATATCTATCTTTAGAGATATTTGAAATATAACAAGTGATAATAACTATTAAAATTAGTGTGCCACATATCATTGGGCTAGTGTGAACACCGAACTGTTTGTATGTTGTTGAAAATCTAAAAAATAAGATTAAAAAAAAAACTTGTTCTGCGAGTGTGTATCTGTTTTTGTCAGTTTAACATCCAATAAGACCCCTATCTGGCTTGATCGTTTTTACGACCAGCCGAGGAGCAGTGGGCGATTTGTGCAGCACTGAGTTGTGCTACAAGATTCCTTCCAACAGAACGTTAGTACAGTATGTTATTATTGTCATCCTTGCTGGCGGGTCGCCAGAACGTACGCGCTGGCGACCCGCCAGCAGCCACGCCAGCGAGGAGACTGAGACGCGCGTGCGTCTCACACGCACGCGCGTCTCAGTCTCCGACGCTAGCGCGACGGAAACCCTGTCCGTCTCCGCCTCAGGGAGACGGACAGGGTTAGGGGGGGTTAGGGGGGGTGCGGGCAGGCGGCGGGGACCCCGGGTTACCGCCGGCCAGCCGGCGGGGACCCGGGGAACGAATGGAAGCGCCGTCGGAAGGGGACGCGCGCGCCTCTCGTGCGCGCGCGTCCCCTTCTCACCATCGCCATGGCGCTGGCGGGGGATGGCGGCTGGCGACGCCAGCGCCATCCCCTGCAAAGATGGGACCTGACCCATCTGTAACTGTTCTTATCAGTTTAACACTCAATCAGGGGCGGATTGGCCCACCGGGAAACCGGGCATTTTCCCGGTGGGCCAGCTCATTTACTGTAATTTGGGGCTGCTCACCCTTCCTGCTGGGCCGCGGACCGCCATCTACGCGTTTAGTGGCCGCGGCCGCAGCACTATGCCCTGATCAAACATGGCCGCAGCCAGCCCCGGGTCACCCAGAGTCAAAATGGCCGCGGGAGCCCTGGTGCGCATGCGCGGCTGCACACAGCTCTCCCGCGGTACTTGCAGGATGGCTGGGACTCGGGCGCCGGGTGCCCCCTCCCCCCATTGTGCGCAATGGCCGCGTCACCCGCTACTCCCTGTCACCTGGCTGCTGGTAAGCATACAGTATCTCATGTCATTGTTAGTACCTGCTGGCCTCCTGTGCTCCCCCAGCCCCCCCCCCCCCCCCATAGCCACACACTGGGGTACTGCTGGCCATTGTTAGTACCTGCTGGCCTCTTGTGCTCCCTCAGTCCCTCTGTAGCCACACACTGGGGTACTGCTGGCCATTGTTAGTACCTGCTGGCCTCCTGTGCTACCCCCCCCCCCATAGCTACACACTGGGGTACTGCTGGCCATTGTTAGTACCTGCTGGCCTCCTGTGCTCCCCCATCCCCCCCATAGCCACACACTGGGGTACTGGTGGCCATTGTTAGTACCTGCTGGCCTCCTGTGCTCCTCCAGCCCCCCATAGCCACACACTGGGGTACTGGTGGCCATTGTTAGTACCTGCTGGCCTTCTGTGCTCCCCCAGCCCCCCCATAGCCACACACTGGGGTACTGCTGGCCATTGTTAGTACCTGCTGGCCTCCTGTGCTCCCCCAGCCCCCCTATAGCCACACACTGGGGTACTGCCCACTATTGTTAGTACCTGCTCGTCCCCTGTGCTCCACCACACACTGGGGACACTGCTGTCACTGGTGTCCTGTTATTATTATACAGGAGGGAGCAGCCTGTGGTGTTCTTTTATTATTATTATTATTATTATTATTAGACAAGAGGAGCAGTCTGTGGTTTACTGTTATTAGTATTATACCGGGGGAGTAGCCTGTGGTGTCCTGTTATCATCATTATTATACAGGGGGAGCGGGGTTCCCCTTGGGTGTCATGAATGGTCATTGTAGCACTGGGAGGATGTATATGGTAACATAGGAGTGTATACGGTAAAATAAAGATGACTATAGTGGCACGGGGTTGTACATGGCAAAATGGGGATGTATATGGTGGCAATATTGAGCTTTTCTGTCGTTACACTAGCATTCTGTGGCTATATAGTAAGAGGGCGGAGCTATGATCGTGACCGATCTGATGGAGCAAATGTTTTAAGTTTATTTTTGTCTGACAATCGGTCACAATCGTAGCTCCACCCTCTTACTGAATTAGGCCCCTCCCACTGTTTTCTGGGGGGGGGGATGTCTCCAGGAATCGACAATGCATGAGGTGGCAACCCTACTGCTGGCTGCTCACCTCTCTGGAAGTCACCTGACATCCGCCGGCGGCCTGAGTGAGCGAGCCAGCAGTATCAGTGAGGAAGAGCCAGGAGGGAGACTGTCACCAAAGGTGCTATTTTTTTATGCTTTTTTTCATGCTGTGATTATGTTTCTATCTTATGTTTTTGCCCAAATGTCTATTGTTATATGTGTGTGTGTTGCCTTGGTAACATGTATCAACATTTTGTGAGCACTATATGCACTTTAATATGATGTTACTTTTGAGTGTCCGGGTCCTGGGGGTGCACGCCGTGGAAGCTGGACGCTAGTTGTTCACATATAAGGTCAATTGGTTAGTATCGAAACGTTGCTGTGTGTGATTTATTAATTATTCACATTTAATATGGAGGCTGGAGTGCTACTTATTGCCGTGGAATATATATATATATATATATATATATATATATATATATACACACGCCACCCTGCATACCCCCTCCCACCCTGCTTCCTTCGCCACCCTGCTTTCCCCCTCCCTAACTGAATCCTTTGCCACCCCACATGCTATGCCACTCCTGCCTCTCCCCTCTTTCACCCTACATCCTACACCACCCTGCGGCCCCCCTCCATGTATCCTCTGCCACTATGCTACCAACGCCACTCTGCGTCTCCCCTCCCTGCATCCTCCACCACTTTGCGACTCCCCTCCCTGCATCCTCTGTCACTCTGCGTTCCCCCTCCTTAAAAATACTAAAAAAGTGAAAAGATGATTAAGGTGCCGAATAGTGTTATCCTGGCAATTGAGAGTGACTCAGTAGTGAGCTGCCCGAGAGGCTACTGTATAAATCTACAAGACAATGATCCTAGGAAAACTGTTCCAGGACGTCATAAATTAACAATACAGACACAGAGAATAATGCTGGCATGAGCAGTGACAACCTGACTACTTAATTAATAAACGGGTGCTATATCTAATGCAGTCCCAGGTTGGTAATGAATGGTTGGTATCTCAAGGTTCTGAAGTGAAGGGGGGATTAATAAAAACCAAAGATGTTCATGGACAGTCTTTCATTCAAACCATGTGGTTTACAGGTGTTAAGTTGGAAGATCCATTTGGCCTCTCTTTTTAGTAAATTGCCGGCTCGGTCTCCTCGCTTTGAAAATGGAATGCAGTCAATGGCCATGTGTTTAAAGTCTGAAAGTTTGTGGCCCATTTCAACAAAGTGCCTGGCTAACGGCTGGTCTATCGGTTTGCCCAGCAATGCGTTTTTTATAGCTTTTCTGTGAATGGCCATGCTTTCTCGCATGGTCCTGGTGGTCTTGCCCACATACATCAATTGGCAGGGGCAGGTAGCTATGTAAACTATAAAGGTAGAAGTACAGTTACGGACATGTTGGATTTTGTAGGTTTTGTCCCGGTTGGAATTTTGAATTGTCCATCCAGTAATCATATGCTGGTAAGTGGTGCATTTAAGGCATTTAAAGCACCCGCTGGATTTGCTCAAAAAGTTGGACTGGGACGTAGGTTTTCCAAAATCCGTGATGGCCGTATGTAGGATGAAGTTCTTGATACTCTTTCCTTTTTTGAAGACTGCCATAGGTTTTACAACTTGTAAGGCCGGTAGTGATCTGTCAGTGGATACAATAGGCCATAGAGCTCTCATGGCTCTATCGATTACTCTGCTGGAAGTTGAATAACTAGATACCCAGGTCACCTCAATAAATCTTTGATTCACCAAACCCCTGTAGTGCCGCTGATTGAAACAAACCCATATATATATATATATATATATATATATATATATATATTTATATATATATATATATATATATTTATATATATATATCTTCATTCACCATTAATATTATGTCCACAAATAAGAAAACATTAATGAGTTACTGAATTAATCCTCAAAAACGTTTCTCCAATTAATGTCCTCTCTTAAGACTACTTACGTCGCACACAGGAGAGTCTTAGTGATGTCTCACCAGATTAACAGGATCACGTAAGGTATCACTGATAATATATAAGGCGGCTGCAGCTGTGGGCTTGTAAATTCACCACCCAATTTATTTTCTGTATGATCAAACTGACTGTGGAATATTTGTCAAAGAGGTGTGTGTGCTATGAGAGTTTACCCAGCTGATTCAATATATTCTATATTAGTGGACATTTAAAATGTTGGCTTTCTTCAGAGTTCAGTATGAAAAAGATTGAATAACATAATTTTTTTTTTTTTTTTTTTTTTTATATTTTGATTCTTCAGCAAACAAGAGTTGTGCAGTAAAACATTAACAGGATACTTAAGGAAACTTTTACAGGCAGGATAAAACAGACCTAACCATCAACAGTTAGACTGACTTGGGCACAATATTTAAATAAGTAAATTATTTTGTTATCTTTCTATAGTGAATTGTACATTCTACATATTGTAATATGAATTTTTTTATATTTTATAATATTTTTATATTTTAATTTTTCAAAGTTGTGTGTTAATCAAGGTTTTGATTTCATATTTAATTATTGCAGCTGGTGAGTTATATAATTATGTCATAGTAGGGGATTGTTGTCTGGCTTCGGTATAGATATGTGTGCTTCCAGTATCTATTTTGTGACATGCTATATTCAAAAACCTCACTGATATAAACAATTTCTGTCCAAATACTACAGAATTGCTGTACTCTATTTTGTAATTTTTTTCCTGACCATTTTTTCAGTACATTATTGGTAATTATCTATTTAAGTTTATATATCGGAAAGTAAATTAATATGTTATCTTTTATAGAGTTGTGATGTGTTGGGGACATTTCCATATTTTCTAAAACAACCTAATATTTTTTGCATATCCAGTGTTTTAAACATATTTTTTCTTGTAATGGGTTTTGCTAGTTTTCTTCTTAGTTTGTTACCCTATTTCTTAAAAAAATTTGAATATTTGAGCAATGTAAAATAATATATTTTGAATACAACAAAGGAATCATCAGTAGCACATAAAGATAGACCAGGAGAAGCACTAAACCTTTCAGTAAAAATAATTTCTGTAATAAAATCTAGATTTGCTGATCTATAAAAAACACATTCAATATCCTAAAAGTTTCCAAAGGTAAACTATGTCAGAGTGAATCTATAATAAGTTATTTTTATTTTTAAGGTAATAACCCTTCACCAGTGGAGCAGCACAATATTGAGTATTTTAGCTCACACACGGTTCGATTTTGTCTATTTTTCCAATCTAATTGAAATTGAATGAAAATCGAACACATTCGATCCCGATGTGCTGCCCCATGGAATCAAAATTGAAAAGAAAAATAAACTGTGCAGGCCAGTCTACATAGTACAGATCTTTGTGGGCAGTATGGATGGTGTAATGGTTAGCATTACTGCCTCACTGCACTGAGGTCATGGGTTCGATTCCCACCATGGCCCTAATTGTGTGGAGTGTGAATATTCTCCCCGTGCTTGCAAGGGTTTCCTCTGGGTACTCCAGTTTCCTCCCATAATCCAAAAATATACTGGTAGGTTAATTGGTTCCCAATAAATTAACCCTAGAATACCTGTGTGTGCGTGTACATGTGGTAGGTAAGCTCCACTGGTGCAGGGACTGATCTGAATGTTCAAATATTATCTGTAAAGTGAGGAATATGTGTGCGCTATATAAGAAACTGTTAATAAATAAACATATAATAAAATAAATAATATAGTCTAAATCTAATGTCTACATGCCACCATGTGATTTGATCCCAATTTGATCGGGATTGAATAGAAAGTAAATCATAGTCTGTACTCTACTTATGACTGATGTCTTTGTGTCCAATTCTATATCCTCCTCTTACTAAAAGTGTATTAGTCTCAGCTGCAGGAAGTAGGAGTTCTTCATGAATAAATATTCTGAAATAAATCCAACTTCAAGCTGACTTTTGTTAAGAAATGTGTTGGTACAGTACACTTTTATTTATTTCATCCAATTTTGACAGCTAGACTAAATAGGTTCCTAACATGCCTTCAGAGTATGCTGGCTTTCAGTGTAGGCTTTTTGTGGTCACATCAGCAAAAAGTTATAGATGGCAGAACCATGTATCTATGGTTGATATGGAGTTTCGCTTATGCCAGTGAATTTCTGTGAAGAGCTTGCTTAACTTCAGACATGTTCAGAATAATACGTTTGGGTTCAATGTGTTTTGTTAACTATGAAAATGTTGACAGTCATATCCATAACTATAATGTTGAGAGGTACACCATGTTGACAAGTTCTCAAGGTCAACAATCTCAATCTTTGACTTGCAAAATGGCAACACTAATAAAATATGGGCACTCTCAAACTGTCCACATCCAAAATGTAGCAGGTATACTGTATTATATGAGCACTCTACTTTAACCTTCATGTTAACCGTAACTGTAAACGTTCAATAAAAAAAAAAAAAAAATCACTGTTCTTTCATATGTAAGAATTTTAACCGTGTAATTATTCCATGTGTTAACATTTAGCAGAGGTGTCAATCTTTTGAACCACAATATTGACATTGTAGATGTTGATGACGAAACAGGTCTTGTTTTTAGTGATTTTTCTTGATTTTTCAAGCAGCATATGTTTGGTAACTGAAGGGCGGATGTACAGATTTTGTCAGGCTTAGCTTACCCCTGATGCATAATCGTGGGTGTGACAAACTGCACCCTACTCGGTCTATTAGCAACCATGATCATACATTCAAGTTGCAGCTATGGGAGTTTTCTTAATCCCCTGGCTTAGTCATACAGCGCATCACAGTTTTTGCCATGCCATGAAAAAAAAAAAAAAAAAAACTTTGAGAATTACACTTTTGCTAATAATTATTTAAAATAACTTAAAAATTAATCAGACACCATAAAACATTAAGTAGAAAATAAAACACACACCACATTCTTGTGGCTTCCATAAACCTTTCCAAATAGAGTTGATCAAATAATGTTACATACAGTATGATAGTACCATGATAGGAGTTATCACTGGTTGTGGTACTTACAGTATGTTTCTCTTTCAGGATTTGCTCACATAATGCATAAAATCAATATCTCTTATGTCTTTCTCCTGGGATTTCCAAATCTTCACAGCTTAAATAGCCCCTTTTTCTTGCTTCTACTAATTATTTTCTGTGTCACCATATGCGGCAATGTTACTATCATTGCATTAGTGTCAATGAGCAAAACTCTTCACTCTCCAATGTATTTCTTCATCACTCTGATAGCACTACAGGATATCCTGATGGCCACTGACATTCTCCCCAACTTGCTTTACATTGTCTTGCATGAAGGTGGAACCATTTCCTTTGTTGCCTGTATGTCACAGTTTTATGTGTTTACTGTATCAGAGGCATCAGAGTGTCTCCTCCTCATGGTGATGTCATATGACCGATATCTGGCTATCTGTAACCCACTGCGATATCACGCTATCATCAACAAAGCATTTTGTGGAAAATGCGCAATTCTATCTTGGTCATTAAGTGCTTTGTTTATGGGAATACATGTTATACATCTATGCGAGTTAGACTTGTGTGGACCGAGTCTTATTGATCATTTCTTCTGTGATTTCCATCCTATTACAGAGCTTTCTTGTTCAGACACTTCTCTTATTCTAATACAGGGAGCTGTGTTTGGCCTCATGTTTATCGCATTCCCATTTATAATGATCATTGTTTCCTATGTGTACATCATCACCACCATCGTAAACATCAGCTCCATTAGCGGGAGACGGAAAACCTTCTCCACCTGCAGCTCCCACCTGACTGTTGTGTGTATATTTTTTGGGACCCTCTTTTCTGTTTATGTGATTCCAAATAAAGGACATTTATTGGCTACCAGTAAGATTTTATCCCTGCTGTACACTGTGGTTATACCACTGCTTAATCCATTTATATACAGCATACGGAACAAAGACTTCAAGAGCGCATTTTTAAAATGGAAACTGAATTACATTTAATTGTATTTAATAACAATTCACAATATTAAATATAAGGATTATAAAATATATATAGAATTTGTTTAATTTTTTGTATACTATAGGATTCTTTAATTTTGTATTTAGATTTTCAATGTATGTGTGTTTTTATAAATTTGTTTTACAGTACACCAGAAATAGATATTATCATGTGGCACACATTGTGGGGGACATGCCTAATCAACAGTACATACAGTTCTAACCTGGAAATAAGATATTAACCTCTTCACGATTGTCGGCCTTGTCCTCTGTCTTATCTGTTCTTCACTGTTTGCACTTATCACGTTCTAACCTCAATTTTACCGATTTTATGGATAAGGACCATACAGTTGACAGTAATTAGTTCTACAGTGTCTAAGACAACCCTAAAAAATCAACAAGAACAAGGTCAAAATGGGGAAAAAGGTCAACATTAAGTGGTTGACACATAAAAATGTTGAAATTAGTTTTTCAGATATTGTAGATCTGAGCACGTAGACCCCCAATTAGTGTATTGTGCATCCTTGCATATCGAGATTTCCTCACCATGCTTTGGACTAGGTGGTCAACCCTGGGATCAGGATCAGTGGGATCCCAGAATATGGCCCCCAAATTGCCATGATTTCAATCCTGGGATTGGAGTTACCAAACCTGGGATTTCAGGATTAGACTGTGCATGCGCAGTCTAATGCCGGGAAGCTTCTGAATACTTGCTCAGATGCTGCCTGTCTTCTCCCATCCTTGGCTGTGAGGGATTGGCTTCCATACTTTGGACCATGTGCCCTTCTCTGCTACTGCTGCTATCAGCACAATGTATCATTCCCAATCATAGTCCATGTGAAAAAAGAAAATGAAGAAAAAAAAATGAAAAACTAATGTCAAACATTTTATGTGTCGGCCATTACTGTGTGGTCCAAGTTGACCAAATGCATGTTGACCAATAGTGGCCAGTTGACTGTTGACCTATAGCAAGTTGCCCCTAAATCAGGATCCCCATTGCATTATGCTGTTACCACTCACATGATAGGGCCCATGTTTTTTTCTCTTTCAAATAATAACATTCGTCTTTTTTCTCCTTCTAACATACAAAACAAAACAGAAGCAAAGAAGTAGCTGAAGGCTGTTAAAGGTAACCATTACAGCGTGTAGTGTCTTGGAGCTGATAGGTAGGTTATTTACTAGGAGTTAATTAGTTTAGAATGACAGGTGTACTTGGGGCCTATTGTAGGGTAGCAGGGGCGGATCTTATGAGTTCATACAAGGGAGAATTAATGGGCCGATTCTGGATCACACTTAGTTATCCGAATTTGGCCCCTGCATGCACAGACCCCCTGGCTTCCGGGTCAGGGCTTCGCAGGGACGGGCTCTTTTCGGAGCCCTGTCCCTGCGCGCTGGCAGATGATACATGGGGGCGAAATGATCACATTTTACAATGCTATCCTGGGTGGTAATATTCCACCCAGATCGCATTGTAAGATTCAGATCCGCAACCAAATGTTCACTCGGTTGAGATTTTTTTTTTTTATTCTTAGTATATGCAAAAATCCTTAAAACGCTTACGGCACATGCTGCATGCACAAGGTGCTATTGTGATTAATATGTTGTATCAGACATGTCTTGGGGCAGTGACCGAGAATTGGTCAAACAGGAAGATGGTTTATATTATAGTAGTGTAATGTTTGTGTTGCTGCACCTGCCATATAATCATACACATGGTTATACACCAGATCAGTGGCGTAAGTTCTTTCCAGTTGCCCGGAGTCAAGATATAAATTGGTGCTCCCCCCCCACACACTCACACACACAATCCTATATAACCTTATATAAAACATATATTTCTGTTCAGAAATATAGACAGATAGAGATAATATTTCAGAATTCAGCCACAGAATCAATATTGTTGGCTTTTAAATGACAAACTTAAACTTCCAGGGGGTCTCCTCCCCTTGGGAGCAGGAGCCCGGTGGCAGATGACTCCATTGCCTGCCAGAGTTCTGCCTCTGCACCAGATACTGTAAGTTCTTTGTAGCAGCATTTTATTAAGTGGCAGCAGTGTAACCACCAAGAGTTGCAGCTTTTGTATTGTCTGTATTTGTAGGCAATGTAACAAAGCAATGAAGAAGGCAAGTCAGATGCTTGGTTGCATAGGGAGAGGTATCAGCAGTAGAAAGAAAGAAGTAATAATGCCACTGTATAGGTCATTGGTACGACCTCATCTAGAGTATTGTGTTCAGTTCTGGAGGCCATATCTCCAGAAGGATATAAATACATTAGAGACTGTACAAAAAAGAGCAACTAAAATGGTGCATGGCCTACATCACAAAACGTACCAGGAAAGACTAAAAGATCTTAATATGTATACTTTAGAGCAGAGAAGGGAAAGGGGGGACATGATAGAAACTTTCAAATATATCAAGGTTTTTTAACAAGGTCCAGGTAAGAGACATTCTTCACAGGAAGAGGAGCAGCAGAACACGAGGACATGCACTGAAACTAGAGGGAGGGAGATTCAGGGGAAATGTGAGGAAGAATTTTTTCACAGAAAGAGTAGTAGATAAGTGGAATAGCCTCCCATCAGAGGTGGTAGACGCAAATATAGTAGTACAATGTAAACATGCTTGGGATAAGCATATTGATATCCTTACATAAAAATAAGGATCAAATATGGTTTGAGGTAACATGTTTAAAAAAAGGGGCAGACTAGATGGGCCAAGTGGTTCTTATCTGCCGTCAAATTCTATGTGTCTATGTTTCTATGTTTGCATCAACCTCTGATCCAGACCCTTGGAGTCCAGTCATGGAGCTATTCTTGTTTTCATAAATTGTATCCTTGTTCTTCCTCATATGTATTGTTCTTTATTATTTTTTGTTTACCTTTCTCTATTAACCCCTTCAGTGGTGGGTTTTTCTATCCTTCCCCTGTTGCCTTCCCCTCCCCTCCTGTTCTCACTGCCATCCAGTGCCGACTTCCTACCCCAGATCGCTGGGGTTCTCCTGCCGCTGCCTCAGCCACTATTCAAAGCAATGAGCATGCTCGGGATGTTTGGGTCAGCTCAGGGGGCTGAATTTCTGAGCACTCCCGAGCAGCCCTAAACTTCTCAGAGAGGGGTCTGCCGCTGGCGCCTGCTGCTCACTGCTGTGAATGGTGTCAGGTGTCCCCGATGTATGGTCTCCGGTGTCTCCGGGTTGGGGAGTTGGGACTGGTCATGCTGGTCATTATGTTCAATTATCTTTCCTCATATCAGTAAAATGTTTAATTTTTTTCTGCATTTTTTTATTCCTTGCACATTACAATGTATTTTATTTAATTGTTTAGCTCATGTACTTATTTTCTGTTTTATTTATTTTTATTCCTTTTCCATTAGTTTAATGGAATCAGTGTTCTGCTGGCAGTGCTCCTCTCACCCCTGCCCAGTTGCTTTTTTATCCCCTTTAGCAGTCTGGTAGCATGTCATATTGGTGGCACAGCTTTCTGATACCTCTGTGGCTTCTTTCCCTGTCCACACACTGGCTGCCAGTGCAACTATTACAGCCATTTCTTTGAGTCAGCAGACTTGTAATGTCCCTGCTCCAAGTGAGCTAACGATTGGGTTGCAGATGCTACAGTACAGCCACCATATCTTGTTCATGGAGAGGAGGTCTCTTAGTGTACATCAATGGCATATGTTTCTCCCAGTTTCCCGGAGCTATGTTTATAATAAAATAGTGTGACCTCTATAATCCTGATGGGAGGTGGAGTCAGACACAAAAGAGCTATTGGCAGCATTGAATTAACTGATTCAAACTTGAAGGGGAGGAGATGTGGCCCTTTGGAGCAGGAGCCCGATGGTTGATGACTCCATTTCCTCATACAGATACATCTCTGGTGTACATTACACTCCCCCTCCCCTATATTTCCATCTCACCAACTCATTCACTTCTTTTTTAACTCTATATGGAGATGAAGTAAAGAATCTCATCTGGTCCTCCTAGATACGGCCTCCACACTTGATCCTATCTCCTCTAGGCTCCTCCACTAACACTCTCATTCAGCTTGTTCCCATCTGCCTTACCTCCTCATTCTATTGCTATCATTAGAAACTCTCACATCTGCCTTCAAGCATGCCCTGGTCTCACCGATTCTTAAAAACACTACAATTGATCCTAACACAGTCTCTAATTACTAACCCATCTCTCTCCTCCCTGCTTGACCCATTTCAGACTGGCTTCCATCCTCTCCACTCCATTAGACTGTCCTCACAAAGGTCTGCAATGACCTCTATGTTGCCATATCCAAGATCCACTATGCTCTGCTTATTCTCCTTGATCAATCTGCTGCTTTTGACACTGTGGATTACCCACTCCTCCTGCAAACCCATCACTCATTTGATCTGCCTGATACAGTCTACTCCTCGCTGTCCTCTTACAGATGGAGCCTGCTTCATTCATGCTGGGGCTAGCAATTGAAACTCCAGCCTCCACCATCTGCCACCAGTCGCCGGAATGGGGTGCGCGCAAACGAGAGTTCTGTTCTTGGATGTCTCCTTTTCTATTTCTTAACATTCTCTTTTTTGTGAGCTCATTTGCTCTTTTGACTTCCAATATATCTATGCTGATGACACTCAAAACTACCTATCCTCTGCAGACCTCTCCCCCTTTCTCCCCATTTCCAAGTTTTCCTGATATCTCTTCTTGGATGTTCCAGGGTTTTCTTGAACTAAATATGTATATAACATATCTGATATATCTTCTCACCCTCTAATATAACTTCACTTCCACAATTCTATTGATGGCACAACTATCTCATCTAGCTCCCAAGTATGCTGTCTTGCAGTGATCCTTGATTCCTCCCTCTCCCTCAAATGACATAATTATTACCTCTCACAGTCCTGCCAATTCAATCTCCAAAATAATGCCAGGATCTGACCCCTTCTTACGGTTGATGCTACTAAGATTGGACAACAGTAAACTCCTCCTATCTAAACTCCCTAACAAATGCCTTTCTTCACTCCATTCTATACTCAATGCTGCTACCCATTTCATCTTCCCCTTTCTTACAAGCCCAGCACTGGTTCCCAGTCCCCTTCCAAATCCAAAATGTAGCTTCTCACACTCACATAGAAAGCCATTGCCCATTTATCTTGCATTTACATATCTGACCTTATCTCCCTTTACACTCCCACCCACCATTTTCACCAACTGATAACTTCCTCCCATTCCTGTGTTTCTCCCTACCTCTGGAATTCTCTATTGCTGCCTATCAGACTCTTTACCTCTCCAAACATGTTCTCAAGACACTCTTCTTCATCAAACCCAGCCATATCTCATCCTAATCCGCTTTTACATGCTCACCTCTATCCTATATGTCATTCTAACCCTCTGATACATACTCACTTCTATGTCACCCCTCCCCTTTAGAATGTAAGTGATCACAGGCAAGGCCCTCTCCTTTTATGTGCTTTCCCTCTATTAAAAAATTTTCTACTCCATACATTCTACAATTGCACCTATCCCTTGATTTCTGCCACCTTGAGGACTATATAGGTAGGGAAGGGGAATTGGGAAAAGGAGTATGACCGCACAGGTATATATGAAGATTCTGATAATAATTGACAACAGTCACCCCCCTGTGACCAAGCGCACCGCGAAACGTACGTCAGAGAAGGGATTACCGATCATGTGGTGCACTCACGTGACCGGCCGGGCAGGAACTCACACAGGGACATCGCTACAGAGAGATGGCAGCGGACCTGACACCAGTCCTCCATCTCAGGCGGGTCAGGTCATCAGGTAACCACTGGTTAAGTCCAGTGGCTTCCCTCTTCACTATCTATTTGTCTCATTCGGGACTAGCTATTTACATTTGCCTATTATTCAGCGTAATTTACCTGTAATTTGATTTGTGGCATTACACTGCCCCCTTGTGAGTACTAACATTATTACAGCTATATTTATCTTGAGCATATTCCTGCCTGATAGGTGACTACCGGTTTTTAAGAAAATGATCCAATGATTATAATCCTTATATACCTATACCAATACCATGGTGACAACATAGGATAAATGAGGATCAACAAATTACTGGAAACCGGCTGTCTCCTCTCCCCCAAGAGGCAAAGTTTTTGCCCTCCACAAAACCACATATTTTTGCGGCACTCAAAACACAAAGGTGACATATAACAAGGAACACATATTTTAGAGCATATCCAATAAAGATTTACTATTATTTTAAATTGTATCATAAACAACAGTGATATAAGGGTACCCCCACCCAGAGTTTTCTCTTCTTCTTTTCCTCCCTTGGCAAGCCTACACCTTGAGGACTATCTAAGTGCCCTGTACCCTAATGTAGCAATGTGTTTATACCGTGTATTTGTTCGACATTGTCTTGTAATGTAAGTAATTGTTTTATTGTATTGTTCATTTGTTTACACACTTTGTTAGAAGCTGTGGAAACCTTGTGGCACCATATAAATAAAAGATAATTAATACTTTTATATGTTACTCTATTTTTATATAAATGATCTACAGAGTAACTGATTCTGCTTTAGTATCCGGTTCTTAATAAGGTTTTGTGGCAAAATATATGTAGGGTTAATCTCAACTGTTTATTTGCTGGAACTAAAGGGGGTATTCAATCTTGGCAACTATTTGTGCTGGATGAAATAGTGGCCACCGCCTATTCAATGCTGCCATTTATGATAGTATTGAAGGCAAATTCTGATAAAACAGATATGACTTTAAAACAAGTCGGATCTGTTTTGTTGGAAATGGCCTGCAGATTGTCAAATTCTTGGCCATTTTTCTACAATCCGTGGCTGTTTTCGCCAACACACCCACTTTCTGCAACTCGACAGGTTGCCTGCTCTTAGCCTGCATCGTAAGCATGACAACAGAAGCATGAGTTTGACTGGAGAGAAGTTCTGAAACCATCTCATCTCCTATTTTACAGGTACATGAATCCCATTTTGAACATCTGATGCTTTCATTTAAAGAACAGTCTGCATTGTGAATTGTTTTGTTACTTGGAGCCTGCAACTTCCCCCCTCCACTAATTAGCCTGTTGAGGAATTTGTGCAAACACCAGCCCCTCCCCCTGTACCAGCTGACCCAAACTTTCCTTTAATATTGGAAATGTTTGCAAGCCTGCTTTAAAGGCTTTGCCTGCTCTTAGCCTGCATCGTAAGCATGACAACAGAAGCATGAGTTTGACTGGAGAGAAGTTCTGAAACCATCTCATCTCCTATTTTACAGGTACATGAATCCCATTTTGAACATCTGATGCTTTCATTTAAAGAACAGTCTGCATTGTGAATTGTTTTGTTACTTGGAGCCTGCAACTTCCCCCCTCCACTAATTAGCCTGTTGAGGAATTTGTGCAAACACCAGCCCCTCCCCCTGTACCAGCTGACCCAAACTTTCCTTTAATATTGGAAATGTTTGCAAGCCTGCTTTAAAGGCTTTGCCTGCTCTTAGCCTGCATCGTAAGCATGACAACAGAAGCATGAGTTTGACTGGAGAGAAGTTCTGAAACCATCTCATCTCCTATTTTACAGGTACATGAATCCCATTTTGAACATCTGATGCTTTCATTTAAAGAACAGTCTGCATTGTGAATTGTTTTGTTACTTGGAGCCTGCAACTTCCCCCCTCCACTAATTAGCCTGTTGAGGAATTTGTGCAAACACCAGCCCCTCCCCCTGTACCAGCTGACCCAAACTTTCCTTTAATATTGGAAATGTTTGCAAGCCTGCTTTAAAGGCTTTGCCTGCTCTTAGCCTGCATCGTAAGCATGACAACAGAAGCATGAGTTTGACTGGAGAGAAGTTCTGAAACCATCTCATCTCCTATTTTACAGGTACATGAATCCCATTTTGAACATCTGATGCTTTCATTTAAAGAACAGTCTGCATTGTGAATTGTTTTGTTACTTGGAGCCTGCAACTTCCCCCCTCCACTAATTAGCCTGTTGAGGAATTTGTGCAAACACCAGCCCCTCCCCCTGTACCAGCTGACCCAAACTTTCCTTTAATATTGGAAATGTTTGCAAGCCTGCTTTAAAGGCTTTGCCTGCTCTTAGCCTGCATCGTAAGCATGACAACAGAAGCATGAGTTTGACTGGAGAGAAGTTCTGAAACCATCTCATCTCCTATTTTACAGGTACATGAATCCCATTTTGAACATCTGATGCTTTCATTTAAAGAACAGTCTGCATTGTGAATTGTTTTGTTACTTGGAGCCTGCAACTTCCCCCCTCCACTAATTAGCCTGTTGAGGAATTTGTGCAAACACCAGCCCCTCCCCCTGTACCAGCTGACCCAAACTTTCCTTTAATATTGGAAATGTTTGCAAGCCTGCTTTAAAGGCTTTGCCTGCTCTTAGCCTGCATCGTAAGCATGACAACAGAAGCATGAGTTTGACTGGAGAGAAGTTCTGAAACCATCTCATCTCCTATTTTACAGGTACATGAATCCCATTTTGAACATCTGATGCTTTCATTTAAAGAACAGTCTGCATTGTGAATTGTTTTGTTACTTGGAGCCTGCAACTTCCCCCCTCCACTAATTAGCCTGTTGAGGAATTTGTGCAAACACCAGCCCCTCCCCCTGTACCAGCTGACCCAAACTTTCCTTTAATATTGGAAATGTTTGCAAGCCTGCTTTAAAGGCTTTGCCTGCTCTTAGCCTGCATCGTAAGCATGACAACAGAAGCATGAGTTTGACTGGAGTTTGGACTGGATTTGGACTTACACCCGCACATGGCATCATTTTATTTTTCACCAATTACCATCTCTCTCAGCCTCTAAGCCGATGAAAGCTATGTATTTTCTTTGTTTACTGTCTCTTTACAATGATTTGTACCATGTACCTCCGTAACCACTGTTTGCAAAGCCTGTATGCTGTACCATCACTAGTTGCACACCCGTTGAACAACAAGCTGGCAGGGTGTGCCAGCTTTGGAAGAAAAGTGCTACAACCAGTCGAACTCATGCTTCAGTTGCCATGAAAATAATATTATTACTGCTGCCTTTGAGCAGCATGATCAAGATGGCGCCGCTGATGGCTGCCTAGGAGCTGTGCAGCTCAGCCAAATATGTTCCATGTGTGATAACTGTACTGTCTCTCTGCTTGTATTGTTACCTACCTGGCTGTTTCTGTGACCAGTGGCGCCGCTGATGGCTGCCTAGGCGCTGTTCAGCTTGGCCAAATATGTTCCATGTGTGATAACTGTACTGTCTCTCTGCTTGTATTGTTACCTACCTGGCTGTTTCTGTGACCAGTGGCGCCGCTGATGGCTGCCTAGGCGCTGTTCAGCTCGGTGGGTATGTGCTCCCTATGTGATAACTGTACTTAATGTTACCTTCCTGGCTGTTGCAGCGACCAGTGGCGCCGCTGATGGCTGCCTAGGCGCTGTGCAGCTCGGTGGGTATGTGCTCCCTATGTGATAACTGTACTTAATGTTACCTTCCTGGCTGTTGCAGCGACCAGTGGCGCC
Source organism: Crinia signifera (assembly GCF_055691185.1). Classification (NCBI taxonomy): domain Eukaryota; kingdom Metazoa; phylum Chordata; class Amphibia; order Anura; family Myobatrachidae; genus Crinia; species Crinia signifera. The sequence continues at coordinate 326,098,675 of NC_139220.1, forward strand.
GCTGATGGCTGCCTAGGCGCTGTGCAGCTCGGTGGGTATGTGCTCCCCACATGTAATGTCTTAATGTAATATATGTAATGCCTTCACCCCCCCACCTTCATCCCTGCTTGATGCTGCACTGTAAATCCACAAAAAATTCCTAGTGTGCGCAAGCATACATGGCCAATAAAGTTGATTCTGATTCTGATTCTGATTCTGATTCTGACATTATTGAAATCCGCCTGTCGAGTATCTGTCGAAAGGAACGAATACTGCCCAGGATGCCAAAGGTTGGGGCGTTCCGACAGTCAGAATCCCAGATTGAATGTTGCCCTAAAAGTCTTGTTAACTTAATGCTTTAAAATGTTTCCAGGTACAACTGTGTTTTTATCTTGCTATAACAGAAACTGGAGCCATATTGAAGCTGTACTTCTGTTGCCAAAAATTATAATTTTATGAACCTTGAGGTACAGTCAAAATCACAATTCTTCAGGTAGCAAAATCCTCCCTTTTCAGTTTTTAGCATGAACTCAAATTTTTGAGTCCTGTTGTTCTATCTCTGGGCTTAATTCTGATATCATTTGCATTTGTGATTATATGTTAATATAGGCACAATTCATCTGAGCATATGGACATTGCCTCATTTCCAACTGATGGCGTACAACATTGGTACCGGTGTAGCAAGTTGGGTCTTGTCGCAGGGTCTAGAGAGACACAGGCTGTGCTGCTCTCCTGGGATGCAGCGCTCTCCTTTGGCTTTCTGAATAACTCTGATTTAACATTGACTGACCTCAGAAACTCTGTACCTGCAACCAAGAAATCTACAGCGGGAAATGGACATCCTGACCTAGCCACTCCCTCAAATCAATTTCTGTAAATTTGAAATGAGCAGGAACAATTGGTGAACATAATAATAATAATAATAATAATAATAATAATAATAATAATAATAGTCATCATCATCATCATAAAAAAAAACAAATGATTCCTATAAGAAATGAGGGAGTTTAAACCTCTAGGATGGGGGCTGGAATGGAGGAACATCACATGACCTATGGTGTGGCTGGGGGTGTATTTGTGTTGGACATTTATTTAAGGTCTAGGTGTTGTTGGTCAAAGCCTCTTTGTTTACAACCACCCCCTCCATTATAGTTTTTGTTGGTTGGTGATCAATCTTTGGCTATTCTGCTGTGGGAAAGTATGTCAGCTCACCAGTCCATTTGCAATATTGTATTTTGAATACCTTCTTTGACTGGTTATAGGGGGTCGCTTGCTTCCCAAGGTAAGCCTTTAGCCTAATGTATAGGAGCTCACAGTCTGTCATCCACTGCTGACAGCCTGTGAGCTCCTATACATTAGGCTAAAGGCTTACCTTGGGAAGCAAGCGACCCCCTTTTTTCTCCCTGTTGATTGAACCTGGTTTTACAAAACTTTTAAGAAAATTGATGCGGCATAATTGCACATCCTAGTAGGACACTTCTGAGGTCCTTTTTATACCAAGTGGAAAACCACTATACATTACACTAACAGCATATTGAAAGTCACCCCTGATGAAGTCAGTGTGACGAAACGCGTTGGGTGTTTCAATGTACCGTGTGAAAATGACTCAAACTGCAAACAAAAAGTTTTAATCTTTTTTATTATGTATTAAATTACTGAAAATTGTGATAAGTGTTATTACAGTTTTTGTTCATTGGTGGTGGAGAGTTAAGATATTGGCGCACTCTGTCCTTTGCTTCTATCCATTCCCACTTTTCCCCTGCTAACAGAGGGGACAAAACAGAGTTGCTGCCAATAAATCACATCTTAAATCAGCGCTTTGAAGGGGTATCCTCTTTTTCATATATATATATATATATATATATATATATATATATATATATATATATATATATATATATATATATATATATATATATATAACAATGTGCTAGTCAGGCACTCCCAATAAACAGGCTATGGATTTCCGGTGCCTTCACAATGTGGATACAAATAGAAGGAGCTGGTGCGGCACTCGGTAATAAAATGATGAAAAAAACTCAGGGAGCCATAAGTTAGGACAACGTTTCAGTTGTATTTAACAACTTTTGTCAAGACTTGACAAAAGTTGTTAAATACAACTGAAACGTTGTCCTAACTTATGGCTCCCTGCGTTTTTTTCATCATTTTATTACCGAGTGCCGCACCAGCTCCTTCTATATATATATATATATATATATATATAGACAGCATAGAAGTAGCGGCACTCTCGGACAATAACAGACACGAACTCTGTGGATTCGCTTAACGTTTCAAATCTTATTAGGATTTTTCATCATTTTTTCCCTGATGAAAAATCCTAATAAGATTTGAAACGTTAAGCGAATCCACAGAGTTCGTGTCTGTTATTGTCCGAGAGTGCCGCTACTTCTATGCTGTCTACATTTTGGTCTACCTAAGAGGGCACCCGGGACTGTATACTGAGCTGCATTGCGGGGGCGAGTGCCGATACTTTGGACTGTATATATATATATATATAAATATATACAGATGGAGCGCCTCTCATTTTTGCTGGCGATGCGCCAGCACCAGAATCTGGCAGAGAGGCGCCGCATCTGACTGAGACGCGCGTGCGTCTCAGTTTCCCGTCGGCGGGGGGACGGGAACCCTGTCCGTCTCCGCTTCAGGAAGATGGACAGGGTTAGGGGGGGGGTACGGCGAGGCGGCGGGGACCCGGGGCGACCGTCGGCGAGGCGGCGGGGACCCGGGGGGAGCCCCGTTGTAAGGCGACGCGCGGCTGGTGGAGAATGGTGGATGGCGAATCTTCCACCATCCCCTGCAAAAGCGAGACCCGCTCTATCTGTATATATATATATATATATATATATATATATATATATATATAAAAGCAAAAAATAACAATAAACTATTTTTATTTTATCTAGTCCCCTATAAACTGATTATGAAACTATTGTTAATCTCCAATCTCAAAAGAGCACACAAGAGTTACAGAGAAATCCTATCGTAAACCTAGGGCTGTTATGATGTATTGGACAAAATAAAAACACACCAAACATAGCAGACCCAGGTTCAAATCTCATCATCCAATGATGCTGGACCTACTGTATACTGCCAAAGCATAGAACAGTTCCTGTGCATGCACAAAGTACTGAACATTGGTACACTGCATGATGACCAGACCTGAATAATAATATTTTTATAACTACTGAGGATTGAATCAATGTGTTAAGATTGCCATATAGTGGTTACAGGAAGCCAAAGCAGTTTATGGCCATCTAATCCTCCATGAGCCTCCAGGGAGATGGAGGTCAGACATTTAGACAGGTGCATCCTAAAATTTCAATCCAATGTGCAGGGGACCGCACATAGGATCAGATGTGATGTCAAACACATACGATTTTGTCCGATTTCACCCGAACCATCGGATGCAGGTGAAATGGGCCCAAAACGCGCGTGGGGACCTTTACAGGTGTGTACAGGTTCCCTTGTTTTGCTTCTATATCTGCATGATCTGGGTTTAAATCAAAATTTCTTTAAAACTTTCTTTCCATTTTATACATATCATCAATGTTATTAATTTCCAGTGATTTGTTTTAGCAAATTTGGCACCATGAATTATGAGGGAGTCAACTTCCTGTGAATACATAACACTTAAGATTCATTTTTGAGATCTAAGATCGAAAATCGCAAGCAAAATCATAATATAACCATATATTTTCTCAAGTCACAAAAAAAAAAGTGAGGATAATTTTTAATTAAAATACCCTAAACAAAATTATATTTCAATTTTACAAAAGCTCCCTTGAAGTCTTTATTCCTCAGGGTGTAAATGAAAGGATTTAGCAATGGTGTCACCACAGTGTACAGCAGTGATAATGCCTTGTTGATAGACAACAACTGTCCTTTGGCTGGAACCATATACACAGAAAATAGAGTCCCAAAAAATAAACACACAACAGTCAGGTGGGAGCTGCAGGTGGAGAAGGCTTTTTGTCTCCCGCTGATGGAGCGAATGTTTAGGATGGCTTTCATGATATACACGTAAGAAACAATAATCATTACAGATGGACAGATGTTAAAGATAATACCAAAAAAAGATACTTGGATTTGAATGAGTAACGTATCTGAACAAGAAAGCTCTAGAATAGGATGAAAATCACAGAAGTAATGGTCAATAACATTTGGCCCACAGAAGTCTAATTTGCATGTTTCTATTTCAGCCACCACCAACAAGACACTTAACGACCATGATGCAATGACAGATGCCACACAAAACCTTTTGTTGATGATAGTGTTATACCGTAGTGGGTTACAGATGGCCACATATCGGTCAAAAGACATCACCGTTAGGATGAGACACTGTGATGTCTCAGAGTTCGCAAACACAATAAACTGTGATAAACAGGCAGCAAGAGACATGGTGGCACCATCATGCAGGACAATGTGAAGCAAGTTAGGGAGAATGTTCATGGTCATCACAATGTCCAGCGTTCAAAAGTTGATATCCAAAGATATCCTCAGGGGTCACTCCTCAACAGACAGCGCTAGACAGATCTACCGTACATCCCTTTGTAATAAAGGGCGTCTCCTCTTCTCCGTATAAGATTGCACATCGGAAAGTTTTCCTGGGTATCAGGAAATTTCTCTTTCTTTTCTCTCACCGATATCCTTAATCAGGAGCTTATCCTCACCCAGATGATAGTAACACCCAAAATGAAGAGGAGAGGTATATAGTGTAATACCACCTTTTTTATTGAATACAACAATTAAAAAATAAACAGTTACGTCCCCGAATCAAATAGTGGAGTGGATTTTACCATAAGAGTTGGAGAACCAGGTAAAGGCTCTCATCAAAGCATAGAGGAGGACACAAGATGACAAAGCCCGGGCAGGTTCCACATATGTCCTGATGAGAGTTCCACGCGCACTGACTTGTTCAATCCCAACACAGCACCCCAACGCGTTTCGGACACTTCTTCAAGGAGAAAAAGTCCAATGTCCAGCGTAGACACCTGTGTGATGAAGAAATACATTGGAGAGTGGAGATTTTTGGTCACTAAAACTATAAAAATTATTATAACATTAAAGCTTATGGTGATAAAGTAGATGAGGAGCAGGAACAAGAACAAGAAAATGTTCAGGTAGTAGAGGTTTGGAAATCCCAGGAGAAAGATGGAAGATGTGTTCTGCCCATGCATTATGTCAGCAGGACCTGAAGTACAAGCAATAATTCTTCAAATTACATTACTATCCTCTGTACTTTGGGGGCAATTCAGACCATACTGTACATCATAGCCAAAATACAGCATAGCCAACTATACATCATAGCCAAAATTCCTTAATAAATTAATATAAATGCAATTTGGAGCAGGCACCCATAGAATGTGCAGAATTCCTTGCTCTGGTGCCTTCTCCGTGAGGGACATCCCACTCGTACTTACAATTTGCTGAAAGGCGGCACTGTGTGGCCCGAGGACACCAAAATGTTGCAATAAACACTGCATTCTTCACGGATTAAAAGTTTCTGAGTGCCGCCTTTCAGCAAATTGTGAATAAATGAATAGGAATACTCCACAGAAAAACGAATCTTGTCACTAATTGAATATAAAAATGTACAATATATTATGTATATAATTAAGAACAAGAGAATTCAAATTACTAAGATTGGAGATCTAATGAAGATGGGACGTTGCCCAAAGCAACCAATCAGAATGCCCATCTTAGTTCATTTACCCCAGAAAGTGCAATATAAGAACTGCAGCCAAAGTCAATCAAAATTTTATAACAATTTAAAAAAGGTTTCAATTAATAGGTGGACAGTTAGTAGGTGGGCACCATATGTTTGCCATGAGCATTATTCACATGGACAAAAGCTGGATGCAATCAAAAAGTTGACACGGTGATGAATGACCCATGAAAAGGACAACATGATTTTTTAAAGTTCTTCTCAACTTTTTCATACTTTACAATTAACAGGGACTCCAATTGAACAGTAAAGTCTTTTTAGAGCAACTGTAGAGCACCTTGAAGGTGCAGAACATTAATAACCATGTAATAAAATTCACACCCAAAAACACTTGAAAAACTCACTTTGACCTTTTCATGTGTCGAACAGTTCCATTGCAATATTTTGCTTGTGGCACCTTTGTCTATGTCCACATCGACCAAAAGGAAAAATTGTCCAAAGGCACTCACTGCGGGTTTTTTTCGCATGTGCAGACCACCGCCATCGGGGACGGGGACTAATTCGCATCTGTGCAAATTGACCCCATGATGTGCTACATCCCCTTGCATCTGATAAGTCATCTCCCGTGTTTCCCACCAGTCACCTGCCAGGACTGCACCATATAGTTCTAATACAATTCTATGTGCATGTGAACCTGTACAGAAACTTTGCATGAACATGACCAGGATTCATGCAATGCGTGACTCAGAATTATGTGCAGAAGGAAAAGTATTGCCTGTTCATATGACCATATTAGGGATGCGGACTTGCAAGAATTCATTAAAAAAAAACCCTGCTAAAAGCATTGTTCTCCTCCAGCAAAGTTGAATGCCATTTAGAGACCTCCAAAGCTTTACAGTATAATATAATATAATGGACATGAAAATAGTCAAATCACTTAACTGCCAGCCCAAAAGTCATCTTCTTCCATGCTGAGTATTTGCAATATTTGATTCATTGGAATCACTGAAGAGATTTCTTCTGTGCAGTAATTAATAATCTCTGGGTTCTAATAGGGAAATTTACTAAGATCGAATGGGCACCAATGTAGTTCGAATGGGTATGAATCTCCCTTTCTCTTCCAGGTATCACATTGGTGATTGCTAAACTGAAAAATCATCCATTGTTACTCATTTACAAATTAAAATCACGGTAGAAGACACAGGTAGGAATAAATAGACCATCGGCCAAGCTCGTCAGGATTTTTCATAGGCAACAGGACAACTCGGAAATTCACAATCATTCATATGAACAAAGTCGGCCATTAATTCAACTAAAAATATGTATGGTAAATTGACCAGTCAGATCTGTAGGATGCTTCTGTAATTAAAAGTAAATAAACAGTTAAAATTATCTCTCCGAAGCATAACCAGCCCCGGGCTCTTTGAGCCAGTGCTGGTTCCCAAAATAGTTTAATTTGCCAGTTACTATATATAACGTTTACACATGGAAACAACGCACAGATCTTATTGGTCTGTACAGTATTTTTTGGGCACTTTGTGTTTGGCTGCTATTAAACCCGGCAGCCAAATACGAAAGACTTCACCATCAGAAAATATGAATCATGAGTACTCAGCAGCTTCTTAAATAAGCTGCGCTCTCATACACAAAACACAGCCGATCCCGTTCATTACCAGCTGAGTTACTGATCGACCAAAATGGCTGATCTTAGTAAATTTCTCTATAAGTCCTACTGTAGGTGGTAAACCGGTGATTCTAAATCATCCACTAAAATCAATTTCTATAAACCTATGGATTGAGGCTTAATATAACTACTACCTGGCTAATGGTTACAAATTACTACACTGCTTCGAAAATGAACAACCAATATTTAGTCAATGGACTATAATTGTGCTTTATGTACTGGAACTAAATACTGTATATTAAATAATAACTAGAATTACCAGTTTAATGCCATCCCTTTATTGCATACTTATTTTTATTTATTATTAAATAATGTGTTGACTTTATTTAATAATTAAAACAAAAATGAGATCCTAACAATTTTATCATACTCTATGAAATTGTAAACCTAATAAAATACTGTTACATTTAGTTTCTTTAAATTGTTGAAAAAAGGTCTGTTTGAGATATTTTTCTGCAAGAGTCTGTTTTCAAATCGAAAAAAAAAAACTTTTAAAAGAAAGCACACTAATTGTAATTACTAACTAAAACTGAAAGGCATCTACATCATACTGTCAGGTTTTAAAATACTTTTGAACTTGGAATAAATATTAGTTCAAATAATAGAATTACAAATTAGATTTTTTTATTTTTATAAAAATAAGGTTTTCAATCATAAATACATCAATTTATGCCCACAATTTAACATACTTCAAAATTGCTCCTACTGAATGTTTTTACTTTTTAATGTTAGGATCTAAGTCATTGACCAGATTTCCTGGAAAAGCTATAGTACATTTAATTCAATGTTTGCTTCACAACAGTTTGGCTGTGATATTGATATATTATTCAGTGTGAGTAGACTTTAACAAGGGGAAACACAAGATAATATATCACATTCTATCCAACTATATATAAAATTCTAAAATAAGTTTACACAACAGAAATCCTCTAATTTATAATGTTTGACTAACTTAGAAATATTCTCAAAGTGCACTTCTTCATCAGACATTTCATCAGTAAAGTAGTGTCATAATGCAGAAAATGATAGAATTATCAGTATAAAGCTGTTGCTGAATCCTTCTCTTATACAATATCGGAGGTGGTTTTAGTGACGTGCTTAATCTGTGGAGACCTCCCTAGGAGGACTCTCTTGTGTGCAATGCAAGTAGTCTGCAGGGAAGACAAAGTTGTAGCAAGTTTTTGAAAACTTTTGCTCAATAGCAAAACTTTCTGTGTAATAGTATAAAATAATACTTAAAGCAACCAATACACCATATGGTCAAAAGCCTGGCTATTACCCCAAAAGTTTGTAATGATATTGTATAGAAATACACTTTAATTTTTAAATGGACCACTCTTTGATGCTTCCACTCTCATTGAAAGATTTCGTACAAGATGTTGGTAAGATTCTTTGGAAATTAGGCCCATTTCATTCTATAGGGTATTCATGAAGTAAAGTACTAATGTTGGATGAGAAGACCTGGCTCACAATTTCCATTTAAACTCATCCCAATGGAGCTTGATGGGGTTGAGGTCATAGCTCTTTGTGGACCAGTTAAGTTCTTTCACACCAAGCTCATCAAACAATGTCTTTATAGTCATGCTTTGTGCACTGGGGCACAGTTATGATGGAAGGGTAGAATTGTTCAAAATGTCTTGGAATGACGTGGGGTATGACTTCCATCTGAGGAGGCTGGATCCCCCATGGGTTTCTGCATTTTCTTCTCCATGTGCCCTGTATTCTGCTCTCCATGTTCCCTCACAGTGCAGGTGTCTATTTCTCCCTTGCCACTGATCTGCCCCTTTACTGTGTCCAGAAGCCATTTTGCAAGACTGATATCTTCTGCTGTGTGGTAGGCGTGAATCTGTGGCCTCAATTTTAGATGCTATCAGTCTTTAACGCCTTTTGTCCTTCAAGACTTCCTTCTCCAGTTCTCCAGATTCTAATTCCCAGACAACAGCTCCCACTACATTAACTTCTCACTGCCAAAGCTTCTTCATGGAGGAATTCCTCCAGCTGATATCAAAGCCCCATTGTTTACTCAGCATTAGAACTTGCCAGTCCTCAACCACAGGGCAGAACAGCAAACATTCTGCCCGGACTTCTGCCATGGCAGTGACAGCTAGCGTTTCCTGAAAAAGAGGTGTGTTGCACCGGTTTTGAGTGGCCATTGCAAAGACTGCACTGTGAGGCACATCTTCCATGGCCTCACAAGCCAGCCTTCAACTGCAGGCCTGACTAATTGTAGCCTTTTGCAGGCTGCAGTAGCAGAGGGACATTGGGACTAAAGGTCTTGATGTTCTTCTAAACTGTTTTTCGAGTGTGGTATTTAGCAATCACAAATCAGGTAGGAGGCAGTCTACATCTCCACTTGCATTTAATTTGCTTGAGGATCAAATATGCTCAGCTGAATCAGGCCCTACAATATGTCATGTCTGTTCTTCACAAGTGTCACACTTTTGGGTTTGGAAGTGACTGGCAAATGGGAAGTAGCTTTCGAAGAGATGAGGAATGGACGGCGGAAACTTGGTAGATGGATGTAGTGCTTTTCATGTACCAAAGTACAGGATAAATGGAGGAGAGTTCAGTGAGTTTTAGAAGATTTAATGGTAACGTCTTGCAGTACAAATCTAAGAATTAAGTCACTGAAAGAATAAGCATAACAGATACTTGAAGTTCAATGCAGTGAATACAGACAAAATGACAAACTGAGGAAGCAGTTCATATTAGGGTTGATGGACTATTGTGGAGATAGACAATGATGACACAGATGATCACGACCTTGATGATTTGAAAGAATAAATATTAAAGGAATGCGAAAGACATTGGAGACGACTGTGAAGAACTTGAAGACAACTGTGGAATCCACTGAGACCTTGGAAACAACTGTGAAAAACTAGGAGACAATAAGGAGGAACTTGAAGACAACTGTGGAATACACTGAGACCTTGGAGACGACTGTGAAGAACTTGAAGACAACTGAAGAATGTGAAGACAACTGTGGAATACACGGAGACCTTGGACACGACTGTGAAGAACTTTGAGACAATTTGTGAGGAACTTGAAGACAACTGTGGAATACATTGAGACCTTGGAGACGACTGTGAAGAACTTGAAGAAGACTGTGAAGAATTTGAAGACAACCGTGAAGAACCTGAAGACAACTGTGGAATACACCGAGACCTTGGATATGACTGTGAAGAACATGGAGACTACTGTGAAGAACTTGGAGGCAACTGAAAGGCACATAGATGCTATCCTAACAGGAGAGAGGTGGATCTCCTGCAGCACACTGGTATGTCACTGTGGAATTGGCAAACTTTAAGGAATACCGGACAGGAGCAGCAGCAGGTTGGGAAAGAGTATCTGTGGAGCGTAAAACCAGAGAACCATACACCAGGTAAACTGAAGCACTGACAGGGAGACATAGGCCAGACACCTTTTATTCGGGCAACAAGCATGGGATTGGCTGGAGAAAACCCCTGGAGAAACATTGGTCTCCAACATGGCTGCCCATATACTGGAAACACCTAGGAGAACCAGGCACACCTCCTACCAGCCAAAGACTTGCAGCAGACCTACTCCTACTCTGCATGTCACTGCAATGGCGACCCCCATTGCCAAGTCCCGCAGCCCTAATGGTCATTTACTATGCTAATAACCTCAAATGCAATTCAGCAAGATATTAAAAGGTCTAGCATATATATTTAGTGTGCACCTGCAAACTCCTCCTCCTGCTTGCTGCACTACAAGTCTCAGCAGGTAGCACCTCATATGTCCAGGGTGTGCAGTTTAGGGTCCCTCCCCCTATGTACCATATATTGTGTATTCATACACACTGGAAGGAACTAGAGACACCTTCCTCCTTAACTAGCACCCCACCCACCTGTCCCAGATTGTTGTTTTTAATTAGGTTGGAGTCCCAACATTCAAGACTGCACACCTCAGTTTGGCACTATGAGGGTAAGTTCTACTGTACATATATGCTGAGTGTTGATCTGTGGGACTGTGTTTGGGGAGCTGGGCTCTTTGGGCTGCTGTTGCTGGGCTGCTCCATGGCATCATATCATACACTTTCAATCACCCCTTTAGTTTGTTTAATATATATGTAGCACCCTTCACATTTATTATTACTTCTTACCTAGGTAAGTCCTATCACATATAATTTCCCCTATCCCTTTTAGTATCAATTTAATTTCACACTAATGTGATGCCATGGGGTGGTTCTGCTGGGCTGGCCTGGGGGGCCCTATGCCCTGGACCTGTCCCAGAGTAGTGTTAGGGACTTGTCCTATTGAGGTAACCTGGATGCGGTGGACAAGCCCATACTAATGGCCATTTACTATGCTAATTACCTCAAATGCAATATAGCAAGATATTAAAAGGACTAGCATATATATTTAGTGTGCACCTGCAAACTCCTCCTCCTGCTTGCTGCACTACAAGTCTCAGCAGGTAGCACCTAATATGTCCAGGGTGTGCAGTTTAGGGCCCCTCCCCCTATACACCTCCTACCAGCCAAAGACTTGCAGCAGACCTACTCCTACTCTGCATGTCACTGCAATGGCGACCCCCATTGCCAAGTCCCGCAGCCCGGATCCTGCCTCCTATGTGCCCCTACTCCCCAGAATCTCAACCACACCACACGGCCGATGGGAAGGACAGCGCAACCTTCGCCTGTGATAAGCTTCTGTGTGCTGACAACAAGCTGCTTCTTAATGTGGTTGAATCCATTCTCTTACAAGACATCAATCAGTCTCAAGAACACCTACTGTACCTCCTACACTGACATTCTTGTTCAACTACATGACTACTCTGTGTGGATTTCTAAGAAATATGCTAGAAGTAATATCTTTACCCAAGAACAGGTTAGACCTGGCTTATTGCCAACATTATCATCCCATTGCATTTTACTAAAGCTTTATGCTAAATTATTGATAAATATATTAATGTTTATTTGCCTTCCCTGATCCATTGCAACCAAGTCAGGTTTATGCCCGACAGGAAGGCATCCTACATCACCCATACAGTACTTTACTTCATTTAATAGGTTATTTTCCAAGTACCAAGGGTCTTCTTTTATTGTCTTTCTCAGTTTGGCTTTTGGCCTAATTCAGACTTCTTCACAAAGCACACAGTGTCTGTGGTCCCAATCCCCTCTTGACCTCCCACCCAGCTGCCAATATCTGACCAGCCTGGCACCTGTTCCTCACCACCTTGAGGGGCCCGGCATAAGCGACTCCCTTGCACTCCTGGCAAAAATTGTCACACAGCTCCGTTCTGTGTCCCTCCTGCCTACCATTTTCTGTACCCCCACCCCACAAGTTGCAAAGGTAGCTGTGTATGTGTGTTTGGGTTAAAGCACATGTGTGTGTTCACCTTTTGTGAATTTAGCCAGTTCCCTTGATCCCAAATGTATTTAAATGAAAGTGAAGTGCAACAAGTGGTGAGGGCAGTGACCAGCCTGTTCCACATATAGGATGCTGCTCTGCATTGGCATCCACATGTTTTTTTTGTCGTGGTCCTCTCACAACCTTCAATGGAGCACACTGGGTGCCCTGGGTCCCCTCACTGACTCAGTTGGCTTCCTCTGGTCCCCTCAAAGCCACCACTGGAGCCCACTGGACATCCCTGATCCCCTTAAAGCCACCACTGGAGTCCACTGTACACTTACACCGGGCTCATTCACACCACCGCTATAGCCCATCAAGTTTGGTAGGCCTACTGAGTCACTGCTGTGTCTTTCATCCCTGCTGTTGCTCTTGCTGTGTTTCTCCTGTCACTCTCATTATCCCTGTATAACCCCTGTCACTCTCACTCTCCCTGTGTCCCCCTTGTCTCTCTTGCTCTCCGTGTCCTCCATAACTCTCCCTGTCCTTATGTCAATACTGTCCTTCACTCGTTGTCGCTCACTGTCTCTTTGTCCCTGCTGTTACTGTCCCTAAATTTTGGCTTATCCCATGTGTTATTATGGCTCATTCTGTGTGGCATAATGTGAATTTTGCCTTATTCTGTGTGGCATAATGTGATTTTTGGCTCATTCTGGGTGCATTTTGACTCATTCCTTGTGGCATAATGTGAATTTTGACTCATTCCGTGTGGCATAATGAATCTGTAAGGGTTACTAGATAGTATAAGGAGTCTTACTATTGTGATGCATAATGTGTATATGGTGTGGTACACTACATGTAAGGACATGCCCCTTTTCAGTGGCCACACCCCCTTTTCTGGAGCGAGTGCACCAAAGGTGCGTGGATAACTAAAATCTTGCCTTTGCCATACACCCACCTCAAAATTTCCACTTCGACCACTGATAAAGTATATACAGTAATTATATTAAGCAGTGTTTTAAAATATTAAATCAAATAATGTTAATTATTAATGTAATAAATAAAGTTTATCTAAAGCTTTCTTGAAGTCTTTATTCCTCAAGCTGTATATGAATGGATTGAGCAATGGTGTCACTACAGTGTACAACAGTGATAATGTCTTACTGGTAGCCAATAATTTTCCTTTGGCTGGAACCAGATAGACAGAAAGGAGAGTCCCAAAAAATAAACACACAACAGTTAGGTGGGAGCTGCAGGTGGAGAATGCTTTCCGCCTCCCACTGATGGAACGGATGTTTAGGATGGTGGCGATGATGTACATGTAAGAAACAATGATTATCATAAATGGACTTATAACACCAAAAATTCCAACTAAAGTTGTATGGATGGGAATAAGTGAAGTATCCGAACAAGTAAGCTCTAGAAGAGGAGGAAAATCACAGAAGAAATGGTCAATAACATTTGGACCACAGAACTCTAACTTGTATATGTCTGCTTCAATGATCAACAGAATCAATGCACTTAGCGACCATGATGCAATAAAAGATTTTACGCAAAAAGCTTTGTTGATGATGGTGTTATAACGCAGTGGGTTACAGATAGCCAGATATCGGTCATAAGACATCACCATGAGGATAAAACACTCTGAAGAGTCTGTGTTAGCAAATACATAAAACTGTGTTATACAGGCAGCAAGAGACATGGTGGCACTTCCATGCAGGACAATGTAAAGAAAGTTAGGGACAATGTCCGTGGTCATCAGAATGTCCAGAATAGACACTTGTGTGATGAAGAAATACATCGGAGAATGAAGATTGTGGCTCATTGATACCAAAGTTATTATAATAATATTACAGGTTGAGTATCCCGTATCCAAAATGCTCGGGACCAGGAGAATTTTGGATAACGGATTATTCCGTATTTCGGAATATTTTAATATTTCAATGATGTATTTTGAAGTATCTTGCATTTATGCTGTATAAACACATAATATACACACAAATATATTTTATTACCACATAAAATACACACAAACATATTTTAATTGTTCAAAAAACAAGGTTTCAAAACGTGAAACAAAATGTGTGTACTATCTCAGCACTGAATTTGAATGCCAAGCAATCATTGTCTTGCACATATATAGTGCCAGTTACATATCATGTCCCCAGTGATGCTGTTACATATGTCCCCAGTGAGTTTTTAGCAAAAAAAAAATTTTTTTTCACTTTCTGGAATGTCCGTATTTCGGAATAATTCGGATAACGGATATTCGGATACGGGATACTCGACCTGTACCACATATGGTGACACAGTAAATTGTGAACATGAAAACAAACAATAGAATATTGAAGCTGTGAAGATTTGGAAATCCCAGGAGAATGATGTGAGAGACATTGCTCTTATGCATTTTGTGAATGAGGGAGAGCCTAATTTGTACCCACAAAGGTCCATATGTGTTTGTTACTTTCTAAGAATGAAGATCGAAAACCATAAATGTCAAGACTTTCAACTGCATTTTTAGCCGTTATACTTATTATTGTATGTTCAAAATTGCATCTTACAAATATGTCTTTCTCTGCTTGCTGTACGTATTATATAGCACCAGACGATCTAGTAAAATGGAAACATAGGAAGAAAAGAAGCGTACCTTGTGAAAAATCTTCACCAAAATAAATTACACCAACTATTATATGTGTACATTTAATGAGGCATTACAAAAAATATTGTTTTATTAATAAAATATAAAAATGCAACAAAAGTTGCTACTAAAAATAATATGTTATAGATATGGAATTGCTGTCATATCACAGGTACACCATAAATTGGTCCAAGGACCTGGCAAATGCCAATGGGTGCAGGGAGGGGGGGGGGTAGTTGCACTCTCATCTCTGAGACTTATTTAAAATATTTAACATTCAAGAGAAAGGTCTCAAATATGTAGTGTGCAAAGGCCAAAATGTTTGAGCATCATTTATTCAAAGTCATTGATCATGTACAGTACTCAGAGCAGGTCAAAGTCAATTATAGTATTAACATCTACTAACCATACATTGGCACAGATACTCCACAATAAACAGGAAAACACCCCAAGTTTGTTTGCTACAAATTCCATTAACAAATCTCTGAAATAAATATTTGATACTCTTGTAAACACAATGTGATTTGGGCTATTGATTTTGACTATATAGTGCAGATCACACATGTGTTGCTGCATCCAATCCTGATTCAATAGTAGTAGTACGTTTATTTATAAGGCGCCGCAAAGTGTCCGCAGCGCCGTACATAGCAAACAAAAAACAAATTACAAGGTAACATACAGGGTGTGTTGAAAAATACAGTATGAAATAGGGGTATGGCTGGTAGAACTAAAATCAGCATCAGTTCAGAAGTAGGTGTCAAAATTGGGTACTTATGTAATATCTGGACTCCCGTTTTTCTTATGAGACCGCGTCCCCTCGCGGGACTCGCTGCGCTCACCACGCTTCGGGCACGGTGGCTCGCTGCTCTCGCCACACTATATAAAATCTACTCCATGCGTAGTTGGATAGTAGGGGTATGAAAAAATGGGGTGCATTTAA
Source organism: Crinia signifera (assembly GCF_055691185.1). Classification (NCBI taxonomy): domain Eukaryota; kingdom Metazoa; phylum Chordata; class Amphibia; order Anura; family Myobatrachidae; genus Crinia; species Crinia signifera. Next base: position 326,114,914 of record NC_139220.1, read on the forward strand.
CATGGGAGTCCAGATAATACATAAGTACCCAAAATTGTCGAGGAGACTGAAGATGAAGTAGAGGAAGGGAAGAACAGGACAGGAGCACAGGTGAGGTAAAGAGGTAGGGTGAGTACGTGAGGAAGGAGGACCCTACTCATAAGAGTTAACATACTAAAAATAGGTGGGTGGACGAACGAAAAACAATAGGATAAGTAGGAACGGAGGGGAACGGAGGCAGGATAGGAGGATCAAAAGAGGTTAGGAGGAGGGATTGGCTAGTCGAAAAAAGTGGGTTTTGATGGAGCGCTTGAAGGAGGTAAGGGAATCAGAAAGCCTGATGGGTGGCGGGAGGTTGTTCCAGTGCAGGGGGGCAGCGCGAGAGAAGTCTTGGACACAGGAGTGGGAGGAGGTGATTAGGTAAGAGGTCAGTCGGCGGTCAGCGATGGAGCGAAGAGGACGGGAGGGAGTGTGGATAGAGATCAGTGAAGAGAGGTAAGTAGAGGTGGAGGAGGAGAGAGCCTTGTAGGTGGTGGTGAGGAGTTTAAAGAGAACTCGGAAAGGAATGGGGAGCCAGTGAAGAGATAGACAGAGGGGGGAGGCAGAGGTAGAGCGGCGGGAGAGGAAGATGAGCCTAGCAGCAGCGTTAGGAATGGATTGGAGAGGTGCGAGGCGGGTGAGAGGTAGCCCAGAGAGATGGATGTTGCAGTAGTCAAGGCAGGAGATGACAAGAGAACGAATGAGAATTTTGGTCACGTCAGTGGAGAGGAATGGTCCGATGCGTGAGATGTTGCGTAGGTGAAAGCGGCAAGACTGTGAGAGAGCACGAATGTGGGGGGTGAAGGAGAGGGAGGAGTAAATGATGACACCGAGGCAGCGCGTTTGGTCGGTAGAGGTGATCTCGCTTTCACCAATGCTGATGGGAGAAGAGGGGATGTTCGGGGGATGGAAGATTAGAAGTTCAGTTTTAGCCATGTTTAGTTTCAGGAAGCGTTGGGTCATCCAGGCTGAGATGGCCGTGAGGCATTCGGAGACCTTGGACAGGAGTGATGGGGATAGGTCGGGGGAGGAGAGATAGATTAGGGTATCATCAGCATAAAGGTGGTAATGAAAACCATAGGAGCTGATGAGGGTGCCCAGAGAGGTGGTTTAGAGGGAGAAGAGGAGAGGGCCAAGGACTGACCCTTGGGGACCACCGACTGGCTGCGGGGTAGTAGGAGAGGAGGAGCTCGGAGTGGAGACGGAGAAGGAGCGATCGGAGAGGTATGAGGTGAAGCAGGAGAAGACCGTGCCAGTGATGCCAAAGGAGCGGAGGGTGTTGAGCAGGAGAGGGTGGTCAACAGTGTCAAAGGCAGCCGACAGATCAAGCTGGATGAGGATAGAGAAGAGGCCTTTGGATTTAGCCGAAAGTAGATCTTAGTGACTTTGGTCAGGGCAGTTTCAGTGGAATGTAAAGGCCGTAAACGGAACCCGGATTGGAGGGGGTCTAGAATGGAGTTAGCAGTAAGGTGGCTTAGGAGACGATTAAATTCAATCCCAAATTGTGGCCCCAGGGTATTGGAATAAAAAGTAGAAAGAGACTGTGCAACACAGTCTACTTCTACTTCTGGGAACGAGGGTCATGCTGCTCAATTATAGCTGATATTCAATGAATCAATAAACTTGGGGATGGTACCAAGGGACTGGAGTATAGCTAACGTAGTACCAATATGGAAGAAAGGTAACAAAACTAACCCTGAAAAATATAGACCGGTCAGCCTTACATCAATCGTGGGGAAAATATTAGAAGGAATAAAAAGGTCGTATCCAAAATTTGTTACAGGAGAAGGTGATAAGTAAGGCTCAGCATGGGTTCGTCAAATATAAATCATGCCAGACTAATTTAATTAGCTTCTATGAGGAAGTTAGTAGGGGAAATCTGTGGATGCAATACTTCTTGATTTCCCTAAAGCTTTTGACATGGTACCTCATAAAAGGTTATTAATAAAACTAGGTAACTTAAGGGTAAATAATTTGTAATTGGATTAATTGGATTAAAAACTGGAAACACAATTGGGGACAGAGAGTGTTGGTAAATGGCATACATTCCAGCTGGGGTAATGTCCAAAATGAAGTCACGCAAGGTTCAATATTGGGACCCACATTGTTTAATATATTTGTTAATGATAAAGATAATGACATAGCGAGGAAGATTGCAATATTTGCGGATGACATGAAATTGAGTAAGGAAATTAACTCAGGAGAGGATGTGGATACACTAAAAAGTGACTTAATTAAACTGGAAAGGTTGTTGGAAAAATGGAAAATGCGGTTTAACGTAAAAAATGTAAAGTTATTCATTACAGGAACAAAAATGCAAGCTACAGATGGCGCAGGTCCCATCTTTACAGGGGATGGCGATGGCGACGCCCGCCACCATCCCCCACCAGCGCCATCTCTACAGCGAGAAGGGGACGAACGCGCACGAGAGGCGCGCACGTCCCCTTCCGACGGCGCTTCCAGCGCTTCCCCCGGGTCACCGCCGGCTTGTCGGTGGTGACCCGGGGTCCCTGAAGCGGAGACGGACAGGGTTCCCGTCGCCCCGCCGATGGAGATTGAGACGCGCATGCACATGAGACGCACGCGCGTCTCAGTCAGATGGTGAGCCAGGCTGCTGGCGGATCGCCAGCGGTGATGTTCTGGCGATCCGCCAGCAAAGAAGAGGCCTGCCCATCTGTACTTATAGGCTAAATGGAGGCAAAATAGGGAATTCCACAGTGGAGAAAGACCTAGGGTTCATTATACATCATAAATTGGGTAATAGTGCACACTGCTCAAGTGTAGCAGCAAAAGCAAACAGGACACTGGCATGCATTAAAAGAGGAATGGATTCAAGGGATGCCAATGTGTTAGTGTTTCTTTACAAGGCATTGGTGAGACTACACTTGAAATACTGTGTTCAGTTCTGGGCACCGCACCTTAAAAAGGACATAAATGAATTGGAACAGGTACAGAGAAGGGCAACTAAACTAGTAAAAGGTCTTGAATCACTAGAATACAAAGATAGGTTAACCCGGCTGAATGTTTTCACTGGAGAAACGGAGGTTGAGAGGTGATATGATTGGTATGTTCAAATACATTATTAGGAATTACAGTATATGGAACTGGGAGATGATTGCTCACTAACAGGCCTATACTTAGGACATGCGAGCATGTACTGAGGCTTGAGGTAAAGAAATTCCGTACTGAATTAAGAAGAGGATTCTTAACCATTAGAACAGTAACATTTGGGAACTCATTGCCGGTGGGGGTGGTTACAGCAACTATTGTTAATGAATTTACATCAAAACTGGATACATTTTTGGCCACTAAGGGAATCCTATAGATATGACTTACTCAAGTCAGTAGTTACAAATCAAATAGGGTAAACTCGATGGACTAACATCTATTTTCAGCCTTAATTACTATGTCGCTTATAGGCCCAAAGAAATTCTCTACCAAATTATCATAAGGTATGGGATAAATGGTTTCACACTATTGTATATGCAGGGTCCCCCTCCAACCTTTATTTCAATTAGACTTAGCCATGGCACTACTCTACAATATGCCACCACATATTGTATTATCTGTTTTGTATGATCTATGTTTTTAGCACAATGGCCAAGACACCAAAAGTTCGACATACATTAGTTAGACATTGACAAAAGTTAGACATAGATTAGTTAGACATTGACAAAAGTGAGAAATGCATTAGTTAGACATGCCAACACACTCAATATCCTGACAGCCGACTTTTTTTAAAACCAACTTGTTCACATGTTACCATCCCAGTGGGCATATAGGGGGAATAGAATAGTGTGCCGAGCACAGCGAGCCATGCAAGAGGATGTGCACACTTTGATTGTCCATGTCAACATTTTTCTTGTGTCATTACTTTTGTCACGGTTGGCCCAATGTTGGCCTAATGCATGTCTAACTTTTGTCAATGTCTAACTACACCATGTCTAACTTTTGTCAATGTCTAACTACACCATGTCTAACTTTTGTCAATGTCTAACTACACCATGTCTAACTTTTGCCAATGTCTAACTACTCCATGTCTAACTTCTGTCAATGTCTAACTACACCATGTCTAACTTTTGTCAATGTCTAACTACACCATGTCTAACTTTTGTCAATGTCTAAAGAATGCATGTCTAACTTTTGGTGTCGAACAATTGACTGAGCAGACATTGTCTGTGAGCTATACCACACATGTATTGGCAGCTTCGGCTATTAACTTATTTTCTGTTATTGCTTAGTTGTCTATTGTAAGTTGTTTTATAATTCAACAAAAAACTATTTGATTTGAAAAAATATATATATATTAATACTTAAATCATGATTTTATTTATATACATTACACAGCCTCGGGGGGCGTGGCCACGGCAGCTTGTGAGTGAGGTAGGGAGGTCGATGCCGGCTCTCCTCTTATCCTAATGATCCTAACGGCCCCTACTGCCTCCCTGCCCGCTCTTATGCACACTTGAGACGGGGAATTTGTATCCCATAATCCCGCACAAAGTACCGGTCTGGAGAGTGGTCCTGGCGTGGAGAAGTCGGGCGGCGCGAGTGGAGCTGGGAGCCGTGACGCCAGCCGGGTCTCGTATCGCGGTGTCAGCTGCTGCCGGAGGAGGGGTGTGCGCTTGTGGTCAGCGTCACACGCCAGCCGGAGCAGCGCGCATACAAGAGACAGCCGGCGGCTTGGAAGTGTTTCTGCCGTACCGCAAAGTGAACCCGTGGCGGATATCCAGAGTCTGGCAGCGCAGGACGGGTGGCTTCTCCCGCTGCCTCCCCTGATGTTGATATCGGTCACTACAGATCTGGGGAAAGACAAACCAGCGTGCCCGCTTACCACAGCACCCGGGGCAGAGAAAAGTTTCCGGCACAGCTCAGTCGGCAGTGGACCCCCTCATGTTGTCTGGTGAATGCTCCATGGACAAAGCTGAAATTGGCAATAAGATACCAAGGAGGATATTGCTGCAGGGGCCTTAACAGCTCAAATCTGTCAGAACGCCGGCCCTCATTAAACCAACAGTCTGCGGGATCCATCTCAGGTTTCCTGAGTCACCCAGTCGGCAGAAAGGTACAGCTCATACTATTTCCAGTGTGACCACTGATATTGACTTTAAAAGTTAACTTAACAAATATATATAGTTAACTGAAAGTGTTGGAGCGAGTGTCTGGCGCCGTGTATTTAAGCCAGCAAGAGACTGATTAACAGTGGGACTAGGTGGCAGTGTGCTGGGACTGTGAGCAGGGCTGTGAATCCCCTGGTAGGGGGGGCAAAACCTTAAACAGAAGTTGAGACTATTGCGTGTACCCGAAGCAGCGTGGCGCAGTCCAGAATGGGCAAGACGGGCACGAACACTGCGGCTGCCCGTCTTGAAAAATATGCACGCACGCAAAACCAGGTGGGGAGCAGTTCGCAACCAAGTACCCCCCAGACAACGCCTTCTAAAAGTACATCTGAACCTCGACCAGCTGAGGTCACCCTGCAGCAGGTGCTAGATGCAGTGAACACCAACAACAAAAGTCCCGATTGCTAGAGCAGATAAACAAGGTGCAATCCGACATCTCATTGATACGCCACGATGCCCAAATCATTAGAGAGAGAGTAACCGAGGTAGAAAACAGGATTTCCACACTGGAGGATGTAGTGGCCCCTCTCAAGAGCCAAGTAAAAGTCCTATCCGGACAGATGGAGGACATGCGCACTAAAATCTCGGATTTTGAAGGGAGGCTCCGTCGAAGCAATGTCAGATTTGTGGGGCTCGAGGAGCGAGCAGAGGGGAGCTCCCCAGAGAAATTTGTCGAGGACTGGCTGATAAAAGAATTTGGCAGGGAGGCCTTTTCCCCACAGTTCTGTATTGAAAGAGCACATCGGGTCCCATCCCGTCCGGCACCTCCAGGGGGGCCCCCACGTACACTGATTGTTAAAGTCTTGAACTTTAGGGACCGAGACTGTATCTTGCGACTTGCAAGAAATAAAGCAGACTTTGGACATCTGGGTAAAAAAATTGCAGCCTTCCCTGATTTCCCTGTGGAAATCCAGCGTGAGAGAGCTAGGTTCAGGGAGGTGAAGGCAAGGCTCCGGGAGCTTAATCTAAAGTATTCTATGATGTACCCCTCCAAATTGAGGATTGAAGTGAATGGGGCAACTAAATTTTTTTTTTCCCCAGGTGATGTTGCAGAATGGCTGGATGGGTCGTACCCAGGAAAAAAATCACTAGCCAACCAGTAGTCCCTTATGAATAATTCAACTCTTGTGTGCGGGTGTGGGTGGGGTGGGGGGGGGGAAGGTTGGGAAAGGTATTGATATGATTATAAAATCCTGTATGAGGAGGGCCGGCCACGAGTATGGTGGCCATCAATTAATTGCTCCCTGAGCCCTATTATGGGGTGTTGTGGGTGGGGATGGGGTGGGGATCCAGGTACGCCGGGGGATACAGGTAGTACAGGGAGGGGGAGGGGGGAGGCGGGTATTAGTATGTGTATAGATAGTTGTAGTTATGTTTTTGTATGTAAAAATGGTGGTATGTATGTCAGGGCAAAGTTGAGTTATATGAGGGAAAAGAAAGGGAGACGGCAAGAGAGGTCGAAAATGATTAAACGGGGATATGGTTAAACTCGTAACCTGGAATGTCCGCGGTCTCAATGATAAGGTAAAAAGGTCCTTGGTATTAAACCACTGTAAATCATTGGACGCGGACATTATTTGCCTCCAGGAGACCTATTTATGTGGTGATAGATTATCTGCTATGAAACGTCCCTGGGTGGGTAATGCGTTTCATGCTCCGTGTTCCTCCTCATCTAGGGGGGTTTCCATCTTAATAAAAAAATCAGTGGTGTTCGAATATAGGGCAGTAAGGATAGACCCAGGAGGGAGATTTATTTTTATAGATTCTAGCATCAATCATGTAGGGGTTAGTTTACTGGGGGTGTACATTCCCCCCCCATTTTCATATGAAATATTAAGACAGGCCGTGGATTTTACCTCCTCCCTTCCCTTGAACCATATCATTTGTATGGGTGATTACAACAATGTTCTTTCCCCCCAGTTGGACAGATGGCATAGGTCTAGTGATGCTGTCAGTAAAGGGGGAACTAGATTTGCGGAATTTATTGAGGGGATAGGATGGTACGATCCCTGGAGAATTAGACATCCAGAAACCCGCCAATATTCTTCCTATTCAGCCACCTATAAAGTTTTTTCTAGGATAGATATGATCCTCGTATCAGATAGTCTATTAAATAAAATCATCAGTATAGACTACAAAGTACGTGGAATCTCAGACCACTCCCCGTTAGTTATGACACTGGACATGTCGGAACCGATAGGGTATAGGTATTGGAAGCTCCAGCCATTCTGGCTGCCCCAGTTGAGCCAGCAGGAGATAGAGGAGGAAATTCTTATATTCCTGGAGGCTAACGAGGGATCAGCACCTAATGCGGTCATATGGGATACATTAAAGGCCCATATGCGCGGAATATTTATTAAGAAAATCTCTCGCCTCAAGGGGCTGCACCGTGAGAGGGTGCGGGAACTTGAGGCGCGATCAATGGAATCGGAATATACATACCAGACCAGTCATCTGGAGGCAGATAGGGTTGAATGGCTGAGACGGCAGGCAGAGTGGCTGGAATATTTGCAAGGTGTAAATTATCGTAGATTGGGCACTAGGGCGCATCAGGGTTACGCGGGCTCAGATAAAGCGGGCAAGTATATGGCCCCATTATTGAAAATGGATAGGCCCTCTAATATCATACCCTGCATCCGTACAGACCAGGGGGTGAATCTGACATCTACTGTTGAAATCGTTGATGAATTTGTGGCACATTTCAGTAAAGTTTATCAATCGGTTCAGCGACATGGGAGGGAGGAAATAAAGGATTTTTTTATAGATCTGACTCTCCCCCGGGTGTGTTCGGATGCTAGGGTAGCCCTAGACGCCCCGTTTACATCAGAAGAAATAGGAAATGTAATTGGGAACCTGCCTCGGGGTAAAGCTCCGGGTCTTGACGGGCTTCCGGGGGAGGTTTTCCAAAAATTCAGCAGCATATTAACACCTCGGGTGTTGGCCCTGTGTCAGGGGGTAGAGCAGGGGGACGAATTACCGGACTCAATGAAAGAGTCTTCTATAGTTTTTTTGCCTAAAAAGGGCAAGGACCCTTCTAGCGTTGACTCATATAGACCTATCTCCCTGATGCCGACTGACGCTAAGATCATTGCGAAGGTCCTGGCAAATAGGTTAAACAATGTAATTCAAGATATTGTTCACCCGGATCAAACAGGGTTTATGCGGGGGAAGTCTACGGTAGTCAACGTTAGAAGGGTCTTTACATTTATCCAATATATGAAGGTAAAGGGGGTAAGGGCAGCGGTGGCCTCATTCGATGCAAACAAGGCATTCGATTCTGTCGAATGGGAATACCTGTGGTACACACTAGAGGCGTTTGGGTTCGGTCCAGGGTTTGTACGGTGGCTAAGATTATTGTATAAAAATCCTAGTGCCAGAGTTTCCATCAATGGGCATACGTCTCGGCCATTCCCTTTATTCAGAGGAACCCGTCAGGGGTGCCCCTTGTCCCCTTTAATTTTCGCCATCGCTGTCGAACCCCTGGCCTGTCTCCTAAGAGCAAAAATACATCATTATGACCCTGGCAGGGACATAAGATATAATATGGTGTCGTTGTACGCCGACGATCTACTGGTTGGACTAGCAGATCCAGATAAAGATCTCCCAGTAGTTATTAGCTCTTTGAGTCAATTCGGGGAAATATCTGGGCTCAATGTCAATTGGAGTAAATCCAATTTGCTATATACGGGTAATAGCAGCGGGGGCGATAATGGGGTACAAGAAGGGCCACTGGTAGAAGTTCAAGGGTTCACATACCTGGGGGTAAGGGTCTCGGCAACTGCAGAGGACTATTTACGGGACAATATAGGATCAATAATCCAGGAAACTAAGTCAAGACTGAAGTGTTGGGCCAGACTGCCTCTCTCAATAATGGGACGGGTGAATATGTTGAAAATGGTAATTTTACCTAAGATATTATATCAGCTACAACATTCGCCCATTTTTATTAAAAATGAATATTTCAGTAATCTCGACAGTATAATGTCATCGTTTATATGGGGTAATAAACGCCCAAGAGTAAAATTATTGACGTTGTGTAGAACCCGGGAGAGTGGGGGTCTGGCCCTCCCTAATTTCAAGAAGTATTATTATGCGGCCCAACTGGCACATCTAAGGACATGGGTGAGTCACGAGGAACAAACCTTAGAACTCAGTAAATTAATTAGTTGTATCGATTCTAGAGCGACGCCCCTTCAGATACTACTAGCTGGCCCTTGTAGGAGGAATTACCCCCCTATTGCTACTCAAGCCGTTAAAATCTGGAAAGCAGTTAGCAGGTTGGAGAACTGGCAGGGAGTGGATCCTGAAGCATCTATTATATTCTTCCCATCAATGAAGGAGTTGATGAGACAGCAGGGGGGGAGAATGTGGGAGCAGCATGGTATCAGCGCAATAGGCCAGTTCTATCATGACAGGGCCCTCAAGTCATTCTCTCAGCTTCAGGCGGAATATGAGCTGCCGCAGTCCATGTTTTATAGATTTCTCCAATTGCGGAGCGCTCTGAACGGATGGGGTAGAGAGAATGATGGTTGGTTAAGTGAGACTCCCGTTAAGATGTTCCTTAGGAAGATATCAACGCGGAAAGCGGTGGCGAATCTTTACAAGTACCTTTTTGCATGCACACAGGACGACGGACTCAGCCAATTAAGATTGAGTTGGGCCCAAGATATATCTGAGATAAATGAAAATAACTGGCCAATAATGTTAGCCCTTCCCAAAAAAGCAACAAATTCCACTAGGGTGCAACAGGTACAGTTTAATATATTACATAGGACATATATGACTCCGATTAAATTAAAGAAGATAGGAGGGTCGGACAATGACAGATGTCCTAAGTGTGGGGAGAACGGGGCCACATTCTGGCATCTTATTAGAGAATGTAATAAAGTTGCTCGATTTTGGGATAATATAGGTACGGCCCTTAAAGATCTGGGAGTGACACAAGCCGCTATATCGGATATCAACTATATTATGGGGATGTGGCAGGAGGAAACTGGTACTAAAGAATATCGCTCTTTGTTGACGCAACTTGTGGCACTAGCCAAAGTTATAGTGGCACGATGCTGGATGGCGAAAGAAGGTCCATTGTTTACAGAATGGACAAATCTAGTGAACACTAATTTTGAGCATGAGAAATATTATTATGCCTCCAAAGGCCTTAGCACTAAATTTTATTCAATATGGTATGTGTGGCAACAGTCGGTATATTATCAATTTAAGGGTTAGAGAGGGTGTTAAATATATATTGTGTATTGTTTGTAACATGAATAAGTGTGGGGATTAGATCTCCTTTGATCACTGTTTAAGGGGACTCAGCGGAGTCCAAAGAAGCACTTAGGGATGTAGTTGAATCAGAAAAGATAATATTTTGCTATGTATTTAGTATATATGGGAGAGGGGTTGTGCACAAGCACAGAGCAAGGGTTGTTTGAATTTTTTTTTTTTTTTTTTTTTTTTTTTTCTCTTTGTGGATAGCGGTATAGGTATATGTTTTCATAGTATAGTAGCCAGATAGCATGTCCATTATATATTGTGCGAATAGGAATATGAGTCGTCAACAAGTTTAGCAGATAGACACCTGTCCCACTAGGGACACTACTTGTAGTGCCTATCGCTAAAACCAGTATTCAGTAGAAAGCACCTTAAACGCAGTATTGTGCTAACATTTGTTTGTTCGTATGGGTAGTGAGGTATAGGCCCCAAAGAAAGAAGTCTTGTCTAAATAATGGTATAGTGCTGCGTCAGTGTATGTCTAATAAAGTCTCAAAGATCAAGGATTTTATAGGTAGTAATAAAATCCCCTCCAGAAGGATACCCTGGTGGGTTCGTTTATTAAGTCAGATGTATCCTCATCATATAGCTCAAATCCCTAAATGCAGTAAAAGTTCACAAGCCCCGACTATGTATGTGTATGTGAATGTATTGTAGATGTGTCTGATGTGTAATGTATTGTAATGTATTTGTGTATTTTGTATGTATTTTAATAATTTGGAAAAGTAAATAAAGACTCAATTAAAAAAAATGATTTTATTTATATAAATTTTAAATATATGTAACAATGAATTTGCTTAACAAAGTCAGCATCACAATAAGTAGTATCTTAAAATATAAAAAATACTTTAGATAAATAAAAAGAACAGATACATAAGCAGTATTAGCATTCCTATAATCAGAAAACAACTCATTACAGTAACAATGCCATTCAATGCCTTGTTCTCACTGCCAGTGAGAAATACATGGCTTTTCCCCAGCATTAAAATGCCGGGGACTGCAGGGACGGACCCCCATTCTCACCTCAAGGCAAATTCCCAGGTGAAGAAGTTCTACCCGGTAATTTGCCTTTTAACACAGGTTTTTCTGCAGTGAGAACGGGTCAACCCGTGTCTGCAAATCCGGATCTCAAACGTGTAAAAAGAAGGGTTTTGCTAGTGTATGAGATCCGGGTATGCGACCCGCTCACACTGCAGAAAAACCCATGTTAAAAGGCAAATTCCCGGGTCGACATGCTAGACCCAGGAATTTGCCTGCAGTGAGAACGGGGTATTAATCAAGCAAAGGCCCTTATTCTGGTTGGTGCGGTCGAGCCGCATATGCGGCTCCGACCGCACCAGACGAATCCCCGCCCACCATACGGTTCGCCACGGCCGTCCGTACACGGACGGCTGGCGAACCGCACGAAAATGGTGGAGGCGTACGCCTCCACCATGCTGGGAGCTGCCCCCTGCATTCGATGGTCGACGACCATCGAAGGCAGGACCGCACGCCGCGGCAGCTCCCGCAAGCTGAGACCACACGGACAATCGTCCGTGTGGTAGCTTGTATGGGGGCTGAAAGCTGACATCCGGCGACGTCAGCTTTCCGCCCCCATGAGTGGCGTCATGCCCTCATTACCATGCGTACGCCCCGCGTTTGCATGGGAACGCCCATGAAACGCGGGGCGTACACATAGGGAAATGAGGGGATGAAGCCCCTCACGCCCCTATACGCCCCCTTTGCGGCGTCTAAATTTTTACCACGGAGAATTCCCCTGCACATGCGCAGAGTGACCTCTGCGCATGTGCAGAGAGAAAACATCGGCGGTACGGCCGCACGCGGGCCGTACCGAGCCGATTAGAATAAGGGCCAAAGATTGGCACTTACCATAACAACAAAACCTGCGGGTGAGACTTCAATATACTCCTTTGAATACAACATTTCTTATAGAGACATATACTAGATCATTTCTTAAAGTGGGGTCAATTAACAAAGACACCCCAAAAGTAGCTAAACATTCTTAGCATAGTGAAAAATTACAAACTATACATATCAACAATTCATGCCCTCCCCAGTCTTTTTGTTTTATGTTTGGCTTATCTGATTCAGAATCTAAATTTGATATAAGGACATAATAATGTAATTATCAATCAAAATAACTAGCTTATAATGTGATTTCTCAATAAAAAAAAGACTAGGACTTTCTTTTAAATGTTTACATGAGAAACTTTAGGATAAATTTACTATTTTGGGAGTTCTACTGAAGATGGGATGTTTCCTATAGCAACCAACCAAATTCTATCTTTTATTTTATAGAAGGTGCTAAATAAATAAATAAATAAAAGCAGGATGTGATTGGTTGCTGATTTTGTCAATAACAATAAACATATAATATTCGAAAGATATCACGTACTTAGAAACGATATCACTTCTTTGAAAAAACAAATATTTTGCAGGCAAGTTAATGCTGTAACCGTAGATGTAATGCTCGAACATTTTTTTTTTTAAATCATAATAATCATTTTAAGTTCTCAATGGCTATATCTAAGATCATTGTTATTTAGTATAATCAAAATTGCTTTGATGTCTAAAAGGTTTAAAGCTGGATTAGATCTGCACTTTGTTTTTGTACATGTAACCCTACCTCCCCTATTACTCATATTTCTCTGTACCTATTATTTTCTTTGGAACATTGCAAAGAAAAATGGAAAAAAGAAAATAATTTAAATCAAAGAAACTCTAAAGCATGAACAAAATGAATGTTATTCAAAATGCCAGATTTGTTATTCAAAAAGTGAACATACAATGAAAGAAACAGATCCCCAGTAATTCAGGCTTTATTGAACCTCCTGGATAAATGTTCAGCAAATACCTCTTAGAGGCCCTTATTCTGGTTGGTGCGGTAATGTCCGCGTGCGGTCGGTCCGCCGATGTTTTGTGTCTGCGCATGTGCAGAGGCGTCTCTGTGCATGTGCGAACGGGACGCACGTCCGAATTCCACATGAAATGTGTACACTACGAACAGGGGGTGGAGAGGGGCGTGAAGGTCTGTTTGGCCTCATTAACATATGCATACGCCCCGCGTTTCATGGGCGTTCCCATGCAAACGCTGGGCGTACGTATGGTAATGCGGTCGTGACGCACGTGTAGGGGGCGGACATATGACATTGCCGGATGTCAGCTGCCCGCCCAGATCCCTGCTTTTGCATGGAGAAATGCCCGTGTGGTCTGAGGTTGCGGGTGCTGCCTGACCACTCAGTCCTGCATTTGATGGTCTGCGACCATCGAATGATGGGGGAGGTTCCCTGAGATGGAGGAGGTGTATTCATGAGAAATACACTTGCGGTCCGTTCGGACAGCTTCTTACCGCATTCGGACGGAGTGAGCGATCTATACGAAAGGCGGGGTTTAGGACGCACGGTCCTAGCCGCATATTCGGCTCCGTCAGCACAGACCAGAATAAGGCCCAGAATGTGGAATCCAGATACGAGGCTCAGTTTACTATACATGCAATGCCACAACCTCCTCTTATATATCCCCTGATCTCTCTTCAGTTACATTTGCTTAATCTGTGGAGACCTTATGGTGAATCTCTCGTGTGTGATATACAGAAAGTAATCTTAAGAGAATAAAATGATAATGGAGATGTTTTGATGATTAAGGGCCTTATTCTAGTTCACTCTTTTTGACAAAATCCTTCTTAGATGTACAAAACCATGTGCACTGCAGGGGCGCAGATGTAAAATGTGCAGAGATAATTAGATTTGGGTGAGTTATTTTGTTTCTGTGCAGGGTAAATACTGGCTGCTTTTTTACACTGCAACTTAGATCTCACTTTGAAGTAAAACCCCACCCAAATCTAATTCTCTCTGCACAAGTTACATCTGCCCCACCTGCAGTGCACATGGTTTTGTCCATCTGAGAAGGATTTTGTCAGAAAGAATGAACTAGAATAAGGCCCTAAGTGATAAACAAAGGAAACATTACCACCTATGGAGGAGAGATGATTAATGGAGTCTGGTAACTTAAGGCCGCCATACACTATGCGATTTGGCCCCGATTTCACCCGATCCAGATGGATCGGGCAGTGAAATCGGACCAAATCGCAGGTTTTGACACCCGGTCCGACCCGATGCGCGGTCCCGTGCACATCGGGTCAGAGTCGGGACGTCGGACCGGCTGCACATAAGATAAATCTTATGTGCAGCCGTGGGGACTCTGAGGACGCCGGTGAGGGAGGAGGGCGGGAGACACCGGCGAGGGAGGGGGGCGGCAGGGGGAGCCGGAGCAGGGAGCTGTCATGCTCCGTCCGGGTAGGGGGGGGGGAACACGCAGCTAGTAGTGCGGATGCTGCGGGGGACACAGGCGGCAGTACACAGAGCCGGGCGGGGGGAGCCGGGAGCTGTCAGCACTGAAAAAAAAAGCCCATACAATAATTGGGCAGCCTGTGATTGGCTGAGCGCTCTCTCAGCCTGTCAGCAATTGGCTGAGAGAGTGCTCAGCCAATCACAGGCTGCCCATTCATTGTATGGGCTTTTTTTTTTCAGTACTGACAGCTCCCGGCTCCCCCGCCCGGCTCTATGTTACATCCGCACTACTAGCAGCGTGCGTCCGTCCCCCCAGCCGCCTTGCAGCATCCCCCGCCCGCCACCTCGATGTCCCCGGCCCCCCTGCTCGCTCCACATTGCAGCTCCCCGGGAGTTGCAAATGATACATCGCATGCGATGTATCATTTGCAAAACTTGGCACATCAAGTGCCAAATCGTGTGTCCCCCTCCCGGGGAGCTGCAAGGGGAAATCAGGTCCGACTTGTCCTTAGGACAAGTCGGACTAATGTATGGGGGCCTTTAAGCAACATTAAAAATAATTGATATAAAATCATATTCTAGTTATGGCATTTTTGCGTCATATTAAGTTTTGAATTTATCCTGAGTTTGACAACATCTAGATAAAACAGGTAACACATTGGGGTTAATGTACACAAAAAAAACAGCTCAACACACTGGTATTGGAAAAAGAGCAGAGGATGCAACATTGTATTACTTTGTTTAGCAAAATGGGTTCATTTGATTTATCGCTGCCTCAATTAGTACTCATAAGTTATCTGTGTTATTTAATTCAAATAAATGATAACAGTTATAAAATATTTTGTAAAAAAAAGAGGACTGGGCCAAATATGTTGCATTACAGGGGGGGGGGGGGGGGGCACATGTAACATGTGCAGAATGATTAGAATTGGGATGGGTGTGTTCAAACTGAAATCTAAATCTAGAATAAAGCTGTGTAGCTTTTGTGGTCTACAGTACATGCAAAAGTAGCCAATGTTTACCCTGCACAAGAAAAATACAAATGTGTTTTCTCCCCCTGCATGGCAACATGGTTTGCTCCAGATACATATACAATTTAATTCTGCTTTATTTAGCACTATAGCCCTTATTCTAGTTGGTTCAGTCCCCCGTGCATTCGCACCAGTGACTGATGTTTTGCATTTGTGCATGTGCAGACGCAGGGTGCAAGTAGACTTGGTCAACTACATGTTCGCTAACCCGCTTGCACCAAGCAGTGCAGCCAGGGTATGTCGGATGGTGGCTGGGGGCATGGACATTCCCTTGTGACATGGGTGCGGGGGGGGGGGGGGGTAGGCAGCTCACATCACCGGATGTCAGTTGCCCGCCTGCTTCCCACACAGGGCACTCGGAGATGAAAGACACAATAGAGGTTTCTCTGATCTGCGAGCACGGGAAAAATCATTGATGGTTGCTGTCTATCGAATGATTTCCCCCCGCCTGCGAATGGATGATTATGCAAATCAACACGTCTAAGACTTAGCTGATCACATTCCCACCCTCCCGCACTACCTATAACTATTGATGTCACCACTCTCCGCTCTAGCTCCCAAGTGCGCTGACTTGGAGTAATCTTTGACTATTCCCTCTCCTTTATAGCAAATATTCAACACATCGCACAAACCTGCCGTTTCCATCTCAAAATCATTTCTAGGATTAGATCCTTTTTACGACATCCAAATACTTATTTTAGTATCGTCTACTGACATAGCCGAATCTAAGTAGGGGCAAAAGGGGTGGTCGCCCTGGGGCCACCGCACATTAGGGGGGGTGCACATTCTTCCTCTCAATCGCACATGCTGCTGGTGGATACAGTCGCTAGGTAGACACTATAAAGGTCGACAAAAATTGGGTCAACCACCAAAAGTCCACAGGGCTCAGGTAGACACATGAAATATGGCGACATGGCTAAGGTCGAAGGGTCTGAAGGTTAATTATAGCATTAAGTCAACAATGGGAAGGCTGATTGTTAAAAGGGCCGACAGCTGACTTGTGCCGACGGGTGCTCTTTCATACTCTACCATCCACTAGGGCATGGAGGGAGAATATAATATAGTAGTGTGCTGAGCGCAGCGAGGAACCGTGCCCAAAGCCTAGAGAGCACAGCGAGCCATGCTAGGGTATGCGGTACATGCTGCCCATGTCTACTTACGTCCAAATTCGGGATTTAAAAAAAAAACCTCATGTCGACTTTTTGACTGTCAGTATTCCCTTTGTTGACCTAATGCTTGTGTCGATCTTCCGACCAGGTCAACCTAAGCCCTGTCGACCTTGAGTGGTTGACCTAATGTATGTCTTCCTTCATAGTAACCTTGCAACTGAAATTGGAGCCCAGATTGATTCAGCCGTGTCTCAGATTTCTTTACTACACAGTGTGTGACTGTCTGGCAGTAGGCTGTAAGCTGTGTGGTGCCAGCAGTATGTGATTGGCTGGCAGTGGGCTGTGAGCTGTGTGGTGCTGGCAGTGTGTGATTGGCTGGCAGTGGGCTGTGAGCTGTGTGTAGCCAGCAGTGTGTGACTAGCTGGCAGCGGGCTGTGAGCTGTGTGGTGCCGGTAGTGTGTGAATGGCTGGCAGCGGGCTGTGAGCTGTGTGGTGCCGGTAGTGTGTGAATGGCTGGCAGCGGACTGTGAGCTGTGTGGTGCTGGTAGTGTGTGAATGGCTGGCAGCGGGCTGTGAGCTGTGTGGTGCTGGTAGTGTGTGAAAGGCTGGCAGCGAGCTGTGAGCTGGGGAGTTCTTACAGTGTGTGAATGGCTGACAGTGGGCTGTGAGCTGTGTGGTGCTGGTAGTGTGTAAATGGCTGGTAGTGGGCTGTGAGCTGTGCGGTGCCGGCAGTGTGTGAATGGTTGGCAGTGGGCTGTGAGCTGTGCGGTTTTTGCAGTGTGTGAATGGCTGACAGTGGGCTGTGAGCTGTGTGGTGCCAGCAGTACATGACTTCCTGGCAGTGGGCTGTGAGCCTGTGTGGTTCTGGCAGTGTGTGAATGGCTGGCAGTGGGCTGTGAGCTGTGTGGTGCCGGCAGTGTGTGAATGGCTGGCAGTGGGCTGTGAGCTGTGTGATGCCAGCAGTATGTGACTTCCTGGCAGTGGGCTGTGAGCCTGTGTGGTTCTGGCAGTGTGTGAATGGCTGGCAGCGGGCTGTGAGCTGTGTGGTGCCGGCAGTGTGTGATTGGCTGGCAGTAGGCTGTAAACTGTGTGGTGCTGGCAGTGTGTGAATGGCTGGCAGTGGACTGTGAGCTGTGTGGTGCCGGTAGTGTGTGAATGGCTGGCAGCGGACTGTGAGCTGTGTGGTGCCGGTAGTGTGTGAATGGCTGGCAACGGGCTGTGAGCTGTGTGGTGCCGGTAGTGTGTGAATGGCTGGCAGCGGGCTGTGAGCTGTGTGGTGCCGGTAGTGTGTGAATTTCTGGCAGCGGGCTGTGAGCTGTGTGGTGCCAGTAGTGTGTGAATGGCTGGCAGTGGGCTGTGAGCTGTGTGGTGCCGGTAGTGTGTGAATGGCTGGCAGTGGGCTGTGAGCTGTGTGGTGCCGGTAGTGTGTGAATGGCTGGCAGCGGACTGTGAGCTGTGTGGTGCCGGTAGTGTGTGAATGGCTGGAAGTGGGCTGTGAACTGTGTGGTGCCGGTAGTATGTGAATGGCTGGCAGTGGGCTGTGAGTTGTGTGGTGCCGGTAGTGTGTGAATGGCTGGCAGCAGGCTGTGAGCTGTGTGGTGCCGGTAGTGTGTGAATGGCTGGCAGTGGGCTGTGAGCTGTGCAGAGTCGGACATATCAGTTATTGTGAATTATACAGCACTATATGCTATTTTTTATTAGGTAAATAACTTTAACTACTAATAATCTGTTTACCTGCTGCTACTAACTAACTTACAGCTGCATGTGATCTGCTGTGGAACTTCTCTGCTAATTAACTAGTGCTGGGACGCCAGCACATGTTATATAATTATTTTCTTATTCTGACCCATCATACCATTTTATATAATGTATGTATTTTTATGGTTCAATTTTATTTAATGTAATTAATGTGTTATTTTATATATTATATATAAATCTATAAAATACAAATTTTATGCTTGGAGATTTGTGTCTTTATTATTGAATAGGAGGACATGGGGCCTAATTCAGGTTTGATTGGAATGGGGCGAAAATTGGCCCCATTTAGATGGTGGGGAGTCTGCGCATTCGGGGGGTGGGGGGGTGGGGGTGGGTGTTGTCCGCGAAGGTGCTCGCCAAGCGTCGAACCTGAATCAGACCATTGAATAGTAAATTGTGATTTTACACTTATTCCGAACTCACTCGCAGTGACAAATCCTACGTCTCTTTTCATCAGTTTTGTTTCTACCTATATGTCCACAACCTTTTGTCAAACAGGGTAATATTGTTACCATCTTCCCATATCAAACCAGCGATAAGGGTTACAGACCCTGCAGAAATGATTACAAATGCCACTGACTGGGATGATGCGGGGGATGTGAACCCTGCCAATCTCTGCTTCAGGGAGAGGGGCAGGGTTAGGGGGGTGTCGGGAGATGGGGGCGATCAGTGGGACCAGCGGCGAGGCGGCGGGGACCAGCGGGGAGCTACATTGGAAGGGGGCGCGTGAGCGCATCTTGAGCGCTCGTCCCATTCCGGCGGTTGGCGGGGGCTGGTGATTGGTGATCCAACCCCAAGACCCCCTCTATAAGAGAGGCACTCCATCTGTATGTCTGTTCAGTACAGTGTGTTAGTGTTCCCAATGCCTTTCAGTGGCTGGGCAATAGGCTGGGGAATGTGGGGATCTATTCTAGGGATCTCTGGAGTAGTCCTGCATTGTGAAGCCTATTTGTTGCCTGCTAGATGACCTACCATGCTGTGACTAAATTGACAAACTGTCCATCCTGTATGCTGTCTGACAGTTATCCGTAAAAAATACTTCATTCATATCCAGTGTATGTGATTCTTTGGCACAATTTGATTAACCATTTTCATCTGTCATCATTTTAATTTGACTTTTTTCAATCTGGTCAACAATCGACGAAGGGGACATTCGGCCCTTAAGATCAACTGGAATAAGTCAGGTATTCTACCCCTGGAGGGCCCTTCTCCTCCAGCAGTGGTTACCCCGGGCCCCTTAAAATGGGTCGAAGAGTTCCTGTATTTGGGTATCTGGGTCGCAAGGGATACCATCAAGTTTGAAGTATTAAATATAACTCCACAATTAGAGTATATAAAATAAAAAATAGAACCCTGGGGCCGTCTCCCGCTTACAGTCACCAGAAAGGTAAATCTTGTAAAAATGATTATACAGCCGAAGGTTCTGTACGTGCTAAAGCACTCCCCCGTTTACCTTCCACGGCGAATTTTTCGGCAAATAGAGGGGTTAATCTCCTCCCTGATCTGGTCCAACAAGAGACCTATATTAAAATTAAAAACCCTCACCAGGCCAAAGGGGGAGGGAGGGCTGGCATTGCCGAATCTGTGGCTGTATTACCTCACAGTACAAGCAGCTCATTTAAAGAACTTGGTTCAAGGGGAGCCCAGAGACGATAATATTATAGAAATGAAAATCTTGTCCTCAGGGCATACACCTATGCAGCTACTGTTGAGTGGTAATATGAAACGCAGCTGGCCACCAATAGTTAAACAGATGATCTTAGTTTGGAAGCAAGTGGACGGACTACTGGGGAGTCAGGGTATAGACCCAAAAACACCTCTTGATAGCGCAAAAGTACTAACAGAATTAAAAAAACTGCAAGTTAGGAAAGTCTGGGGAGAGAAAGGAATTAGTGCTCTGGGACAACTATACGAGAATGAGGAATTTAGATCCTTTCAGTCATTGAAGGAGGAATTTCCCCTTCCCAACAAATATCTGTTTAGGTATATACAATTGCGACATGCCTGTAATGTTCAATTTAGTAAGGATACTCCTAACCTGGAGCCCTCACTGACTAAAAGTTACTAATGAGATGTCCCAGGAGACACGAAGTATCCTTTCTATATAGGGCCCTTTGCCAGGAACTCCAAGATGACGGCTTATTAGAGTTGAAAACCAAATGGGAGATGGACATAGGACCCATCTCGCTGGAGGAATGGCAGGGGGCCTTAGCAGACATATGCTTAGCCACCAACCAAGCAAGACTACAACAGATTCAGCTCTATATAGTCCACATAACCTATATGACCTCGGAACTGCTACACAGGATAGGGGGAAGGGAAAATGCAAACTGTCCTAAGTGTACAGGCAATATAGGGTCATTTTGGCACTTGATATGGACATGTCCAGAAGTAGCTGGGTTCTGGGAAGATGTAATTAAAGAGCTGAGCGCCATAGGAATCCCTAAAGAGAGCTGTACGCCCCTAGCTTGCATATTATCTATCACTGAAAGGGGATCAATGGACAAGTATTTAAAACAATTTTTTGGCATTGCATCTACTCTGGCAAAGACCTGTATAGCGAGAAAATGGTTAGCCCAGATCTAGCTACATGGAAAGCCTTGGTAAATACCACCATGTCACATGAAAAATTCACACATTTAGCAAGAGGTAAAGAAGCTACATTCCGTAAGGTATGGAATAACTGGAGGACTGGGCAGGAGAATTCCCCTTAGAAGAAGAATACAGATAGGATGGAATAAGGGAATCTGGAGACAGAGCAGTTGAGAGTAGGGATATAGAAATCAGCCTAACAAGGGAGAGAGTGGGAGGGGGGGAGGGAGTGGGAGGGGGGGAGGGAGGGATGGGAGGAAATAGAGAATTGTCATTTTAGGAAGTAAGTTATATTGTTTGTTTGATTTGAAGTAATAAACATAGAATAATGTATGATGTCCGGAAATAGAAGGCAGATGGTCAGGGAGATCTCCTTAAGATGAATATAATCTCTGATGTTATTTTATCCCCTGTATTGATCAATATAAGATGGAAATTGTATGGCGAGCTCCACGGTCCTCAAATAGAGTGTAGGATAAGATAAAAGCACTAAAATATAAATCACGTAATGAATTCACATGAACACTATAAGCTAATATAAATTTAAATAAGTCTAATAGGACATAAAATATATGGTATCTTTCTTCTTTTTTACACCTTGGTAATAAGCAAATTAAAAATAGAAATTGGAGTAAATTTCACCTTAGCACCGAATAGGGCAATGAAATATTTTACATGTAGAATATGGAAATCACGAGCTTAGCTCAAATCTAAGATATTAGTGTATAAATATAAAAGATATTTAAATGTAATGCAAATAAGGAAGAGAGAAGGTGGAGCTCGCTATGCGATATAATGGGAATATGTAAAACAGAACTGTGGAGAATGCCAAACTATTTCCGGATGGACAACAACTTGATGTTGAAAATGACTAAATCAATGTTTTAACTATATTACTCAAAAGAAAATCTAAATAAATAAAGCTTGAATTTAAAAAAAAACAATAGAAGTGGTGGTGGATTTTAGAATGTACCTCCATAGCAAAATACCAAAAAATTATGGAAAAAAAAATGCATTCCATGCGCATATCTAAGATTTTGCCTGCACTGCCCCTTCACTGGAATGTGCTCCCTCGCTTTATTAGAATCTCCCCAACCTTGCTATACTTCAAATATTCACTGAAAACCGACCCATTCCTCACAGCGTACCCTTCCACATAACCTGAACCGAAGCCGCTTTCCCTACCGGCCACCTCATGTCCTGGCCATCCCTGCCATGCTCAATTCCTGCCTTCAGGCCACCTTGCCTGCACCTCATTGCACCTCGTTTCCTGTCTGTCTCTCCCTCTCTCTAGAGTGTAAGCTCCTTGGAGCAGGACCCTCTTCCCTCCTGTTCTCACAGCTCTCTTCTTTCGTGCATCGATTACAGCCCTATCAGCTACCATTTATACCTGCATCTCTTCTCACTTGTGTTCTTTTCATTTCTATCAAGGACTACTTACCCCTGGTAACATGCAGACTACTCCTCTGATTCCCTACATCTCAGCTGTATTGTGTACTAAGACTTGTGCTGCTATTTGTTACCTGTGCTCTGTTTTTGTTTTTTAGTTACTGTTATGTTTAGTCTTGTCTACTATATATTGTTCTAATTATGTGCCCTATGTACAGCACTGCAAAATACTTGTGGTGCCTTAGAAATAAAATGTAACAATAATAATAATAATAATAATAATAATAATAATAATAATAATAATAATAATAATAAGACAGTACTCAGGTGGTCCTGACGAAGCTCACTAGCGAAGCGTATGCCGGCCGTACACTCCGTGGTGTGCTCCCACTTCCCCTTTCCCACATGATTGCATTTCGATCTGTATTCTTTTCTAGCGTAACACAGGCGGCGTGCATTAAGCACATATCTTGGCAGATTACCTGACTCCGGTGCTCTGTATGTAGTGGCTTACAGCCCGACAGGCCAACCCGGCAACTGCCATAGACGGTGCTGAGAGCCGGTCACGTCACAGGCAAGCCGATGCGACAAGCGGGCACAGTGTATCTCACATTGACACTGCGAACTTCGCTGTCCCGGCAGATGGACCAGGCTAACAGCACCTCCTAGCCGCTTAGTTAGCTGTGCTCCTATCCACCTAAGTGGTGAATCTACGCTGCCCTAAGCCCCGGGTACAACCCAAATATTCTCATGGTACCCGTTTGGCATATCAGTGGGCTTCTGTATATCACCACCTAAATAAGGAATTATCGCTTGGTGTGTGTGACCATATATTTATGGGTATTCTCACCTCCCAGCCTTAGCCGGCCATTATAATATTATAGTATTATAATATAATATTATATTGCGTATCGCACAGTAACATTGCTAGTAATTGCAAACATATAGGAGTGATTGATTAGCAATATTTTTGCACCTAAGTTACACTGCACAGATCAAAATATTATACAAAGTTGTTCAACTGAAATAAATAAAGTTCACAAATACACTGGGGAGTGGGACCCAACGGTCACAAGGATATCTTGATCCTTTTTTATATGTCCATGTTATATGTTTGTATTGTGTCCTTTTATTTTCGCTATAGATTTTAGGTAATAAATTAATAAAGGTTATGTTTTACTATACTCCTTGGTGCATCACAATGTGACACTCTCGTTCTTGCTCTTCAAGAAAAATCTTTTGTGTTCTAAATTCTGTGTCCAGTGATAGCACACCCTTAACATGATGACATATATATATACACCATGATTATCTAAGGGGTGATATAATATCAATACCAGTATACTCTTCCTGTGCGATTAACCCTGCTCTCCCTCTATCCATGTATAGCATTACCCTAAAGAATTATGGCATGTAGCATGTGCAATGGGCATTACCGTGTGTGGCATGAAGTTACTTAAGCATTATGGTATGTGCAGAGGCGTACCTAGATATTCGTGGGCCCCATAGCAAAAGTTTGTAAGGGCCCCCTATTTAGCAACTGATGGTGATAAATGTATGTAAAACATATTACTTAGCAAAGATGAGCCCCCTTCAGCTCTGGGCCCCATAGCAGCTGCACCCCTTGCATCTATGGATGTTACACCCTTGGGTATGTGGCATAGGGGGAAATTTACTAAAGGAAATGTGTAAAAAATAGGTGTAAAAATAGGTGTATTTGTATCCAGAAATACACTTATTTTTGACATTTTCTATCCCGAAAATACGGCAATTCGTATTGATGTGCGAACAATACGAATTGCCGTATTTTCGGGATAGAAAATGTAAAAAAAAAGTGTATTTCTGGATACAAATACACCTATTTTTACACCTATTTTTTACACATTTCCTTTAGTAAATTTCCCCCATAATGTCTACTAGGCATTACGGTGTGGGTCATAATGTGTAATTAGCACTATGGTGTGGCATATTCTGTAATGGGCCTTACATTTTGTGTGGCATCATGTGTAAGGAACATTACTATAAGAAGGAAAAATGATGGGGGGGGGGGGGTGGCGTTGAAACATACCGCTGCTCCGGGCACCATGTCACCTAGCTACTCCTCTGGTCTAGAATCTAATGTTAAAGCATTGTGTGCCTACTCTATATTTTTTTTAATTTTGTATCCACTTTCATGTGATAGATTTTATATGTATTAAGATTTCTGTATATTAAAAAATTGAAGTACACTATGATATCCATTTCTCTTGCATATGGACCAGTAATGTGGATACATATCTGACATCTTTACAGTGAAATATCCTAAAGACCCCCAAACATATAGGGAGGTAACTATTTATAAGGTACGTGCTGGTGAAGGGTTTGAAGCAGTTTTTCCTTGTCAATATCTATAAATACTCAGTCTTTGCCGTTTTGGGTAAACTGCTTCTTCTGTAAATATTCTTAACTAATTTAAATATTTAGCTATAGGAAAGACGTGTTAATGTCCCTCTATATACTCATACATATTTCTTTTCCTGATCCCAAATTAGAAGCATTTTTTCTTTGGTAAGGGGAGAGAGCAGCAGAGCAGAGGCTGAAGTCCCGCAGTGCTCAGAGCGAATTTGTTCGGATAACTTCCGCAGTGTCCCTCAAACTGTTACTGCCAGTGGAAAGAAGGGATGATGCCACATCTACAGTAGTGCTAGAGGAAGATTGTCTTCCTGAGGAAATAGTTGGGCAGTACCAATGCCAGCAGGGTGAGGGGAAGGTTGCAGCAGAAGCCAATGGGCAAGCTAGTTGGGTTGACACCAGCAACTTCTGCAGCAGCCAATAAGCCAGCTAGTTGGAACTTTACCTTTGATTGGGTTTCAACAGTCATCTCTGACACAAACACTTATAATGAGACCACGTCAAGTAACTAGTTAACAATGTTTACTGTAGGGTACTTGGCTAATATTGTATTTTAAATTCAATACTGTTGTGAGTCATAATACTGTATGGTAATAAGAAAACCACATGTCATTAACAGATGGGCACCCAAATATTCACATACACATTTCAATAGCATAGGATCAATAGCAAATTATCCAAAACAATGTAGGAATTAAGTTACTATTAATTATTTTTTGTGCATAAATTCACTAACACCAACTCATATGATATTTAAGTCTTTCAAAAGCTCCCTTGAAGTCTTTATTTCTGAGGCTGTATATGAATGGATTAACCAACGGTACCACAACTGTATAAAGCAGGGACAATGCCTTGCTGGCCTCCAATAATTGTCCTTTTGATGGAACAATATATACAGAAAATATAGTTCCAAAATATATACACACAACAGTCAGGTGGGAGCTGCAGGTGGAGAAGGCTTTCTGTCTCCCGCTGATGGAGCGGATGTTTAGTATAGTGGTGATGATGTACATATAAGAAACAATGATAAATGCGAATGGACATATGACAATGATAATGCCAAACAAAGGTGTTTGAATTTGAATTAGTGAAGTATCTGAACAAGAAAGCTCTAGAATAGGTAGAAAATCACAGAAGAAATGGTCAATAATATTTGGTCCACAGAAGTTTAATTTATACATCTCGATTTCATTGACCAACAACACAAAGAAACTTATTAACCATGACACAATGACCGATTTCACACAGAATGATTTGTTGATGATAGCGTTATATCGCAGTGGGTTACAGATGGCCAGATATCGATCATAAGACATCACCGTTAGGATGAGACACTCTGATGTCTCACAGTTAGCAAACACATAAAACTGTAATAAACAGGCACCGGGAGACATGGTGGCACCATTATGGAGGACAATGTGAAGCAAGTTAGGGAGAATATTCGTGGTCATCAGGATGTCCAGTATAGACACTTGTGTGATGTAGAAATACATTGGAGAATGAAGATTTTTGCTAATTAAAACAATAAAAATGATAATAACATTACCGCATACGGTGACACAGTAAATGAGGAGCAGGAGCAAGAACAATAAGCTGCTACAGTTGTCAAGATTTGGAAATCCCAGGAGAAAGACGTAAGATGTGTTCGGCTCATACATTATGTGAGCAAGACCTGAAGTGCAAGCATTATATATCATACCTAGTTATACATTTTTTATATCACATCAGTATTATCTTTATTTTTACTTCAATTGAGTTTTCTGCATACCCCAAATTTCTCAGAATAGTGAAATAATAAATTAATAAGGTCCTATGGCCCTTATTCTGGTTCAGTCGCAAAGGCAAATTCCTTCTCAAATGGATAAAACCATGTGCACTGCAGGTGGTGCAGATGTAACAGGTGCAGAGAGAATTAGATTTTGGGTGAGGTTTTACTTCAAAGAGAGATATTGCAGTGTAAAAATAAAACAACCAGTATTTTCCCTACACAGAAACAAAATAACTCACCCAAATTTAATTCTCTCTACACAAGTTACATCTGACCCACCTGAAGTGGACATGGTTTTGTCCATTTGAGAAGGAATTTGCTTATGCGAGTGAACCAGAATAAGGTCCTGCATAGGCAAACACAAGGGGGGTTTCTGGTTGCACAAAAAAAAAAAAAACTCCTCTCAGCTTGTGCCTTAAATTATGACAACAATAGCACTGGTATATAATATGATCAATAGTGCTGCCACCACAGTGTAAGAGACAGAGCTGATGCACATGCCCCCAAGTTTACTGTGTGTGCGGGGGGATCTGAGCCTTCAAACATTGCAATAGACCATTAAGTAGCTGCCAGGAGGAAGAGACAGGAGCCTTAACATGAGGTGGGAGAATGTGAGCTTAGAAAGTGCAGTACTGGTTCTATTATGTCTGTGAATTTATGTATTTAATTTTGGCACGTTTAACATGTTCCTGACCACTTACTGTATCTTATTAAATGTGTGAAACAGCCTGTACTATATACCAACTGTACTGTTAAATATTAATACTGTATTCCATATTGTATCCAGTGTATAAAAATACACATTTTTATACACTGGATACAATATGGATACTAATTGTTACCGGTCCTCCAGACTCCCGTACTTACTCCAATGTCCTGCAGAGTGCGAGACTTTGGATTACATTTGGAAAAATCCTGCGATGGCCACTGGCCTACTGTATGTTTGCGATATGTGCTTATGCCTCTAACCCTGCTGCAGTAAGTAGCACTATGTTCTGAGCTGGAAATTGTACATATTACTTTGTGCATATTTCTATTTTTTTATGTTTTTGTTTCCTTTTTTTATATTTACCCTTTCAGTGCCAAGTGGTTTTGACAAGCAAATTGTTTCATTCATCACAATAATCACATAATGTAATGTTTATTTATTTGAATTTAAATAACAAATGTGAGCAACGCCGGCATTTTTAGCAGATATTTTTCACATCTCTCACGGAGAGGCGGGCACTGAAAGGGTAAAATAATTATATTAAAGCCATCACTTTGCTTTATTATGACGAAGAGGGTTCAAATGTATTGTCATACTGTATGAAAAAAGCTATTTTTGTATCACCTTCAACCTCTACTGCACCATCTTTATTTATTCTTCTTTATAGCATTTCCAAACATTGTATATCTGTGCATGACTGTTGTATGACTCTGGTATCCAGTAAAAAAGTTCCCTGCCTTACATTGACCTACAGTAGGAGCAAGTTTCATCTTTGCTCCTTTGTCCATGGCTAGCCATAGCTAGCCATGGCTATTCTATTGTTTTCAGCTGCAATACAATACGTATTGCAGCTGAGAACAATAGAATAGCCATCATGGCTAGCCATGGCCAAAGGAGCATAGATGAAACTTGCTCTTACTGTATGTACAATATGCAGTTTTTTTAAATAAATGTTATAAATCATAAGGTCTAACGTTGTTATTGTAATATTTTTGGAACATTAAATAGAGGTTGAGTATCCCTTATTCAAAATTATCGGGACTAGAAGAATTTTGGATAATAGTTTATTCCAAATTTCTGAATATTTTTATATTTCAATGATGGTTCAATTATGGTATAAACACATCAAACACATGAAATACATACAAATATATTTCATTTCTGCATGAATCAAGGTTTTAAAACATGAAACAAAG
Organism: Crinia signifera; assembly: GCF_055691185.1. Lineage (NCBI taxonomy): Eukaryota > Metazoa > Chordata > Amphibia > Anura > Myobatrachidae > Crinia > Crinia signifera. Next base: position 326,143,555 of record NC_139220.1, read on the forward strand.
TTTGTGTACTATATCAGGCACTGAATATGAATGCTAAGCAATCATGTCCTTGCACATATTTAGTGCCAGTTACATGTCCCCGTCCCCCCCATTACTGCCAGTAACAGATGTCCCCAGTAGGTTTTTAGCAAAAAATTCAAAATAAAAGTACATTTTGGAGGTTATGTTTTTTGGAATAATTTGGATAACGGATATTTGGTAGTAGTAGTAGTAGAAGTACAATGTTCAGTTACAATATATAATTGGAACAACAGCAATAAAACAAAATTGAGCAATAACAGACATAGAGGTAGGTCTGGCGTGCTTGCAAGCTTAAACTCTTTACATTTTATTATTATTGTTACTTAAATAAATTATCTTGTTTTCCAAAATATTTTAAGATTGTCGAAAGAAGGTTGCTTAAGAGAATAAACTGATCCTACCACCTAAACATAGAAAAACTACCAGTGTAATGTCATCCATTAACACCAAGTACAACAAATATCAATATTAAATTATGATTAAATTATCTATATATCCTAATGCTCTCTTTTTATTAAATAAATGACTATCCTTTAAGTCAGGGGTGGGGAACCTGTTTTGTGCCAAGGGCCATTTGTATGGGGTAAAAAATCTTCGGGGGCCATATGTAAAAATGTATTTTACAAATTGTCCTTCTGCAGCCGTCCCACGCTCCAGCGGCTGCTGCTGAACAGGACTGACAGTCTCCGGCTACTGTTGATTAAGAGGAATTTCGCAAGAACTATCGTCCTCTCACAAGAATTCCCCTGTACTTGACTCCCGGCAATGCTGCGGGGCCACTCAGACCGGCTATGGGGGCTGCATATGGTCCCCGGACCTGAGGTTCCCCAGCCCTACTTTAAGTAGTATTTCAGATTAGTTACAGGGAGCAACAATGTAATGGAGCATTGGCGATTCATTTGGTCAATACCTTGCAATATGCATTTTGTTTGCATCTGATATTCTTTGTCTTAAAAAAACTGGAGAATGTAACTGTCTATTCATAACTGTCTATTCATCCTTCTCACAGACCATTCGATGGTATTGCATGCATAAGAAAATACAGTTCCACTAACATGAATATCTGTTTAGGTTTCTTTGAAAATACATTTAGAAACAAGTTTAGGACATCGGTGTAAAGTTTACTTCTTGGAAACATTTCTAGGGGAAAATGAAGCCCAAGTCTGAATCGTACGCTTGGACTAGGAGCCGTCCTGTGCACAGACCAGACTCTTCTCTCCTCCCAGTCTCTGACACATCGGGATAGTGCCAGGTATTTTGCTTCATTTCTAGCTTTCACTACAGCACTGTAAGTTTCTAAAAGTGAAAAATAGGGGTGTTGTTCATGAAAACCAATCAGATTTATTGCATCCAAGACAATGATTAAAAGAAATGTATTGGTCACTACGGGCAATATCCCCGCTTTTTAGTAAATTAACCCTCTATATCAATGTTTGTTTTACACAATGTTTGGCTCAGAAATCAATATGGTGCCATGAGTAATTAGACTTTAACAATGAGACTCGTATGAATAGTTCATTCTATGCAACTGCATTCAACACTCTAACATAAACTTGTCTCGAAGAAGTCCTCTAATTCACGACTTATTGACTTACCTGGGAAACAAATGCATATTTTGTCAGACATTCCAAGAATCCTAATCATTTACTGATATGGTTCTCCGTTTACAACCCAAAGTTACAGCCTCCTCCTACGTATACACGACTTTAACAGTGAGAAACCCGAGACTACAATATGTTGTATAATTTCTTAAACTATATTTGATGCTCTAAAGTGTGTACATTAGAAGTTCTCTAGTTTACCATGTGTTGACTCACCTGGAAAAATTGTCAAAGAGCCCTTCTTTGTCAGATGTTTCATCAACAAAGTATTGTTATAAAGGAGAAACTGATAAGTTATCAGTTTACAATGCAATGTAACAGCTTTCTCTTATACCATACTGGAGGTGGTCTCAGTGGTTTGGTAAATCTGTGGAGATCTCACTAAGACTCTCCTGTGTACGATATACCATAAGTAGTCTGCAGGGAAATCATTGACTCAAGTACATTTGAAAAAGTTACTGTGTCATGCAGTCTTAAGGTATCCTAGAAATAAAAGCTATCTATCCATCCATCTATCTATCTATCTATCTATCTATCATGGTGGGTCCAAAAAAACTTTGAGGATCGAATTCTAATAGATGAGAAAATTTGCCGCTTTGAGCTTTTAAAATGTGTAAAAAATTTCAGCTCCAATGATTAATTTCTTCAGTAGGAAGCAGAGACCTGGATTTTGGAAATAGTTATATAAATTGGGACTCTGGGCTGGCATTGAGATGTGTTGCACTTGTGACTTCTATCAGTCACCCAGCAGGCAATTCATCTCTGGTGGCTGTAGTACGGCACTACACACTGTGCTAGCAACATATTTAGACCTGTGACTTGTGTTTGTAATAGCAACTGCCAACACGTGCCTCTTTGTTATTTTCTGTTGAGGAATCATTCTATGACAATTCTGTGGCATTAGCGTCCTTGTGTTCTTGGTGTTTTCGTCCTGCTCGCTACTGCTTACTGCATACATTTTGATTATTGCAAGTAACCATGGCTCTGTCCAACTTTTCATCACATTAGATTGCTCCATTTTTAGCAAAACAAAAGATTTATTGTCCTCTTAGCTTCTCAGAAATGATTGTGTTTCTTATGAAAACTTCCAAAATATAGAGATCTGATTCCAACAGAAGATATCATGAGATTCATGACCTTTTAATTTCCAACTCCCTGCATCTCCGAGCCATTACTGAAACCTGGATTACTTACTCTAACTACTTCTCCTGCTGCTATCTCTGCTGGGGGCCTCACATTCTCACACACACCTCGACCTGGAGGTCGCCATGGTGGTGGTGTTGGGGTCCTTTTACCCTCTAGCTACTCCTATCAACTCCAGAACCATCCCTTACTTTCTCTACATTTGAGGTCCATGCTATATGCCTCTACCAACCTGCCAATCTTCGAGTTGCTGTCATTTACCATCCCCCTGGGACGCCCTCCAAATTCCTCGACAACTTTGCTTCCTGGCTTCCTCTCTTCTGACATTCCCTCTATTATCCTAGGTGATTTCAACATCCCTATTGATAACCTCTCAAAATCACCTGCCTCTAAACTCCTCCATCTCACATCTTCACTTGGTCTCTCCCAGTGGACCACCTCACCCTCCCACTTGAATGGGAACTCTTTGGATCTGGTTTTCATTCATCGTTATGATATTTCTGATTTCTCCAACTCCCCTTCTCCCCTTTCTGACCGCCACCTGCTCTCCTTTGCTTCTCTATCTCTACTAAGGCTACCATCACCAAATGTAACATTGAGGCTATTGACCCCTGATCCTTGTCCTCCCTATTTGACTCACTTCTCTCTCCTATTCTCTCTCTCATGCCCTGAACAAGCCACTTCCCTATACAATTCATCCCTTACCTCTGCACTTGACACTCTCGCCCCACCAACCACAATTCAGCCTCGCAAATCAACACCTCAACGATGGCATACCAAATGCACCAGATATCTTAAAAAATGCTCACACACTGCAGAGTGACAATGGAGGAAATCACGCTCTAAGGCAGACTTCCTCCACCTCAAACTTATGCTATAATCCTTTGGTACTGCCCTTTCCCTCGCTAAAGAATCTTACTTCAAAATTATCACCTCCTCCCAGTCTTCCAACCCAAATGCCTCTTTGCCACTCTCAACTCCCTCCTCTGCCCAATACCACCTCCTCTCCCTTGTCAGCTCTTGACTTTGCCACCTATTTCACATCCAAGATTGACTCAAGACATTTTATCCCACCAAAATGCCAGCAACCAGCAACCTCCTATCCCTTACCACCCCTCCCCTTCCCTCTCACCAACTCTGACATCTTTCTCCCATGTTTCTGGTGAGGAATTTATGGCCCTCATCCATTCCTCTCCCACCACCACCTCCCCACTTGACCCTATCCCCTCCCTCTCGTCAGGCATTGTCCCCTCTGCCTTCAAGCATGCTATTGTCTCCCCTATTCTTAAAAAAACAACCATTGATCCTAACACCCTTTCCAACTACTGACCCATCTCTCTCCTCCCTTTCACCTCCAAACTCCATGAACGTATTTTCTACAATTGCCTCACTGACTTTCTTTACTCCCACTCTCTGCTTTACCCATTCCAATCTGGCTTCCGTTCTCTCTATTCCACTGAAACTGCCCTCACAAAAGTATTCAATGATCTTCACGCTGCCAAATCTAAGGGCAGCTACTCTCTGCTTATTCTTCTTTACCTCTCTGCTGCATTTGACACTGTGGACCACTGTCTCCTTCTCCGAATCCTTCACTTTCTTGGTTTGCGTGATACTGCTCTCTCCTGGCTGTCCTCCTACCTCTCTGATAGTTCCTTCTCTATATCCTCTCTTAACACTACCTCCCCCCCCCCACTTCTACTAACCGTTGGTGTCCCACAAGGTTCTGTTCTTGGTCCTCTCCTTTCTCTCTCTATACATCCTCATTAGGTGAGATCATTAGTTCTTTTGACTTCCAAATTAATCTCTATGCTGATGATACTCAAATCTACCTTTCATCATCTGACCTTTCCCCTACTCTCCTCACTTGTATCTCCAACTGTCTCTCTGCTATCTCTTCCTGAAAGTCCCAGTGCTTTCTCAAACTTAACATGTCCAAGACTGAGATGATCATATTCCCACCCTCCCACACAATCTCACATCCCACAATCTCATTATCTATTAATAGCACAACTATCATCTCTAGCTCCCAATTACACTGTCTTGGAGTAATCCTTGACTCCTCTCTCTCCTTCAAACCACAAATTCAGCACCTCTCACAAACCTGCCATTTTCATCTCAATTTTTTTTCCAGAATTAGTCCTTTTCTCACTCAGGATGCCACTAAGACTATTATCCACTCACGGATCATATCCAGGCTGGACTACTGCAATCTCCTCTAACTGGTATCCCTGACAAATGGCTGTCTCCACTCCAATGTATCCTCAATGCTGCAGCCCGGCTCATCTTCCTTATCAAACACACTACCTCCACCTCCCCACTTCTACAAGCCCTTCACTGGCTTCCCTTCCCTTTCAGAATTCAATTCAAACTTCTCACTTATAAAGCCCTCATCCACTCCTATCCAATTTACATCTCTGACCTTAAATCCCTTTACACTCCTACTCGTCCTCTTCGCTCGACTAACACCCAATGGCTCTCATGCCAACTTATTACCTCCTCCCACTTCTACCTCCAAGATTTTTCACATACTGCTCCCTTACTCTGGAATTCTCTACCTCTCCCCCTCTTACCTCATGTGCTTATCCTTTCTTACTTCAGCCATCTTTGACTGCACCAAAGCACGCTATTTGCTGCCACCTGGATACTCATGTTGCAGCAATCGGCTGATGTTCCTATAATCATTTACCCTGTATTTGTCCTGTATTGTCTTCAACTGTAAGTTACTGTTTTTTTGTTTTGTTTTTTTTGGTTTTTCCTGTTTGAATATGTGTTCTCTGTAACTAGGTGCTGCAGAACCCTTGTTGTAATAATAATAATAATAATAATAATAATAATAATAATAATAGTTAGGCAAACCACCTGGGTATGGAGTGTGAAGCCAGGAAACAGGGTTCTGGAGATCAGGCGTGAGTCCGTAGCCGGGGCCGCTGGTTAGAAAGGCCACGGCGAACCCTACTCTGACTCTGTTGGGTACCTCGGGCAGATGTCAAACCCATGCGACAGCTAGTGTTCACCTGTGGCTGCCGCGTTCGAAGGAGCGAGTTAAGCCCGCTCCAACCCTGATGCAGCCAGGTCTTATGGGATGACAAAGAGTTTGAAATCATCAGAGGTATGCTCAAAAGGATACCATAACTACAGTGCCTACCGGCACCTGGCCAATGACAGTAATGCAACCCTGTAACAAGCACAAGTGGCAGGATACGGGGAGTCTCCAACAATATAATAACAGAGACACAGACACAAATCCCCAAAACAAGACCACAAGGGTTGTGGGGTGACTCTTCTTACCAAGACACCTGAATCCATGGCCAAGTGTGACCAGGGCCTGACAGGAATGGACAAGGGAACCAATTCCCCCACCGGCCGTGACCTAGGGACTTTGTGCTGAGCACAGCCCGGGCATGACAACACAAACTCCCTGGTAGGAGTGAGGACAAGAATCTGATGGACAGCTCCTTCCAAACAGTGACGCCACTCATCAAAGGTCCACTTGATGGCAAGTAACTCTTTATTCCCAACATCATAGTTGGCTTCTGCCAGAGAAAACTTTCTGGACTTATATGCACAGGAATGCAGATCAAGCGACTCAGGATCCCCTTGGGATAACACCGCTCCCGCCCCTACTTCGGAGGCATCCACCTCCACCTCCACAATGAAGGGAAGGTCGGGATCTGGTGCTTAAGGACAGGAGCTGATACAAAGGCTTGCTTCAAAGACTCAAAGGCCTTCTCTACCTGAGGGGACCACTTGGATGGATCAGCCCCTTTCTTGGTTTATGCCACAAATGTCGCTACGATGGAAGAAAAAGAATGGATAAAACGCATGTAATAATTAGCAAATCCAAGAAATCGTTGGACCGCCTTCAAACTGGTAGGACGGGCCCAGTCCATTATGGCTTGAAGTTTCTTGGGATCCATCTGAAACCCAGAAATAATGTACCCCAAAAAAGAAACCTGTGTCACCTCAAATTCACATTTCTCAAGTTTAGCAAATAATTGGTTCTCTCACAATTTTTGCAAGACTTGACTTCTATGCGAATCTAAATCTTGAGAAAAGATCAAGATGTCGTTTAAATAAATTACTACAAACTTGCCCAAAAAATCACGAAGGACGTCGTTGATAAGGTCCTGAAAAATGGCGGGGGCATTAGAAAGGCCAAAGGGTATCACAAGATACTCATAATGCCCCATCTGAGTACTAAATGCCGTTTTCCACTCGTCACCTTCCTTGATTCTAATGAGGTTATAGGTGCCCCTAAGGTCTATCTTAGTGAAGATAGTTGCAGACCGTAATTGATCAAAAAGTACCGCAATCAATTGAAGAGTATAGGTGTTTTTAACCGTGATCTTATTTAAGGCACTTGGCCTTAAGGAACCATCCTTCTTGGCTACAAAAAAGAATCCAGCACTGAGAGGGGACTTTGATGGCCAGATAAACCCCTTCTTAAGGCTCTTCTGTACATATTCATCCATCACTTTAGTCTTTATGGATAAAGCATATAATCTTCCCTTGGGCAAGGGAGCATTGGGAATTAACTTCGAGCAGTTAGCTTGGAGCTGTAAGAACTCCAATGAGCTATCTCACCCGAGCTCCAGTCAATGGCGGGGTTGTGTTTGACCAACCAAGGATGTCCCAACACTATGGGAACGACAGGACATGAGATCTAAAGAAACTAAATCTCCTCTCAATGAAACAACCCGATGCACAACAAAACTGGGGGAGTCTGAAAAGAAATTGCCCTGTTGGACAAGACATTCCCGTCCAACCCTCATAAGGTAATAAACCCGTTAAGTTTGAGGCAGTGAATACCCAATCGCTGGGCCAAAGAGATGTCCAGGAAATTTCCAACCGCACCACTATCGATGAATGCGGTACCAGAAAATTTGCTATCCTGGAATGTAAGGCAACTGGGAACTAAAAGAGAATCATGAGAGGAAAAAAGCTGTAGGCCTAAGTGAACCCTCTCCTCGTTCACTTGGCCAAGGCTTTTACCGGCCTATTAGGACAATTCCGGAGGAAATGTCCCTTGTTACCACAATATAAACAAAGACCAGCACTGAACCGGTGGGCTCTTTCCTTCAGAGAGATGTGAGTCGCCCCTAATTGCATAGGCTCATCACTCTCCTCAGGGACTAGGGGAATGAAGGGAAGAGAACATGCCTGTGAACCCCGCTCGGATCTCCGCTCGTGGAGATGACTGTCAATCCTTATAGCCAACTCCATTAATTTATCCAGAGAATTGGGTACAGGATGCTGGATGAGGCTGTTCTTGATGGCGTCAGAAAGGCCACAACTGAACTGACTCGTAACGCAGGGTCATTCCAGCCGCAGTCATTGGACCAGCGGTGAAACAATGTACAATAAACCTCCGCCGGGTCCTTCCCAGGTCTCTGTGTAGGCCTCCCTATCGGGATCGTCATAAAGCAGTCCTAAAGAGCTAAAAAAATTGTCAAGGCTGGACTGTCAGAGGGTAGCCCAAATGCCCAAGTCTGAGGGTCCCCCTGTAACAATGAGATGACCAGGCCCACCCACTGGGATTCTGAGCCAGAGGACCGGGTCCGAAGCTGAAAATACAATTTGCTGCTCTCTCGGAAGCTAAAGAAAGCTCTCCGATCTCCTGCAAAGCAATCAGGCAGATTCCATTTAAGTTCTAATGCCCCTGGATCGGGAGAACGCATCCTCTGTTCTTGGGATGCTACCATTAAAGACAGATCTCGTACCATTTGTGTTAATCCCTGGATCTGATCCAAGAAAGTCTGAGGAATGGGATTCATAGCACACACTACACAAACACAACGAAAAGGCTGTTTTATAATACCCCTTATATAGCCGGATGAGACCAGAGACAGCTTGACAGAAAGCTATAACCGGCACCACATTATGGGTGCTCATCCCTTAAAAGGGAGAGCCAGACCAATCCACGGCGTCGCTGCCGGCCCAGCCCCCTGATTAATCTCAGCCTTCAGGTGGCCAAGCGTGCATCTCTCCGGCATCCCCTGTTGCTAAGCAACCGCTGAGCGGCTGCAGGGGAATGCCGGGCGCATCGAGACGCGTCCTCTCCCCGGGCGGATGTGACGTCACGCCGCCGGGTGGAAGACGCGTCATCCGGTCGGGCGGAAGTGACGTGCGGATGCTCGGCGGTGCCGGGTGAAAGCGTCATGTGCTCCCTCCGGGCACTGCCCCCCCCAGCCGCCGAGTATCCTATTAGCCCACAAATAGGATAACCCAACACTAACCATAATAAGCAATGGGGTTTTGGTTCCTATTACATTTAAGCTTGCAGTCCTTGTAACGTGGCCACATTTCTGCACGTCCTACTCTATCACTAAGAAAGACTGTACAATCATGGTAATTGCTGTCACATTTGTGTTGATCTTTAGATATGCTAAATGATTTAAAGCTCAATGCACCTTGTCGTTTAAAGGTGAGACAGTCACCAAGCCCAACTTCTGTAAAACACCTAAGAACATAGCTGACACAGTTTAAATGGAAAAGGGGATCTAAAATGTGCACACCGTAGGGCAGGGGTGGCCAAACCGGTCCTCGAGATCTACCAACAGTTGATGTTTTCCAGACCCCATAGCTGGTGCACAGGTGCAGTCATTACTAACTCACATTTTCAAACATTCCTTCCTAACCAATCCTTACTATTGATCCACATACAGCTGGGAAAACATGAACTGTTGGTAGATCTTGAGGAACTGTGTGGCCACTTCTGCCTTGTGCAGTCTATTATGTGTACAGTATATCTGTTCACCTTAAGTTAGATATTTATTTAGTATTCATTTATTAACAGGCTCTTCAGTAAATTCTGTTGCACTGTACAATTGAAAACAGTGATAACACAAACTGGGTAGTTGCAGACAGTCAAAAATAGTAGGAGGGCCCAGGACATAATTAAGGAGGGGGGGGGGCTCCAAGGGTCATTACCCCTGCCCCCCATCTACCTAGGCCCCCTTGTGGCTGACATGTATTTAAAAAAATGTTTTAGCTAAAGGTTTTGATTAATGGTGCTGATCATCAGGAGATGAGGCACACTAAGTGTGCATTACTGGGAGTTGACTAAGTCCCTTATTCTGATTGACTCACTCGGATACAAACTTGTTTGGAGCACGTTCCTTAGCCCACTGTGCATGCGTAACATTAACTATGCGCATGTGCAGGTTCTGTGACCCATGCTTGGACATGACCCAGCGAACAAAAATAAGTTGCCGAACACGCTCAGGCAAAGTAGGCATAATGTGGGCAAATCAAAGGGCGCGGATACAAAACTGGGCAGCAACCTGGGCGTATCCATGGGTTGTGACAACAAGTGCTGGGTGGTGGCCTCACTCGAGTAACCAAGCGCTGGGACTGTTTCAGCTGAAAATCACCCGCTCAAAAAAAGCAAGTCTCACGCCTCACAGCCCAGCCGCCTTAGTAGGCCAACATTCACTCGGGCAATCAACATGCACAATAGCTAAATTTCTTTCACCTGCACGCAATACACACCCATGCAACATAGATGTTTCTCTCATTAATCAATTAACTAACTACATGGCAGCAACACGGGAAGCCAGATTAACCATTTGCAGTTCTCTGCATTCATATCTCTTATATATTTCGTTGTTTTTTACACACAAATGCAGCAGTATTCTTAACTGCTATTACTGTATGTACCAATTCTATATATCCAACCTTAACACACAAGTGTGCTTGTCATGTTAGGACAATAGTACACACAATTACAAGAAGTCCACATGTGTTGTGTCAACTCTCATACTTGCATGCAATTAGTTAATTGAATGCAATAAACAGCATACACTTTGGGTAATTGGGTTTGAACATTACTTCCGAGCAGATTAGTGCTGTGGCCTGTTAAACACCAGCAGAGCCTGTTCGCATGGACGTCCGCACGCTAATAGTCTGAGAGGACAAGCTCGGGTCCGTATAAATACGGTAGCGTATGTGCATTAGCATGCCACTCCCCTTTGTGTGTGGAACCGAATAAACTGATTTGCTGGCCTTATAGGTGTGGCTTTGCTCCCCCTTTGTGCACGTGCAGACCGTTCACTCGGCTGCGTGCAAATGTGTAAGTGAACGAATCAACCAGAATAAGGCCCTAAATCCCATGAGACTTTGCACAAGAGGTCAGAGGCTGAGAGGCTTGTGCTGAGCTCTGATTGGTGGAGCTCAACACATGCAAGTTAGAAAGTACCTGATATTGCTGTGTTTCCCATTTTGTTTTACCTCGGTCATCTTCATTCCAAAATTGTTGGGTATGTTCTTACACCTATAGAACCCTTTTGATGTCACTGATAACTTTTTTTTGGAGATGTGGGGCAAAGGCTTTTAACGAGCTTGCTTTTCAAATTTGGAACTTTTCTAAAAATAGAATTTGGATTGTTGGGGAGCTCTGATGCAATAACAGGGTCCTTCTTGAGCCACCCCGATGTTTTTTAAGAATTATTTTAATATGAGAAATCCATCACAAATGACCATTTAAATCTTTCCCTTCCATTTTTTACTGGCTTCCAGGATGATGTGGAGGATATGTACAGTAAATAACTCTTCCTGTGCCACATCACGGGAGAACAAACTTCCTACCATATATAAACAGGTGGAATGCAACCGAAAGTTTCTATGTGACCCGCATACAGATTGAGCAGCTCCCGTCGGACATCAGTGGTGACATCATTGTCCTCCTTTTTTTTTTTTATCTGTTTATTCAAATTTTTTCATTCCTTAACATTGGACAGTAAACAATATACAATTTGGACAAGTGAGTATAAGTATACAGAGTTACATATCATCGCATATCAACATTATTATGTGATTTTCTTACAATTTATCTTCAGTGTTGCATTATGACCTTAATCACCACTATTACTAGATATATTATCTATGTCTAAGTAAGGTCGCGATTACTACCAAATTATTACACTTGTCCCACTATACTCCTATATTAAACAGACAACATAGAACAAGACAGACAAAGACAAGACATAGCTTAGACAATACTCGAAAACATCAGGAAAGTTATAGGGGGGAGGGGGGGTAAAAGGGTGGAATACTTGTATTGGATACAATTACTTGAGATTGGAGAATGTCATCAGGAGATCTGACATCAAGAAGAATGTTATGCAGTGACAATTATATTAATAAACAGATTAATTTTTACTCAACCTTGTTGTCAGTATACATTTGTCATAATAACGAGCATTAAACCAGTGATGCCAATATTCTAAAATAAAAGGTTAGAATTAGCCAGGGTTGCAACAATAGCCTCCTCTGTTTTGTAATTCAGTGTCCAGAACAAGGTAAACGCATTTATATACCATATGAGGGAGATTTGGGAGTATCATATATTGTATCCACCAGTCCTGTTCAGCTCGTGGCTTCAAATATTAAAAGGATATGGGCCTTAGTCGTAGTGTCCAAGGTGTTCATAAATGGCAGCCACCTTTCCATAAACTTTCTTGCTCCGTTAGGGAGGTCCAGTTTGGCATACTTCCTATCGAAATCTAGGATCTGTGTGAGTTTGCGTTTAAGAGTCTCCAGTTGTGGTGCTGCTCTCTTAGTCCAGAACAAAAGTACCGCTAAAATTATAATGATCAGTGCTAGATTATTTTTGTCGAGTGTCTCTGTAGACCAGTTTCTAAAGGATAGCCCCATCAATGCCAGAGGGTCAAAAATTAATTTAACATGGAACATCTCGTAAAGAAAGTTTAATACTTTCCACCAATACCTGCGAATTTTAAAACATAGCCACATACAATGTGCGAAGTTAGCTACAGAGGCTCCGCATTTCATACATGCCCCCGTTTCTTCTTGAATCATAAAACTGCGTCTATGTGGGGTTATGTATGCCCTATGTACAGTTCGCAGGAACACCTCCTGTAAATAAACTGCATTTAACACCCTAAGTGATTGCATTTGTATTCCAATAATATCTTCTATTTGGGTGATAGCTGGTATGTCATTGACCCATTTTTGTAACAGAATCCGCCATTGTGGGTTACTCAGGGATTGTCCTTTTATAAGTAATGTGTATAAGTGTCTTATCTTATCATTTTTAAATAATAGATAATATAAAAGCAGGTCTACAGAGGAAACCTGTGATATAGGGATTGCGCCCCTCATTTGTAAGCCTTCCATAGAGGAGATAAGATGACGTACCTGTAGGGAGACAAAGAAGTGCGACCGTGGGAAGTTATATAGCTGTGATAAACCAGAGAAAGAATGCAAGCATCCCCCTGGGTCAAATACACGGCAAGATAAGTCGAACCCCTTATCTTTCAAACACCGTACGCAACGGGATGGTCAACGAGGGAAGAAAGGATGGGTTTCCCCACAATGGCACAAACTGGGATGAGAAGGGGTTTCTTGAATATTTTTTATTCATCATTAACCACATGACATAGGTATCACTAAACAAAATATGTGACTTGATTTCCCTTGGAATAACTGTTCCCTTTCATTGGATCACGGCTCCCGTAGAGAACGGATGGCGAGCAGCTCGATCTAGATCAGGGTCGGTATATGTACCTTTATTTAAGATCCAATCCGATGCATATCAAAAAAAGATTGCCATTGAGTACACCTTCATATCCGGGAGTCCAAATCCTCCCTCCTCCCTAGAAGTCTGCAGTTTTGCCCTTGCTATTCTCGGACGTTTTCCCTGCCATATGAATTTGGAGAACAGGGCCTCAATGCGAGCTAAATCTGCTCTGGTCAGCTTTAGAGGAATCATTTGCATGGCATAGAAGATCTTTGGAAAAATGATCGATTTTATTATTGCTAATCTGCCTAGGAGTGAGACAGGAAGTTCTCTCCATGCTGTCAATTTCAATTCTATGGAATTATGGTATGTGTGAAATTCAATTTATATAATTTAGATAGGTCAGAGCTTATCTTAATTCCTAAATATTTAAAATGGGATTCTGTAATAGTAAAAGGGATATTTATTTGTTGCAAGGACAGCGAGTTCGCCCCCCCCCCCCCAGCATCATTATTTCTGATTTAGATAAATTGACCTTGTAACCCGAGATCTCCCCGAATGAACCAATGAGGTATAATAGAGCTGGTATAGACTGTTCTGGTTTCGAAATGAATATCAAGGTGTCGTCGGCGAATAACGCTACCTTCAACTCTTCAAATTGAATTTTGATTCCATGTATAAGAGGAGATGTTCTAATTGCCGTCGCTAAAGGCTCTATTGCTATCGCAAATAGGAGGGGGGACAGAGGGCATCCCTGCCGTGTCCCCCGACCCAGTTGAAAGAACCGAGACAATAGTCCGTTACATGACACAGCGGATCTAGGAGCAGTATATATTGTTTTGATAGTTGCTATAAATTCTGGGGGAAAACCAAATAGCTCTAATGTTCTAAATAAATGTGACCATGAGACTAAGTCGAATGCTTTTTCAGCATCGACTGTGAGGACCATTTGGGGGTCATCTTTTGTATCTTTTTTTATGATAAGACTGTTGGATAGCCGCCAGTATAGTTGGTACTATCGTTTTCAATCTCTCTGCTAAAATTTTTGTATAAATTTTATAATCTGCATTTAGCAGAGAGATTGGCCGATAAGATCCTGGTCATTTTAAATCTCTACCTGCCTTCGGCAACACTTTGATAATAGCATCCGAAAAGTACAAAGGAAGTTTTTCCCCTCCCTTAATGTGATTAAAAACATCTGTCAGAGTTGGTATAATTTTGAGATCCAATACTTTATAAAATTCATTGGAGTAGCCGTCTGGGCCTGAGACCTTTGCCAATTTAAGTTGTTTTATTGCCCTGGTTACTTCCTCCGTACTAATCGGATCAATCAACTTCCTTTTCGCTTCTTCCTTTGACTTAGGGTATGGTAAGGAATCCCAGAATAAATTGCCCTCATGGCGGGCCTCAGGGACGTCGTTATTAAGAGGAGAAATCGATTCCGTCTGGGAGATCTGCGGGGGAGAGTACAAGGTTTCTTAGAAGGATTGTAGTATTGCGGCTGTCTCTTCATTTGATTTGGAGACAGAGCCTTCAGCTTTCTTCAGGGGATGAACCACTGTCCTTTGCCTAGATCCTCGTAACAGGTTCGTGAGCATAGAGCCCACCTTATTGCCAAACCTATAAAATTTTGAATGGACATTAAAGAGATATTTGTCTCCCTGAATCTTGAGATATTCCTCAAATTGGGTTTTAGCTGATTGATATTTCGCTCTGGTATCTACATTAGGTAGGAGTTTAAACTCTGCATAAGCGTCAGTTAAATCTCTTTGAAGCTCTAGGTATTTAGACTTTTGGTTTTTCTTAATCTTAGCTACATAAGCAATCACTTCACCTCTGATGACAGCTTTAGCTGCCTGCCAAAGATTTACTGGATCTATACCTGAGCTCTCACTACCTCCATTTTCCTTTAAGAACCTATGCCATGCAGTCAGTAACACGTCCTTCAAACCCCCAGTCTGAGCCAAATGCGAAGGAAACCTCCAAATCTGCCCATTTGTAATTGAACTTGGCAGCTCTATAGCCAGTGTAACCAAACCGTGATCAGATAGCACAGGTGTATGTATTTTGGTCGCCTTGACCTTAGGGAAGAGGGGTTCAGCTATGAAAATAAAATCTATCCGTGATCATGTACCATGGGTCAGAGAAACACACGAAAATTCCTTTTCGGTCGGGTGTATTGCCCGCCAGACATCAATCAGATTAAGAGATTTAATAAAATATGGGACACCTATTTTTGGGAGGGCTGTAGGATTTTTAGGTGGAGAGGATCTATCCATTACTTGAGAGGAAATAAGATTAAAATCTCCACAAACAATAAGGGTGGAAGAATCAATTGTATGAAGGATAGCTAATAATTCAATAAAAATTTGTTTTTTGTATTGCGTTGGAGCATAAACATTGCAAATGTGAAAGATATTCCCCTCTATTTCTATCTTAATTAGTAGATATCTGCCATTTTTATCCACTGATACCAACTCAGCTTGAATGCCTACTGTACGTCTAGCTAAAGTTATCACTCCTCTAGACTTTGAGTTATAGTGAGCAGAGCCAAGAACCACCCAGTTGAACATTTGGAGTTTCCTGACTTCCTCAGGCATTAGGTGGGATTCTTGTAAACAAATTATGTCTATACCTTGTTTATTAAGGTAAGTCAATAGCTTCCGCCTTTTTGCTGGCTTGTGAATACCCCTAACATTCAGCGATCCTATATTCACTGGCATACTGGAATTACAACATATTCATAATTAGCATTCCTATAGGAGGGGGAGGGAAGGACACATTAGGATGACACACAGAACAATTAGACACACAAACAATGACGACAGTACGACAGACACAGAAAAACAAAACCTATATACACTAGCAGCGGCTAAAAATACTAGAACCATAACTATGACCTCCGTAGCGAATTTAGATGCAACTAAATATCCTCTCTCTCCTACTATCTATAGCGACACAGCCTTGTCGCTTACCTGCTCCTGGATATTCATAAAATATGTATAACATGTCTAACAAGCCTTCATCCAAACTAGAGTCATGCAATGACAGAGACATAGGTCTATGACCCCAAATTTAGAGTAAAAACATAAACAGTCAAATCACAGTTTGAATTAAATCTCCAAGTCCCTCTGTTCCTAAGGGAAAAAGGAAAGAACCCTTTAGCAATCCTGGTACCAGACAATTACTGCTTCAGATCAATTTCTCCCCCTTTTCATCCTGGTTTCTTGCCGGGTGAATCCGCTATGTCCTCTGGACGTTTGATCAAGCGTTTGTTAATCAAAAAGGTTTTTGCCGCTTCCACCTCTGTGAAATCATGTGGGCCCGAGTCAGTGAGTACCCGAAGTTTTGCTGGGACTAACATAAAGAATCGGCATTCTGCTTGAATCAAAGCCGTACAGAGAGGGGTAAAGGCTTTCCTAGCCTTCGCCACCTCACTAGAGAAATCTTGAAAGATCCTCATGACATGACCATCACATTTGACTGGGTTTATTTTTCTGGATGCTGACCACACAGCCTGTCTGTGAAAATAATTTAGTATTTTTAGTATCACAACTCTTCGGCTTAGTGGGAGATTGATTAATGTTAGGCCCCAGCCTGTGTATTCTCTCCACTACTATATCCTTAGAGATCACATCCAACTGTAAAGCTTTCAGTATGTTGGTGCGGAAAAAATTGCGTGTCTTTAACAGTTTCTGGTATACCAGTGACTCTTAGATTGTTTCGTCTCATCCTATTTTCGATATTTTCTAGCTTTTCTGTAAGCTGTTTATTGTCCTTGGTCAATGCTTTCACAGACCTTTGTACCGCTTGTATGTCATCCATATTAGAGCTAATTTGGGCCTCAGCGTCAGTCAGTCTCTCTGTGATGAGGCTAATCTGCTCTGTGATATCCTTTACTGCCTGCTGTAAAAGCGGGGCCATGGAGGCTTGAATTATTGCTATGAGTTCCCCTTGGTTCAGTGGCGTTGCCCCTATTATGCCCACATTATCTAGGGTACCTTGTGGCTGGACTGAGGAGTCCTTTATGGGTTTCTTAGACACCGGGGTCCCCTGGGCATTGTCTGCTGAAGACGCCATGTTCTGCTCAACGCGTCTTTTTTCTGACCTTTGTGGTTGGGGTGCCGGGGGCTGTTTAGCTGCGGTTTGCGGCTCCACGGATCGGTCCATCACTGCCTCTGATCCCCGTGGGGAGTGGGATCGATTTCTGGGCCTGGAAGACAGGATTAAATCCAACGAAGCTGGAGAGACGACAGAGCTATGAGGAGACGCTGCTTCCTCCTCACATGCCGCACCGGAAGTCATCTACATCATTTTCCTCCTTGTGCAATATTAGTCCTCCATTATTGGTAGACCATCTGTATTGGTGCGAGTCCCAACGCTTTGGTACTTTGTTGCTGTATTGAAATATTGTAACTTAACAACACATCACTATTTTATTGTGTTTCTTTCTTTTTATGTGTCCCCCCCCCAGTGTAGAAGATGAGCAGAAGGATGTTGAATTTCCGGAGATGCCTCAGGAAGAACAACTGCTGCTCAGCCTTCTTCACAGTAGCGGTTATGTTGGGCCCCCATATAAGGGGGTTGAGGTTGAGGTTGTTTCTACCCCATCACTGTGTGAGCTGGTCTACTTCACATCTATATGCAGACTTGTCTTCGTCCTTGATGAGGCCAAAGACGGTGGTGTCGGCTGCAAAATGTATGATTTTTACTGATTTCCCAGCCAAGGTGCAGTCGTTTGTGTATAGGGAGAAGAGCAGGGTAGAGAGAGGACACAACCCTCCCTGCACTTCTCCCAATACACAAACAATGGCACTGTAACGATTGGTCTTTCAGGAAATCATCCCATCCTGATATCTTCTGCCTGTATACGTCAAATTGTAGCCAATTTTTGGATGTGTAGCTATCAGATTCTTGTAAGACTTTCCAATGCTTAGACATTCAAATCAGACAGCTCACAGTTGCATATGCACAGTAGTCAACCTATAGTTCCATCATAAGATTTTGGAATTTTTGAAATATAATTCTAGATTCGGCTCTTGGCTTGGTAGTTCTTATAGGAAGTAGCACAAAAGTAAAGCTTCAGACAACTATAATTCAGTGTATCCTGTATGTAAACTTGCAGATTTAGTAGGGCTCATCACACCCGTGACTATTCACTGGATTGCCACAGCAAGTTCCCAGGCATCACAATGGCTTTCTTTTTATCATAGTTAAGAACTATTGCCACTGGTGGCTGACTTACACAATCAACATCAACAACATCAGTATCAACATCTTTATTAAAATCAGATAATAGATAGATAGATAGATAGATAGATAGATAGATAGATAGATAGATAGATAGATACTGTAGCTAACAGGGACATCACTAAAATCTCTTTTGGACTAGAGTTATTAGAAATTTGTTGTAGAGGCTTGAGAAAGGGGTACAGCCATGAAACATTGCTAAATACATTTTTGTTACACCATTGGGATTGGAATCAAGTCTCTAAGTGCCGACTCACAAAGATCAATATATACAAGTGGACCCAGGTCCAGCTTCAGGAAGGCACCAGGGCAACTCAACTGACAACCAGTGGTGGAGTGCCAGTTACCATCAATACTTGTGTGTATACAGTTGGAGCCCCTGTCAACTTTGTTCCTTAGGTCGTGGCTCACCATGGCTAGCCATTGCTATCCTATTCTTCTCAGCAGCAGTATAATACATACTGTAGAACAATACAGTAGGGGATTAGCATAGTAATTCTATTATATATCGATGAATATTATTGGCAAAATGTAGCAACACTCTTAGCAGATTTGGGTAAACTGCTTATTCTGTAAATATTCATAACTAATTTAAACATTTTAAACAGCTATAAGAAAGACACATTTTAATGTTCCTGTAAAGAATTCTAGGTACTTGTGTAAATCACGGCTCCCATCGCATGCCATCGCATGCCATATGTAGTGGCATGCGATGGCATGCGATGCGATGCGATTTCACCCTATTTTACATTGGATTCAATGTAAAGAGTTCCCCAGACCCCCAATTTTACCCCCTCAACGGCACCCCACGATTGACGCCAACCCGAAGCGTGGCGAGCGCAGCGAGCCCGCGAGGGGCGGCGGTGCTCGTCTTCCGACCTTTTCATACCCATACTATCCACGTCGGCGTGGAGTTGAGAATATAAAGTGTGGCGAGCCCGAAGCGTGGCGAGCGCACGCGTATAACTTCACAGGTATACGCGTGCGCTCGCCACACTTCGGGCTCGCACTTTATATTCTCAACTCCACGCTGACGTGGATAGTAGGGGTATGAAAAGGTCGGAGGACGCGCACCGCCGCCCCTCGCGGGCTCGCTGCGCTCGCCACGCTTCGGGTTGGCGTCAATCGTGGGGTGACGCTCACAATGGGGTTGCGTAACTTTTTCACCATGACGGGGCCATATACAATGTGAAATGGGTCATATTGGCCCATTTCACATTGTTTCCTATGTAAAATGCACTTAATCAAGTCCATCTTATCGGTGCCCCCGATTTTGCCTTTGCCGGCAAAATGGACCTGATTTCAAAGGAAATCGGGTCCATCGCGTCCATTGTGTACCTTAACTTTAAGATACACGATGGACGCGATTGTGGCCGTGCTAGGAAACAAGTACCAAAATATGTATATGTCTGTTATGAATTATATCTATATAGAGAGAGAAAGAGAGAGATGAAACACATATATTTCAGAACTATGCCACGGAAGCAATATTGATGGCTCTCAATTAATGGATTTAAGCATGCAGGGGAGAGGTGCCCCCTTGGGAGCAGGAGCCCGGCGGCAGATGACTCCATTGTCTCCCAATGTTCTGCTTCTGGATTAGACCATGTCAGGCAACTAGTTAACAGGTTTTAGGTTAAGCTTTTGCTAATACAGTATCAGCAGTTAAAGTGAGGGAATACGGGGTGAACTAAGTTCCACCACCTCTAATGGTGAGGTGGAACAATTTAACCTCCACATTGGCCCTGCACATTTTCACAGAAAAGCATTTTAGTGTGCATGGGGAAGCCAAAAACCCTACCACTGGACAGTCTACGCGTAATGGGGGGAGAGGATGGGGGATAATTAGGTGGCATAGAGAAATCAGTTGCCCCACCTCTGCATAACCACTGTAAGCCCTGTACACTATTTTTAAATGTAATACTGTTATTAGTGGTAATAATATTATATGCTATTCAGGTGACCACATCATGCCACAGACAGAACTGTCCTACTCATCCTTATATAGACGTATGCATTTCAGAAGCACAAGGTCAAAAGCCATCTGTCCAAAATTTTGGGAAGATTTTGTTCCTTTTAATTCTTCTTTTATTTGTATCCCTCTCTAATAAAGTTAAATAAATGTAAATTATGCTTAAGACTTTCAAAAGCTCTTCTGAAGTCTTTATTCCGTAAACTGTATATAAAAGGATTAAGCAATGGTATCACAACAGTATAAAGCATTGATAGTGCCTTGCTGGCCTCCAGTAATTGTCCTTCAGATGGAACCATATACACAGAAAACATAGTTCCAAAATATATACCCACAACAGTCAGGTGGGAGCTGCAGGTGGAGAAGGCTTTCTGTCTCCCACTAATGGAGCGTATGCTTAGGATAGTGTTGATGATGTAAACATAGGAAATGATGATCATTGTGAATGGACAGACGAGAACAATAACACCAACTAAAGCGGCTTGGATTTGAATAAGTGATGTATCAGAGCAAGATAGCTCTAGAATAGGAGGAAAATCACAGAAAATGTGGTCAATAACATTTGGTCCACAGAAGCTTAATTTATATATCTCAATTTCATTGACCAACAACACAAAGAAACTTAATGACCATGACACAATGACCGATTTTGCACAAAATGCTTTGTTGATGATTGCGTTATATCGCAGTGGGTTACAGATGGCCAGATATCGGTCATAAGACATCACCGTTAGGATGAGACACTCTGATGTCTCTACATTAGCAAATACATAAAACTGTAACAAACAGGCACCGGTAGACATGGTGGCACCATCATGGAGGACAATGTGAAGCAAGTTAGGGAGAATATTTGTGGCCATCAGAATATCCAATATAGACACTTGAGTGACAAAGAAATACATTGGAGAATAAAGATTTTTGCTAATTGAAACCAAAAATATGATGATAAAGTTACCGCATACGGTTACACAGTAAATGAGGAGCAGGAGCAAGAACAATAAGCTGCTACAGTTTTTAAGATTTGGAAATCCCAGGAGAAAGACGTAAGATGTGTTCTGCTCACACATTATGGGCCTTATTCAGATCTGAGCTCAGTACAAATTTGTTCGGAAAATGGGCAAAACCATGTGCACTGCAGGTGGGGCAGATGTAACCTGTGCAAAGAGAGTTAGATTTGGGTGAGTTATTTTGTTTCTGTGCAGGGTAAATACTGGCTGCATTACTTTTACACAGCAATTTAGATTTCAGTTTCAGCACACCCCACCCAAATTTAACTCTCTTTGCACAGGTTACATCTGCCTGACCTGCAGTGCACATGGTTTTGCCCATTTTCCAAACAAATTTGTACTGAGCTCAGATCTGAATAAGGCCCTATGTTAGCAAGACTGGAAGTGCAAGCATTATGGGGGAAATTTACCAATATGAAAAACCTAGTTTTTCGTATTGGTATTTCCCCTACGACTGCATACGACTGTTTCAGTCGTATGCAAAGTTGTGTTCTTGAGGGGAATGTACAAAGCAGTCATATACGACTGCTTTGTAACCCTCCGATGGTGTAGTGATTCGTATTAGCTGGCCATATATACGGCTGCTAATACGAATTTGTACAGGTAGTCAGATCCGTGCAGGCTGCAGTGTGTAAAAAAAAATAGAAAAATTAAATAAATAAATGAAAAAACAGCGTGGGGTCCCCCCCACAGCTGTAACCAGCACCAGGCTGAAGGATCCGGGGCTGGTAATTAAAAATCAGGGAACCCGACGAATAGGGGTTCCCCGATTTCTAACAACCAGCCCCAGGCTCCAGGTCCGGTTTCCAAAATATGGGGGACAAAATGACTAGGGGTCCCCCGTATTTTAAGAACCAGCCCCAGGCCAAACCAGCCAGCAGGGTAATGTCACAGCCGGGGGACACTTATTATATAAGGTCCCGCGGCCAAAACATTAACCCTACCGACCAGTCAGCCTGGCCAGGGGCCCTGGGGGAGTGGGGACCCCCCAATGAAGGGGTCCCCCCCTCCAGGACTTACCTGACCAGGCTGAAGCCTGGTGCTGTCCCCGGTGACCCTGGGCTGTGGTCACCGGGCTGATAGTGGTGTAAAAAAAAGAATAATCTATTGTCTAATGCTGGGGCACTAGGAGTCCCAGCAAGCCTCCCCCGCAAGCTAGGACTTGGAGAACCACAAGTCCCAGCCTGCGGGGCATTAAAGGGCCCGCTGGGTCTTGTAGTTCCACAGTATTAAAAATAGTAAAATAAAATACACTGACACACATTTAAAATAAAACTTTAATACATCCAAAGCCCTTACATACTGATACTTACCTATCTTCTTCCCGTAGGTAGCCCTGGTCCTGATGTCCTGCAGTCCTGTGTCGTCTTCTGGCTCCATGTTGACGTCGCTGTCCATGTCGGCGATGGCGTCGGCGTCCGGAGTCCGACAAAATCCATGTGGGAAGCTGTGGAAGGAAACCATACTCACCTGTCCCAGGGCGACGTAGTCCAGGGATGGGTCTTTGCAAAAAAACAAACCGACACGCGAAACCAGACGAACAGCAGAGAGACGCGCGGTGTTTGTGTACATCGTGCGGCTCCGCCTCCCGAATCCCGCTATTGGTCGCCTTGCGGCCTAGCGGCTCCTGATTGGCCGCAAGGTACTCCGGTTTTCACGGTTTCCTCCCACAATCCAAAAATATACTGTTTGTTCAATTGGCTCCTAACAAAATTAACCCTAGAATGTCTGTGTGTGCGTGTACATGTAGTAGGAAATATAGATTGTAAGCGCCACTGGGGCAGGGACTGATGTGAATGTTCAAATATACTCTGTAAAGCGCTGCGGAATATGTATGCGCTATATAAGAAACTGTTAATTAATAAATAAGTTAGTAAGAAAAACCTGTAAACATTAAAAAGGATATTTGGGCACCAATGGTGATACAATTGTTTTTAAATGTAATATTTGATTGTAGATCTGTAGACAATTTGTATGATACTAAGGAGTAAATTTACTAGGTGGAAGTTCTATGGAAGATCAGATGTTGTACATAGCAACCAATCTTGATTCACACCACACATGTGCTCTTATGTACTGTACAGATTGACAGTACAGCTGCAGAAACATGGTTGTACAGTGCACCAGGTCAGAGCTTGGCATTGTCCTTGGTATAAAGTCCCATATAAATAACTTCAGCAAATAAAAAATATGGCAGAAGATGCTTCCGACCTCAGAACCAGGCCCAGAGACACGTATTACCAGCAGGTGCTTAAAATACTTAATAATGACTTGCTCAAAGAATAGTTCTCCTGCAGATGTAAGCTGACCACAAAGAACAACAGCCAAGCATTACTCAATTTATGGACTTTTAATGCTCTAGGTCATAAGTTCAATGTAAAGTCAATGTACATAATATTCAATGTTATTATTGTCTCAGGAACTTGCTCACTAGCCATTCCAAAGGTCTTCATGTTCTCTGATGACTATTTGCAATTTTCCGTTTGCTGGTATCAATAAGCATATTTTTTTCTATATCCAGGTGTCTATGGACCTGGGTACTATGCAGGTCCTGGATTGTATCTGGGTATTCTGTCCATATGGTACACTTGTGGATGGGATGAAAAATATGTGGACCTGACTGTTTGTTGGACCCTACTAAACACTGAAATCACTGCATTTTGTGTAATTTCTTCTAGGAGTAACCGATTCAACCCAGGGTAATCCTATGCAGTGCGCCTAAGATGGCTGCCTCACCTGGTACCTTCTGAGGGTGGAATACACAACCCATGGAAGTTATTATGCAAAATTTCAGAACCAATCCTGCATTATTATTTTTTTGTGTGCTCAGTTTTCTTCTTTATTTGTCTGCAAGGCCTGTCTTCTGCCGTATTACATAAATCTTCTATATTATGTGCATTAATTGTGATGTCTGTAAAACGCCTTGAGCCTTTTGTAGAAATAGCGATATATAAACAAATTATTTTTATTATTATTATTATTATTATTATGACTATCTATGTAAATAAATGGAGAATGTTAATCTGTTTCATTCCTACTTACAGAACATATTATGGAATTGCACCGCTAAGCAGATACAGTTACATTAACGAGAGAGAGAGAGAGAGAGAGAGAGAGAGAGAGAGAGATATTTTAATATCATTTGGTTCGTGTGAAGTTTACTAATAATAGTAGTGTCTCAAATATGAATAACAATTGTTTTGAAGAAGTACATTTTCTGATTTCTCTTCACTTCTTTGATTCCAGTCCCCTGTTGTTGATTTATTTTTGATTTATTTTTGGATGCCTTTTGTATACTGTACCTACACTTCCAATACTGTTTCCTGCCCTACCATCCTTACTTCCACCAACCTCCCATAATCAACCTGACTTTTGTTTTTATTTTTTCTTATTTATTTGTATTGTACAGTATTTAAAAATTACTTTATGGTCTCTTTTTTGGCTTTGATGTCCCTTTTGTTTCTACATATATTCTGCTGTTAGCTAAAATAAAGATTTATATACAAAGTTACTTTTATTTCTAGCTAAAGGCACCAATAAATTTTCATCGAAGAACAATTATGACAACAGAACAGTTGTCAAAATGTGCAACCCATTAGCTTAAAATCAAAATATAAAGTTAAAAAAAAAACTATTTGGGAAAAATAATAATGTCGTAAATACATCCATAAATCATATTCTGCCCAAATAAGGACTGTTGGAAGTTGCTCAATAAGACTATCTTGATGTTCTATGCTACTGTATAACCTGGGGCAGCTTTCGGAAGTTTTGGAAAAACAAGATTGTTTATAATGTTTGTTTCACACAAGCCTCGCTGATTAATCAGTGTGGTGGCCTGAGTGATTCGATTTTAACAATGAGAAACCTATGGAGAGGTTATTCATTCTATCCAAATATTCTAATTATTCTATTCAACACTAGGAAGTAAGTCTGTTCAACAGGAATTCTCTTTTTCAATATTTATCGATTTACCTGGAAAACCTCACAACATTGGTGAAATGTTTGACATCATCACCAATGAATCATAACCTTTAATACGATTCTCAGTTTACCACCCAATGTCACAGCTTTCTCCTGTACCAGACTTTAACAATGAGAAGCACAAAATTATAGTATGTTCTAGATTCTATTCAGCTATTTTAAATCTCTATAGTGAGTTCACAGTGTATAGCACCAAGTCCTCTAATTCCCCATGTTTTTACTAACCTGGAAAAATTGTCAAAGAGCACTTAATGGTACGACTACGACATTTCATCAATAAAGTAGTCTTCTAATGGAGAAACTAACATACAGTAAAGTATAATCAGTTTACAATTCAATTCTAAAAGCTTTCTCTTATACCATGTCAGAGGTGGCTCCAGTGTTTTGGGTAATCAGTGGAGACCTTAGGCCCTTATTCTGATTGATGCGGACTTTACCGCGTTCTTACGGATCGCGTCTTTACGGCGTCTGCGCATGCGTGGAGAACGCTACGCGCATGTGCCACGCCTTGACTCGGTACCAGTTCGGACAAAGCCCGTCCAAAACTGGTCACCGCAATCAGTCGGGAAATAGGGGCGTATTATGGGCGTCATGCGGAATGACACATGGGCGTAGTTTCAAAGTGGGCAAAACGGGGCGGAAACATGGGCGGACACGGGGGAGTACACTTATGTTGGGGGGCGTACATTCGGAAACCACTCCGAATGCACGCGAGCAAAAAGGGCTGAAATGTGCGGTGTCCACAAGTGTACTATTGCTTTGCGGACACCACTCGTTCATGCGGTAGGCGAACGTACGCCTAATGACTACAACCATTAACACCTGAACCCAATAACAATCTACTCCTTTACTCATTACTCACTAATAGGACGCTTGTCAGTGCTTTAATTGAAACCATTGCACTTCAATTGCTGTAAGGGTTAATGTGTGCTATGCATGTGTTAGGCATGCTTGTAAGGATATATTGGAATCTAATTGATTCCAATTCCAAATAAGCAGTTTTTTATGAGGATAGGTAATTGAATAAGTGGGTCATGTGATGTCTTGCAGAAGATACTTCATAGTGGGTTGTTTGGCGTAAATCCTCCGCTTACGTGCGGTAGCACCGCTTGGCTCCCGTTCGGATGCGGTATTTCCGAGCATACTCTGTAATACTCTGTAATACCGTGCCGAATCGGAGTGTTTCTCCCGCACACGCATGGTTTGTATGTCGTCCGTAAACACGCCCTGTTCTTAAAGAGTGAGTCCGTCCGAATGCGGAGGACACGTGGGCGTTTCTACGGACGATGGCCGCATGCGGCAAAACACCGTGGCGTGCGGACCGCTCCGTAAGAATGCGGGAATATCCGCACAGATCAGAATAAGGGCCCAAGACTCTCTTGTGTGCGATGCAAAAAGTCTGCAGGGAAGTCAATGGTTGAAGCAATTTATTTTCAAAAGTACAGATGAAAAACATTGGAAATTACTGTTTTCTTAGCCTAGAAAAAAACTACGTACTGTTTATATATGTATCCAACTTATATAGGGGGTGCATAAGCATAATTACCATGTGATGTCTTCCAGCCCGTCGGGGAACCGCTACCGGAAGTGTCAGCGCCGGAAGCCGGGCGCCGGATGTGCGTCAATGCAGTGTTACTGCTGGAGCGTCTGGAACGCAAGCTCCTGAGTGTCGTTATGGTTACCACACTCCGGGAGCGGTCTTCCGGCGGCTGGGGGACATCCTGGTTACATACAAAATACAACACAGTGCCATTAACGATATTATCTAAAATACTGTGAATAAAAGCCAAGATCGCGGGCTACTAGGTCCCATGAATAAATGTTATTGGACCCACCCGGGCGACCAATAATCTCGGCCCAGGGTTCCATTTTCCAGCCAATTTCCCAATTTCTAGACTCTATACTTCAACCCATCATCTGTGCACAACCGTCTTACATCAAGGACACGACGGATTTCTTGAATATCTTAAAGGCCCTACCGGAGATTCCAAAAGATGCTTTAATCTGTGTTATGGACGTAAATAGCCTTTACACCAGCATACCCCATGAAGAGGGATTGCAGGCTATGAATGATTTTTGCTCACTAATCACATGGACTCACTCGACCTAGATCTGTTCCTTGACCTATTACGGATGACACTAACAAAAAACTACTTCCTGTTCAATGGGAAGTATTATAAACAACTGTCTGGCTGCTCTATGGGCAGTAATGTGTCTCCCTCCTTCGCGAACGTATTCATGTTCAGGGAAGAACGGTCCATGTTTTTTAACAACATTCTGGCTCGGGACAAGATCATCACATTCACCCGCTACAAAGATGATCTGTTTATCATCTGGGGCGGCAGTGAAGACGAGTTTGAGACCCTTATGGCTGAAATTAATGGGAGAAATTCCCCCATTAAATTTACTTACCAGTCCTCCAAGAAATCAATTAGCTATTTGGATGTCCTGGTTTGCCTGGAAGGTGGAAGAATTAACACCGGTCTTTACACGAAACCTACAGATAAGAACAACATCTTAAAAGCAAGTAGCTTCCACCCCATGGCACTGAGGAAGGCCTTGCCTAAGTCACAGATGTTACGGGCGGCCAGAATTGTGAGCCAACAAGAAAAACTACCAGAAGTCCTTGATGGAATGGTGGAGAAGTTTGTACATAGGGGTTATGACAAAAGATTACTATTGGAGCAAAAGAAGGAGATCATTAAAATACTAAGGGAGTCTCTGCTGATCCCTAAGAATGACCCGTTGAGGGAAGGAAGGATGCAAAGAGCACTGCCATTTGTCACCAAATATAGCACATCAAGCTACGTACTACCAAGAGCCTCCAGGGCCCTGTGGCCAATTATAAAAACTGATGAGAATTTGCCCTCCTTGAGGAATAAGACACCTCTTATCTGCCACACGCCGGGAAGAAACATTAAAGACATGCTGGTCCGAAATGACATCACAGGCTTTTCATCCTCCTCTGACCACAACCTGAAAAACTTCCTGAGGAAAAGCAATGGATGTTGAAAGTGCATTAACTGCACAACGTGCCAACACATGCTCACTGGTCCAAGGTTCATCCATCCCATTGATGGCAGGACATTTCCTATCAACCATATTGTGACTTGTACCACGACCCACGTCATATATGTTATACAGTGCCCATGTAATTTAATTTATGTGGGCAAAACTGTTAGGTCCCTCAGAACCAGGATGGCTTTGCATAGATCAGCGATTGGCAAAGCACTGTCCGGCAAGGACAATGACCAGCCGGTGGCGAGGCATTTCGCCGCATGTTCCCACCGACTCTCTGACTTGAAACATACCATTGTCGACCACATACCTGAGACACAAAGGAGAGGTGACAGAGATGGAGCACTATTAAAGAGAGAAGCTACCTGGATACATCGTCTGAACAGCATTAAGCCACATGGGCTCAATGACAAGCTCCCTTTGAACATCTTTTTATAAAGTGTTCTGGAGTAATTGAGAGCCGATACATATGTGTCAGTGCACACATCCGTGTGTCGCCGCTTATTGCGAACATTTATGACATTTGCTACCTTTCAGACCAATCAATGCCCTGACAGGCTGATCGTTGTGTGCTTTGTCTTCATCTCCGTCTCATCTTCCTATTCTTTCTCTTCCATTGTCCCATTGTTATAATTATGTGAACAGCTTGACATCTTCTAGCCCCTATAGGCCGATCGCAGTGTGCTTTGTTTTCATCTCTGACTTGCTTTCTATCCTATCTTTTCCAAATTTGAGTGTTTTTTTCATGTATGCAGATGTAGTACATCTCAGAATATGGCCTTCCAAGGCTGATCGTAGTGTGCTTTGTTTTCATCTCCATCTTGCTCTCTATCCTGTCTTTTCCGATTTTTGAGTGTTATTATCATGTACTCCGGTCTAGAATTGACCCCACACCTGAGGTCTCTTAAGGCTGATCGCAGTGTGCTTTGTTTTCATCTCTGGCTTATCTCTCTATCCTTTCTTTTCTCGTAATGACTGTTAATGATATGTAATGAGAGTGCCCGAATTTGGGACTGACCTCACACCGGATGCCATTTAAGGCCGATCGCAGTGTGCTTTGTTTTCATCTCTGACTTATCTCTCTATCCTATCTTTTCCCGTTTTGATTGTGATTACAGTGTTCCAACATTGGGCCCCTAAAGGCCGATCGCAGTGTGCTTTGCTTTCTTCTCCTACTCATCTTTCTATCCTATACTTTTCCATATTGGATGTTATTATTGTGCAAATTGAAAGTACCCCTGATGCCAGTGCTCATACATGACAATTGTGTTATAATACTGAACACTAGGCACAAACCCAGCAGCCCATAACAAGTGACTCTGTTTACCACAAAGGGATCTGTCTGATACTGAACACTGGGTAAAGCCTATTGATGGATGCCCACTAGCTCACAGTGACCAATATCGCATATTTTGCGTTTGTGACACCCTTATTCGTTATACCTGTAGCCTGGTAACTGGCTTAATTATGTATCCTATTAGTCTCATATTGATTCATACATTAACTGACCTTAATTGCACCCGCTCAGACGATAAACCCACTCGTCTGCCCCTGTCAGCGCAGCATATATACCTTTTTCACTTACCCTTACACACTACATACAGTGGATATTTTATTCACATAGTCCATAGATACACTACACATTTTAAACATTCATTCACGGGACCTAGTAGCCCGCGATTTTTGCTTTTATTCACAGTAATTTAGATAATATCGTTAATGGCACTGTGTTGTATTTTGTATGTAACCAGGATGTCCCCCAGCCGCCGGAAGACCGCTCCCGGAGTGTGGTAACCATAACGACACTCAGGAGCGTGCGTTCCAGACGCTCAGGAGCTTGCGTTCCAGATGCTCCGGCAGTAACACTGCATTGACGCACATCCGGCGCCCGGCTTCAGGCGCTGACACTTCCGGTAGCGGTTCCCCGACGGGCTGGAAGACATCACACGGTAATTATGCTTATGCACCCCCTATATAAATTGGATTGTTTTTTTGCACTTGTTTGTTTTCACCTTGACAAAGGGGCTAGTCCCCGAAACGTTGGAGATTCTTTTTCTGCACATTAAAAAATTCCTTGGAGTGCCACCGCTTGCTTGCTGTTCTTCTATCATACCGATCCGGAGGGCACCCAGGTACTTACCTAAGATTGTTGGAGTGCCGATCCGCCACCGCAACATATATATATATATATATATATATATATATATATATATATATATATAGCAGCAACAAATAAGTGGCACTCGGAGGCTTGTATAGAAGGTGAAAGAACAGGAATATTTATTCCTAGTGCAGGGAAAACGTTTCGGAGCACGGGGGCCCCAACGTCAGTTCAGGTAATGCACTGCATTACCTGAACTGACGACGGGGCCCCCGTGCTCCGAAACGTTTTCCCTGCACTAGGAATAAATATTCCTGTTCTTTCACCTTCTATACAAGCCTCCGAGTGCCACTTATTTGTTGCTGCATATCACCTAAGGACACCCCTTTCGAAAGAGGGCACCGGAGCAAGCAACAGGCATCCACTTGCAGACCTGAGTGCCGGCCTCATCGTTGTGTATGTATATATATATACACATGACTAAGGTGCTCATTGGCACCGAAACGGCCGTCGTGCAATTGACCTTTGTGGAGGAGGACCATGATCGCTAAGTATATTCAGCTTATTGAGATCACTGCAATTGTTTGAATGGACTCCTCTTTTTGTACATTGTCACTCTGCACTTTATATATGCCTGACTAAAAATATTTTTGCTTATACCAAATCTGATGTTGCTGGTCTTCAGTTCTACAAATATTACATTGCCATATCTGGACCGGGCACTCAGTGCCTGACTCAGTAAGTGGGTGCGGTTTATCACAAACATTCGTATGTATATATATGTGTTCCAGCACTTCCACAACTGCTGTAATGGTCCCAGTGCCTTGTCCATAAATAGTATACAATACACTTGCCCCCACGGCAAGGCAGGAGTCAGAACTGGCACTCAGTCATGAAAAGAAGGTTTTTATTTCATACATGGAAATGTGTAGCAGCAGCAGCTGACCCGAAAGCTGTTTCAACTCGTGCTTTCCAGTTTTCATCCTGAAACTCACCTCTTCAGGCAAGCCTATCATATTTAAGTACCACACGGATAACCCTCTGAGGCACTTATGTATTATATACTGTAGCTTCCCTTCTGGACCTGAAACTTGGTGGGACTGCTATTACTGGTGCCTGTCCTTGTGTTTCCCTCTTATGTCTCCATAGAAAGTAAGCTTGCAGCAGGGCCCTCTTACATACAAGTCAGTATGTTGTTAACCAGTTTGTTCTATAAACTGTCTGCAATTGTAAAGCGCAATGGAATGTGCTGCGCTATATATAAGAGACTATAAATAAATATTAAATAAACAATAGCGTCCCCTGACGTCCGATTCGGAGCGGTACGCAACTTTCTCAAAAGGGAAATAGAATGCTTAATATGGATTACTTAAATAGTTGATACATAGCTCTCGCCTGTGTGTATTCTCCCCAGCAATCAGGTAACAATCCACCCCACCGCTGGGGACAAGTGCCCGACTGTGACATCAGATGTCAGTTCCCACATGAAGGACCCACATTGCGGGGACGGAATGAATGTTCCCATATGCAGGGGATGCAACCTCAATCACCATAGTAACCTGTGATAACAGGAAGTGTCTCCCTCTATGGAGCGTTGTCTCTGTCAACCACTGTGGGACTAGAGTAGCGATACTATTGCGAAGCAACCAAACCCCACCTTGCGAATGGTTGGCTGCCACCACCCATTCCCAAGGGTGACTCACTCGCAGGGGCCTGCAAATGAATGTTACACAGTAACATCCATTTGCAGGGCAGGGGGAACCTCCCACAATGGTTGCCAACCATCGAAAGATGTGGAAGGTATACGTATATGTAAGGTTGCACTGATCAACCTCACATATGAATGCATGCTTGGGCAGAAATGGGTGGGCAGCTGATATTCAGTGATGTCACTGCCTGCCCCCCATACCCGCGTCACTGCCTCATTAGTATGAGAATACCCAACATTCTCATGGGAACTCCCATGAAATGCTAGGGGTTCCCATATGCTAATATGCCGACTGATGCCCCTCTCCACCCCCCAGAGGGCAGCCGACATTCAGTGATATCAGCTGCCTACCCCCTTATCTTTGTCATACAGAAATGCACATGAGCATACGCCTGGCGCAAACATAGGCCCGCATGTGAATGCAGTCAATCTGTGAATGGACCTGAATAAGATCCTACAGTTGGAGCTCCTCTGTTCCTTAGGTTGTGGCTCACCATGGATAGCCATGGCCAAAGGCGCCGATTCCGTGGGTGCTCAAGGGCCCAAGCACCCACAGGATTTAATGAGCACCCGCGTGCCCGTAACTCCAGAGTCTCGATGCCGGGCCACTGTATTTGCTTGTTGATGTGAGGCTGCGGCAACTGCACCACCACCTAGGGGATAGTATGCTGGGGGAGTATACCGGGACTCAGAGGAGTGTATGCCATCCACGGAGTAATACGAGGACGCAGGCAGGCGCCTTAGTTCAGCATGACCCAGCGGCTGGCACATATGCATTTGCACATACAAGACGCTGCTCTGCGCCATTACAGCTGAGATTGTCTGGCCAACGGTAATGGGTGCATTTATTTCCCTTCCCCAAATAACACGCCCCATTTCACAAGGCCACACCTCCTTTCCACAGGCTTGAGCACCCACCAGCAAAAACATAAATCGGCACCTCTGGCCATGGCTATCCTATTGTTCTCAGCAGCAATACAATACATAAAACAAAACAGTAGGGGATTATCAGAGTAATCCTATTACTCAATCCTAAAGGCTAAATGAGGAAAGGCTCCATCTGTATGTACATTTATGGATCTGGAGTGACAGAAGCTAACATAGTTATAATACTCATTTAGCCCATGTAATAAATTATACTAGTTTCAGTATTTAGAGAAAATGGTGAAAAAGTAAACTCTTCTTTCAAACCGACTGGATTCATAGATTGAAGTTCATAGATCCAAAAGCATTCACGCTGCAATAATTTGCCATTTCAATCTCCTCCCTGTCATATTAGGGGCACATAAGCCTTATGGCATAAAGGAGCAATATTGCATAGAATATTGCTACGAGCCGCCTCCATTGGGTCGATGTAAAGGCAGAAGTACTGTTATTCATGTGTAGGTTTTTCACCGCATCAATGCTCTGGGTTTTGGCTGATCCATCTTGCCTTGTTTCTATGCATACCTTTAGTCTTTGGGTGTGGCTGCTCATAAGCCACTGGGTATATACTGTAGGTACTTCTGTTACTCCTATGATACTACTGACATAGTATTCTCCTTGTTCATGGTGATTTCTATGTTCCCAGAGATTCTCAGAGTCCCTAGCAAGCTACTGTCTGAGATTATTCCAAAGTTCAGTTGATTCCAGCCTGTGTATCTAGGACCTCAGTTCTGTGTCCTAGATTGCTCCAGCCTGTGTCTGAGTATTCCAGCAAGCACATCTGCTAATCGCAGGCTGACTTGTTTATGTTTCTTTTTTGTTTGTCTTACGGCAGATGCCGGAGGTCTAGCCTTGCAACGGTGTCGCTTAGGCGGTTAGGTTGCAAACCTATCCGCAACACCTTGGTTATACTGTAGTTCTGGTTTGGTTTATTGTGACAGATTCGCATTATAGGCCGCAGATACTGTGTTCAGTCCTTGTCTGCAAGGTTGTTTATTCTAGTCCATGTTCATGTGCGGAGCCTAGTTTATCTTTGAGTTACGTACAGTAGTCGGTTTATACTCTTACTAGTACCCTGACTCAGTTGGGACTTTGTGTCGATGCAAAAGACCAGGTGCCATCCTAGTACAGAGTGGAGCTAGTCTGCCCTGCAAAAGGTGGCTATTCGTGGCGAAATCTAAGACCTTCACAAGTGCCAGCCGACTCAGGGTATAGTAATAGAGTCAGGGTCAGGCTCAGGTGCTGCTATGCATTGAGATCCTCTCTTTTAACATACGGATGGTCTTTCCAATATAAATCTTCTAACAGGGGCACATTATCATATATACCACAAAACGCATCTTACAATTCATCCTGAATTTAAGTAAGTACTATTTGGCTGTTGTAGGATGCACAAAACTGCTAGCCATTGCAACAAAGCTGCAGTTCACACAGCCTGTGCAACAAAATGGCCCCACAGTCTTGTATAGCCAAGGGTCCATCTGTGACTCACATCAGTGTATAATATTCTTTGTTTATACACTGCTCTTGCCCAATATTGGATCCATCTGAATGATATGACTCTGTTTTAATATGGACAATCGTATTTCCTTGGAGGCAATAGAATATGTACAGGAGAACGCCATTCTTGACCCCTAATATTTCTTGGGCTTAGCTAATAGAGGTTCTGTCGTAAGCCCTCTGTCTGGCCATCAGGATTTCTTTATTGTTATAACCACGCCTCCTGAAGTCTGGGCACATTCCATCTAGAGTCTCAACCAACCTCTCAGGCTCAGATATATTGCGAACCACTCTTAAAAATTTAGATAAATTAAGTCATTTTTAAAGGGCTGTGGATAGAATCTCTTGGCTAATAATAGTTTTTATCTGTTGGTTTTTAATAAAACGGTACTCTTTACCTAGCACGGCGCCCATCGCGGTCATCGCGGGCATTGAATGCACTAAAAAATTGGGTGCGACGCGACCGACGTGATGCCCGCGATTTCCCATAGGGACCAATGTTAAATTTCTCAATTGACCCGATTTTTCTGTTCAATGCCTCAATTTACACGATTTTTCCATAGGAATCAATGTTAAATGGCCCACAGAGGCCAAATAGCCACCCTGAAGTGTGAAATGGCCCCCACAATTGTTAACGCCACCCCACGATCAACGTGAACCCGAAGCGTGGCGAGCGCAGCGAGCCCGCGAGGGGCGGCGGTACGCGTCCTACGACCTTTTCATACCCCCACTATCCACGTCGGCGTGAAGTTGAGAATAGAATAGTGTGGCGAGCGCAGCGAGCCACCGAGCCCGAAGTGTGGCGAGTGCAGCGAGCCCCGCGAGGGGACGAGGATACCTGTGAAGCCCGCGAAGGGACGCGTTTACCTGTGAAGGTATCCTCGTCCGCTCGCCACGCTTCGGGCTCGGTGGCTCGCTGCGCTCGCCACACTATTCTATTCTCAACTCCACGCCGACGTGGATAGTGGGGGTATGAAAAGTTCGTAGGACGTGTCCCGCCGTCCCTCGCGGGCTCGCTGAGCTCTCCACCCTTCGGGTTGACGTTGATCGTGGGGTGGCGTTAACAATTGTGGGGGCCATTTCACACTTCAGGGTGCCTATTTGGCCTCTGTGGGCCATTTAACATTGTTTCCTATGGAAAAATCGTGTCAATTGAGGCATTGAACAGTATAATCGGGTCAATTGATAAATTTAACTTTGGTCCCTATGGGAAATCGCGGGCATCGCGTCGGTCGCGTCGCACCCGATTTTTAGTGCATTCAATGGCCGCGATGCCCGCGATTTTTTTACCTGCGATGCCCACGATCAAAATCGTGGGCGCCGTGCTAGGTAAAGAGTACCGATAAAACTGTAGCAAGCTGTCCATTTCTGTAGTAAATTGAAAATTTAAATGGTCGCCAAAATCCAGCAGCTCTCTTTTAGTCCCAGTCCACACCATGAAAATATCGTTGATGTATCAGAGATACATCACCACAAAATTAGAATAATATGTATTTGACAGGATGTTGGTCAACTCATACTGGTACATATAAATATTAGCATAGGATGGGGCCATATTGGACCCCATCGCTGTACCTTTGTGTTGCAAAAGAACATACAGATGTGTCCACATACACCTTGGCTTTTTCTCTCAATTTGTCACATGTAAAACATGGCTTAGCTGTTTTTTCAAATGGATTCTAAAAATGTTTTGCAGCAGTAGATTTTGTATAAAGTAATAGATTAGAGAAGCTTTTTTTTTTTTTTGAAAAATCACAAAGCGTGACTTTTGCAGAGTCCAAGGTGTGTCAAATTGTGCCATACATGGTACAATAAAACCAATATATAGTTGGTCACATTGTTAAATAAAAAATCATTCTTACTTAGAATTGCCTCTATCAAAGTAATCAGAAATACCATAAACCAATAAAGGAAGTTATTGGCCTCCCTGAAAGTTTTATGAAGTTAATTCATCTAGCTATCCCTGTTCAAAACCAAAATGTAAGATACCATCAATCTCAAATTTCAATTTCTCTGTTGGATCAAAGATAAGTTTTTCATAACACTCAGTGTCAGCAAGTTGTCGCATCACCTCCTGAATGTAATCCTTGCAATTGAGAATTGCTGGATTGAGTCTGGTCTGGGCCTTTATTCCTTAAAAAGTTGAAACACCCCATTGGGGCTGATATGAGTCACTATGAGCTGTCTGCGAATCAATAGCTCTAAAATAATCTACTGTACCTCCTATTTTGAACATGATTATCACGCCAAGTTTGGCAAGTGGAGTGTCAACCTAACCAGGGATATACTCTCATCTCTCTATGATCGTCTTTTACCTTCCTGTATTTTGTTTTTTGAAAGACAATAGATCAGCTCTAAAGTTATCAATATTTTCTTCCAATTTAGTCAGCCAATCATTACTGGTGTTTTCTCTAAGGATATCCAACCCATTTGCTTTACATAGTGAAATCTTTTTCCTGACCAATTCGATGTCGGTGTTAACCCAGGGTTGCCGACCCTCCCGGAATTTCAGGGAGTCTCAGGAAAATCGGGTCCCACTCCCGGACCCCCGGAAGGGTGGGCAACCCTCCCGGAATCTGGCAGACCCCCCTGAGCCCCCCGAAACGCGGCATGTAAATGCCACAATCCGCAGGTCTCAGAGGAGGGGGCTGAGCTAAAAAGGCACAATCGCGTCATTTTAGCCCCACCCCCTCCATGGAGATCAGTAATTTCCATCAAAACAAAACTGATTTGGTTCAATATTAAACACCATTGTTTGCAAAACTCCTAATTAGTGCACCCCAGTGTTTTTTTATGTTAAATCCCCTGGGTATCAAGCCCTCTCTGTGGTATTGGGATAATGTTAAACCATGCAGTTTGCGTTCCACAAGCCTTTTTCTTAGGATACGGTCATTGGGTCACCAGCATGCTGGTCGACACCATTAGGGCGACCTGCATTTAGGTCGACTTTAGTCTAGGTCGACATGCATGTCGACCTACTTGTGTCGGCCTAATCCATACCCTTTTTCTTAATCTCATAAGGTCACTATTGACCTCACTTGGACTGTCTATATTGAATGCAAGTGATTCGGTATCAGTAAATAGCATTTTATTTACAGATTTATCTACAGGAGGAATCTCTTTCTCGTTCCCGATATTGAATTCCATGGTCAGGGGGAGTAGCAATATATACACACTAAAAAAGAAACAAATATAAATAAACCAATTAGAAATAATGAAAATAAAACCCTTAAAATAAATTCAAACAGACATAACAATATCAATAATTAAAACTGGTGGTGCAGTATAAATATCCAACCTAAATGGATAGACAGAATACACAATATGCCACACTACGGTTTTGCATAAATAAAAGCCGTGCCTGGTCATGCAAATTTCATATAGATCCACCTCTATAAGGGGGTTTGAAATCCTATTGGAAACACCAGCACCAGACTCCTTGGTAAAATCCACAAAGATTGTATAAGCCAATTGATCCACAAAAAGCTTATAAGACAATATTTGGCATATGAAACAGCATAACAGTGTAAAGGACATCACAAGTCCCCACCCTTCGGCATACTAATACTACATAGTACAGAGTAATAAATTACTGATTGGGCTCCATTGCTCTCTCTCTCATCTATCCGGGCATGCGTGTGCATGCCCGGACAATTGCACGTCTCCGGACAGAAAGATATAGAAAGCCGGCCAGATAGATGAAACTGCCTCCACCTGTATTATATAATTATATATATATATATATATATATATATATATATATATATATATATATATATACATATATCTATATTGCTATGCATTAAAAGAGCCTTGCTTACCACGGGCATAGCCAGGAGGGCTCAGGATAGCAGGCAGATCAGCAGCAGGAGCCAGAGATGCAGCGTATAGCTCGGCATTCAAATCATCACAGCACCACTGGGGCAGTCAGTGGAACCACAAGGAGTGACCCGTCAGCCGGTGCATACAATGTCGCACTAGGAGGATGCTGCCAGCAGTGTTTTCCAGCGCCATTTACAGGCTAATAGAAGATGCTACTGCCACCATCCTCCTGGTGCAACAGCACATGCGCCGGCAGCCGGGTCACTCCTGCTCCCACTGCGGTGTCCCAGCGGTTCTTCCACAATTTGAATGCTGAGCCGCAGATTGTGATCATGAAGGGAAGAGCCACAAGCATCTCATGAGCTGGGGGTGGCCACCCCTGGTCTATAGCATCTAACCCCCAAGCAGTTGACTGTAGTAAAAACAAAAATAGGGAATGCAGCTTCCCTGAGGTCCCAGAGAAGAAAATCTTCCAACGCCTGCATGATGAGAGGAAAGGTTGCAGTAGTAGCAAATGGGTCAGCCAGTTGGGTTGATACCAGAAAAATATGGAACATTACCTTTTATCATGTGCCAGCAATCATCTCTGACACATCAACGTCACTTTCGATAAGACCATGTCAGGCAGCTAGTTAACAGGTTTTAGGTTAAACCTTTGGTAGTATTTTTAAATTCAATACTGTTATTAGTGGTAATATTATATGCTATTCAGGTGACCACGTCATGCCACAGACAGAACTGTCTACTCATCCTTATATTAATGCATTTCAGTAGCACAAGGTCATAAGCAATTTGTGCAAAATTTTGAGAGGATTTTGTTCCTTTTAAGTCTTTTATTTGTATCAGTCTCTAATTAAAGTAAAATAAATGTAAATTATGTTTAAGACTTTCAAAAGCTCTTCTGAAGTCTTTATTCCTTAGACTGTATATGAATGGATTAAGCAACGGTATCACAACAGTATAGAGAATTGATAGTGCCTTGCTGGCCTCCAATAATTGTCCTTCAGATGGAACCATATACACAGAAAACATAGTTCCAAAATATAAACACACAACAGTCAGGTGGGAGCTGCAGGTGGAGAAGGCTTTCTGCCTCCCACTGATGGAGCGGATGTTTAGGATAGTGGTGATGATGTAAACATAGGAAATGATGATCATTGTGAATGGACAGACGAGAACAATAATACCACCTACAGCGGCTTGGACTTGAATGAGTGATGTATCAGAACAAGAAAGCTCTAGAATAGGAGGAAAATCACAGAAAATATTATCAATAACATTTGGTCCACAAAAGCCTAATTTATATATCTCGATTTCATTGACCAACAAGACAAGGAAACTAAATGACCATGACACAATGACTGAATTCACACAAAACACTTTGTTGATGATAGCGTTATATCGTAATGGGTTACAGATAGCCAGATATCGGTCATAAGACATCACGGTTAGGGTAAAACACTCCAATGTCTCACAGTTAGCAAACACAAAAAACTGTAATAAACAGGCACCAGAAGACATGGTGGCACCATTATGGAGGACAATGTGAAGCAAGTTAGGGAGAATGTCCGTGGTCATCAGGATGTCCAGTAAAGACACTTGTGTGACAAAGAAATACATTGGAGAATGAAGATTTTTGGTAATTGAAACCAAAAATATGATGATTACATTACCGCATACGGTGACACAGTAAATGAGGAGCAGGAGCAAGAACAAAAAGCTGCTACAGTTGTTAAGATTTGGAAATCCCAGGAGAAAGACGTAAGATGTGTTCTGCTCATGCATTATGTCAGCAGGACCTGAAGTGCAAGCAGTAAATATCATACCAACTGATACATGTTTCATATCACATTAGTATTATCTATCTACTCTGCAAATAGTTTGTATAATACCCAAAGGGGTCGATTCAGTCCTATTCATATGGGTCTGAATTCGGCCCTGTTTTCAATGTTGCGGGTCTGCGCCTTTGGGCATCCCCATAAAACCACTGGACGTTCCTTTGGAAATACAGGCATGTTGATGCCTGCATGGGGCCGGCAGCTGGCGTCAAATGATGATTGTACGCAGCCTAGCAAACATGTCTGAATCAGGCCAAAATTTTCTCAAAAGTTAGGGCAGAGTGAAAAAGTTGAAATTGATCAATTCAAAATCGGCTAGTGTGGAATAGTTGTGACTTGACCTGAATAAGAAACGTGCAAAACCATTTTGCTCTAAGTCAAAACTGTTCCGGCAAGACACCTAAAGTTTTGCTTTTAGATGAAAATAATGAAACGTATGAAGTAGCTTCAATCTAGTTAAATTTATTTCAGGACGTCTTAGAGTTGTTCATTAATATACTTTAGCATAGTAAAAAAGAGTACGAGCTTGCCCCAGTGCAAACATACTGACTTTGAAAAAAAAATCCCTGATAACTGACACGTTTTCGTGGTCACAATTGTGAGTATTGTTTGTTTTCACCCGAAAATGTTTTTTTTTTTTTTTGAAGAGGATGCTTTGTAATATCCCTTTTACACAAAAACTCCAGGTCCCACCTGGGTTTTTGGACCCAGCTTCAACCCGCGTGGGACCCAGCATTTGTTATCTTTTACACCAGCGCCCCCCCCAGCATAGGCGGTTTCTGAACAGCACTTGGAGATTACATTCTCTCCAAGCACTGGGACTGCCCATTGCCATGCCGGGCCCTGGAATACCATGCTGGGCGCAAGCCCAGCACCAAGGTAAGCTGATGGGCTGCCCCCATCTCTCGTACACCCAACCAGTACCCGTCCAACAGGTGATTGGATGCCACACACAGGCATCCATTCACCTCATCCCTGCCTCTGCTGCTGTCTGCAGAGTACAACAGACAGCAGCAGAGGCTGTGTCCAACTTGCGGATGCTGCAGTCTGGAGGTTGGGCTTCTCTTTTTGATGTAAATGGGAGCCAGGTCAGATGACCAGCATACCCGTTTACATTGCCCTCTACCAAGGTCCTGCCTGTGTAAATGGACATGGGTTAACCCATTTACACCGCCGTCCCGTCCGGGTCTGACCCACTGCTGACCTAGGTTTTTGCGGTGGTGTAAAAGGGGTATAATTGAAGTGGCCAAGAAAAAAACTTGGGGCAAAAAATCAGGGTAAATCCTTTTTGTTTGCCCTTAATAGAATAGTTCACCGCTGTGTCTTCTAATATCCTACTCTATTGAATGCTATAGTAAGTTCATTAAAACATGCATTTGGCTCTGTTATTTAGGTACAGTATTTTAAACACTGCTGTTTATTGTCTTTGATTATGGCAGTTTATTTTACACATGAATTGGTCTGAAAAACAGTTTTGCATCCCTTGTGCTGGGAGCATGTGCCAGAAGAGCAAGGTGGGCAATTTAGCACTGTGGGAGAGATACTCATTGGAATGCAATAGTATTACAGGTCTACAGAGAAGCTGGAGCTGCCAGTGAGAAATGGTAAGAGAACACTATTCAACACATATTAAGATTTAAAAAGTGCGCATATAGCATATAAAAAACAATGATAAAACAATATAGGGACACTCCAACAGTGTGCTAGGTATCACTGGAGAGTCTGTTCCTGATGATGATTTGAAGTAGAGATAGTTACCACCCTTGATGTGAGTCCTCCAACA
Source organism: Crinia signifera (assembly GCF_055691185.1). Taxonomy (NCBI): domain Eukaryota; kingdom Metazoa; phylum Chordata; class Amphibia; order Anura; family Myobatrachidae; genus Crinia; species Crinia signifera. Next base: position 326,185,704 of record NC_139220.1, read on the forward strand.
GTCCTCAATGCGGTCGGTCCAAGATGGCACAAATTACCGATGGCCGCAAGGTAGTTGGTATGTCCAGTCCACAAATCTGTGGATGTGGGGACTTCTGCACAGATTTGTGGACTGGACATACCAACTACCTTGCGGCCATCGGTAATTTGTGCCATCTTGGACCGACCGCATTGAGGACTGTTGGAGGACTCACATCAAGGGTGGTAACTATCTATACTTCAAATCATCATCAGGAACAGACTCTCCAGTGATACCTAGCACACTGTTGGAGTGTCCCTATATTGTTTTATCATTGTTTTTTATATGCTATATGCGCACTTTTTAAATCTTATTATGTGTTATTAAAATATTGGTTTAAGATCATCCAATCTGAAATAGTTTTTCATTTATTCTCAAAATTGTGCGCTGCTATACCTGTCTTTTTGTCAACAAACCATTCCTGGTTGAATAGTGTTCTCTTACCATTTCTCACTGGCAGCTTCAGCTTCTCTGTAGACCTGTAATACTCTTGCATTCCAATGAGTATCTCTCCCACAGTGCTAAATTGCCCACCTTGCTCTTCTGGCACATGCTACACAGCTATCATATTTGGCCCCTGGTTTGTTTTGGGCTTTTATAGCCCTTTTGTTTTTATGTTTGTCCCTCTGTTGGGTGAACATTCTAAAATAAAGGATTATAAAAAAGTTACTTTTATTTCTAACTAAAGAGATTTATACTGCGCTGTTTGAGTAATATAAAAAGTAATATAATCCATGCTCAGTACAATGACACAGGACATGCTAATAATATAAATGTATACATTTAAAAAAAAAATATATATATATATATATATATATATATATATATATATATAAACAAATTCCGTAATGTCCAGCACAGCCGCTTGCAGAAATACTTGCGTGGGTGCCCGTGTCAATGGGTAGATGCAGACTTTCAAAATCACAGCACTCCACTTTCAATGCAAAAATTCTTTAATACGCGACGTTTCAAAGCCTCCGCTTTGTCCTCAGGCGATACAATGAATACAACAAACAAAACAATTTAAATACCTCACCCGTGCCGGCGTCCCGCCCGGAGTCCCGCTCACTTCCGGGTTGGCGCAAAAACGATGACGTCACCACGCTGCTCAGACGACTTCGTCGGCAGTGGGGCGTCATCAGTGACCCATCACCATGACAACCATGTATACAAAACTGAAAGAGAAGAAAACAATAAATAAAATCAGATCACTTGATCTAAAAATGTTAAAATCAACAGGGCATAATTCACAATAACAACATGATCAACAAGATTAATGAAAATAGGAGAGTCTATTGGGATAATACTGCTAAACCTGTATATTCATTCAGACCGTTGGGCGTCAGGGTCCCCAGACGCTGAATCCAACGGGCTTCACATCTCATCAGCGAAAGACCACGGTTGCCTCCCCTCAAGGATTGAGGGATGTGGTCAATCATCCTATACCTGAGACTAGACACGCTATGTTTTTTAGTTAAAAAGTGACGGGCCACTGGCTGGTCACTAGCGCCAGTGGCGAGGGCTTTTCTAATGGCAGAACGGTGGGCTGCCATTCTGTCCTTAAAAGGACCCTCAGTCTTGCCAATGTACGATAATGTACACGGACAAATAATTTGGTAAACTGTAAAGCGGGAATTACAAGTCAGGGTATGACGAATCTGGAACATCTTTCCTGTATGGGGGTGAGCAAATTGAGGACCAGCTAGCATGAAGCCACATGACACACATGTACATCTTATACACCCCTTAGCCTTATTATCACGTTGGTAACTATTACAAGAAGAATCAGTTTTAACCAAGATGTCTCGTAAGCTTTTTGCTCGCTTAAAGCAGGGCATGAGCCTAGTAGTCTGAAGTTTAAGCTCATTATCAGACTTCACAACAGGCCAATTTTTCTTAAGGACATTACTGATGACTGGACTCATGGTGTTGTAGGTACTAACCCAGGGGATAAATGGTGTAGTTACTCCATCCTGGGATTTGGGTTTTAATAAGTCTGTCCTATTAAGGGCAAGGGCTCTGGATTTTGAAAGGAGGAGTTCCTCTACAGGGTACCCTCGTAGTCTGAACCTCTCTATCATAGTGTCCATTTGGGTGGCTGCCAATGCATCATCTGAAACAATTCTCCGGACACGGACAAATTGAGAATACGGAAGACTTCTGACGGATGGGCGGGGATGACAACTGGAGTATTCAAGCAAGTTGTTCTTATCGGTAGGTTTTGTATATAATGATGTAGTAACCTTACCATCAATTAACTCAATTTGTACATCCAAAAAATTAATTTTAGATTTATGGTAATTGTACGTAAATTGAATAGGGCCTTTAAGGCTATTATGACTATCAATAAACCGACTAAAATCATTAGGGTCCCCCTTCCATACTATTAGCAAGTCATCGATATATCGATAGTAGTGTAATATTCGTTCAGATATGCATGGGTCATTAAAAAACAGGTCCTGCTCAAATAAAAACATGAAGATGTTAGCATATGAGGGGGCTACCGCCGCCCCCATAGCACATCCCGATGTTTGAATATAAAACTTATTACAGTACAGGAAGAAGTTCCTGGTCAAAATTAACTCAAGAATCTGTAAAAGAAAATTCACATCAGGGCCATCAAAATCATTCTGTTGTGCAATAAAATGCCTGACAGCAGCTAGCCCCATTGAATGGGGGATAGCCGTGTACAGACTGACTACATCAACTGAAAAAAAGGTTACATCATCGGTAAGTTGAGGCAGTTCATTCAGCTTGATTAATAATGAAGTAGTATCCAACAGGTATCTGGGGTGTCTACGAATATAGGGTTGTAGGATACTGTCCAAGTAGACTGATGAATATTGCATAAGTGAACCCCTGGCCGCAATAATCGGCCTACCTGGAGGATTATCAAGCGATTTATGTATCTTAGGGATACAGTAAAAAACAGGTACCAGGGGATACGCTGGAAGCAAAGCTTGTTTAATTTCACTAGAAATGACACCAGTGTTAACTGCATACTGTAATAGGTTACCTAGTTCTTTAGAAAAGTCACTCGAAGGATCCTTATCTAATATGCGGTAGGTAGTCTGATCTTCTAAGTGGACCATGACCTGTTGATGATATTTGTCACTGTCCTGGATAACAAGGGCGCCACCCTTATCCGCTGAACGGAAGATTAAAGATTTGTTAGCTGCCAGATCCTTCAGCGATGTGCGTTCCAAGCTGCTTAAATTATTGTAGCCAGATGTGAATTTCTTGGATTCTGCGATGACTTCTTCATTGATGAGACGGGTAAAGGTTTTCACAGAAGCGTTAAAAGACTGTGGATCAAACTTAGACGCAGGCAATAATTTGCGCAATTGAGGAGGGATCTCTTTAAATTCATTCTGTGCCGGAGTAGAAATAGGATTTTCAGGTTTTGGCCTTGCGAAGAACTCTTTTAAACGGAGTTGGCGTGATAGTTTAAAGTGTTCGACTTCCCACTCATTTTGGTTAAAAGAGGTGGATGGGATAAAACTCAACGGTACTTGTGAGTTATCCGGACGCCCGATTTCAAAATCGGGTCGGATCGGGCACATCGCATCGCATCGCATGCGACCATCGGATGCGATGCGATGCGATGCGATGCGATGACCCGATTTTTCCATAGGAATCAATGTTAAAATGGACTGAGTCCATTTTAACATGGAATTCAATGGGAAAAAGGGGTCCTTTTCATACCCCTACTATCCAAGTGGGCATGGAGTTGGATATAAACCTGTGGCGAGCGTAGCGAGCCACCGAGCCCGAAGCGTGGCGAGCGTAGCGAGCCCCGCTAGGGGACACGGAATACCGTCCCCTCGCGGGGCTCGCTTCGCTCGCCACGCTTCGGGCTCGGTGGCTCGCTACGCTCGCCACAGGTTTATATCCAACTCCATGCCCACTTGGATAGTAGGGGTATGAAAAGGACCCCTTTTTCCATAGGAATCATTTTAACATTGATTCCTATGGAAAAATCGGGTCATCGCATCCGATGGTCGCATGCGATGCGATGCAATGCGATGCGATATCGCATCGCATCGTATCTGATTGTATGCCTTAACTTAAGGCATACAATCAAAAAATCGGGCGTCCGGATAACTCACAAGTACCAACTCAACCCTTTGGAAAGTACACTCAGTTCAATAGTCGACAACTCGTATGTAGACAGGTTCACTACCACCCCATCTATGGAATTGGTGGTTTTTTTCCACGACCTCTGGCGGTTTTTTTGACCACCTCTTCGGGTGTAGTTACGTGACCGCCTGTGCGGGCACGTGTCGCCGCTCCTAAAGGGACCTTAGATTTTGCAGAATTGATGTTATGCACTGAACCATCACTTTCAGATGAATTAAATTCAGTCGACGATCCTTGTGTCGATTTTTTCTGGAACTTGTGTCGACGGAAGAATGGTTTCTTGAAACTTTTACCATGGGGTGTGGTCCATTGGTAGACAGAATGGGTTTCATAATCCATGTCGACTTTGCTTTTTTTCTCGTTTTTAAATTTAATAAGGTCTCTCTTGTAGGTTTGTAACTGTGCATTCAGCTTAGCATACCAATCAACCTCCTTATCTGCTTCCAGGGCTGATTTATGGATTCTTTCGAAGTCAGTAACCTTTTGTTGGGTTAATGTGACCTCCTTAGAAGAGTGTTCGATTATAAGAAGCATTAAATCGAATGCACATTTATTGACAATCGATATCCATTTACGGCAGAATATCGGATCATGTTTGCCGACGGTGGGTGCATTTTTCACCCGCAGCCCCCTCGGGATTTTCTTTGAGCGATAGTAGTCGCTGAGGGAGAGGCTATTATATCTGTAGTCAATTTCACGGCGCTTTAACTTTGCCAGATCTCTGAATAAGTCCTCAACTGCTACAGACTCAGCAAGATCGTCCAACTTGCTGTCACACAGAATAGTTGCAGCTTCTGCGTCAGTGAAGCTGAAAACATCACCGATGGCAAATAGACTCGGGTTAAAGCCACTACCAGTGGCCTCTGACCCAAGGTCAGGATCCATGTTGAATGTGACAAAGTAAATGTCCAGATGAAATAAAAGAGTCGTCAGGTGACGGCACACGCTTACACCAAGTAAGCCAGCCTGGAGGGTCAGTACAAATAGGGGTGCTCAGGACAGGAGATCCACAGATCAAGTCCATCGATAACCAATAAACAAATTCCGTAATGTCCAGCACAGCCGCTTGCAGAAATACTTGCGTGGGTGCCCGTGTCAATGGGTAGATGCAGACTTTCAAAATCACAGCACTCCACTTTCAATGCAAAAATTCTTTAATACGCGACGTTTCAAAGCCTCCGCTTTGTCCTCAGGCGATACAATGAATACAACAAACAAAACAATTTAAATACCTCACCCGTGCCGGCGTCCCGCCCGGAGTCCCGCTCACTTCCGGGTTGGCGCAAAAACGATGACGTCACCACGCTGCTCAGACGACTTCGTCGGCAGTGGGGCGTCATCAGTGACCCATCACCATGACAACCATGTATACAAAACTGAAAGAGAAGAAAACAATAAATAAAATCAGATCACTTGATCTAAAAATGTTAAAATCAACAGGGCATAATTCACAATAACAACATGATCAACAAGATTAATGAAAATAGGAGAGTCTATTGGGATAATACTGCTAACTTGTAATAGTTACCAACGTGATAATAAGGCTAAGGGGTGTATAAGATGTACATGTGTGTCATGTGGCTTCATGCTAGCTGGTCCTCAATTTGCTCACCCCCATACAGGAAAGATGTTCCAGATTCGTCATACCCTGACTTGTAATTCCCGCTTTACAGTTTACCAAATTATTTGTCCGTGTACATTATCGTACATTGGCAAGACTGAGGGTCCTTTTAAGGACAGAATGGCAGCCCACCGTTCTGCCATTAGAAAAGCCCTCGCCACTGGCGCTAGTGACCAGCCAGTGGCCCGTCACTTTTTAACTAAAAAACATAGCGTGTCTAGTCTCAGGTATAGGATGATTGACCACATCCCTCAATCCTTGAGGGGAGGCAACCGTGGTCTTTCGCTGATGAGATGTAAAGCCCGTTGGATTCAGCGTCTGGGGACCCTGACGCCCAACGGTCTGAATGAATATACAGGTTTAGCAGTATTATCCCAATAGACTCTCCTATTTTCATTAATCTTGTTGATCATGTTGTTATTGTGAATTATGCCCTGTTGATTTTAACATTTTTAGATCAAGTGATCTGATTTTATTTATTGTTTTCTTCTCTTTCAGTTTTGTATACATGGTTGTCATGGTGATGGGTCACTGATGACGCCCCACTGCCGACGAAGTCGTCTGAGCAGCGTGGTGACGTCATCGTTTTTGCGCCAACCCGGAAGTGAGCGGGACTCCGGGCGGGACGCCGGCACGGGTGAGGTATTTAAATTGTTTTGTTTGTTGTATTCATTGTATCGCCTGAGGACAAAGCGGAGGCTTTGAAACGTCGCGTATTAAAGAATTTTTGCATTGAAAGTGGAGTGCTGTGATTTTGAAAGTCTATATATATATATATATATATATATATATATATATATATATATATATATATTATATATATATATATATATATATATATTATATATATATATATATATATAGATGTAACAAACAATAAAAACATTTCAGGTAGGTATATAAACAATAATTGGAGTGTAATTAAACTCAATAAAATGCAATAGATAGCTTAGTCAGTTAAAACAGATATAACTACAGTCTGAATCCTTGTTCCCAATAAAAGAAAAAAAAAATTCCTTATGTCCATGAACATACAGTACAACCTATGCTGGCGTCCCAGCTGTAAAGAGGGTTGATGAATTCATTAGAGTAGCAGATGGTCCATTAGGAAGGCCATATAGCGCAGCAGAGGTTATTGGAAGGAGTTAATTACCAAATAAATAATTGGCAGTGGTTAGTGGAAAACTGCAAGTATATAATTAGCGTGTAAGTTTATACGCAGAATGTTCCTGGGAGCAGTTTGTATAGATAAGCCATCAGATACGGTGATAAGGCACCAAAATACTTTAAATGAAGAATTGTGATTTTACAGTATAATTGTCAAAATGTGCAACCCATGAGCTTATTAGGTATTCAAAATATAAAGTTTTAAATATATGTATACATATTTGGTATACAAAATACATTGTCATTCATCCATACATATATATACATGTAAATCCATACAAACATACATATAATATATATATATATATATATATATATATATATATATATATATATATATATATATATATATATAAATATATATATATATAAAAAGAACAAAGGGTACCCAAATGTCCGCGCCCAAATAAAGAATAGCAGCAACTCTGAGAGTCCCCCGTTAGCTGAGACCCAAAACAGATAGAAATACAGAGCAGGAACAGAGTGCGCTTGAAGGTGAAAGTACACAACTTTTTTTACACAATATAAAAATTTAATAAAAGCCCTCCTTCTGAATCTTCTTTTCAGCCAAAATGAGCTACACATGTCCCTTCCTGTGTTTATTCTGATATACTTTATTGTTATTTCTAGAGCAACTGCAGCTTTGATAATCAAGTCGCCTAATGCCCCTGATGAAGTCACGTGGTTGACGAAACGCGTTGGACCTGCTGTTGTATTGAAATATCACAGATTTTGTCATATTGATTCTTATACATGATTATACCATCACTGTACTTTCTGTAAGCCGGGGTGTGGGCTTTTATTAAATTTTTATATTGTGTAAAAAAAGTTGTGTACTTTCACCTTCAAGCGCACTCTGTTCCTGCTCTATATATATATATATATATATATATATATATGGTACTTCTTTACTTTCACGGAGCCAGCATGGCGCCGTGCTACTTCCGGCTTCTACGCTCGCCACAAACTATGTAAAATAAAGGAACTTAACGCCATGCCAACATGGATAGTTCATACCTCCACTATCCATGTTGGCATGGAGTTGATTTTAAATAGCGTGGCGAGCGTAGCGAGCCACCGAGCCCGCAGCGTGGGCGAGCGAAGCGAGCCCCGCAAGGGGACTCGGACGCACGGCGCCATGCTGGCGCCGTGAAAGTAAAGAAGTACCATATATATATATATATATACGTACATCCATAAATCAATCATATTCTGCCCAAATAATGACTGTTGGAACTTGCCCAATAAGACTCTTTTGATTTGCTATATATACATGTACTGTATGTACCTATAACCTGGGGCAGCTTTCAGAAGTTTTGGAAAAACAAGATTGATTATAGCATTTGTTTCGTGCAAGCTTCCCTGATTAATCAGTGTGGTGCCCTGTGTGATTAGATTTTAACAATGCAATAAAACCTATGGATAGGATATTCATTCTACCCAACTATTCTATTAATCCTATGGAACACTGGTAAGTAAACTTGTTTAACAGAAATTCTATTTTTCAAGATTTATTGACCTGGAAAAACCTCAAAACAAGAGCGTCATTGTTAAACATTTCACCAACAATTCTCACCAATGAATCATAACCTTGTAAATCATTCTCAGTTTACAACCCAGTACCAGACTATAACGATGAGACGCACATGATTATAGTATGTTGTACATTCTGTTTAACAATTTTTAAAGCTCTATAGTAACTTGAGTTCATAGTGTATAACACAAATCCCTCAATTCACAATGTTTCTACTTGCCTGGAAAAATTGTCATAGAGCACTTACTTGTTAAACATTTCAATCAATAAAATAGTGTTCTAATGGAGAAACTAATATACATTATTGTCAGTTTACAAGCAATGTAACGGCTGTCTCTTATACCATGTTAGAGGTGTCCTCAGTGGTTTGGGAAATCAGTGGAGACCCCACTAGACTCTTTTGTGTTTCGATATAAGTAGTCTGCAGGGAAGTCAATAATTAAAGCAATTTTAAAAAAAAGTACAGATGAAAAACATTGGAATTTAATATATTATTATCAGTAATTCTTGACTAGTAATCCTAATATTAGCATTATATAAAAGCGATATGTAATAGGGTCCAATCTTTAGCAAGGTTCCGAAACTCACCATAGAGCATGTTTAAACATAGGCAATTTTTTAAATAATTTGCAAATGTAATAGTTCCAACTAGATTTGGTGTGATTTTTGGTCATGAAAGCATGCAAATGAATGCACCCGAGTGATCTTTTAGTTTAGACATGGTAATGTGTGGTTTTCGGTAATAATTAAAAAAGATATGGCGTGGAGTCTGCCTCCCCGAGACCTGGTTTTAGACATTCAGGAGATCCCCATGATTTCTAAAACCAGCTTCAGTCTAAGACCCAGTACTGGTTCCCAAAATATGGGTGACAAAATAAGTAGGGGTCCCCTGTATTGGCAACTAGCACCAAGCCTAAACAGCCACCACGGTAATGAAACTTACCTGCCAAAGCATTCATCCCTGCTGGTACTTGTAGTTCTAAGACATGACAAATAGTTAAACACACACACGCCAGACCAGTATATCTTTATTTCATACTGCATTCATTCATGTATACATACCTATGTATTCCCTCGAGGGCCAGTCCTCTTCTCCAAGTAGAATCCAATAGGTAATAAATAAAACAAAAAAATATAATTTTCAATTGAAAAGGAAAGAAGATAGAATGCAAGTGAGAAAAGGAGAGAAGAGGAAAAAATGGGGGGATGGAGTGGAAAAAAGGAGACTCAGTTGGAAGAATCAATTGAAGTGTGCGTTAAGATACAATATGTGGATGAAAATCAGTATCTTGAATAAGTAGGATATTTATATGCCGAAGGGACCTGCAAATGAGAGGTCCGGGGATCTCAAGTCTTGGCGAAGCTCTTAGAGGAACTCTTTAGGATTCTGGTTATATGTTCCATGGCGTGGATGTGAAATTTTTTGGGCCATGATCTCATCAAATTTAGATGCTTCTGTTTTTTTCCATGCTGAAGCAATAGTACCCCTAGTCCCCCCAAAAATTAGAAAACAATTATTTATGCTTGTGTCGGGTTGCATTAGGGCACACAATAATAGGAAGCTTGGAGCTAAAGGGGACGGTGTAATGGTTAGCATTACTGCCTCACAGCACTGAGGTCATGGGTTCTATCCCCACCATGTGTTATATATACGGGGCAGTACGGACGGTGTAATGGTTACATTACTGCCTCGCAGCACTGAGGTCATGGGTTCTATCCCCACCATGTGTTATATATACAGGGCAGTACAGATGGTGTAATGGTTACATTACTGCCTCATAGCACTGAGGTCAACGGTTCTATCCCCACCATGTGTTATATATACAGGGCAGTACGGATGGTGTAATGGTTACATTACTGCCTCACAGCACTGAGGTCATGGGTTCTATTCCCACCATGTGTTATATATACGGGGCAGAACGGACGGTGTAATGGTTATAGCATTACTGCCTCACAGCACTGAGGTCATGGGTTCTATCCCCACCATGTGTTATATATACGGGGCAGTATGGATGGTGTAATGGTTAGCATTACCGCCTCACATCACTGAGGTCATAGGTTCTATCCCCACCATGTGTTATATATACGGGGCAGTACAGATGGTGTAATGGTTAGCATTACTGCGTCACAGCACTGAGGTCATGGGTTCTATCCCCACCATGTGTTATATATACGGGGCAGTATGGACGGTGTAATGGTTAGCATTACTGCCTCGCAGCACTGAGGTCATGGGTTCTATTCCCACCATGTGTTATATATACGGGGCAGTACGGACGGTGTAATGGTTAGCATTACTGCCTCACAGCACTGAGGTCATGGGTTCTATCTCCACCATGTGTTATATATACGGGGCAGTACAGATGGTGTAATGGTTAGCATTACTGCCTCACAGCACTGAGGTCATGGGTTCTATCCCCACCATGTGTTATATATACAGGGCAGTACGGACAGTGTAATGGTTAGCATTACTGCCTCGCAGCACTGAGGTCATGGGTTCTATTGCCACCATGTGTTATATATACGGGGCAGTACGGACGGTGTAATGGTTAGCATTACTGCCTCACAGCGCTGAGGTCATGGGTTCTATCCCCACCATGTGTTATATATACGGGGCTGTACGGACGGTGTAATGGTTACATTACTGCCTCACAGCACTGAGGTCATGGGTTCTATCCCCACCATGTGTTATATATACGGGGCAGTACGGATGGTGTAATGGTTACATTACTGCCTCACAGTGCTGAGGTCATGGGTTCTATCCCCACCATGTGTTATATATACGGGGCAGTACAGATGGTGTAATGGTTAGCATTACTGCCTCACAGCACTGAGGTCATGGGTTCTATCCCCACCATGTGTTATATATACGGGGCAGTACGGACGGTGTAATGGTTATAGCATTACTGCCTCACAGCACTGAGGTCATGGGTTCTATCCCCACCATGTGTTATATATACGGGGCAGTACGGACGGTGTAATGGTTATAGCATTACTGCCTCACAGCGCTGAGGTCATGGGTTCTTTCCCCACCATGTGTTATATATACGGGGCAGTACGGAAGGTGTAATGGTTAGCATTACTGCCTCACAGCGCTGAGGTCATGGGTTCTATTCCCACCATGTGTTATATATACGGGGCAGTACAGATGGTGTAATGTTTAGCATTACTGCGTCACAGCACTGAGGTCATGGGTTCTATCCCCACCATGTGTTTTATATACGGGGCAGTACGGACGGTGTAATGGTTAGCATTACTGTCTCGCAGCACTGAGGCCATGGGTTCTATTCCCACCATGTGATATATATATGGGGCAGTACGGACGGTGTAATGGTTAGCATTACTGCCTCACAGCACTGAGGTCATGGGTTCTATCTCCACCATGTGTTATATATACGAGGCAGTACAGATGGTGTAATGGTTAGCATTACTGCCTCACAGCACTGAGGTCATGGGTTCTATCCCCACCATGTGTTATATATACAGGGCAGTACAGATGGTGTAATGGTTACATTACTGCCTCACAGCGCTGAGGTGATCTGCAAGGAGGGTGTGTGTTGCAGGTGCTCCAGAGAAGGTAGAGACTCAGACTTTTGCAGTAGCTCCTCCTCTGGGAATCCCCAAGCCAGGGGACCCTGGTGGGGGAAGCTTGCAGGCAAGGGCCTGCTGTACCTTTCTATGGTACGTGGAGGAGGCCGTGCAGTTGAGAGCCGGTCCAAGAGGAAGAACATCCCTCCTGTTGCAACACCTGCAGCAGGAGCCTCAGACAAAGATACAGTGAGTACAATGGAAAATATCCCCCCGGATGAATCCGGAGGTACCCCTGTGGCAAGCCAGCCACGGGAGGAAATGATGGAAGAACCCGGCGGGGATGCAAACGCCGGTGGTGACATAGCAGTCACTGCGGGGGGACCTGGTGAAATGGTGTCAGAAGAGTCTGAGGAAGAAATGCAGTCTGAGGATGAAGACTTAAGTGCAGAAGAAGATAATGCTTTTGAGAAAATGGGTCTGGAGGAATTAAATAAAGAGGCGAAAAAAGTTTACCAAAGAGTCTATAAAGCTAAGAAAAAGAGAAATTCTTGCCTTTCATGGGAGCGCCATGTATGGAGAGATAAGATTGTTACAAATTCAAAAATCTTGTCAAAATTAAAGACTCATATTGCAAAAAAAATGAAAGGTGAAAGAAAAAGCAAAGATTTACCTCAGGCGGAGAAAGGGTTAATTGCAAGCCAGGAGCTTCAGGATTCCCTTGCTCCAGCTGATGCAGATGAGTTAATGGAGAGCAGCTGCAAAGGATGCGGCCTATTCCCTGCAAGTCCAGATCAGCTGATGGAAAAAACCAGCAGCATGGAGATGCAGCTGCAGATTGAGAAGCCCATGCAAATGGACTCAGAGGAAAAGAGAGTGCAGCTAACAGCTGAGGTGGAAGGCACTGAAAAGATGAAGCAGGTCCCCCGGGACACAGTAAGTATGAAAGTTGCAAATGTTGTGTCCCGGGGAGACTCTGGTGCAAAGTCTGAAATCAATGAAAAAAACTGTATGATACGGGACAGTGCTCTAACTCCGGCTGTGGGTGCAGGTAAAGGGGAAAGTTTTGTCTACATTGCAGACAGTACTCCCAACCTTGCAGGGACAGCTGGGGGAGGGGGAAATATGGACAGTGAAAAAATGGATACAAATTGTGCGATGAAGGATGATGGGCAGATGCCCGGACCGAGCAATGTCACTGCTAATGCCCAAAAATGTTTTAAAGGTGTTAAAGAAACGGCTGAGAGTAATAATAATGTTTCTACCAGCAATGTAAAATTGTGTGAAGCTGAAAAGTTGGCACAGGGCCAAAAATGTTTAAATAAGGCAAATTTAAAGGCTGATGAGGCACAAATAATGCAAACTGTATATGGGGATGTACTAGTACCTGAAAGAGCTGGGGCTGCTTTCAAGTTGATTGCAGAAAACATCCGTACAAAGAAAGTGCAGGTAAAAGCCGGTGATGGTACTGGAGTTTCTGAGCTTGGAACTCCAGACCCAATTCAAATGCCAGCACCTATATCTTATGCCAATATGATAAAACAAACAAATAAAAGAAATGAAGACAGACAAAGTCAGGTCATGAGCCAGAGTGTAATTCAGAGAAGGAGAAATGTGATACAGTTTAAGTGGGTTCAGTCAGATCCGGTCCCCACAAAAGAAAAATTTCTTAATTTAATCTTTACTCTGGATTGCAGTGCTCATGACCTAACGGCATGTATTCATCCAGAAAGGTCTCAAATTTTTGATCTCAGTTTTGTTTTTATGAGGAAAATGAATGAGGTTGTAGACCAATGGCAAGTAAGAAAATTTGAAGAAGCTTATAAGGGCTATGAAATTGTATCAGTGTCAAAACCAGAGAATGTCAGAGCAAGGATATTGGTGAGGGATGAAACTATCCCAGCTGACGACATAAAGTACTGGTTGAGTAGACAATGCATCTGGATAGGGGACATGGTTAAGGTTGGACACACCTTAGGAGTCTGGGGAGGTGCATGGTCTGTGCAGATAAGATTACACCAAGTTGAAGGAAGGACAAAACATCTCCCTTCGGCTGCTTATATCGGGAGAGACCGTATACAGGTGTTCTATCCAGGCCAGCCAAGGACCTGTTTTCGCTGTGGGGAAGAGGGGCATATGAGCAGTGAATGTGGAAACGTAAAATGCTCCCTCTGCAACGAGGCAGGTCACCCCTTTGAGGTCGTGTAACATAGTAAAATGTAACTTGTGCGGCCTTGAGGGGCATCCCTACAGTAGATGCCCAGAATCTATGCGCCATATGGATAGAACACCTGGAGCGGGAACAAAGGGGAAATTCAAAAAGGCTACAGTAGAAGAGGAGACTCTGGTAGTTTGGGAAAGAGACAAAGAATCAGAAAGGGAGGAACAGTTTCAGGAAGTGAGGAAGAGGAAAAGTGCCACAAAAAGGAAAGGGGATGAAGAGATAGTGAGCATATCCAACAGGTTTCTAGTTTTTTCCGAAGAAGATGAGGATAGTGAGGAGGAGGAGGAGGAGGAGGAAGTCTATAAGGAAGGGGAGACTTTAGCTCTTAGGAAAGTTGAGAAAGAAGTAGGGAAGAGAAAGAAGAAAAAAGCAAATAAGAAAGGGAAAACGCAAGGGAAGAAAAGTAAGAAGGAGGAAGGAAAGGGGGAGAAAATAGAAAAAGTAGCCTTGGAGACAGGGAAAGTGGTAAAATTAATTAGTTCAAAAGAGAAAAAGGGAGAAGGGGAGCATGAAACAATACACAGAGAGGTGGTGACAAGGGATGAAGGAGAGCAAGGTGACCCGGAAAGAAACAGAGTCAACTTGCTAAATGTCTCAGACACGCCTCCTGATCCTGTAAAAAGGAATGATGGTTTGTCTGAGGGTATGGCTGAGGATATGGATGTGTTGGGTGGTGGTGAATGTAAGGATGGTGGTGGGTCTGGTGTAAATAAGTAAAGGATTTGGTATTGCCCTACACTATGGTTTTTTGCATGGATCCTCACCCCATAAGATGTGCCACAATTAATGTGGCTTCTATACATTCTGAGCGAGCTCGGTTCATGGCTTTTGATTTTTTTAGAACAGCAGAGGTAGACATCTTTTTCCTCCAGGAGATCAGACTGAGGACCCTAGAAGCCTTGCATAAGGCTAAAAGGGAATGGAGTAGGGGGCCCTCATTCTGGTCTCTTGCGGCCGAGCCGTATACTGGGGTGGCGGTACTTTTTTCCGGCATGGTAACTGTGCACAGAATCATAGAAATTGAAGTAGGAAGATGTATGGTTTTGGATGTCACCTTTAGAGGACATGACCTAAGGCTGATCAATATCTATGGTCCCCAAAAAGCTTGGGATAGGAAATGTCTTTTTGAGGTGATAAAACCATTCTTATTCACAGCCCAACAGGTTGTTTTTGGTGGTGATTATAACACTGTTGTAAGAACCAAAGACAGAGGAGGTACCAGAAGCAGTAGGACCTTGGGCTATGATGCAAATTATTTAGTTAGAATGGTTAGAGAGGCTGGTCTGGTGGATGTCCATATTAGGCATACTCCGGACCTCACTGGGTACACTTTTTATAGCGGTCAGAATAAAAGTAGAATAGATAGATTTTTTGTCAAAACAAATTCGAAAACTCTGCCTTCCAAGGTGGAGCCAGTAGAATTTTCAGATCACTGCTTTCTTAGTTTTTCATTAAATGCTTCACAGTCCATCCAGAAAGGGAGGGGTCTGTGGAGGCTGAACTCAGAGCTCCTAAAGGAAGAGAGTGTGAAGCAGTCTCTCAGAGGTCTCTTTGAGGATCATGAATCACTGTTGGAGGCAGGATGGAGTAAATCAGAGTGGTGGGAGGAAATGAAAAAGAAGGTCCAAGGTTTTTTCAAAAGACTGATTAAAAACAGAGGATTGAAAAAAAAGAGTGCCTACTATGTTCTTAAAAGGAAATTGGATTTCTTGATCTCTGAGGGTGGAGATGGTGGGGAAATCTCCCAGGTGAAGGCTCAGATGAGGGAATTTCAGTATAACCGATTGGCATCTTTGATTCTGGAGAGGGATTATGGTACATACCACTCACCGGATCCCTACCAGAATTGTAGAAAAGCCGTCGAGGCAAGAGAAGTCAGTGGCCTATATGATGGAAGGGGTGTGCTTCAGGAGAGGAGGGAAGGCATCCTGGAAGTCATTAGAGCCTATTGTTCTGATCTCTTGTCTGAGCAAGCACCTATCAGAGAGAAGATGGAGACTTTTCTGAGGGAGACACCAGGTCTGATGGAGCCAGATGGCTCTCTTGAGTGTTTGGACAATAAGATTGGAGTAGAGGAAGTTAGGGAAGCAATTGATGGTTTGACATCAAAAAAGTCACCTGGACCGGATGGTCTAACATCGGAGTTCTATAAGGAATTCTCTGATGTATTAGCTCCCCGTCTCACGGATGTGTTCAATGCAAGTTTGGAGGAAGGAAATCTGCCTCCTTCCATGAGACGGTCGGCTCTAATCTTATTGTCCAAAGGAAAAGACCCAGCCCGTATTGAGAATTGGCGCCCCATCGCTCTTCTTAATACGGACAGGAAGATTTTGGCAAAAGTTTTCTTTAACAGAATAATGGAGTTTTCTGAGAGGCTTCTCTCCCCCTCCCAGCACTGTACAGTGAAGGGGCGTAGCACTTTTAGTGCGGTCCTTGGTGTCCGGGAAGCCGTGGAGCGGTGCAGGGCTGGGGGGGAAGGAAAATTCCTGCTGGCCTTGGATCAATCTAAAGCTTTTGACCGTGTCAATCATGAGTATCTTTGGAAATTACTTGAAAGGTATGGCTTTCCGTCAAAAATGGTCAATTGGTTAAAGGTTCTTTATAAAGAGGCCGAGAGCTTCCCGCTTGTGAATGGTTGGGTAGGGCCCAAATTTGGGGTAAGCTCGGGTGTGCGTCAGGGTTGCCCCCTGAGCCCTCTTTTATACGTGTTTGCAATTGATCCTTTCGTGAGGAGGATTGAGAGCAGCAGATTGGAAGGGGTGCAGCTGTCACCGGAGTGTACTCTAAAGGTGGTAGCCTATGCAGATGATGTTACGGTGGTCTTGTCAGCGGAGGAGGAGGCAAGTGACATCAACCAACTAGTGACTGATTTTTCTGAGGCGTCTGGTTCGAAGATAAATCAGGACAAGTGTGAAGTTTTCTGGATGGGGGAGGGAGGGAAAGAATTTTCTCTCCCGGACACCCTCCCCAGGCCTAAAGATAGTATCAAAATATTAGGCATCCAATTTGATCACGGAGATTATTCCTTGCTAAATTGGGGAAGAAAGCTAGATGATGTCACCAAGAAGGTCAATTTCTGGAAAGGGTGCAAGTTCTCCCTGAGAGAAAGGGTTGACATTTGCAAAACTTATTTGATACCAATGTTCCTTTACATCAGCTATGTCTGTTTTTTGCCTCAGTCTTTGTGGTCTAGATTATGTTCCGTGTTTTTTCAGATGTTCTGGGGAAACAAGATGAACATAGTCAAGAGAGGAATCACGTACAGATCGAGGGCAGAAGGGGGCCAGGAAATGGTCAATCCTGTAGTCCTTTTTGTAACAACTTTTTTGAAATTGAATGTGGGAGGTCTATTTTTAGACAACCCCCCTCGATGGGTACATGGTTTCATGGAATGGATGTCTCCTTATTCTAGAACATGGATAGATGGTGGTCGGATGGGAAGACCTTGGACCAGACGAGGTTACCTTCCGATTTACGTGATTCAATCCATAAAGATGATTACCAAGTGGAGTTTGAAGGTGGGTGATGTGAGAGATCTCTCGAGAAAGGAGATGGGGAAGAGGATCTTGCAGACCTACTTTTATGCTCCACTGGCTTTGAGAGATTGCCCAGGGGATGTCTGTTCAGCTGGGTTGAAACTGCTTAATGAGCAGAGGATCCCACTGAAGTTTAGAGACATTGCCTGGCTTTCTTTCCAAGGGAGACTTTACGTTAAAGGGAATATTAAGTTTAGAGGTGCCAATACCCGTGATTGTCCACGTGAGGAATGTCCTGGGGAGGAGGAGACAATGGACCATTTCTTTCTTAAATGTCCCTTCAATGTAAACATTTATCAAGATGTCTCAGTTGCTCTAGGGATCCCTTGTCTTTCGGGGCTAAGTTACCCGGAGTGGGTCTATGGGGCATTCAAAGGTTATGGGAATTTTGATTTATGCACAATTTATATGATTAGTTTAGCAGTCAGGTATCACACGTGGAATGCACGGTGTCATGTTATATTGAGACAAAAGATCCTCCCTGTTAGGACGGTGGTGGGTCTTATTCTACATGAGGTGAAGGTAATGATGGAAATGGAAAAGGAGAAGCTGGATGCCATCAGCTGGTCTCGCTTGTGGGGCCGGTTGAAACCTCCTTAGTAGGTGGCAAATAGTAGAACCTGGAACATACTGGGACTCTGTTCTTTTTATTTTCACACAAAATAGGGGGAATATGGAATATGAAATAAAAGAATGTTTTACATACATGTTTTGCTAGTACCAGATCCTTCACTTAAAAAATAAATGTAGGTGGAGAAAATGGTTGGGGGGAGTAAATGAAGAGATGAAAGGCGTCTTGTGGGTAAGGGTAATGAATGTGTTCTGTATTAAAGGTGATGGGTATAGTGGTGAAGGTGGAGGAGAGGTATGATAGGAATGAATGTAGTGAGAATGAATGAAGATGGAAGGACGGGAGGATAAGGTAAAAATGATGGTAAGTTTAAAAGTGGAGTGGAAGGAGAGATGTATGGGAAGGTATGAGTATGAGAGGGTATGGGTCAGGGTGGATGTTTTGGAGAAGGAGAAATGGTGGAGCTCAGGATCAGGAGAAAGTACAGAATAGGAAAGTTTATTTTGTGTAAGATTGTTAGGTGGTGAAGGTGGGAAATAAAAAAAAAAAAAAAAAAAAGGGGTGGGGGGATGGTGGGAAGGTATGGGGATATGGATCAAATTGATGTTTGTAAATTTATGTGAAATTATATTTTATACTGTATATGAAATGGTATATATTTTTGTACAAAAGGTTGCAATCTTCAATAAAGAAGCATTGTCATGGGTTCTATCCCCACCATGTGTTATTTATACAGGGCAGTACGGACGGTGTAATGGTTAGCATTACTGCCTCGCAGCACTGAGGTCATGGGTTCTATTGCCACCATGTGTTATATATATGGGGCAGTACGGACGGTGTAATGGTTAGCATTACTGCCTCACAGCGCTGAGGTCATGGGTTCTATCCCCACCATGTGTTATATATACAGGGCAGTACGGACAGTGTAATGGTTACATTACTGCCTCACAGCACTGAGGTCATGGGTTCTATCCCCACCATGTGTTATATATACGGGGCAGTACGGATGGTGTAATGGTTACATTTCTGCCTCACAGTGCTGAGGTCATGGGTTCTATCCCCACCATGTGTTATATATACGGGGCAGTACAGATGGTGTAATGGTTAGCATTACTGCCTCACAGCACTGAGGTCATGGGTTCTATCCCCACCATGTGTTATATATACGGGGCAGTACGGACGGTGTAATGGTTATAGCATTACTGCCTCACAGCGCTGAGGTCATGGGTTCTATTCCCACCATGTGTTATATATACGGGGCAGTACGGACGGTGTAATGGTTAGCACTACTGCCTCACAGCGCTGAGGTCATGGGTTCTATTCCCACCATGTGTTATATATACGGGGCAGCACGGATGGTGTTATGGTTATAGCATTACTGCCTCACATCACCGAGGTCATGGGTTCTATCCCCACCATGTGTTATACTATATAGGGGGCAGTACGGATGGTGTAATGGTTAGCATTACTGCCTCACAGCACTAAGGTCATGGGTTCTATTCCCACCATGTATTATATACACTGGGCAGTACGGATGGTGTAATGGTTATAGCATTACTGCCTCACAGCACTGAGGTCATGGGTTCTATCCCCACCATGTGTTATATATACGGGGCAATACGGACGGTGTAATGGTTACATTACTGCCTCACAGCACTGAGGTCATGGGTTCTATTCCCACCATGTGTTATATATACGAGGCAGTACGGATGGTGTAGTGGTTAGCATTACTGCCTCACAGCACTGAGGTCATGGGTTCTATCCCCACCCTGTGTTATATATACGGGCAGTATGGATGGTGTAATGGTTAGCATTACTGCCTCACAGCACTGAGGTCATGGGTTCTATTCCCACCATGTGTTATATATATGGGGCAGTATGGATGGTGTAATGGTTACATTACTGACTCACAGCACCGAGGTCATGGGTTCTATCCCCACCATGTGTTATATATACGGGGCAGTATGGATGGTGTAATAATTACATTACTGCCTCACAGCACCGAGGTCATGGGTTCTATCCCCACCATGTGTTATATATACGGGGCAGTACGGATGGTGTAATGGTTACATTACTGCCTCACAGCACCGAGGTCATGGGTTCTATCCCCACCATGTGTTATATATACGGGGCAGTATGGATGGTGTAATGGTTACATTACTGCCTCACAGCACCGAGGTCATGGGTTCTATCCCCACCATGTGTTATATATACGGGGCAGCACGGATGGTGTAATGGTTAGCATTACTGCCTCACAGCACTGAGGTCATGGGTTCTATCCCCACCATGTGTTATATATACAGGTCAGTACGGATGGTGTAATGGTTAGCATTACTGCCTCACAGCACTGAGGTCATGGGTTCTATCCCCACCATGTGTTATATATATACGGGGCAGTATGGATGGTGTAATGATTACATTACTGCCTCACAGCGCTGAGGTCATGGGTTCTATCCCTACCATGTGTTATAGTTACGGGGCAGTACGGGCGGTGTAATGGTTAGCATTACTGCCTCACAGATCTGAGGTCATGGGTTCTATCCCCACCATGTGTTATATATACGGGGCAGTACGGATGGTGTAATGGTTATAATTACTGCCTCACAGCACTGAGGTCATGTTATATATACGGGGCAGTATGGATGGTGTAATGGTTAGCATTACTGCCTCACAGCGCTGAGGTCATGGGTTCTATTCCCACCATGTGTTATATATACGAGGCAGTATGGATGGTGTAATGGTTAGCATTACTGCCTCACAGCACTGAGGTCATGGGTTCTATTCCCACCATGTGTTATATATACGGGGCAGTGTGGACGTGTAGTGGTTAGCATTACTGCCTCCCAGCACTGAGGTCATGGGTTCTATTCCCACCATGTGTTATATATACGGGGCAGTATGGATGGTGTAATGGTTAGCATTACTGCCTCACAGCACTGAGGTCATGGGTTCTATTCCCACCATGTGTTATATATACGGGGCAGTATGGATGGTGTAATGGTTAGCATTACTGCCTCACAGCACTGAGGTCATGGGTTCTATCCCCACCATGTGTTATATATACAGGGCAGTACGGACAGTGTAATGGTTAGCATTACTGCCTCGCAGCACTGAGGTCATGGGTTCTATTGCCACCATGTGTTATATATACGGGGCAGTACGGACGGTGTAATGGTTACATTACTGCCTCACAGCACTGAGGTCATGGGTTCTATCCCCACCATGTGTTATATATACGGGGAAGTACGTATGGTGTAATGGTTACATTACTGCCTCACAGTGCTGAGGTCATGGGTTCTATCCCCACCATGTGTTATATATACGGGGCAGTACAGATGGTGTAATGGTTAGCATTACTGCCTCACAGCACTGAGGTCATGGGTTCTATCCCCACCATGTGTTATATATACGGGGCAGTACGGACGGTGTAATGGTTATAGCATTACTGCCTCACAGCACTGAGGTCATGGGTTCTATCCCCACCATGTGTTATATATACGGGGCAGTACGGACGGTGTAATGGTTATAGCATTACTGCCTCACAGCACTGAGGTCATGGGTTCTATCCCCACCATGTGTTATATATACGGTGTAATGGTTATGGTTATAGCATTACTGCCTCACAGCGCTGAGGTCATGGGTTCTATCCCCACCATGTGTTATATATACGTGGCAGTACAGATGGTGTAATGGTTAGCATTACTGCGTCACAGCACTGAGGTCATGGGTTCTATCCCCACCATGTGTTTTATATACGGGGCAGTACGGACGGTGTAATGGTTAGCATTACTGTCTCGCAGCACTGAGGTCATGGGTTCTATTCCCACCATGTGATATATATACGGGGCAGTACGGACGGTGTAATGGTTAGCATTACTGCCTCACAGCACTGAGGTCATGGGTTCTATCTCCACCATGTGTTATATATACGAGGCAGTACAGATGGTGTAATGGTTAGCATTACTGCCTCACAGCACTGAGGTCATGGGTTCTATCCCCACCATGTGTTATTTATACAGGGCAGTACGGACGGTGTAATGGTTAGCATTACTGCCTCGCAGCACTGAGGTCATGGGTTCTATTGCCACCATGTGTTATATATATGGGGCAGTACGGACGGTGTAATGGTTAGCATTACTGCCTCACAGCGCTGAGGTCATGGATTCTATCCCCACCATGTGTTATATATACGGGGCAGTACGGACAGTGTAATGGTTACATTACTGCCTCACAGCACTGAGGTCATGGGTTCTATCCCCACCATGTGTTATATATACGGGGCAGTACGGATGGTGTAATGGTTACATTACTGCCTCACAGTGCTGAGGTCATGGGTTCTATCCCCACCATGTGTTATATATACGGGGCAGTACAGATGGTGTAATGGTTAGCATTACTGCCTCACAGCACTGAGGTCATGGGTTCTATCCCCACCATGTGTTATATATACGGGGCAGTACGGACGGTGTAATGGCTATAGCATTACTGCCTCACAGCGCTGAGGTCATGGGTTCTATTCCCACCATGTGTTATATATACGGGGCAGTACGGACGGTGTAATGGTTAGCACTACTGCCTCACAGCGCTGAGGTCATGGGTTCTATTCCCACCATGTGTTATATATACGGGGCAGCACGGATGCTGTTATGGTTATAGCATTACTGCCTCACAGCACTGAGGTCATGGGTTCTATTCCCACCATGTATTATATACACGGGGCAGTACGGATGGTGTAATGGTTATAGCATTACTGCCTCACAGCACTGAGGTCATGGGTTCTATCCCCACCATGTGTTATATATGCGGGGCAGTACGGACGGTGTAATGGTTACATTACTGCCTCACAGCACTGAGGTCATGGGTTCTATTCCCACCATGTGTTATATATACGGGGCAGTACGGATGGTGTAGTGGTTAGCATTACTGCCTCACAGCACTGAGGTCATGGGTTCTATCCCCACCATGTGTTATATATACGGGCAGTATGGATGGTGTAATGGTTACATTACTGCCTCACAGCACCGAGGTCATGGGTTCTATCCCCACCATGTGTTATATATACGGGGCAGTATGGATGGTGTAATGGTTACATTACTGCCTCACAGCACCGAGGTCATGGGTTCTATCCCCACCATGTGTTATATATACGGGGCAGTATGGATGGTGTAATGGTTACATTACTGCCTCACAGCACCGAGGTCATGGGTTCTATACCCACCATGTGTTATATATACGGGGCAGTATGGATGGTGTAATGGTTACATTACTGCCTCACAGCACCGAGGTCATGGGTTCTATCCCCACCATGTGTTATATATACGGGGCAGCACGGATGGTGTAATGGTTACATTACTGCCTCACAGCACCGAGGTCATGGGTTCTATACCCACCATGTGTTATATATACGGGGCAGTATGGATGGTGTAATGGTTACATTACTGCCTCACAGCACCGAGGTCATGGGTTCTATCCCCACCATGTGTTATATATACGGGGCAGCACGGATGGTGTAATGGTTAGCATTACTGCCTCAGTGTAATGGTTGTAGACAGAGCCCAGAAGTGTACATACAGGGAGGGAGGTAGAGCCCAGCAGTGTATATAGTGCATTACTGCCTCACAGCACTGAGGTCATGGGTTCTATTCCCACCATGTGTTATATATACGGGGCAGTGTGGACGTGTAGTGGTTAGCATTACTGCCTCCCAGCACTGAGGTCATGGGTTCTATTCCCACCATGTGTTATATATACGGGGCAGTATGGATGGTGTAATGGTTAGCATTACTGCCTCACAGCACTGAGGTCATGGGTTCTATTCCCACCATGTGTTATATATACGGGGCAGTATGGATGGTGTAATGGTTAGCATTACTGCCTCACAGCACTAAGGTCATTGATTCTATTCCCACCATGTGTTATATATATGGGGCAGTATGGACGGTGTAGTGGTAAGCATTACTGCCTCCCAGCACTGAGGTCATGGGTTCTATTCCCACCATGTGTTATATATACGGGGCAGTATGGATGGTGTAATGGTTAGCATTACTGCCTCACAGCACTGAGGTCATGGGTTCTATTCCCACCATGTGTTATATATACGGGGCAGTATGGATGGTGTAATGGTTAGCATTACTGCCTCACATCACTGAGGTCATGGGTTCTATCCCCACCATGTGATATATATACACGGGCAGTGCATACGGACGGTGTAATGGTTAGCATTACTGCCTCACAGCGCTGAGGTCATGGGTTCCATTCCCACCATGTGTTATATATACGGGGCAGTACGGGCGGTGTAGTGGTTAGCATTGCTGCCTCACAGCGCTGAGGTCATGGGTTCTAAATCATTCTCCCAAGCCCTCATGAGATTCATTTATATATGAAGAAGGAGGGGAGCGGATCTTCGACTGCGAAGAGATGAGGCCCCTGGTAGATGTCCCTCTACAGACAAGATGTTCCACTGTATTAAGGGATCTACTGTATATGTAAGTATATCATCATTGTAGAATAAAAGTGCTGCTCACTGAGAACTGGCCCCTCTGAGTCTGTATGCAGTCTGCTTCTGGCTGCCTGTTAAATCTACAAAGTTACTAGAACTCAGAAGCCCCTAGACATGGGTGCACCATTGCTGACAGCAATATGCCTCCTACTGTATATCTGCATGTAAATGAGGAAGCCAGTAGTGTAGACTGTTGGACTTACTGGTGGCAGCAGTGGCTGCTTGGGTGGGACAGGAGAGGCAGAACACTTGGGTTGGGGCAGCGCTGGCTAATGATTCCTCAAAAGTCTAAGCCAGTGATGTGAAGACTCTGACAATTCAACAGATTTTTCAGATTCCAATCAGCCAGCATTGGTTTACTGCACCTTCCAAAAAGTGCAAAACGCAGTACTTTACTAATGACCTTGATTAGTCTATAAATTATCTGTGTAATAATGTTCAATTAATACAAACAAATACTTTTTATATTATTATTATTATTATTATTATTATTATTATTATTATTATTATTATTATGATAAAACATGTTGTGCAATCACAAATAAATATAATTCCCAAACATCTGTCAAAAACAACTTTATTTATGTTAATATTACAGTTACAATAACTATAAAATACACATTAACATTTAAACACCATCTAACAGGCTTTTTTATGATACAGTATATGCTGGGAGTCATAGATTGCACACACATTGGGCTTTGGGCACCGCACATGAGGGGACACATCTATGTCAATCAGCGTGGGCGTCACTCTCTGAATGTGCAGGTGGTATGTGATGCCAACCTAAAAATCCTTAGTGTGGTTGCAGGCTACCCAGGAACTACCATGATGCCTATACTCTGCAGCACTCAGCCCTCTGGGACCGATTCCAGGACCACCAAATGCCGGAGGGCTGGCTACTTGGTAAGTACATTTTAATATATATAAATGTTTTGCTATTATGTATAGTGCTAAAATGTGTTACTTTACATACTAAACAATTATTACATTCCTGTGTAGTGTCTCAATAGTCTGTAAACTGTAGCCACAACTCTATTAAATCTTCATGACCTTTTAAAGGTTCAGTCAGTCTGCCTAAAATATGGCTCTTCTTGTAAAGTAAACCAGTAATTAGCAACAGTAAGTGTACCCTGTACTAGTGCCTGTTGTTTTAAATCTAAAGTGGAACTGTAGTGCGTACTCTCTTCTGATATGAGAAATATATAGGTGGAATCAGTCCCTCTCCTTTACCAGAATTGTTTGCATATTGGTGTTGTCCCCCTTGCTCATGTAATTCCAATGCACATATGTTTCCATATACTGTACTGACCTCATCTTTTCTGTAAAGGTGACTCAGGATATGGGTGTCTTCCGTGGCTCATGACACCTTTGCGATCCCCAGAAGGCCCTGCACAGCACCGCTATAACGATTCAATGTTGCCACCCGCAATGTTGTGGAAAGTACCTTCGTGGTAATGAAAAGTCGTTTCAGGTGTTTGGACAGATCATCAGGAATACTGCTTTACCACCAAGCAAAAGTAGTGATGATCGTCCAGGCTAGCTGCATGTTACACAACATTGCCCTGGCCCAAACATCTTATGTGAAGGATGCAGCAGCCATGCAGGAAGCTGAAACTACCCAACCTATGGTAGTTAGGGGTACACGGAGGGGGGATCTGATGCGTAGGGAGATCATCAGGCACTACTTCTCAGGTAACTGCATGTGTAAACTATCCATGTACCTTTGTGTAAGTGTGTTTACATACCATAAACCATTTCCCATACATTATCACCAATATTTAGGGGAGTAGTCAGAGGCCAATGGCAGAAGCTGCTTCACCTGAGGTATCCCTTGCTGATTACATGCTGGTAAGTACATTATGACAATGCTGTATGCCATTTGAAGTAATTACCAAACCCACAACATGAAATTGCCTCCCTATCTGCAAATAACCATAGTGCCTTACACCATTTAAGTTTTCAGAAATATACATTAGGATATAATAAACCACAGACACATTTGAATGTAAAATAACATCTTTACTCATGTAAGGAAAATAAATGGGCTCCTTTTACTGGGCCATACATTTCTAACAAAAAAAGATCTGCATCATACAAGTGTACAAGAAGAACAATATGAAAAAAGGAATACGATGGAGTGGTGCACTATCAACAGCTGCTGGCACTGGGTTGTCAAACCCAAACAATATAGTAGGATATAAATGGAAAAATGTGTCAGCGCTGGCTGTACCAATATATAGACAAGACGGTTCTCAGTTAAAAAACACAATTTAATGTTGACACATACAAATGTAAAAATAGATACATATAAAATGATGTCTTAATGACACATATATGTGATGAGCATACAAAGTATCACAGGGTTATTGATTGTGTATTGGGGAGCGCCATATAAAATGGCTTGTTTATATATGATGATAAGTTGTATAGTGATGTATATTACCATCCAATGAAATTCTGGCAAGGTGGATGAGCCAGTAGCGGTGATGAAGAGTCCTGAAAAAACCCTTGATGGGGGCTCAACCTCCCTATTGGGCGTCTTCTCCTTGTATACTGGAACAATTAGGAACAATGCAAATATCACAGAAGATTGTAGGAGTCCAGATGGGTCAGGAGAATTATGGACGTCAGTGGGAGGGTGGACAATCACTTGGTGGATGGATGGATCAGCAGTCAATAATTGAGCTCCAATTGAGTCCCATGCATTCCACTGCCATTTTTCCAACAGCGGTGGATGTGGTCCTGGTAACTTTATTGCTCCATTTTATATGACCACAGTCCACCACTCATTCAAAATTATCATGCGGAAGAATAAGAAACTTTCTTATTCTTCTGCATGATATTGAATGAGTTGGCAAAATGGCAGTGGAACGCATGGGACTTCCGACCAGACGGCAATGGAACGCACGCCGTTTCTGGTGCCGCGTTAGTGATAGGATTTCCGGCTGAATGGGAACACGTGGCGCTTCTGGTGGCACGCACCTCACTTCCGGGAAGAGGATTTGGCACCAAAATCAAGCAGCATGTGAGGGGAGAGAAAGTTCTCTCAAACCCCGGAACTGGAATCGGTCTTATATGTATGTAACATGTATGGATATTAGAAGCTAGTGAATCCATGTCTGGAATTGGGTAATACTTTGTTAAGTGAACAGCGGAGTGTAAATACCCTCCCATGGGATGCAGTCTCTATGCCTTGAGAAAGGACAAACTATTTTTGAAACGCGTTGTGGGCAGGGACTCCTGGACAGTGGACCTATCACCGTAAAAAACACCTACATCCAGCATCCAGGGATGCATGTGGTTTTCCATCTTAATCGCTGTTTTTGTCTGCAGTTTTGTGGACAAGTATTTCTGGTGAGGTCCATTGTGCGCACCCATATAGAAAAATGTTAATTATATTTTAACTGAATAAAATGGTATTTCACTATTGGAGGCAAACCTTTATTTTTCTTCACATGGTAACCCATTCACAAGGGATAGAGGATCATGTTCTGAAGTTGATTCCTCCTCACATTAAGCCCGCATTGTCTACTTAAAATAAGTGGACAACAACACAGGGTACGGTTCCCCACTTGGGAATTTTTATTTGTATAGTCCATATCGTAAAATGATGGTATCACACCATGTATGTTTTTTTTTTTTTCTCTTTTCCATGTCTATTGAGAAGTACCAATATATTTATGGCTAACTACTCCACATCTCTATGAGGTGATTTACCGCCAGCAACTACTAGAGGCCCCTGGACAGACTAAATTACTCCTTTATTTGCTAAAAGATGTCAGATGACAGAAAGCAATTTTTGCAGGGACACTGGACTGTTTCAAACTTGCAGGATATGGAGAGAGGGAGCTGTGAAGAAAGATTGGAGGTAGGTGCAGATAGGTATTGACAGTGGGGTGGAGAGTTTGGTAGTTAAAAATGATCACAGCTCAAAGTGAAAGTAAAATCTGTCACAGCTCAAAATAAAAGTACGTTGCAGAAGTCATAATTTTAACTGGATTTTAACTAGTGTTCAATGAAGGTCCTAAAACAGAGTTGTCAACAGCAACCACACAGATTCAGGGGCAGATTTATCAAAAAAGTTTCCACTTATTACAAATTATAAATGGGGCACTTGCCAATCAGCACCAATTATAGACAAGTGATAAAAAAATCACTCGTTAATAAATCTGCCCTCAAATCTGATATTTTCTTGAATGAAGTAGACTAGGAAAGTATCACCATTTACCTCACCAACAAACACATGCATACAAAAATTTATTTAAGCAGTCCTTTACACATTTATACAAAATAAAGTTGATTTTATTCACAATAGTTTTTTCTCAATGTGCTGGAAAATGTTTTTGAATTCACTCAAATTTGATTTCCATTTCTCAAATGCTTTCTTAAAGTCTTTGTTCCTCAGGCTGTAAATAAATGGGTTAAGCAATGGCGTCACCACAGTGTACAGCAGCGATAATATTTTGCTGTTGGCAAATACTTGTCATTCTTTTGGAACCATGTAAACAGAAATTAAAGACCCAAAAAATATGCACACAACGGCCAGGTGGGAGCTACAAGTGGAGAAGGCTTTCTGTTTCCCGCTAATGGACCGTATTTTAAGGATGGTGGAGATAATACCCACATAAGACACAAAGACTATTGTGAATGGAAACACAACAGCTATAATACAAATTAAAAAAGTCTGTTTTTGAACTACAGAAGTATCTGAGCAAGAAAGCTCTAGAATAGGAGTCAAATCACAGAAAAAATTATCAATAATGTTAGGTCCACAGAAATCTAACTGGTATGTAGCTACAGCATTCATGAACACCAACAAGAAACTCAGAGACCATGATGCTATGACCGAAATCACACAAAATCTCTTGTTGATGATGGTGTTATATCGTAATGGGTTGCAGATCGCCACATAGCGGTCAAAGGACATCACCGTCAGGATGAGACACTCTATAATTTCTGATTTGCCAAGAACAAAAAACTGTAATATACAGGAAAAAAGAGACATGGTGCCACCATTGTGCAAGACAACGTAAAGTAGGTAGGGGACAATGTCCGTGGCCATCACAGTGTCCAGTAAAGACACTTGGGTGATGAAGAAATACATTGGTGAATGAAGATTTTTGTTGACGGAAACTAAAGCGATGATAATAACATTACCGCATATGGTGACACAGTACACGATGAGCAGGAACACAAAAAATAGACTACTAAAGTTGTACAGATGTGGAAACCCCACGATAACGATGTATGAGATGTTGTTTTTGTGCATTTCTCCAACTACACCTGCAGGACAAGTATAATATATTGGATATATAAGAAATTCAGAATATACCGCTAATAATATACATTTTTCCTTTAATTTATCTTTAAAAAATTTACAAGAATTGCACATCTGCAGTACCTGTGTTTGTGGTTTGGCTTTTTTACCATACATTGGGCTTTATTCAGGTTTGTTAGTAAAGCCAAAATGCACACAACTGGGAAAAATGCCAAAACCATGCTGCATTGCATGTTGGGCAGGTGGAACATGTCAGTGATGTGCGGTGAGGTCAGTGACTGGTGAGGCACTGGCTAGTATCAGAGCCAGATTTACACACAATCAGTATAGACCAAATACATGTACCTTACATTCACCATTTAAGTGCACCATAACATAATTTTCCCTGCATCTCCACAGGATTTACAGCAAAGAAGTACTCACAGCCAACAGCAGGTTGTGAGAGGTGACAGCCGCACATCCTGGTGGTATACGGTGGGTTGAGGGTAAGTGGCCATGGGTTCCTACCTGGTGCTGGGAGAGTCTGCAGGGGGAAGGTCACAGCCCACTCTTCCCTCCATCACACAAATGAATAAAAGACGATATGTAATGGGGTGAAATTTTTAGACAGTTGCAATTTTTTAGACAGAAATGTGCAAAAATCGCCTGGTTTAAGAAAATCACACACATAGCAGGGTGCAAATTGTGATTTAATTCACATTTTGTGGTAAGAATCGCACAATTTGATACGCTAAAAAAATTGCACATTACAAATCGCATCCAGATGTTTTCTCATAGCAGGCATCAAAATTGCAAATGTAATATGGTGCGACTTTTGATAAACATTATTGTACACAAAATACACCAGGTCCAGCTTGGTGAGTTTAACAGAACCATGCACAGTTCAGTGAGATCTATGCATGGTTCTGTCTAAAATAGTACGCTCAAGGAAAAGTAAAACGTGTAGGGTCCCCCCTCGTGAGCATTACCAGGCCGGGCTCATTGAGCCAGTCCTGGTTCCCCAAATATGGGGGAAAAACTCTTAGACCGGTCCCGGTTCCAAAAAATATGTGGAACAAAAAAAAAATTGGGAGTCCTCTGTATTTTCGAACCAGCACCGGGCTCGAACAGTCAGCGGTGTCATGCCACAACTGGGAAACACTTTTTATGCAAGGTCACCCTGCCATAACATGATCACCCTGGCTGGTCAGTCCTAGATGGGGTGTCCTGGAGGAGTAGGGACCCCCAATAAAGGAATCCCCCCAGGCTTCATCCATCCTGGGCTGAAGCCCAAGGCTGTCCCCAGTGTCCAGGGTGGTGGATTCTGGGCTCATTAATGGGCCTGCTAGGTCTTGCCACAGCAGAACCAA
This sequence comes from Crinia signifera, assembly GCF_055691185.1. NCBI lineage: Eukaryota > Metazoa > Chordata > Amphibia > Anura > Myobatrachidae > Crinia > Crinia signifera. The sequence continues at coordinate 326,217,169 of NC_139220.1, forward strand.
TACTCCAATAAAAACACCCACACCATGTAAAGGAACATTTTATTAACAAACAGCACAGTCTTCACCTGGCAGTCACCAGCAAATAAGATCTTTCGCCGCTACGTCAGGGCTTACAGCGTCTTCACCTGGCAGGCGGCAACCAATGAACGCTTTTGCATGGCTGACGCCATGCCAGGGCTTCCAGCGACATTACCTGGTTGGCAACAAACAATAAGCTCTTTTTCACGGCTGACGCCATGCCAGGGCTTCCAACGACATTACCTGGTTGGCAACAAACAATAAGCTCTTTTTCACGGCTGACGCCATGCCAGGGCTTCCAGCGACTCCAGGGCTTCACAGCCTGGTGGACAGCATCCTTTTTTAACTGTTTTGCAAGGCCACCGCTCACTAGGACTTAACACAGATTTTTTTTTTCTTTGGGAGCTCTTCTCTGCTCCATCCCTGCTGGCAGACTGCCTGCCACTGGCTCAAGCTGGCTCTTAAAAAACAGTATGAGAGGGCGGAGTCAAGACATGCCACACTCTGATTGGCTCACAGTGGCCATCTTTAAATTTAAAATATTGCACTGCACTGTGTAGTCTATGCCCCGATAGCTGATAATATTAACTAGTAGTCACCATTACCCTAGTGCTACAAGTCCAAGCAAGTAATCATGCTGCAACTTGTAGTGTAAGGATAACTAATTACTATCTATATATCAGTGGGTGCAGCAGCCAGCATGGTCTCCCTCGGCTCTTCCTCACATCACATGCAGGGAAGAGAACTTAAAGCTGCCCTACACCTGACCTGACAGGGACTTGGGCAGCCAGAGGAGGGAGGTAGGTAGCAGAAGTTCAGCACCAGGCTGTGGGTGGCCTTGTGTGCAGATGAAATACCCGCCGCTACCACCCCTCTGATTATTGCAGCTGCAGCCATTGCTGATGCCCACTACCACAGCTGCCCATGGGCACAGCAGACATCGGTGGTAGTGGCAACCACAGTAGGCGAATTCCTGCTGCTCCTGACAGCACCACTGCCTGCTCCTTGGTTAAATTTCTAAGTGACATTACTGTGTGTGTGTGTGAGTGTTTAGAACAAATAAATAAAGATCACTGTGAGTGTGTGGGGACTTGGGAGGGGTCGAGATTCTTTTATGATACAGTAAATGTTATATATAATGTGTGTCTCTGTGTAAGTGCAGTGTTAACTAAACACGTACAGGCTGATGCTGCTGACCAGGTCCCTGCAGAAACTAACACTGCACAGCTCAGGGGCAGCGGATACATGCTGTCAGTGAGTGACAGCCTGCTCCGCTGTCCTATCACATCTGTCTCAGTGACAGGGGCATACGTCCCTGTCACTGAGGCAGAAGACCAGATGCCACTTCCCCATACTTTTTCAAAGGGCTTTTTAAGCCTCTTTTCTCCCTGTGGGTTAATGAACTAAAACAGTAATTTGCATAAATTGGTTAAAACAAAAGGTTTTAACCAATTTGTCTGAATTACCAATTTTTTTCTGTTTTTCATGTTTGGGAGCAAAATGTCAGTTTGTCAGTTACTGCCAGAAATTGCCAGATTTTCATTCCAACCCGTATGATTGGAAAGATGATCTTATAGAGCTGATTCAGGTTCAATCGGTCCCCAGCGTATTCACTCTGGGGAACGATTGTGCGGTTCTGTGCATGTGCATATTTGTGCATGTACAGGGCCACTGTACAAATGCTTTCGGCAACTATAACAGGTCGTGTAGGGGTATCTGGTGGGGGGCGCCCCTGGGAACGCGGGTGGGTTGATGCCCGACGCAGGCGGCTAATATCACATGATGTCAGCACCCGCCCCCTCCGGTGGACACTGAAGGAAATAAAAGTCAGTTCAGATTTACTTTTATTTTGGAAGGGGAGAGAAATGATTCCATGGTCGGTGACAAATGATTTCCTCTCTCCTACGGCCCCATGTGAGGGGTTGTGTTTGCGTACATTCCCTTGCATGTTACCAAGGGTATTTTGTGGCCAGGGGGGGATGGAGGTTCGAACTGGATGCAGGCTGCATTAACCACTGCTTGCCATGCGGTTTTGAATCAACCCCCCCCCCCCAGCATGTATCCAGCTAGAAGTTAATGTAGACAGTATTTACCCTAAACATAATAAATATAACCCACCCAAATCTTCATCTCTAGCAACATTTTAAATCAGACCCCCCTGAATCAGACCCATCTTGGTACAAAGGTGCAACATTAACTTAGATACTAATTTATCAAGAGATATGCTTACTTACTGTCACCTACTGGTCAGCAAACCGTTACACAGGGCAGGACAGGTGTAAGAAATACCAACAACAACTGACGGAGAACAGTCAAAATGCATAAACATTTTGAGCCTTGTCGGAATCCAACCCAAGACTTCAGTACGTGGAGGAAGCAAGCGAAGAATTGCGCTACCAAATAAGAAGAAGCTAAATCCTTAATTTATGATTCATTGATTTACCTGGAAAAATTCTAAGGTCATGGATCTCGGTTAAAGATATATTGAAACAAAAAAAAACCTTACTCTAAAACAGTGTGATAATTCATTAATATTATGTGTTCTTTAGTTTAAAATCTGTTGCTGAAGCTTCTTAAATACATTGTCAGAGATACATGAAATGAGCTGGTTAGTCTGTGGAGACCTCACTGAGGATCTCCTGTGTGTACTCTTAAATAGTCTTTAGAGAAGACAGTTGGAATTTTTTTTTTTTTTTAAATTAGATCATGATATAGTGAAAAATAATTTAATTTACATTTTATTAAACAGAAATAATAAACTTGTAACAAACTTCTGTAGCTAATATTTGCTGTGCATTTTGTATATAAAAGTTAATAATCAATGCATTTTTCATAGTTGTAAAATATAGCTTGATAGGTAATGTTTGTTTGTTTGTTTAATGTAGCACCCTTATGAAAGTATTTAATATGCTTAAAATGTTTATCTAAGTTTTCTAAGTTTCTGTGGCTATGTCTGAGTCCTACCTGTGTCCTACCCTGAAATGGGTGGGCAACTACTTGTTGAGGAAGGAATCAGCATATTTGTATTTATAAAAGTCACTTGGAGTGAAAATGTGCATGAATATTGGGAGCTATCCATTCCCCCTTATCTTCTCTCCTGTTTACTCTATCCCTCTTTCCTTTGTTCCCTGGAATGCCGTATATGTCGGTGATAAACTGCTCCCCGCCCAGGATCTCTTCATATCCCTATATCTCTTAGGAATTACCAAATCCTTAATTTCCAATACAGACACTACTTACTGTGTTGCACTCTCCTTTGGAGGCCTTGCATTCCAGCAACCCTTCCCTCATGGACTTTCAGATGCTCCTACCAACTTATATCTTCAAAACCATATCTTCATTATCTAAATTTAAGGTTCCTGCTATTGACCTCATCATATACAGTAGCTGGCATCTATTGTCCCGGTGGTCCTATCTCCAAATATCAACTTTGCTTTCTGGATTACATTTTCTCTAATTGAACTTTCCTCATTAGTCTTAGGTGACTTTACTGTATCCAGGGGCGTAGCTAAGGGTTCATGGGCCCTGGTGCGAAAGGTCAGCTTGGGGCCCCCCTACATACAACAAAATTAAAATCTCGGTCTGTTTATATTTTAATACATCAAGTATATTATGTTAATAATAGAACTAACATTTAAACATAGGATAGCAGTTTATTTAAATAAAATATTAAAAGAACAAAGATGATAAAACTGGAGAGGCCCAGGTTACTGGAAGCTCAGATGGTGGCAGACCTAGGAGAAGTAAGAATGTTTGTTGTTAGGAGTTGTTTCATACATATCCTACTGAATCAGAGCTAATGAGAGGGGGAGAAAAACAAAACATAAAAAGCAGTAATTATTTCTGCAATAACAGAGCAGCCAAGCAATAGAAACGAATTGCTTTGTCAGCTTTGGGCACCACTCCAAATCCTGATTGATCCAACAGCTATCTGGCTGAGACGATACTACAACAGAGGAGACTTACGTGTAGGCGGCGGCGGCCAGTGAGCACCGGGACACACGCGAATACGCAGCGCGGCAGCGGCGACTGTCCTTCCTCTAACACCGCTCTATCTGCAGCATCAGGGGGAACCGGAGCCGCTGCAGCCAATCACAGCTCCGATACGGCCACCGTGTCCCATCCTCAGCCGCAGGCAGCCAATAGGAAGGGGACCCCTTGCCGCGTGACGTCAGCGCGACGCACGCTGGCCGGGCCCGCAAAGCACCACTGGGAACGGGTGCTGTTCGCTACCCTCTTCCAGGACGGCCGGACAGTGGCAGTGGTTGGCAGTTGCGACCGCTGCGACCCCTGTAGCTATGCCACTGACTGTATCAATGTCCCAGCCATCATCAAAATGTTTATTTCTCCTTTCAGACACAACATCTTCATCTGCACTCTCCTCTGAGGGCCTTATGTTCTCTTGCATCCTCTGTCCTGCAAGTCGCTATGTTGGTGGTGTAGGGGTCTTTCTATTCTCTGGCTGCTCCCTTTCTTTCTCTGTATTTGAGGTTCATGTTATTCACCGCTTCCAACCTGTTCACTCTCTTGTAGCTGTCACCTATTGCCTGCCTAGCTCGGCTGTAAAATATGTAGAGGTCCCCTGTATTTTATGAAACAAGACTGGCTTTTGTAGTCAGCTCTGGTTCTAAAAAATATGGAGAGAAAATGAGTAGGGATCCCCTGTATTTTAACATACAGCATCAGGCTTCTCTAGGAGGGGGGTAATGCCTAGGGTCATACTTGACAGGTCTCCCTAGCCAAAGATTTATTGGTACTTCTTTACTTTCACGGCGCCAGCATGGCGCCGCGCGTACTTCCGGGTTACGCTCGCCACTAATTAAGTAAAATAAACTAAGTTAACGCCATGCCAACATGGATAGTTCATACCTCCACTATCCATGTTGGCATGGAGTTGATTTTAATTAGCGTGGCGAGCGTAGCGAGCCACCGAGCCCGCAGCGTGGTCGAGCGAAGCGAGCCCCGCAAGGGGACTCTGACGCGCCGTGAAAGTACAGAAGTACCGATTTATTTCCCTCTATCTAGTCAGTCCAGGCCAGAGATTTCTGGAGAAGTTGTGCCATCCACAATAAAGTGATTCCCCTCTCCAAGTCCCCCTGGGCTGAAGCCCGGGTCTAATTCTCATACCCCTGAGAGGTTGATAGCATTGATTTTAAAATTATTTTTGGCCTGATTCAGACCTTTCGCTAGGCTTCATGTACTCTAACGAACAGGTCAGCGCCACCCCTGTAAAATAACCATTACTATAACAGTAATGTACACTTCACATCATGGAAGGTAAAATGTAATACATACCATACACTAACATTCACTCTCCAGTGCCTTGCGATGGATTATTCCAGGGGTAGCCAACTCCAGTCCTCGAGAGCTACCAGCAGTTCGCTTTTTCCAGCTCACCTCGCAGATACGCAGGTGCACTCATTACTGACTGATACATTTTACAAGATCCACGGGTGGAGCTAATTACTTCACTTGTGATTCTGTGAGGATGCATGGACAATGTTAACTGTTCAGGGGCACAGGATTTGTAAGGGGGGTTTTCAGTTATGAAAAGTGCTGATTTGGACAATGTTTTTGTCATGTTTTGAAACTTCTCACCAACCAGATCTAGTGCCGCGTGACTTGCTGATTCACTTTTATTTGGACTGCCCCTTGACCCATCCAAAGCCCAAACACTGACCCGCTCCACAGCCCTCCCTTTTACCTGCCTTATCATGGTTTTTTTAACTTTTGCTTCAATTTTATTCTTGATTTTGCACACCATAATGCCATGTACATGTTACATCACTCACCATAATGCCTATTACACATTACATCTCACAACATAATAGCCTTTACAAATAAGGCCTCATATCGTGATGCCCACTACACATTATGCTACACACCATGATGCCTATTACACATTATACCACATGTTATAATGGCTATTACATATTATGCCAGATAAGTGCCACTTACCTACATGTTAATTGCAAGGGGCTTAATGTCAGGGCCTTCATGCTTGATGCCATAGGGGACTACATGCCCATAGAGGAAGGCTCAGGACCCACTCAGAGCAGCAGCTGCAGGAGGACACCGGAGGGCTCCTCGTCTCAGAGTCAGCCTCACAGGGCAGGAGTAAAGAGGGTTGAGGGTTCAGGGCAGGAGCAGATCCTTGGGCCTGCTAGGGCAGGGGGCAGCCACAGGTGGCCCACACAGGACTGGAGCAATTCAAAGTTGGGCTGTGGCAGGCGGCTCACTCAGGAGACAGGTCACTAGGACAGGGGTCTGATGTCAGCCTACCCTGTGGAGAACAGAGAGTATAAAATAAATAACGGGGATAGGGGAGGGGGGATTGAGGGTCCGCACACACTTTTTTCTTATATTGTATATCCCTTGTGTATTATTGGGAATGATTGTTCAAACGCCTTTATTTTATGTACTTAGGCGATGGGTGCTATCCGGGCAACGAGATCATAACAATGTTTTAGGAGAAGAAAAGAGTTGCACGGTGGATGCACACCAGAGAGAGAGGATATTTTACAAGAGAGAAAATTATCCTGAGATATTTAAAATTTACACTTTTATTGGTATTTTAGACTAAAAAGAAGAGAGAACAATCCTGTGCAGATTTTTAAACATATAGAATCTCACGAGGTGATCTCCTTCTATGACTTGTGAAATTTACAAGGGGTTAAAACTTTTTAACATACATACACACAACATATATTGTGACGTGCAGATGCACAAAAGAAAGAAAGTAGTGTTTACGGGGATTCAAATGAGTTTCCCTTAGGCTGGTTACAGACGATACTGTGATTTTATCTAGTCCTTTTTTAAATATTTTTCTCTCTTGTAAAACATCCTCTTTCTCTGGTGTGCATCCACCATGCAACTCTTTTCTTCTCCTAAACCATTGAGAACAGAGAGTAGGCAGGCCCTGCTAGGACAGGGGCAGGGACTCCTCAGCTGAAAGAAGTGGAGCCACATCCAGCCACAGGCCCACACAGGACTGAAGCACTGCATGGGGCGGCGGAGCCTAGACCTCAGGACACTGTGACTGTGACAGGCTGCCCTATGGTGAACAGGCAGCATGAACAGGGAGTAGGAGGTGCTGTACCATGGGGTGCTGCCTGCCCCCCGCCCCCCCCAACTTCCAGCACCTAGATCTAAACTAAGCAGCAGCACCCAGAGGCAGCAGCTGCAATACCATCCTCTTTCCCCCCTCATCATTAACAAATATTATTACCATAAAGTAACACTTGCTCCTTACCTCCCTTCTCCCTCCAGGCATTTATAAAGGTTGCCTGTCAATCACACGCCCCACCCATGTCCGCAGCAGCAGCAGCACCACAGTTAGCCGCAAAAAGGATAAATACTCCCCCCCCTCTGGCTTTCTCTCCCGGCAGCACCTGTTGTGCATAGTCTCAGCGTGACATCATCTGCTCATCACTGTCAGTGGTGCCGGGTGACGTGCGCTCGGCAGAGGAGGTGAGCGCAGCTGCTGAGTCCCAGCATTAGAAAAAAGCTCTCACGAGCAGCGCCCTGGCTGTCTAACTGCTTTTTTTTACACTGCAATATACAGTAGGAGCAAGTTTCATCTTTGCTCCTTTGGCTAGCCATGGCCAAAGGAGCAAAGATGAAACTTGCTCCTACTGTAGATCTCACTTTGAAGTAAAACCCCACCTACATCTAATTCTCTCTGCACAAGTAACATCTGCCCCACCTGCAGTGCACATGGTTTTTTCCATCTAAGAAGAAATTTTTCAGAAAGAGTGAACCAAAATAACCCCCTTAGTCACATGACTTCCGTTTAAATGTCTGTAGCGCTGCATAACTATTTACTTGCGCACTTTGATATTTCCTCAATAATTATGTTAATTATACATATTTTTACCTTCACGTTCATGTAGCCGATGCTGAATATTTTGAACTGTTGGTACTGTACAGTAGCTCTAGTATTTGGCTACCACTGAATTACTGTCTCTTCCAGGGAGTAATGTGTATGCAGCAAAAGTCAATCGCCACCTCCCCTCCTCCCCCAGGGCTAATCCACAAAGGGACCGTCTCAGATGCTGCCACAACTCGGGTTTCGCCACTAGCACTACAGATGCCACTGATTATACCAGTACTCTACAGACCATACACATCACCGTGTTGCATAGTGTAGTGCATAGCTGTGCGGCTCTACATGCTGGAGACCCGTGTTCGATTACGGTGTCAAATTATTATTATTTTTTTATTCGAATATTTTGGAAAGTGATATTTAATAAAACTAGACCATTAAATGTAACAGTTTTAACAAAACTAGACAAATAAAACAGTTAATGTTTTCCAGGTCTCCTCACAGAATCATACTGTAAGTGAGGTAATTAGCTCCACCTGTGGATCATTTATAATGTGTCAGTCAGTAATGAGTACACCTGTGCCCCAGCTAGGTGTTCTAGAAAACATCAATTGTTGGTACTGTACAGTAACTCTCGAGGACTGAATCTGGCTACCATTGCATTACTGTATCTTCCAGGGAGTAATGTGTATTCAGCTGAAGTCAACCGCCGCCTCCCCTCCCCCAGGGGACAATAGTTTCATGCGACTCTCGTCTCAGACGCTCATGCGACTCTCGTCTCAGATACTCATGCGACTCATGTGTGCCGTGGTAGATACAGGCCCCTGGCAATGTAGCCTGCCTCCGGTCCCCGCCATCGCCGCAGGTACCGCTCGCCACCTCAAGCCCCTGAAGCGGAGACAGGAAGGGACACGCAGCGTCCCCACCGAGAGACTGGGACGCGCATGCGTGTGAGACGCACGCACGTCCCAGTTCAGTGTAGCCCCTGTCCGCCGGCGCTTGCCAGCGGGGAGGGTCTGGCGAGCTCCGGCCAAGGATGGCAGGGGCTACATCTGTATCTCACAGGTTACATAACTGCAATAGTTGTCATAGCGATTCAGTATGTTAAAGCTCTTTCAAATAAAGTTTTGGGATGCATGATGAAAGTAATGTGTAGCACACAGCGGTGACTAGGACGCCCGCTCCGCCATTTTAAGACTACTTTATGCTGTACAGTATACTGTAGTAGGTTACAATGGCGCAGCCCAGGGAAGGCCCACACAGCACCCGGGAGCTTAGGCACCTGGTGCGCTGGCGAGACGTTGCTCTCGCCAGAAAAAAAGCAAAAGCTCCGGGCATATAGAAAGGCCCGGAGGGCCATTCTGGCGGACCCTGGCCATGAGCGGTCTGTCCAATTTATAGAGCGCCACTGGAGCGACTAGCATGTAGCAACAGGCATGTACAGACCACCATGAAAACAAATGCTGTAGGAAATCCCTCATGCCAACTAGCACGTAATCACCCCATGGCAACAGGCATGTAATGACCACCATGAAAACACATGCTGTAGGAAATCCCTTGTGCCAACTAGCATGTAATCAACCCATGGCGACAGGCATGTAATGAGCACATTGAAAACAAATGCTGTAGGAAATCCCTTGTGCCAACTAGCATGTGGCAGCAGGCATGTAATGACCACATTGAAAACAAATGCTGTAGGAAATCACCCATGGCAACAAGCATGTACTGTACAGTAAAAACATTAAAAACAAATAGGAAATCCCCCATGGCAACAAGCAGAAAATACAGCACCCAATACTGTACAGTACTTACTTCCCCTTAGGGAGTTGAGTAGTCAGAGGTCCGGACGGACCAGGTCGCTCCAGCGGTGTTGCAGGGCCCTCACTGTCCTGATCCTCCTGAATCGCTCTCTTATGGCCAGCTTGCCCCCTGGTATGCCTCTACAAACTCTTGGTTGGAGGCCAGGGGCCTGTCCTGCCACGCCACCAGGACCAGGAGCTCTCCTCTCCCAAAGGGCCTAGCTCTGCATGGTGCAGACATCTTAGTATAGATGAGATACTGTAATAGAAATGGTGCCCACGTGTGCCCTGCCCACGTGCATCCTGTGCAGAACAAGTAGTTTATCACCGGCCAATCAGCTCCTACAGTAACTGTAAAGTTACTGTACTGTACATGCTTGGCTTGAAAAAATGACACTGTACAATGTACTGTACTATACAGTAGGAGCTGAGTGACCACTGATAAAAAACAGACACTTTATCACTTCACCAAGCTTACTAAATCTACAAGTACCACTTTATACATGACTGTAACAGTACTGTGTGTAAAATTAAAATGATCCCTTTACGAATTGAACTCAGCCAAACTGGACTTTAATGTACTGAACAGTAAAGATGCATCCTAGCACCTACACTATTGAACATGACAATGAGACGCATTAGCGTTTGTGCCACTTTAGTGTAGACCCGTGTAGAGCCTGTATAGAAGTTTATTGGAAGACTGGAACTTTTTCTTGTTTGTTAAATATACAGTACAGTAACTTACCATGAATGTCATGAAACCAAAATGTGGCCACCATTAGAACAATACACAGAGACACATTAGCGTCCGTGTCGCTCCAGTGTATCGCCTATGTAGATGCTCGTGTACATGCAAATTTAGACCCACAAAAAGCCTTATTGGGAAGCCGGAATTTTTTATGTGTGTTAAAACTACAATACTGTACTAACCTACTGTACATGTGTTGAAATCCCAGCACCTTTCAACAAAACCAATGAGACGTCAGTATAAAGTAGTGTAATGATACTGTACGCAATTCAATGTAATTTTATTTATTAGTGTGTACACTATCTACAGATCAGTACAGTACAGTTTGCTGGACAGTACAATAGTAGCAAAGTACTTTACTGTAGTACCCTGCTGTTATTCAGATGCTGGAGCGTTTCATTACTGGAGCATCTCAGGCGCTCTTGCGTGTTAAACAGCTCTTTGCCGGCGCCAGCATGATCCCCTCTCCGCCAAAGAGAGGGGATCATGTTGGCACTGGCGGTGTGAGAGATGTGCTGACTAGGCTTGCCAGGGACAGTACAATAGTAGCAAAGTACTGTACATACTTTACTGTAGTTCCTGCGCTTCATGCACGCGCTGCAGCACAAATTTGAAGCATGCGCAATGAAGATTTCAAAAAGTGACTTCTGGTGGATGATCACTGCATTGCACACTGTATTGCACTCATCCGGAGACGCCACTGCAATTCACCAAGCTTTTAAAATGTTTTGCGATGCTGCGTGCCGTGGTGGACTGGCAGTACAATCGCCATAGGTAGAAAAGATGAGGGACGCTACATCTGTAAAATAGTGAAATACATCAGTGAGCTGTTTGGACACCTACTATTTGTACGGAATTTCCAGATTGCAGTCCGAAGCAACCCCTTGGGATTTCTAACAACTATTTCCTGCCAAAGTATTCAATATCAATTACCACCTCAAGGCCACTACATCCAATGTGGAAAAAGCACTTTCACAATTCCATCTGCTGACTATATTGCCAAAACATTTCCAGTGGACTCTCGGTTATTCACACCAGCATTGGGCCGACCACACGGATACAAGTGGTTGATGCCAATACTGTACCCTACAAAAGGGGGTAACTATCCTCATATTCATATTCCCTTTCTTATACAAGGGTATTATAGGAGCTGACTCTCCGGTTTATTTAATCTTCTGTGGGTGTCACTATTATTGTTAATTCACAGTTTATTATGTTTCATTAAATTTGTGTAAATGATCATCCAATCCACTTATTTATTTTTATTCTTAACATTGTGTGCTCTGCTTTACCCCCTTCTTTCAACTATTAATATCTGTCTGCAATCCATTTGAGGAAGCTCGTGCGCCCATCTTATTCCATAGATCATGGGTACATTAGCGTCTAAGGTGAAGAGTATTACATCTGAGTTTCTTTTTCCCAATTTTTGGGCAAGTTAACAGCTCGAGTTGTACTCTATTACTTTGGGCTAGCTGTAGGTTTTACATTGCACATAAAACACATGGTGCAGATGCACACTCCATGTTATTAATCAATCAATAATAGAGGTTCTTGGTATATTCATTGGCCAAGAAATATTTGCCCACCAACCAGCTTCACGGTGACCTCATTTCTGGTGGGTCCCTAAAACTAAGCTTGAATCTGGGGCGCAGAAACCCAACAAGGCCAGCATAAGCCAGTCACCCCAGGGCAGCACACAAGTTAAAAACTAAGCTATAAGTAATAAATATGTGTTAATAAGAAAGAAGCAGAAGCTAGAGCAAATCGCCAGACTGTCACCGCTGGCGATCTGCCAGCAGCGAGGCGCTCCATCTGACTGAGACGAGCGTGCGTCTCACGCGCACGCGCGTCTCAGTTTCTGTGCAGCGGGGCGACTGGAACCTGTCCGTCTCCACTTCAGGGAGATGGACAGGGTTAGGGGGGGGGGTGCGGGGAGGCGGTGGGGACCCCGGGTGAACGCCGACAAGCCGGCGGGGACCCGGGGGAAGCGCAGTCGGAAGGGGACGCTCGTGCATCTCTTGCGCGTCCCCTTTCGCAGATACAGATGGCCGGGGGCGGGGGATGGTGGCTGGCGTCGCCATCCCCTGCAAAGACAAGCCCAGCTCCATCTGTAGTGCCAAATAAATGTTAGGGTGTGCCACCCCGAAAGCAACTTGGTGACACCAACCCAAGGGGAGCTGCGTCCAAAATCCATCTCCAAAACTAGCAATTAGTGTAAATTCTGCACCATGTGTTTTTCTTTGAAGAACAACAGGTCCCAGCATGATACAGTAGCACCTCATGTCAATCGGGTCTACATCCTAAGATCCCCTACATCCTAAGATCCCCCCATAAGCTAATATTGTGTACACCTGTACACCTGAAGGTTGGGACTCCTTCAACTTAGAGTAGCACCCCGCCCACCTGATCTGAATAATTTGGAGTGTGCATCTGCACCATGTGTTTTTCTTTGCAGAACTACAAGTCCCAGCATGATAGCACCTCATGTAAAATGGGTGTGCATTCTAAGATCCCCCCCCCCATTTACATTGCACATGTAAGCCCCCCAAATATCAGAACGGGGCCCAAATTCACCCCGCTCTGAGTGAACCTGAATGAGGGCAAATGTTTTGTTTGTCTGTTATACAGATCTGGATACTTAATGTGCTGTTTGCTCCTTTGGATTTGATAAAAATGGCTTTTTATTTTAAATTCAGGTCAGTTCTTTATCCACAAGCAAATGTCAGCAAGGTCTATACTTTGGGTACGTTTTTAGTAATTCAGTTGTTAACAAAAAAACAAAAACGTTGGTCGGATTTTTTAAAGTGGGTTTTTTGGTCATTTTCACATTGGTTTCATCTTTCGGAAATAATTGGTTTTGCAAAAACCAATCTAAAATACCAAAAAACTAAATTTACCCAAGTGACTTACGATGATATATAAAACATAATTCTCTTCAATCATTTGTTTTAAACCTTAAATCATGGTCTGTTACAAAATGACATAACCGCAGTCTACAAGTGATGTTGTTGCCCACAGTGGCCAATTAGGTTTTGTCTGTCATTTTCTAGAATGGGAAACTTCCAATTGCAAGTCTCTGCCAGTCACAGCGAAGACTGCACCGGGCTCACTGTCACTGAGCTGCAATGGTGTATTTTTCCTGCGGGTGGGCAGCACTGCCACCGCTTCGATATGAATTTACATGGACTTCTGTAAAACTTTATACAAACAACAATAAAGTTGAGTCTATCCAAAAAAGTGTTACCATATTATGCCTGAAGTTGTTTATGAATTCCCTAAAATGCCATTTACATTTTCTAAAAGCTTCCTTAAAGTCTCTATTCCGCAGGCTGTATATGAACGGGTTAAGCAACGGTGTCACCACTATGTAAAGCAGCGACAATATCATGCCAGTAGCGAATAACTGTCCTTCTGTTGGGACCATATATACAGCAATTAGAGATCCAAAGTATATAGACACAACAGTCAGGTGGGAACTGCAGGTGGAGAAGGCTTTCTGTCTCCCGCTGGTGGAGCGGATTTTTAGGATAACGTTGATAATTTGCACATAGGAAACTGAGATGATTATAACAGGAAATACAAGCGCAATAATACAAATTAAAATGGTCTGTGTTTGAACCACTGAAGTATCTGAGCAAGAAAGTTCTACAGTAGGCTTTAAATCACAGAAGAAATTATCAATAATGTTAGGTCCACAGAAGTCTAACTTATAGACAGCTACTACATTCATTCCCATTAACAAGACGCTCAAAGACCACAGCAAAATACCAGAAACGACACAGAATCTCTTGTTGATGATAGCGTTATATCTCAGTGGGTTACAGATAGCCACATGGCGGTCATAAGACATCACCGTCAGGATGAGACACTCAAATATTTCTGATTTGCCAAACACAAACAACTGTGATAAACAGGCAACAAGAGACATCGTTCCACCATTGTGCAGGACAACATTAAGTAAGTTGGGAAGAATGTCCGTGGTCATCAGGATGTCCTGGAGAGATACCAGCGTGATGAAGAAATACATTGGAGAGTGGAGATTTATGTTTACTGAAACCAAAGCAATTATTATAACATTAGCGCACATGGTGACACAGTAAATGAGGAGTAGGAACAAAAACAACAGAATATTGAGGCTGTGGAGATGTGGAAATCCCAGGATAATGACGTATGAGATGTTATGTGCAAGCATTTCTTCAACAAGTCCTGCAGAACAAACATGTTACAGTATATTGTCCACATTGAAAATGTATAATATCACAGTAACATTTTCTTCATCGGCATAGGCAAATGCAGGGGGGGGGGGGTTCTGGTTGCCTGGACACCACACCTCCTTTTGGCAAGTTGCTCATATTATGACAACAAAAGCAATGGCATATAACATGATTACTCGAGCTGCCGTCACATCATGGAGGTGATAAGGGACATAGCGGAACTGCTGCACATGCCCAATGGTAGCAGCTTCTTCTGCCAAGTTTAATGTGTGTGTGTGGATCTGAGACTACAATCAGTGCATTGACCAGAGAGCAGCTGCCAGGAAGAAGAGAGAGGAGCCTTACCATGAGGTTGGAGAATGTGTATTTATTTATTCCATACAGTACATAGTAAATAAAAAGACCAATGTTCAGGGTCATTACTAGATTCTTTTAGCGCTCACTCCAATGGCGTAGCTATCGGGGCTATTGTTACCCATCCCGCTGCATCTGCCATGGGACCCTGCTCTCCCGGCTCCATCTGCAATAAAAAATGTGAAACACAGAAAATGGCTGCCCCCTGAATGCAGACCGTTTTTGAGGATGCTAGAGGAGGCGGAGGCCTCGTCTAGCATCCTTAAAAACAATCTGCTGTACGGGGGCAGCCATTTTCTGAGTGACATGTTTTTTATGACAGCAGGAGCCGGGAGAGCAGGGAGACGGAGAGCCGCAGCGCAGACTGATTCGCCGGCGGAAGGTCCCGGGACAGACGCAGCGGCACTACGTGGAATGGTAAGGGGGTTGGGGGGGGGTCGAGCTGGGGGGGTCGGGGTCGAGCTGGGGGGGGGGGGGGGGGCGTGCAAAATAGTTGTGGCGGGAGGGAGATTTTTTCATAGTTACGCCACTGGCTCACTCACTTACTCCAATGTTCTGCAGAGTGGGAAACTGTGGATTGCATTTGGAAACCCCCCTCACAAAATGTATACATCTACTGTACCTATATGCATGGTTCTACTTATGTACTATGTACATAAGTCTATATACTATATTATGTGGCTGCTATTTCATCATGAGCTATTGTTGCAAAAATGCAATGATGAAAGAAACTGGAATTTACCCATATTTACTTACCTTCAATTACATGTCATCAAACTGTTAAAGGAACCAGCTATCCCCAAAACCAGCCTTGTACTGTGGATGTATTTTCATTTTACACATTTTGCCAGTACAGAAAATGATGACACAGCAATCTTCAAATAATATTAGAGATTTAAAAGTAATATACACCCAACTTTTTTCTATTCCTAAAGAAAAGAAAATACTCAAATAAATAACAGATTATAAATAACTTTAATGCACTAACCAGTATACAGTATACATTATACAGTAAATCAACAACTTACAGTACTCTAGGTCAGTGGTTCCCAACCCTGGTCCTCAAGTACTCCCAACAGTGCATGTTTTGCAGATCTCCACACAGAATCAAAGTGCTATAATTAGCTCCACCTGTGGATCTTTTCAAATGTGCCTGAATAATGAGTGCACCTGCTGGGTGACCTGGAAAATGTGCACTGTTGGGTGTACTTGAGGACCAGGGTTGGGAACCACTGCTCTAGGTCACACATACCAAAATGTACTGCCCAAAAGTGATAAATAAACTACACTTTTAGCTGCCACATGTTATAAACAAGACCTTCTATATGGTTATGCTGCTTAAGCCCCAACTTTATTGGAAGAAAAAGAATCCAAAAATGTTCTTTAAGGACAAAAATATCTGTTAAGTATCTTTTAGACTCAGACAAGGGAAGTCAAGTGCTAGAAGAGAAAATACAGTAATGTCAATACATTATAAAATAGAATTACGCAACCAGTAGCAGATAACTATTATCTTTATAAGGCTCTAAAGCACATTATCAGGTCACAGAACCTTTGAGTCTTGACATTTTGCAAATTGTTCAATTTTCAGAAAATAACTATTGGAAATATATACATATATTTTTTATTAAATCACCTTCTAACTTACCTTGGTAAAAATTCAACCACAACAATTCCTATAATTGCTCCTTTTGGATCCACATATTTGTGCTTTTTGCAGAAATTTAGAACAAAGTATATTCCACATTTTCAAGTCTATCCAAAAAAAATAAAAATACAATTGAAATTTACTTAAATTTTCACACCTGCATCCGGGACATTAAAAGAAATAATAATTGTATAATTTTTAAAAAATTCATTTAAAATTCACATCCGCCTCGGTGGAGCTTACAATCTTTGTTTCTGACCATGTTTCTCACATGCTTGTACATTTTGAGTCAGGTGTCAGAATGTTTTTGAATTGTGGAGAAAGCCGAAGCAGCATTCTAAGTCAATAAAGGGATTTCTTCCTTAGTGTAAAGCCGGTTGTTTCAGCCTTCTCTTATACAGTGTACAGCATGTTGTATTAAATGAGCTGGTTAGTCTGTGGAGACCTCACTGAGGATCTCTTGTGTGTTAGTGATCTGTGTATTACACGTCAGCTGGGGAAATCAATTTAAAATTTTGATAATAATTCAGTGGAAAACAAATTTGCGCTTTTATAAAAGGAAAAAAATTGTAACATTACTAGCTAATATTTTCTATACAGTCACATATATCTACATTTCAAATAAATGAATTCAATTTTTTTCTCAGGTTATATATATATATATATATATATATATATATATATATATATATATATATATATATATATATATATATATATATATATATATATATATATATATATATATAGCAAATGGGGGAACCCTTTCTGCGCTCGAAACAGTGGAAGCAGCACCTCTGGGGGGTCCTCTGTTAGACAAGACCCAGAATAAAAATGGAAAGAGGGGGGTTTCAGAGGGCGCTATTCAATATCCAACAGATACAAATCGGATTTAACCGTTTAATATAAAAATAGAAGTAAAAAACCCACAATAGGGTATCACAAATACATATGTTGTACACATACAAATAAATGCTGCTCAATACATATGAATAATAATAATGAATAATAAATGCTGCTCAATACATATGTGATGTGAATCACATTGGTGAAACCCTGCTGCTGGTTACTTCTCTACGATTCCCATATTCTGATGAGAATGTTCATCTGATTTATCTGCTGTGAAATCTATCTGAATTGTCTGCTGTGAAATCTAAAAGCCACTTCTGTCTTTTTCCGAATATTGGAAACCCACCGGAGTGCTTCATGAATTATTTATCTCCAGACTCTATCTGTATAGGACACATATAGTTTCTGCTGGCTATGTTATCTGCCCCTGATGAAGTCAGGTACTGACGAAACGCGTTGGGCTATCTTCTACTGAACTATACAACACTCATTTGAATCCGTACAGCTTATGCGCTATCTTCTGTATTGAGCAGCATTTATTTGTATGTGTACAACATATGTATTTGTGATACCCTATTATGGGTTTTTTACTTCTATTTTTATATTAAACGGTTAAATCCGATTTGTATCTGTTGGATATTGAATAGCGTCCTCTGAAACCCCCCTCTTTCCATATATATATATATATATATATATATATATATATATATATATATATATATATATATATATACATACAGTAGCTTGATGAGTAACAATTTTATTAATTATGAAAGTATTTACAATTCCACGTTTCTGTGACATAAATATTGACAGTAGGTGGATGGGTATGTGGTCACTGTGTAGACAATGTCTAGGAGGACAGTCACTAGGTTGACCACAAATGGTCAACATTCCCAAGGTCAACATTGACAAAAGGACACAAGCTTATGGTTGACAGACATGGTTGACATGAGTTTTCCATACTTTTATTTATTTTCAAAAAAGGTGTTTTTTTCATACTTTACTATCCAAGTGGGCATAGATTGGGAATTTAATAGTGTGCCGAGCACAGCGAGGGAAGCGAGCCATGCAATGGAATGCGGTACATTTAGACAGTTTCCATGTCGACATATGGGGACATAGACACCAAAAGTTATGAAAAACTTATGTCAACCTTATTCATGTCACCCATGTCTATGTTGACCATAAGCTTGTATCAAACTTTTGTCAAAGTCAACCTTGGTTATGTTGACCACATCAAGGTATCGACCTAGTCACTGTTGACCATTCATTGTCAACCTAGTGACTTTTGACCTAGACATTGTTTACCATTTATACCGAACTGATGGATGAAGCATCAACAACAATAGAATACAAGTTAGAAGAGTTGTTTGGAGATCTAACAAATTGTGTATAAATGTAAGGGTTACCAATTCTTCTTATATCCTGCTTATTCTCTCCTTAGACCTCCTGAATGCATATTTGTCTGTAATATTATAGTCACCTCCGATAAACCCTTCATTTCAAAATCACTAAATCTGCTAATTCTGGCAAATCCTGCATTTCAGACATCACTTCTTCTGCCGCATTCTCCTCTGGAAGCCACATAATTCATAGACTGCTGGGTCCTTCTATACACCCAACTATTCATGCCCTACTTCATGCTATTTGCCTCTTCCTGACTCCCATTTTTCCTCTATGCAGACCTCCCTTTCCTTATCTTGGTGGACTTCAATATAACTATTAATGCTCCCAGTGGCCTGTCTGCCTCTAAAGTCTTTACCATCACATCATCGCTTAGTTTCTATTAATTGACCTCCTCATCTTCCCATGGGGGCATTCACTTGATATGGTCTTCACTCAATGTTGTAATTCTTCTGACTTCAAAATTCTTGTGATCTTCCTCCTCCAACTCTCACTCCCTAGGATACCATTACTAATCATAACCTTGAGGTTATTGACTCTGTGTTATTTTATACCTTTATTGTTTATAGTCTATTCTAGAACTGTTGGACACTATCCATTATATCCAATCCATGCCTCAGCTTTGACAGGATGATAATAGAATGCACGTTGGCATGTGGCTGAGGCTTAAAAGAAACTGAGGTTGACTTTGAATACTTGCAAAATGTTGATAATTTGAAGGTAAATTGCTTCCCACATTCAAATACAATATAAATGGGAAACCTGTACAACCCGAAGATCTCTTCGATAAATACATTTAGCAGCTTTAGAGCTGAAGGCAATCCTTTTAGAGAAGCACATTTAGCCATCTAGGGAGAACCTAAGACATTATTGAATCATAAAAGGAAAGAAAGCTTTATGCCTATATCAATATAAGGCGACGGATAGTCAGGAACTAGTAAGTGATGTAAACAATCCATAGTAGCATCAGCTTAAGAATAAATAATGTGTTAGACACAGGTATAAAGTCTTATTTGCCCTTGCATGGCTGTGGAAATGTAATACCACATAAAAATACTTAGGTTTTTGTTCTAGTGAGACAGATTTCCTTGGAATAAACTTCATTGTCTACTAAGATGAAATAAGTTGAATTTGAAATAGGTTTGACATGTACTTCGGCTCTTTCATCATCAGCCTGGACAAAGACTGAAAACTACAAATACCCTTACTGTATGTCTTGCTCCGACATATGATCTTTGAGCAATCTAAGTACATAAGGATGATGCAAGCCAGTTGTCATGACTTGGATAATGGGGATATATGGAATAATATCAGGATCTGATGTTTTCTAGACATCTCAACAAAATCTTTGGAGAAATTCTAGATTTGGATCCTAACCATTCCATTAAGTTTCACTATGCACATATAGCCCTCTGGCCAAAGTTTCCTTTAACTGACCATCCCTGATATCAGATATTTTGACTCCACTACTATTCCCAAAAAGGAGGATATCCTTCAAAAGGTTCATGTCCTGGAAGGTGTGGTATTTAATGATAGCTGGCTGAAGATCTTTCAGGAACTCTCATGGCCCAGACTTCAGCAATTGAGTTAGTAAAACCTCTTGTGGAGGTGCTACACAAATGGCATCTTAAACACAAATGGGTGTTTCTGCTATCTCGTACTGTAGCTGTACCAGGAGCGGATTGAAATGAAAAACCAACTGGAGAAATTTCTGAAAGCTGCCCTACAAAAGGGGTGGGGTCAATTAAGGGGGTGGAGTCTTTTAAAGAGGGGAAGACAGAAGAAACCCTTATTAAAAGCAAGAACCCCGTCCAGCTTTGTACCAAACCCCCAGGACTTAACTGGGACTAAAAATAGACACTGCCATTTACAGCACACAGGAACACATGGCATTAGCATCTGGCTACTTCCCTGACTCTTCCTTGGGGAGATGTGAGAGGAAAAACAGGGAGACGCGAAAGCAAGAGGAGGAACAGGGGGAGATGTGAGAGGAGGAACAGGGTGAGATGTGAGAGGAGGAGGAACAGTAGGAGAGGTGAGAGGAGGAGAATGAACAGGGGGAGAGGTTCAAAGAGGAGGAACAGGGGGGACTTTAATGGAGGAGGGACATGGGGAGATGTGAGAGGAGGAGGAATAGGGGGAGACTTGAGAGGAATATAGGCTTGTACCACTGCAGAGAGAGAGAGAGAAAGAAATAGAGAGGGGGAAGGGGAGAAAAAAAAGAGAGGGTGAGAGAGGGGGGAGAGAGGAGAGGATTGAGGGAACGAGAATGAGATAGACCAGGATAGAGAGAGACAAATAGGCAGGGGGAGAGACAAATAGGCAGGGAGAGAGACAAAGACATAGGGAGAGACAAAGACAGGGGGGAGACAAAGACAGGGAAGAGAGAGAAAGTGGGACACAGAGAGCGATACAGTGGGAGAGAGAAAGACAGTGGGAGAGAAAAAGAGAGAAGGGGAGAGAAAGAGAGCGGGAAGAGAAAGAAAGAAATAGCGAGAGAGGGGGAGAAATAGAGAGATATAAAGAGAGAGGGGAGAGAAAGGGTGGAGAGAGGGAGTGAAAAGGAGATAGACAAGGACAGGGGGAGAGACGAAGAGATAGGGGAGTATCAAAGACATGGGAGACAGAGAGAAAGAGAGAGATAGGTAGAGAGAGAGAAGGAGAAAGACAGGGGTACAGAAAAAGGGACAGGGAGGAGAGAGAGACAAGGAGAGAGTTAGTGTGCATATGCAGAGGAGCAGCATCCAAAAACCCAATGACTATCTTACCACAGCAGCAGTGAGTCCCAGCTTCCCGCTTTTCAGTGCAAAATCAGCAGCGCTTGGGAGGGATGTGTTTTGTTTGAAGCACTTCGGCCCCTGGTTCAGGATCCGGACTACTCAGTCTGTGAACAAATAAATATTCAAAATAAATGTTAAATGATAGGTGGCGCACATGCCTTGATTGCCCCCCCCTGAATCCGCCACTGCGCACACACACACACACAAACACAAACACTACATACAAACATATACACATAGCATACATACATCCAAACATACTATAAACACATCATACATACATACAATGAACACAGCATGCATACATAAACACATAAAATAAACACACAGCATACATAAAAACGCAGAACATACATACAAATATCATACATTGCGGCCATAGGTAGACCGGCAGCCCGGGTGTTCTCAGATGCCCAGCTGGTAAGTCTGTGAGCTGTTTCTGCAGGAGCCCAGTGCCCTGAGGAAGGGGGTGGCGGCTTTGGACCAGGGAATTGCATCATCAGGCTCCTTGCCTCTGAGGAGAGAAGGAAGCCGGCGGTGGCCCGTACTACTCACTACACACACACATTACCTTCTGGACGAGGACCTCAGGATCCCGCTACTACACAGCAGATTGAGCCCAGGGCCAGGCAAAGTTGGGGGCATGGCCTAATCAAGGAACTTCCCGTGACCTTGCCCCCTTTCAAAACCCATCAGGAGCAGGTACCGCTACAAGCAGGGGAGGGAGCACTGCTGTGAGACGCATAGTCGAGGCAGAGCTGGCTCTGCTACTGGTAATCAGGGGCACACACACGCCAAAGCACCACGGGAGGAGCTGCATGCGGCTGCATATGCGCAGCAGCCCTCCCGTGGCCATCTTTGATCTGGGCAAAATGCTGTAGCATGGCCTCTAACAGCTGAGGTCACGGTTGTGCATACGTCATTCTCTGAATTTGTCCTACATTACAGCTGGAGTATTAACTGTTTGACTTCTTGTCTAGTTCTCAGCAATATCTGCCGCCAACAGCATTTTTAAGCCTTTTGATTGTTGAACTATACACCACGTATTCCTGATAATCTGGTTCTTCTACCGCTCCCTCAGACTTCCGCACTTGCTCGAATGTTCTGCGGAGTGTAAGATTTTTGAATCCTCCCTCTAGAAATCCTGCATTTGACACTGACCTGTTTTTCATTTTTAGACATTCACAAGATTTACGCATCTACCTATATGTGTGGTTTGACTTATGTACCACGTATTGTGTGGCAGCTTTGTAATCAAGAACTGTCGTGGTAAACTGAGATAATAACTTAACAAGACACATATTTACTTACCTTAAATTACAGGTCAGCAAACTGTTAAATGAATCTGGATCTGTGTAGGAAATACCTTTCCAATAAAGAAAATGAAGACACATCATTCTAGATTTGGGTTATGAGTTATTTTGTTTCTGTGCAGGGTAAATACTGGCTGCTTTATTTTTACACTGCAATATAGATCTCACTTTGAAGTAAAACCCCACCCAAATCTAATTCTCTCTGCACATGATACATCTGCCCCCTGCAGTGCATATGGTTTTGTCCAGCTAAGAAGGATTTTGTCAGAAAGAGTGAACTAGAATAAGACCCTTAGCGCTGCTCATTTCCTCCTCTGGGGTCAACATGGTGGTGGTGGTGTTGGTGTCCGTCTATCCTCCGGTTACCCTTTCTATTCTAACAACTCATGCACTCAGAATCTCTCCTTACATTCTCTGCATTTGAGGTCAATGCCATACAACTCTTATAACCTGTTGACCTTTGAGTTGCTGCCATTTACTCCCCCCCCCTGTAATTCCCATGTCCACCTTTTGCTTGTGTTTACTTATTTTCCATGTTGACCTAATGCATTTTAACCAATTATTGACTGTCAAATTTTTGAATGAAAGTCTGGAACCACCTTAAAGCTTCAATCACTAAGCATAATATTGAGGTCTTCAAACAATTTCATTATCCTCCTGTTAATCTCGTTTCTCGCTCCTGTATTAAGATAACCACCTATACAATGCCTTTTTTACTTTTGCTTTTGATGCTGTTGCTGCAGCATACCCTATGCACCTCCGCAGATCAACACCTCTAAAAGTGGCCTAACTCTGGAGGGTTCAGGGAGGTGCAACTGCTATGGGGCCTGGGCCTTTGGGGGTCCCGAGGGATAAGCAGGCATCCCCTGCACCCATTATACCTTTTTTGTTAGGTAGCCACAGTGCCACTGTCGTGTCCCTCCTTTCTTCCGCTGCCCTCACCGTACGTTATGACTCTACTTCCCCCCTCCGCCAGCAGCACCTTTGGTTTGGCCAATGAAGGGGAAAAGCTGATCTGGCTATTCCAGCCTCTGCTCTCCCCCCTGTCTCTCGGACGCTGCCGGGGGTCAAAGTCACTATCTGGTGACCAGCCTTAGCGTGAAAAAGGAATACTGTGCTGCTTCTGGTGCTGGCAGCCAGATATCCGCACCACTGAAGGGGGCCCACACTGAGGAGAACCACCACTGCTATGGACACCACTGAAGACATCCGCATCTGCTGAGGTCTCTCTCTCTCTTCCCCTACCCATAATTCTCACCCTCCCCTTGTCTTATCTCTCTCATTTCTCTCACTCTCCTTCTTCTTTCTTTCTCTCTCTCCACTGTTCTCTTTCCCTATTTGCCTGCTTTCTCTCAACCCTCTGTTATTCCCCCTCCTTTGCTCTGCCCATATTCTCTTTCTCCTCCCCATCTCTTTCCCCATCTATCTCTTCCCTCCTTATCCCCTCCCTCTCCACCTGTCTTCCCCCATCTCTCTTTCTCTCCTCCATTCTGTCGCTCTACCTGACACTGGCCCTTATTCAGATCTGTTCGCAGTACAAATTTGTTCTCAAAATGGGCAAAACCATATGCACTGCAGGTGGGACAGATGTAACATGTGCAGAGAGAGTTAGATTTTGGTGAGTTAATTTGTTTCTGTGCAGGGTAAATACTGGCTGCATTATTTTTACACTGCAATTTAGATTTCAGTTTCAACACACCCCACCCAAATTTATCTCTCTCTGCACATGTTACATCTGCCCCATCTGCGGTGCACATGGTTTTGTCCATTTTGAGAACAAATTTGTACTGCGATCAGATCTGAATAAGGGCTACTGTCTCTATCTCCCCCTCCCTCCAACATTCTCTCTCACTGCTGCTCATACCACTCCCTTTCTCCCTTTCTCTCTTGCTCCTCTTCTTATATTCTCACGTTCCTTCTCTTTTCCTGACCACCCCTCTCTCACCAGCATCATTTGTGTCTCTCAGTAGCATAAGGGGGGAGAGTGGAGGTGGAGCCCTTTTCATTTGTAAACAATTTTATCTTTGAACCCCCAGTGCCTCTTTGCCACTTTCAAGTAACTCATCTGTTACAATGCTGCCTTCCGTTGACATCCATGACTCCTCCCACTTTTATGGATAGAGCTGGTTTTAGTCCACTGAGGCTTCCATTTTACAACTTCTGTTTGAACTGTTGCTGTTTTGCTGACCAAGTGGTTCATGTTCTTTAGCTTTAGCCCACAGAGGCACAAAAACATGTCGCACTCTATAGGGACACACCCTTGTAACTAACCACTCACAGCCGCTACTTGGCACACACCCGCCGGACCCAGCAGTGATGTCATCGAGCTGAGTCCCGACAGCTACATCAGATGGAGGAGAAGAGAGAATAGCAGATATAGTTTATTATAAGCTGAGGAATATTGCTGGTTTCACTGCTAGGGTAAGGCAGGTAAGTAACACCATCACATCTGCAAAACAGTGTAAACATTCTGACTGTCACAAACCTGCTTGTTTTGTTGATATGGTCAGCAGGCTTTTCACAGTTCGGATCAGTGCAGTGTGCTCTCATGCTGTCAATCATGGTATGAGAGGCTGTGGGCCTTCATTATTTGTGCACCTGAGGAGAATTCAGTCTGTAGCAAAGATTAGCTGTAACCCTTCGGTGGCCTGTTTGCTCTTTGTTTAACTGTTAGTTCTGACTGAAGCTCCTGAATCCATGTCTTTTAATTGCTAATCACCTTTCTCTCTTTCAACCAATCAATACAAGGCAGAGGAGGATAAATATCCTGCCCTCAGACCAAGAGTTGCCTACAGCAACTGTTGTTTCTACATGCAGTTTCCAGGCATCCGGTATGGTGTTTCCACTGTTACCTGATTCCAGTCTCTGCATCTGTGGCAGCTTGGCTTTCTGACATCTCCAGCTTCAGCCACCATCCAGTCCCCTTGCCGCTGTCTGCTATTACTCCGCTGTGCAGTTTCCAGTAATCCTGCTGCCTCGCTGAGTCCAGATGCTCATCAGTTGCTGCTCATTCGCCACACAGCACATGTTCCAGTAATCCTGCCACCCTGCTGAGTCCAGACTCTCATCGGTTGCTACTCATTCACCGCACTGCAAATTCATCACTCCGGTCCAGAATCTGGTCAATCTCCGGTCAGCTCTACAGAACTCTGCAGATCCGGTATTCCGGGCCAGTTTCTGGTCAATCTTCAGTCAGTTCCCAAGTATCCTGCAGTTTCCCGTCACATGTACACTGTCGCTCCTGTGTGAGTCAGACACCACTGGTATTCGGACGCAGTGTGCTAGTTTGTTGCTAATGGACTCCAGCTAAACACCATTTCTGCTGTGTATAGGTGACTACCAGTTCCGGCTCCAATACATCTGAATCTGTTGTGTGCCAGCCTCCCTACCACTCGTACCACCAAGTCACATCCCATACCAGTACTCCACGTCTGTATTATTAGAGCACGGAGGCATAGCCGCTGTCCGTATCCAGGAGGGTGTTTTGGTGTTCCTGGTATCCCTGGTTTTTCCAGTGCTTTTGGATCTTGTCTTCTTCAGTGTTCCTGGATCAAGTACTCCTGAATCTTCGGATCCAGCCTTATTGCCTAAAAGGCATTCTTAGTCAAGGAGGCAATTCCTGAGTTTCTTCAGTTTATTTTATTATATTGCCATGGAGGCATTTATCAGTTTATTTGCCAAGAGACATCGCCCAGAGTATATTCCGGCTTCCCCAGTAATCTGCATAGTAAGTCTCCAAGTCACTTGGTCACAACTGGGTCCTCAAAACCAAGAATCCGGACACTGGCATTGCTAATTATTTTCTTTTTAATACAGATGATCAATCATCTATATTTTATTCAATTGCTCTTATGTTACACTAAGTTCCTCATCTTCCAACCCCCACTTCAACTCCCTTCTCCCTTCCCTGACCTTGACATTGTCACCTAACTCACAACCACCATTCACTCCACACATCAAGGCATCATTTCCTTTGGCATACCTGAGACCTGTGACACATGTTGTGGGCACTGGAAAATGGGGCCTGTCCTTGTAGCAAGAAGGTGTGGACTCATGGCAAGGGGATAGCCATTTTCATCTCTCTGCAAACATTACATATGCCCCACCTGCAGTGTCCATTAAAGAGGGAGTTTGCTTTTGCAAACCAACCAGAATCACCACCTAAAAGAGAACTGTTAACATTGTTTATAATTTATTTTTCCAGTGAAATAAATAATTACATTTATGCGTTACTAGGTAACGGTAACACCTCTTTTTCTTGATTTGTGGCATGAAGCCCACAAATATGTTAAATAAGCATAAATAAACGAGTTTGATGTTTCATGTATAAAGGATGTTATTAGACTTACACGCATTTTAATTATTTTGACAACATTTTATTTATCTACTTATATATATTTTTTGTATCATTTATTTGGAAGCTGTATAAATCTGACAGTACCACGCAACAGACTTTGGATAAGCATAATATGTAAATCATAGTATGTCATTATAATTGTTTTCACTAGATCAACATTTCATCATTAAATAATGTCTCTGATCAATGTCTTCTCTAATGATATGGATGACACACAAGTGATTCTCAGTGAGGTCTCCAGGGACTCCCCAGCTCATTAATTATATCTCTGGTGGGGTATAAAAGAAGGCAGCAGTGATGGTATGTACAGGAAGCTGAGCGCAATATCAGTATAAACAGCTATTTACTGGTAATTATCGGTCTTACAGAGACGTGCGGTGTGAGTGTGGCCAGGTGAGTTGAGAAATCCTGTGTGATTTGTAATGGTAAGTGCTTACATTAATGTTACATTTATTTGTCTTTTGTTTTGAATTATATTGAATTATTGATTTGTTTTAATTATTGTACTTTTTGGTTTGCTAGACAAACTGATGCATTAGCAAAACATGGTATTGTATTGTATACTAACTTTTCTACTTACCCTCTCCTGAACCCTACCCCCCGCAGTCTAATTTTAACTCTCTCCTCCTAATGCTTAAGACACTTCTCCTTCAAAGCCTAACTCTAATCCTCCATACCATCAGCATGACCTTAGCCCCCCTTCCTAACAATAATCCTCCCACAGCCTAACCCTAACCCTCATCTCCCTCTGTTTAAACCTAACTCTCCCTCCCCCAGCCTAACCATAACTCCCCGCTGTCTAACGTTATCTCTTCCCTTCCAATGCTTAAACATAAGCCTTCCTCCCCCAGCCTAACTATAACACTCCCTACCCCTGCAGCCTAACCATAACCGACCCAGCAGATTCACCCTTAACATGGTGACTATCGTGATTGTATGTGGTGTCAAAATATTGGCACCGGTCATTTGACTGGTCTTCTGATTGCTGGTCCACTATTTCAAAAGTTAGATTTTCCACTGGCTTTGATTTTAGTAACCGTTGATTTGCAAATTCAATCAAAAATTTAGCAAAACCCCAAAACCGACCTATATAATAAATGTTACCCCTATGTATTATACAGTATAAATGAAACAGTTATTTGGCACATACTGTACATGTGATGCATGTGGTTACCTAGCCCTCCTCCTTTTACTTCCACTATATCTGCTTCTCCATTTGTTTTTGTCAGCTAAGACCGTTCCAGAGGCGGAACTATCATTGATGCAACAGGTGAATTTACAGGGGCAAAAATAGAAAGATTTGATTGGTGCGCTACTAACTGCAGCTGGTACTGGGGTTGTCAATCCCAAATATATGTATACCAAAACAGTACCAGCGCAGATTGAAGAAAATATATTGAATAGGAATGGTATCTTCTACAATAAATTGTATTAATAATACTTAGCTGCAATTAAACTATGGAATTCCATATAAAAACATTGATGTAATACTTAATAAAAAAAGAACTTACAAAATTGCAATAATTTGTTGATCAACACTGTTCTTATAAAGGTTATATAGGCATATTACATTTGAAAGTGCATGAGAAATTTGAGAGGTCTCCAGTTTAGCAGCAGAATTTACAGGGGCCCCTGAGGACTAAGGGGCCCAAATTATATATTTTGCACCTGGGCCAACCACAACTTGCGCCACTAGACCGTATACTACAGTATATACACAATGCAGAGTATATTGTTCTTCTGAGCTGGATGATTCCTCCTCTGTATATTAAGTAAAAGCCTCCTGACTACGTAACACTCATTTTGATCCACTGAAGTTTCCCACTGGTGTTAATCCCCCCCAAAAAATATGGGTGGAATATGACTGGTTGATTGGATCACTGTAAAGTCTCTTTATGGCATTCGTCAAAGGAAAATGCTGCGGCATTTATTTTGGCTAATAAAGCCCACAATGGATGCCAGCCTTGCGGATTGTACTGTTAAACTTTGGGCAATCTGTGAAACAGCTAAAACTTGGTCTTTGCAACACTGTTGCATAGGGTGTCCAAAAATCACCAGGATTAGAATCCCAGGATTGGATTTTCCAATCCTGGGATTTCGAGATTAATTTCTGCATGCACAGTTGAAGTTTTAAATGCCAGGTTGCGCAAAAGCAGTGGGCGGCTTACAAGCTACCGGGCCGCCCCTTGGCTCTACACAGCGGGATGGCAGAGGTCATGCTGTGCAGCCCAGAAACAGCTACGCTTGCCAGATTAGTCTCCAGACTGCCTGTGGCTTGTGGGGATCCACATGGAGGAAAACAGCGCCAAAGAAGAGCACAAGTAGAGGGGAAGGGATAAAGAGATAAAAATGGAGAAGCAATTATGTGGGGGATGGGGAGAGAGAGAAGAGAGTGAAGGAAGAGTATGCTGCTGCCTGCCACTGGTAACATTCAAGCCTGGGATACCAGGATTTGGGTATGGATCATATGGTTGACCTAAAGATGTTCAACAATCATTAGGTCAACACCACTAGGTCAACATACTGCCATGTTGACATGGATCTAGGTCGACATGGGACAATATCAACAGGTCTTTGGGTCAACACAAGCATTAGGTCGACATGATCTAGGTTGACAGTCAAAAGGTCGACATGGGGTTATTCACTGTTTTTAACCTGAATGTCGACTTAGACCCACATCAACCTTGCAGTATGTCAACTTAATGACTGTCGACCATCTTTAGGTTGACCAACCGACCGTTTCCCCAGGATTCACAGGATTGAGCGTTTTTCAATCCTGAATCCCTGGATTGAAAAAATGGCCTGGGATTATCATCCCTATATGCGCATGCTATTTCATTGACCTCGGCAACAAAACGGAGATATTTAGTTGACCTCATGGACCAAATGTATTAGCTTGTGATTTGCAGTAGCCTTTGTGATTATGGTGGTGTTTTTGGTTTATTCAGATCATGCGCTACTACAATTGGGCCCCATCACTGTGTTCCACCTACTAATGAGATACGGAAATACAGTACTTGCAAATGAGTAGCCATTTCCATATTATTGTGTCCAAAACTTAGAGATATCTTTTTAAGAGCAGGATTCATGGGAAACAAGTTGCTCACTGCTGAAGTGATGAATGAGCCATACACAAATGGATGGAGATTGTCAGTGCAGACTGGCATATCCGTTTTTTAAACAAACTTCATTTGATATGAATTGGACCATTCAGAGTGCCAAATAGGTGGTAACCATGTGGATATAAGAACTGTTCAATCTACTGGGAGTGCCATGGTCATGTAAGGGCAGGTTGAGACAGGTCCATAGGGGTACAGGAGAAACTCCACTGCCCAAAATCCCACCATTTGGAGAAATATAGCAGAACTGTACTTCATATTTCACTGGTGACTCTATTACTAACACTGGCAACAGTTTTGCAAGTCACTGAAACATTCAAGCCTACAGTATTAACATTGTTATAATTCCTCTATTGGAAAAACTATGGAGGATTAGACTAGATCCATGCCTTGTATGTTATTGTTCATTAGATATTGTGTTAGGATGAAGGTGGATGGATTTGGTGAGGAAGTCGGTCTGAAATTATTGTAGAGAGTTAAAGAGTTTGAGTGAAAGAGGAAAATAATTCCTCACATATTTTGTATTTTGGTTATGAGTTGTGCCTTCTAAACTGCATATTACAGATGTATCTTCATAGATTTAGTCACAATAGCACCAACTCTGCAAGTATCGGCATCTTTCTTTGCTGAAAATGTGTCTTAACTAGAAAACAATATGACTTTAATGCACCAGGAGACTATCCTAGTAATAGTATATACTGTAGGACAAAAAAAGAAGTAAATATAGATGGACTATATTAAAAAAGGCGCTTGATATGGGTGTGCTTGGCCAGAAGCAGCAATCCAGGAAAAAGGAGGAGTCACCTCCGATACAGTATGCACAAGAGAAAGGGGATGGTAGGATGCGCTAAATGGATGATATAACAGTAATAATGTATAAAAAGAATTCTGGTCAGGTGTGAGAAAAGGGAATGCACAATTTATTAAACAACACAATAAAAAAAACACAATAAAAAAACCACAGTGTGGTACATAATATTAAAAATGGTTTAGGACAGAAGGTTAATAGTCACCCATTCGGATATCCTTGTGCCAGTCCTTGCGAGGAAAAACCCCAGAGGGTATCACTTGTATATTTATCTTCGGAAACAAAATTTGTAATCCAATTGATAGATACTCCTGGGAATAAAGAGGATATTTAGGAGATTCCACACCAAGATGCCGGGCCTTTTAGGAGGTGGTGTACCTCCAGAAGATTTTCGTATGCCTCGGATGGTGATGGTATGACAAGTGGGAGTATTCCGGTGTCTTCCACAACAAAGTTCCGGGTCTTAAGGAGGTGGCGTGCCTCCAGGAGATTCTATGTGCCACGGATAGAGGTGGTGTGACCAGTCCACTTTGTTATCCCAATAATTTAGTGATGAGCCACTTACAAGTGGGGTTCTATGGATTTTTATGGATATGAACGCTGGCAAGGGTAGTAGCTGGCAAGGGTGAAGATAGCCAAGGGTCCTGTTTAGGGTAATCACCCTAAACAGGACCCTTGGCTATCTTCACCCTTGCCAGCTACTACCCTTGCCAGCGTTCATATCCATAAAAATCCATAGAACCCCACTTGTAAGTGGCTCATCACTAAATTATTGGGATAACAAAGTGGACTGGTCACACCACCTCTATCCGTGGCACATAGAATCTCCTGGAGGCACGCCACCTCCTTAAGACCCGGAACTTTGTTGTGGAAGACACCGGAATACTCCCACTTGTCATACCATCACCATCCGAGGCATACGAAAATCTTCTGGAGGTACACCACCTCCTAAAAGGCCCGGCATCTTGGTGTGGAATCTCCTAAATATCCTCTTTATTCCCAGGAGTATCTATCAATTGGATTACAAATTTTGTTTCCGAAGATAAATATACAAGTGATACCCTCTGGGGTTTTTCCTCGCAAGGACTGGCACAAGGATATCCGAATGGGTGACTATTAACCTTCTGTCCTAAACCATTTTTAATATTATGTACCACACTGTGGTTTTTTTATTGTGTTTTTTTTATTGTGTTGTTTAATAAATTGTGCATTCCCTTTTCTCACACCTGACCAGAATTCTTTTTATACATTATTACTGTTATATCATCCATTTAGCGCATCCTACCATCCCCTTTCTCTTGTATATACTGTAGGACACTTGTACATTGGGGTTTGATACGAAATCCAGGCAATCGGAATCCCTCCGTTCAAAATCCTGATGCCGGAATCACGGCCGCCCAAATCCCCCCCTTGTGTGCTCGCTGAGCTCACCGTGCAGTGGGCCCGGTGCCTCGCTACGCTCGGAACACTAATTTATTCTTCCTCTGTGGGTGTCGTGGACACCCACAGACAGAGGGAGAAAGTGTCAGGATTTCGGTGGTCGGGATTTTGAACGCTGGGATTCCGACCGCCGGGATTTTGTGATCTCCAGTCACCGCTTGTAGTTTTAATATATATTTGTCCAATGCACTTTTGTATATCTCATACTCACAGACTCCACATGAATATATAGATGTTGGGCCGTAATTCAAATTAGCAGGGAGGCAGGAGAGCTGGTAAATATTTCTCAGTCTGTGACATCCACAACATCTATATATTAATGTGGAGTCTGTGAGTATGAGATATACAAAAGTGCATTGGACAAATATATATTAAAACTACAAGCGGTGACTGGAGATCACAAAATTGGCTGCTATTATTGTTCCCCCTCCCACTGGAAAAGCAATAATTATTTTTAAATTCATCAAAGAAAGCTTCCCTTTGAGAAGCAACATCAATTAATTTATTTTATTTTTTAGGTGGCCACCAATTTCAATTGTGTAGAGTTTACATGTGTTTTATACATTGTTATGTATAGGAAAATGTTTTTTTAATTCCTAACTTGGTATATTCATACTAATAAATATATTTATCTACAACCTAGTAGTGATCGTTGATTCAGCCACACATGCACCTGGTTTTATAAGCACAGTCTCTATATAAAAGTTCATCGGTGCAGAGTGCATGGTTGCCATTGATGGCGAATCTGCACCCAGCCATCAATCAGTTTAACTCGGTCATGTATGTTCTTATTTGTTCAGCTCACTGTTTAAAAAAAAAAGTAAAAAAAAAAATGGCAACAAAATGCAAATTATTCTTCTTTATTATCAAATGACCCCTTCTTTCAAAGTGAACACCGATGATCTGTGTAAAAGAACCAAATCTTTTCCCGAACTGATCTGCTGGATCCCAGCTCTTGTTAGTGACCCGTTTTGCCCACCTCTGGATTAAATCAACCAAACCCTCACATTATGCAAAAGACAGCAAGCAGGCATGTTTAAATACATGGGCATCTATTTCCACTGTAAGTATTTGTTTTTGTAATTTAAACCACACATAAGGGGTGAAATTTAATAGAATGAGAGATTCAGAAAGTGAGAGATTTGGTGAGAAATCTCCAGCGGCAATCACTTACACTGCAAAACCAGTTTGATCTTGCAGTGTAAATGATTGCCGCTTTAAAAAAACTGGAGATTTCTCACCAAATCTCTCACTTTCTGAATCTCTCATCCTATTAAATCTCACCCTTAGATTCTCCACTGAAAATAATTAAATACAGTATTTATAAATCTCTGATGTTGTATGGATTAAAAATAACCACTTTAAAATTATTCATTTATCTAAAACTAGAGTGCTCACAAGTGTTTTTGCCTTTTGCATTCAATGTAAGGTTTCATTTTGAAATGGATTTCATAAACTGAATACAAAAACCCATATTAAAATTGACCAAAATTGACCTTGATTGTGTAAATCAGAATTTGTTAAGGGAGTTTGCAGTTCGATTTTGGTCTGATAACAGTGGATTTTATCAAATACCAAATTAAACTTTAGCAAATTTACCCCCTGGAGTTAGAAAAGGAATTCAATTGCTTCAAATGGAAAAACACAATGCCAGTGGGTGCTTTATAATACAAGCCAAGGGGCATTTTTGCTGTATTACATGCCTGTGTTTTTATTTATGTTTGATCATGTGTTTTGTATGATATGTAATAAAGGATTGTTCATCTGATAGGGGGTTTATAGTAATATTTGTTTTATATATAATGATTCAGGGTTAGATGACATACAATGCAGAAGAACAATATCACCCACATCTTTCTCCTGGGATTTCCAAATCTTCACAGCTGTTATATTCTATTGTTCTTGTTCCTGCTCCTCATTTACTGTGCCACCATATGCAGTAATGTTATTATCATTGTATTAGTTTCAATGAGCAAAAATCTTCACTTTCCAATGTATTTCTTCATCACGCAAGTCTCTTTTGTAGACATTTTGATGACTGGGGACATTGTCCCTAACCTTCTTCATGTTGTCCTGCATAATGGTGCCACCATGTCTCTTGGTGCCTGTTTATTACAGATGTCTGTGGGTGCTAATACAGAGTCATCGCAATGTTTCATCCTAACAGTGATGTCTTATGACCGGTATGTGGCCATCTGTAACCCACTACGGTATAACTCTATCATCAACAAAGGGTTTTGTGTGATATCTGTCATTGCATCGTGGTCATTGACTATTTTGTTGATGTTGAATATCGAACTAGATCTATGCAAAAATGACTTCTGTGGACCAAATGTTATTGACCATTTCTTCTGTGATTTTACTCCTGTTCTAAAGCTTTCTTGTTCAGATACGTCACTTATTGAAATACAGGTAGTTGTGATGTGTGTTTTTGCTGTCATCTGTCCATTCGCAATGATCGTTGTCTCCTATGTGTACATCCTCGCCACCATTCTAAACATACGCTCCATCAGCGGGAGACAGAAAGCCTTCTCCACCTGCAGCTCCCACCTGACTGTTGTGTGTATATTTTATGGGACCCTCCTTTCTGTGTATCTGCTACCAGCCATGGGACAATTATCTGCTAGCAACAAAATACTATCATTTCTGTATACTGTGGTGACACCATTCATTAACCCATTGATATACACCCTAAGGAATAAAGACTTCAAGGAAGCTTTTAAAAAAAATGTATAATGACTTAATTTAATAGCAAATGCATTCAAAAAGCTTTGTTGAAATATTGTATATTTTTTACTGGGATTAGCAGGTTAACATAAAAAGGTCTTGTCAATTACTTTACACCCATGAGTCCATGCAAGTCATGTATGGTAGCTCCAGGCTCATTGTCTAGGGTGAGATCAGATTACTTGGGGGGCAAGAGGCTGTGTCATTGCCGGAATATTCACACCATTGAAATGGCAATTTGCCACCTTGGAGGATAACTGATTTAAATTGACTTTACATATGTTATAATGAACATATGTGCTTGGTGAGCAACTGTCATGAACGATAGTCGGTATTGTTGGCAGTATGTGGCATATGTAAAGATATGTAAAAATTCAGATAAAACAAGTAACGCAACAAAATATTATTGAAACATTTTAATTGAATCAAGGCTTCTAACCATTATACACCTGTCCATGGACACACAGGTCTTGTAGACTATTAAGGGGATATTCAATCCAAGATTCCAACTGTTCCAACATCCCGGGCCATTTTTGTTTGATCTGCCAGTAATTCTACAGTCGGAATTCAACGTTCCGACTGTTGGAAAGTCCATGAATGATGGTTGGGTGACCGTGTTGTATGTTGTACGAGTTCCAGTTCAACCTATAAATGCCTCATCAGCAGATCCATAAGAAGTGGTGCAGTAGCTTCTAACGGCCTGATTAAGATTTCATCAAACGGGGACAAATTTGGCTACGACTTTTATTACCGAAGGGGAGAGACATCATTTAATAGTCGGTGACCATCAAATGGTTTCTCTCCCCTTTAGCCACATGCTAGCGGAGGGCAGGAATAAGGGTGAAGTACTCAGCCTAGCAAACAGGTGTGAATCAGGTCCTGAATGTGTAATGGCAAGGGTTATTTAAACGGTATGCGGTCATTATGTCAGCAGTGTCTAGGTCGTCAGTCAAAAGGTCAACCACTATTGGTGAAAAGGCAGATGGTTGACACATGAAAAAGGTCAACATGCATTAGGTCATCATGTTCAAAAGGTTGGCACAAGCAAAAGGTCAACACGAAAAAGTTTGTCATGGAAAAAGTTTTTCATGATTTATTTTTTACCATCCCAGAAGGCATAGCGGTAAAATATTACAGTGTGTCTAATGCATGACAAATGCAGAGAACCATGCAAAGGGATGCAGAACACTAATATGGTGTCCATGGTGACCTATGTTGACATAGTTAACAAAAATGTGAAAAACTAATTTTGACCTTTTTCATTGTTGATCGTGTGCATGTGCCGACCTTTTGACAAATTTGACTTAATGCATGTTGACCATTTTCATGTGTGGTCTTTCATCCGGTCTATGAACAGAGGTCAACCTTTTGACTGTCCACCTAGACACTGTCTAACTAATGATCCACACCTCTGTAACACCAAACTGTGTGATTGGAGATTTGTAAAGTGTGTTCAATCATTGGATTTTACCAAGAGGTTTGCCATTGATACATTTCAATAAATGGGTCAATAACACTAGCCAACAAAAAACATATTTTTATTCTTTTACAAAAAGTATTTTTTTTTTTTTTTACAAAATTTGGGTCAGGAAAACCGAATATGACCTTAGAATTTGTTTTTTTTTTTAGATCCACTACTTGTGATACACGTACTTCTGTAGTAAAAACCAATATTATATTAATATGATATCTGTACATAACAGAAGTAGCAATTGTTTTAATTCAATCAATGTACAGGTAAATTAGCAGATCATAAGATAACGAGCCTTGCTATTTCATATGATGACCTATTTATGAGTGCGCCTTCATGTTGCTTGTCATTTGTACTCTTGTACTGGAGCATTTCTTGTCATCGTCCAACAGTAGTCTGCAAGCATGGAAATGTCCCATTTTTCCTGATATCTTTGTTCCATAGTTGAAATATCTTGGTGGAATCTCTCACCATGCTCATTACTTACTGCATCACAATTCGGAGGAAAGAAGTCCAGGTGAGAATCGAGAAAATGAATTTTGAGTGACATACAGTATATGAGTAACATATATTAAGTAACAAAATATGGCTGACAATAACTCAGGATACCTGTACTAAGGATTGCCAACCTATAATTTATTTAAATAAAAAAAAATCCCTAGTATTTTTCGAAAATCCCTCAAATTCTCTAGCATTTAATGAAATATGGTTATATCTCAGAACATAGAGCTAACTCAGCATTTTAAATGCCATATTCATATTTATCATGCTCGAATGAACTAGAAATGACTATTTTTGTTTCGGAAGCATTTTCACTGTTGGTTAGTGTAATCAAACATCAATCCCATGGGTGACATTTAATTGGATGAGATTTTTAGTCACTTTCCAAAATCACACATTATTGCACTTTTTAAAATATATTTTTTTTTACCCGGAATGCACATATTTAATTAGATGCAAATTTGTGGGGGAGAAATGCGATAAAGTGCTATAAAGTGCAATTTTTAGTCATGAAAATGTGCAATTTTTAGTAATGGAAATGGCCAAATTTGAGGTCATGTGCGATTCTGTGTTCATTTTTTTTAAATGGAGTGAGGTCCCCCTCCTGAGCATAACCAGCCCCAGACTCATTGAGCTGGATCTGGTTCCAAAAATATGGGGGACCAAAAGTGTAGGTGACACCCCGTATTTTTGAAACCAGCCCCAGACTCTTGGACCGGTCCTGGTTCCAAAAATACAGGGGACAAAAAAAAACTGTGGGTCCCCTGTATTTTGGAACCAGCACTGGGCTCCAACAGCCTGCGGTGTCATGCCACAGCCAGGGGGCACTTTTACATAAGGTCCCCCGGCCATACCATGAGCACGTGGCTGGTCAGCCTTGGACAGGGTACCTGGGGGAGTGGGGACACCCCAAATAAATGGGTCCCCCCTAGGATTCACCCGTCCACCGGCATCCATGGGCTGTGGGCACAAGCCTGATAGGGTTAAATCATCCATACAAAATATTGCTTTATACAGGTAAACTACAAGTCCCAGCATGATTCCCCGCATGCTGGTACTTGGCAAAACCACAAGTCCCAGCATGCGGAGCATTAATTGGCCCGTTGGGACTTGCAGTCCACCTGAATATACTTACGTATACCAGGGTCCAGCGGTGACTCCCTCCTCCAATGCAGGCTCACCCCATCCTCACTGACAGCAGAGTGAGCCAGCTTCCTCCATCCCTGGAGCTTCTATAGCACTGTCAGCTCTATAGAAGCTGTTAGCGTGGTTGGCTCTATGCATCTCTATGGAGACATTTTCAGCCAATCAGGGCTGTGCTATGATTCATCATGTATGAATGAACAGCTGCATTCAGACATTGGAGGAATATGATCCTTATTGCTGACTCTGGTTTTTAAATACAATTTATTGGATATCTATGTTTATTCTACAATTTATCCGACATCTATGATTTTCCTTGATCCCGATGGAACTATCCGTACATCCATCCAAAAAGGATTATAAGTAAAATTGAAAACCCTATAAAATTACTGATTATTCCTAAACCCAAAAATTGATGGTTTGGAATCAGTCCCCCTGATGAAGTAATTTTTGATGAAATGTGTTGGGTTTTATTCCATCTGGATAGAACTGATCAATGGAACCTATATTTAAACTGCATGGGAAATTTAATAGGATGAGTGATTCAGAAAGTGAGAGATTTGGTAAGAAAATTTCCAGTTTTTTAAAGTGGCAATCATTTACACTGCAACATCAGACTGGATTTGCAGTGTAAATGATTGCCGCTTTAAAAAAAACTGGAGATTTCTTCCCAAATCTCTCACTTTCTGAATATCTCATCCTATTAAATCTCACCCCCATATGTCTGATATTATGTTTTAATAATTTTTAAAAATTATCTGATCGCTGTCAAATTGTTGATAAAGGTGGTGGAGACTATATAGTGAGCTTTATATCTATTCCTATCCATTCTATTTATTCCTCCGCTTACAGGGAGCTTTTGTAGATTGTTGCTGATACACAAGTGCAAACGAAAGTAAATGTTCTTTTTACTATTAAATTATATTTAATAATACTATATTTAATATTATATATTATTATATTGTATAATTTGAAGTAATTGTTACTTTTAATAATAATAATAATAATAATAATAATAATAATAATAATAATAATAATAATAATAATAATCTATATAATAAGTTGAAGAGTCTGTGTGCGTGTGTGCGTGTCCGCGTGTCCATCGCATTGTGGACACACCGTGGCACTCAGAGACACCAAATTCAGCAACAAGATACCTCTGGACCCGGTGGTGTGCACCTCGAAGCCCTTTTTGGGAAATTTCACTTAGAAATTTAAAAAACACCAAGTTTTAATTTTCCTTCATTGATGTTCTGGGGAAAAGATCGATGATCTGGGAAACCGTTTGCGAAGGAACAACTCCACACCTGATTTCATTGCTGTCATTGAGTATGAAAGACACATTCTAACATTATGGTGAAGGCTTTAAACAATTAGGAAATAATTGAGGATATACATAGACCACACATAACACACACACATACACATTGTACACGCACACACAATACACCACATACGCAGACATAGCACACAACACACACATTTATACGTAGAGCACCTCACACACTTACACATTGGAAAGACACACACACACAACACACCACATGCAGTACAATACAAATCCATGCACACTACAAGACACACCCAAAAACAGTACAACAAACACACACTTAAACATTGCCAGGATACGCAAAGCACACTACACACACATATATACGTAGCACACCTCACAAACTTACACATTCGGCAGATACACACAACACAACACACACATAACACACCACTCACAGTACAACACACACCCACATTCACTATAACACACACCCAAAAACAGTACAATACACAGAACACACACACTTAAACATTGCACAGATACACACAGCACACTACACACACACACAGATTTATACATAGCACACCTTACGCACTTACACATTGGGCAGATACACTCAACACACACACACACATAACATACCTCTAACAGCACAACACACACCCACATTCACCACACACACCCAAAAAACAGTACAACACACACAAAACACACACTTAAACATTGCACAGACACAAAAAGACACAACACACACATACTGTATATACATAGCACACCTCACACACTTATGCATTGGACAGATACATACAGATGGGGCCGGGCTCATCTTTGCAGGGGATGGCGATGGCGACGCCATCGCCATTCCCTGCTCCCGCGCCATCTGTGTGTCGGAAGGGGACGCGCGCGCATGAGGTGCGCGCGCGTCCCCTTCCGACGGTGCTGCCGTCCCCTTCCGACGGTCGCCCGGTGCCCACACCGGGCGCCCGCACCCCCCCACAGCCTCCTCGGGTCCCCCCAGCCCCCCTCGAGCGGGAGGCGGACAGTATTGCGTCCGCCCTCGCCGGCCGGCCGCCCGGATACTGAGCCGCGCGTGCGTGGGGGACGCACGCGCGTCTCAGTCAGATGGCGCGCCGTGTTGCTGGCGCATCGCCAGCAGCATGCTGCTGGCGATTCGCCAGCAAGCATAAGGCCGGCGCCGTCTGTACAATACAACACACACAACCACATACACTACAACACACACACAAAAACAGTACAACACACACAAACACACAGAACACATAAAAAATTATTTGCCGTTTATTTAACAGTCTGTACCGGCAAATAAAAACTGTACCCAATGTACCGTTTCTACTTTGTACCCCATATCCGTCTCTCCAGTCCTCCAGCCTGTCACTGCGCTCCCCGGCCAGTTGCACTGAGAAATCTTTGTCCTGGCCAATGCACCCATTGATCAATACAAAGTGGCTACACTGGATATCAGGCACTGCTCTGCCTTAAGGGTTTCCCAGACTCTTTTGGTTCATAGATAATGTTTGGTCGATGGGCATGAGCGCTGCATGCATTTGTTTGAATGTTATGAGTGTAAGAAGTTGAAGAATAAGACTGAGATGAAGATTTGTCACGTTATAGTGTACAATTTTCTCAATAAATCGTGAAAAAAATATGTGTACATAGAAGTACAATCAAGAAATGAAAGTAGGATTAAAAAATAAATTCCGATTCAAACTGATAATGGTTTGGATGGGGGTGGGTTGCGAAACAAATCTATAGGTGGAGGGGGTATGGATATTGTGGGCATAATTGGTGTTTGGTACACCTACAGGGGGTCCCCAGTTGATGAGAAATTTTCACTACAGTGTCACCGTAGAGGGATTTCCAATTGGGGTTCAGGTGGTCTTTTAGGGAACCCTTTACAATCCCGTTGGTCTCTTCTCCTGGAGCCTACAGTCTCCCTCAGTGATTGACTATCATTAAGGGAGACCGTAAGCTCAAGGAGAAGAGACCTACAGGATTGTAAAGGGTACCTAAAAGACCAACTGGACCCCAATTGGGAATCCCCCTATGGTGACACTGTGACCGTGACACTGTAGTGAAAATCCCATCAATTGAGGACCCCCTGTAGGTGTAACAAACACCAATTATGCCCACAATATCCATACCCACACCTATAAATTTGTTTCACAACCCACCCCATCCAAACAATTATCAGTTTGAATCAGAACTTATTTTTTAATCCTACTTTCATTTCTTGATAAGTAATGCCCACCCCGGGTCCCCACGCACTCAGCGCCTGTAATTACACACCCTAGAAACTGTACCATTGAAAGTATAGAAATGGAGGTGTGGCCACGTCCCTTTCTGATTTTGTACTGGTTTCTGACCCTCAGATGTTGGAGGGTATGTCATAGGTGCTAAATCTCAGGAGTGGATATGGAATTCATCAACACATACAAGTTATCAACTCAGGAGCATTGTGTTTCAAACAACAACACCACACCTGATTTCATTGCCGTCATTGAGTATCAGTGCAAACACATTCTAATATTATGGTGGAATCTATAACAAATTACAATCTTAGGTCTTTGGCACAGCATACTGTAAGATGACATTTTTCAGCAATTTTGGAAATAAAGAAACCCCAGGTTTTCCCGGGCAACGCCGGGTGGGTCAGCTAGTAATAATAATATGATTAGGAAATAATACCTCTTTGCCCTGGAAGAAGAGCACCTGATGCTCAACACGCGTCGGCGGCAGTGACTGACTGGACTTAAACTGGGTGAACCTACCAAGTACTAAGGTATTAGGGGCCACTGCAGGGTGCGGTACTTGTGTATTATCACAGCTCCCACCTTTTCCATCGTAGGGCATTGTACAACCAAAAAATTGCGTCGCATCACATCGCATGCGTTGTCAACTCCACGCCGACGTGGATATTGGGGGTATGAAAAGGTCGGAGGACACGTACCAACGTCTCTCGCTGGCTCGTTGCGCTCCCCACGCTTCACGTTGGCATTGATAGTGGGGTGGCGTTAACAATGGGGGGGGCATTTAACATAGTCATTACCCATCAGGGTGGGTATACAATTAAAAATTTGTGGGGGGGGGGGCATTTAACATGGGAATAAGCCCAAATTGGGCACGATCGTGTCACATCGCATCGCATGCCATTATAATGGCATGCGATGTGACTCAATATTAAAATTGTATGCTCACGCCCGGGGAAAGGCTCAAATCGGGTAACATCACATGCCATTGCATACCTTAATTAGTGGCATGCGATGCGATGGGCGCCGTGATACTACACAAGTACCCAGGGTGCACTTCCGGACTGTATCCCTGCCACTTACCAACCCAGTGCTGGCTCCAAATACCCTTAAGGGTAAGGACTCATCCCTCCTTTTTAAGAAATATTAAAAGTATATGTTATTCTTTACAATAAATTTCCATGTAATTTTAACCCATTCTCTGGCGCCTGGTAAAATTATCACACCCACTCATTCACCAGTAGAACCCATAATAATAATTTAAATTTGACAAATATTTTTGGCAATATAACACATAACATACTGTATTTACTTACATTTCATACATTGATACATGATACATTTGTTTCATTGCACATTGTTACAATTTTTTGGAGAAATTAATGTTTTTTATTAATTTATCAAATGCTTTCTTAAAATCCTTGTTTCTGAAAGTATATATTATTGGATTTAGCAAAGGCGTGATCACTGTGTAAAACAGAGACATGATTTTGCTGAGTATCCAGAACCGCTTTGTAGGTAACACATAAACGATTATCAGTGTTCCATAAAATATGGAAACCACCAGGAGATGGGAGCTGCAGGTGGAGAAAGCTTTCTGTCTTCCAGTAAAGGATGGTATCTTTAGAACAGTAAATACAATATATACATATGACATCACAATTATTATGAATGGTCCCATTATAGCTAAAATTGCCATCACCAAAGTCTCAATATGAATTATGGAGGTATCAGAGCAGGAAAGCTTCAATATTGGCTCAAAGTCACAGTAGAAATGGTCAATGACGTTTGGTCCACAGAAATGTAAACTACACATAGATTGAACATCAACCATCATCATTATAAAACTCATTATCCAAATTATAGTCATAGATTTTACACAAAACCTGGGATTTATTATAGAATGATAGCGCAAAGGGTCACAGATGGCCAGGTATCGATCATAGGACATCACCGACAGAAGAAGACACTCGGAGGTCTCAGACGTAGCAAAGAAATAAAACTGAGCAATGCACCCAATAAGTGACATAACACATCCGTCATACAGCACAATGTGCAGCAGGTTAGGGAGAATATCTGTGATTAGTATGATGTCATATAATGATAGCTGTGTAATGAAGAAGTACATGGGGGTCTGAAGGTTGCTGCTCAGCAGAAATAAAACCATGATTAGGAGGTTTCCAGAGATGGTCACAGAGTAAACGATGAGCAGGAGCAAGAACAGAGGAATTTGAAAGTTTTGAAGATTTGGAATCCCAACAAGTATGACTGAGGTGATATTGTTCTCATATGTTACCTGGGGGAGGAACACAAAGCTCCACATTTAGCATTGGTGTAATAAGAGGACAGTCATTTAACTATGTTATTTTTCTTGCAAATGTAAAAATGAAACAATCTGAAAACAAACTATTAAAACAATTATATTTGGATAGATAGATAGATAGATAGATAGATAGACAGATAGACAGACAGACAGACAGACAGACAGACAGACAGACAGACAGACAGACAGACAGACAGACAGACAGATAGATAGAT
Source organism: Crinia signifera (assembly GCF_055691185.1). Taxonomy (NCBI): domain Eukaryota; kingdom Metazoa; phylum Chordata; class Amphibia; order Anura; family Myobatrachidae; genus Crinia; species Crinia signifera. The sequence continues at coordinate 326,261,768 of NC_139220.1, forward strand.
AGATAGATAGATAGATAGATAGATAGAACACATATAGACAACTCTGCATTATTAATCACAAAGTAGTTTATTACAGTTTTGGATTTTTGTGTTAAAAATCCGTTAGAATTTTACTGAATACAAATACCTAATTTTGTAAATTTGTTTAATATATTTTCATTATAGAGTGTGGACAAATTATATTTAAAACACATTTTTCTGCAGGTTGTTTATTTAGTAGAATTTATCAAATAGTGATAGTGAACTTTTTTTTTTTAAGATGATGATGATTATTATTAATAATATTACATTTATCAGTGTTCTAGGAGCACACTAAAAGAGCTTTTTATGGAAATGTGTGATATTCTTACAATAATGCTTACTTATGCAGATGTACATGCAGAAAATGGGATTTTACAAAACTTGTAATTTGCACACTTGTCTTCAGTGCTAAACAAACTCCCTGACACCATAACAATCAGAAAACAAATGATTAAAATGGATGATATATGTATATATATATATATATATATATATATATATATATATATATATATGTATATATATATATATGTATATATATATATATATATATATATATATATATATATATATGTAGGTACAGTAGATACAAAGATAGATAGAGGTGTCTAGGTTGACAGTCAATAGTTTGACATCCAAAGGTCAACATGCACCGGGGTGACAGCAACATAACAACCTCATGCACAAGGTTGACTTGGAAATGGTCAACGTATAAAAAGAGCAACATGAGTTTTCCACTTTTCTGGTGTCAGTGTTGACACCAGAACAAGTGGACCCCCAAATAGTGTAGTGCTTACCCACACATGGCTCGCTTCACACACCTCAATTGCCATTGACAATTGGAGTCCACATGAATGGTAAAAAATGAAAAAAGTCTCCAAAAAACAATAAACAAAATTGTAAAAATATTAATTTTAATCTTTTTATGTGTCGACCATGTCATGTCAACATGTTGCTTGTGCTGAAGTTATGATTATGTCAACCTTATGCCGCATTTGGTGTCAACCTATTTTTTTTTACAGAGACTTTTAAGTTATTTTGGTTAGGGTATTTTTGTGTGACAGTTTTCCTAATAATAATAATAATAATAATAATAATAATAATAATAATAATAATAATAATAATAATAATAATAATAATAAAAGTTCATATTGACTATTACTTATTAAAAAAAAATATTAGAAAATAAACCTGCAGCAAAATAGATTAAGAAAATAATAATAAAAAAAAAACTTATAATTATAAATATTAATATTTATTCATTGTTAATATTTTTTTTATTATTATTTAAAGCTGTAGCTATTGTGGTTTGAACACATAAATGGAATCTCAAGTTGCTGCTATTACTTGGAAAATCCATCCATATATAAGTCTGCAGCCACATTACTTTAATTACATCATGTTAAAACATTGTATTGTGCTTTCTGAAGAATCACTCTTTCAATTAAAACCGATAGAAAGTAAAGATTAATTTTCCTAAAATGAACATATTTTAGCCTAAGCATATCACACTGAAATAACTGTCTCTTATTTGATGTTTCTGTCTTTTATTTCTAGTGCTACAGCTCCCTGAGCCAAACAATAAAATAATCAGGCACTGTGCATATTGACTACCATTGGATTATCGAAAGATAGCAAACGGACCGGCTATGTAATATAGCACAATGAAGTTGAAGTTGAAGTAGCTCCAAATGCTACATCTACATTTTGAGCTACGGATCCTGTTAGAATTGCAAGAGGGTTTATATTACCATTGTTGCCCAGATAGCGGTCATATTTGATATGATTTGGATGTTTTCTTTGCCTGTTATAATCAAGTCCAATGATAAAGATGGTGATCACCTCAGCCAGAGATCCATGTACGCTGATATTTCCTCCAAACATTATAGGCTATCTGATATCTCAACGCTTCATCATAGAGTCCAATATGTGAGATCATGGTGTGAACGTAGATCATTTTATAGAGGAGTGCGGAGAGTGTCTCTCTTCTGTTGATCCCACGGAGAATTCACTGAGTCTTTCTTTTTTCTCTTTGTAATTAATCTAATGAGTAAAGTTAACTCATTTTATAAAGTTTCTAATAAAGTGATACTTTGCTTATTAATAGGAGTCATGCCAGTTTGAAACAAACTTTTTCATGTTTATTCCAACCATAAGAAGTCAGAATGTTGGAATTGTTCTTATATATATATTTGGTTTGATTAAAAGATTTATATATTGGTATATGTAGATGGTACAACAAGGGTATTTGACATAAATCATAAAATAAAGTTAGGCAGAACATCTTTTCCTAACAAAAGAAATTATTAGTATTTGTCAAAGTTACAAAGACCTGCCCTGGTCACCGCCACCCTACCACGCAGAGGCGGAACTAGTGAGTGGTGGGCCGAGGTACATCAATATGCTTTGGGCCCCAATCCCGGAGTAGAGAGTAGGAGAAAAGGCATTGCCTTGGGGCACACAGAGTATCAATAGTTATGTGCAATTTCACTGAAGACTATTTTGCATTGTAGATGAACAAATGCCCCCGCCCTCCCTTCCCCCAGACCATGATATACTTAAAGAACAATATGGTGCAAAAATGTCTTTTTGATAGGTTAGATTCACCTCAAATGCCACCATACAGTATCTATCTATCTATCTATCTATCTATCTATCTATCTATCTATCTATCTATCTTTTACTGGAGTTGTATCTGATCTATTTTAAATCACGTGTGATCAGGAATATGAATTGACCTCTCTTCCCACATTGGGATTACACTTAGTAGAATTGAATGTATTGTATTCATTTTCAAGTCATACTGTTTCTGACTGCCTGCTGTTTATCGGCTGTTCTCCTGAATCCTGACTCCCATCAACAGGGTTAGGCTGCAGAAGGGAAGTGTTAGGCACTCGGAGGAGGGATAGGCTGTGGGGGGTTAGCATTAAGGACTAGGAGGAGAGTTAGGGTTAGGCTGTGGGGGGTAAGCGTTAGGCACTATGAGGAGGGTTAGGCTGTGGGGGATTAGCATTAAGCACTAGGAGTAGAGTTAGGGTTAGGCTGTAGGGGGTAAGCGTTAGGCACTAGGAGGAGGGTTAGGCTGTGAAGGGTTAGCATTGGGCACTAGGAGGAAGGTTAGGCTGTGGGAGGTTAGTGTTGGGCACTAGGAGGAGGGTTAGGCTGTGGGAGGTTAGCGTTGGTCACCAGGAGGAGGGATAGGCTGTGGGGGTTAACATTGGGCACTAGGAGGATGGTTAGGCTGTGGGAGGTTAGTGTTGGGCACTAGGAGGAGGGTTACGCTGTGGGAGGTTAGTGTTGGGCACCAGGAGGAGGGATAGGCTGTGGGAGGTTAGCGTTAGGCACTAAGAGGAGGGTTAGGCTGTGGGAGGTTACCATTAGGCACTAAGAGGAGGGTTAAGGTAACGCAGCACCTATATACTGCCACAATATACTGTCCTCTATAAGGTAACAAAGCCCCTATAAGCAGACACAGCCCCACTACACAGCCCCTATATAGTAACACAACCCATTTATTCAGACAAAGCCACAATATACCACAGTCCCCTTTGAGCTAATACAGATCATATAAAAAGACACATATTCCATTATAGGGTAATAGCCCCTACTTACTGTATACAGACCCCTATAAAGGTATCACAGCCCTTACATACAGATTCAAAGCCCCTTACAGAATATCACAGCCCCTATACACAGACACAAGATAAAGGCCCCAATAAGGTGACACAGCTTACATGTAAATGTACTGAAGTCAACTGTTGGATCAGCTAGACTGTGGTACCACCTCCCTGGCTGCCTCACTGAAGATCCTGCTCTGGGCCCCAGCTGGAGCCGGCTCCTTACTCCCTGGACCCTGCTATGGTTAGGCCTCGTCTCTTCCTCTCATATAGGTCCCGCACACTAAACTGCAGTGGTCAGGTTCAATGCTCTCTGAGAATGCACGCTGAGGAGGGCATATTGAGTGATTGGATACAGAGGGAGTGAGTGCAGATTAACAGTCATGCCGCCACACGTCATACAGCCCGGTACAGCCACCTCAGCTGCCCGCCTCCCTCACCTTCCTGCCCGGTCAGCATGTCCAGCTCGTCGCTGCCCACTTTTTTTTCTGGTGAGTGGGAACTCTTGTGTCCTGGAATGTTCTGGGATCCTGCAATTGGCTGGCCCCACGCAGGCTGCACTATGATTGGTCGGCGTTGCCGCAGACAGCTGTGTGTGATGCTGCAGGGACTGTGCCAACTGCAGACAGTAGCCGCTATACTCCTTGACTGGCACTGGCAGCATCCATCATCGCGGGGAAGGTGGGTTGGCGGAGCTGGGACGCAATGAAAGGACTCACAGCTACGGACTGTGACATTACTAGTACTAATATTAACATCCACAGCTGTGGGCCCTTTCATTGCCGGTAGTTCCGCTGCTGCTACCACGTGAATCCACAACCACTACACCCAGTATAGGTTAGTGTCTAGTTCCTTCTCTTTACTCGTACCAATATGATGTCACATACCATGTGACCACACCATGTGACCATCATTTTGAAGTCAGTTTACTAGCTGATCTTCCATTCTGCCGATGACTTCTTCCCGTGGCAGTGCTTTTGACTACATGAGCAGGCTGCAGGGGATAGCACATGGGGAGAAGGCTGCACAGTGGGGGCACATGGGGAGCAGACTGCACAGTGGGGGCACATGGGGAGCAGGCTGCATAGTGGGAGGCACATGGGGAGCAGGCTGCAGAGTGGGGGCACATGGGGAGCAGGCTGCATAGTGGGGGACACATGGGGAGCAGGCTGAACAGTGGGGGGCACATGGGGAGCAGACTGCACAGTGGGAGGCACATGGGGAGCAGGCTGCACAGTGGGGTCACATGGGGAGCAGGCTGCACAGTGGGGGACACATGGGGAGCAGGCTGCACAGTGGGGGACACATGGGGAGCAGGCTGAACAGTGGGGGGGCACATGGGGAGCAGGCTGAACAGTGGGGGACACATGGGGAGCAGGCTGCAAAGTGGGAGGCACATGGGGAGCAGGCTGCACAGTGGGGGTCACATGGGGAGCAGGCTGCACAGTGGGGGACACATGGGGAGCAGGCTGAACAGTGGGAGGCACATGGGAAGCAGGCTGCACAGTGGGAGGCTCATGGGGAGCAGGCTGCACAGTGGGAGGCACATGGGGAGCAGGCTGTACAGTGGGGGGCACATGGGGAGCAGGCTGCACAGTGGGGTCACATGGGGAGCAGGCTGAACAGTGGGGGGCACATGGGGAGCAGGCTGAACAGTGGGGGGCACATGGGGATCAGGCTGCACAGTGGGAGGCACATGGGGAGCAGGCTGCACAGTGGGGGGCACATGGGGAGCAGGCTGCACAGTTGGGGAACCATGGGGATCAGACTGCACAGTGGGGGGCACATGGGGAGCAGGCTGAACAGTGGGGGCACATGGGGAGCAGGCTGAACAGTGGCGGGCACATGGGGAGCAGGCTGCACAGTGGGGGGCACATGGGGAGCAGGGTGAACAGTGGGGGCACATGGGGAGCAGGCTGAACAGTGGGGGGCACATGGGGAGCAGGCTGCACAGTGGCGGGCACATGGGGAGCAGGCTGCACAGTGGGGGGCACATGGGGAGCAGGGTGAACAGTGGGGGGCACATGGGGAGCAGGCTGAACAGTGGGAGGCACATGGGGAGCAGGCTGAACAGTGGGGGGCACATGGGGAGCAGGCTGAACAGTGGGGGGCACATGGGGAGCAGGCTGAACAGTGGGGGGCACATGGGAGCAGGCTGAACAGTGGCGGGCACATGGGGAGCAGGCTGCACAGTGGGGGGCACATGGGGAGCAGGCTGCAAAGTGGTGGGCACTTGGGGAGCCGGCTGAACAGTGGAGGGCACATGGGGAGCAGGCTGCACAGTGGGGGGCACATGGGGAGCAGGCAGCACAGTGGGGGGCACTTGGGGAGCCGGTTGAACAGTGGGGGCACATGGGGAGCAGGCTGAACAGTGGGGGCACATGGGGAGCAGGCTGCACAGTGGGGGCACATGGGGAGCAGGCTGCATAGTGGGGGCACATGGGGAGCAGGCTGAACAGTGGGGGGCACATGGGGAGCAGGCTGCACAGTGGGAGGCACATGGGGAGCAGGCTGCACAGTGGGGTCACATGGGGAGTAGGCTGCACAGTGGGGGACACATGGGGATCAGACTGCACAGTGGGGGGGCACATGGGGAGCAGGCTGAACAGTGGGGGCACATGGGGAGCAGGCTGAACAGTGGCAGGCACATGGGGAGCAGGCTGCACAGTGGGGGGCACATGGGGAGCAGGCTGTACAGTGGGGGCACATGGGGAGCAGGCTGAACAGTGGGGGGCACATGGGGAGCAGGCTGCACAGTGGCGGGCACATGGGGAGCAGGCTGCACAGTGGCGGGCACATGGGGAGCAGGCTGCACAGTGGGGGGCACATGGGGAGCAGGCTGCACAGTGGGGGGCACTTGGGGAGCCGGCTGAACAGTGGAGGGCACATGGGGAGAAGGCTGAACAGTGGGGGCACATGGGGAGCAGGCTGAACAGTGGGGGCACATGGGGAGCAGGCTGAACAGTGGGGGCACATGGGGAGCAGGCTGCACAGTGGGGGGCACATGGGGAGAAGGCTGAACAGTGGGGGGCACATGGGGACCAGGCTGAACAGTGGGGGGCACATGGGGAGCAGGCTGCACAGTGGCGGGCACATGGGGAGCAGGCTGCACAGTGGCGGGCACATGGAGAGCAGGCTGCACAGTGGCGGGCACATGGGGAGCAGGCTGCACAGTGGGGGGCACTTGGGGAGCAGGCTGCACAGTGGGGGGCACTTGGGGAGCCGGCTGAACAGTGGAGGGCACATGGGGAGCAGGCTGAACAGTGGGGGCACATGGGGAGCAGGCTGAACAGTGGGGGCACATGGGGAGCAGGCTGAACAGTGGGGGGGAACATGGGGAGCAGGCTGAACAGTGGGGGCACATGGGGAGCAGGCTGAACAGTGGGGGCACATGGGGAGCAGGCTGAACATTGGGGGCACATGGGGAGCAGGCTGCACAGTGGCGGGCACATGGGGAGCAGGCTGCACAGTGGGGGACACATGGGGAGCAGGCTGAACAGTGGGGGGCACATGGGGAGCAGGCTGCACAGTGGCGGGCACATGGGGAGCAGGCTGAACAGTGGGAGGCACATGGGGAGCAGGCTGAACAGTGGGGTGCACATGGGGAGCAGGCTGCACAGTGGCGGGCACATGGGGAGCAGGCTGCACAGTGGGGGGCACATGGGGAGCAGGCTGCACAGTGGGGGGCACATGGGGATCAGGGTAAACAGTGGGGGGCACATGGGGAGCAGGGTGAACAGTGGGGGCACATGGGGAGCAGGGTGAACAGTGGGGGGCACATGGGGAGCAGGCTGAACAGTGGGGGCACATGGGGAGCAGGCTGAACAGTGGGGGCACATGGGGAGCAGGGTGAACAGTGGGGGGCACATGGGGAGCAGGCTGAACAGTGGGGGCACATGGGGAGCAGGGTGAACAGTGGGGGGCACATGGGGAGCAGGCTGAACAGTGGGGGCACAAGGGGAGCAGGCTGCACAGTGGGGGGCACATGGGGAGCAGGCTGAACAGTGGGGGCACATGGGGAGCAGGCTGAACAGTGGGGGCACATGGGGAGCAGGCTGAACAGTGGGGGGTACTTGGGAGCAGGCTGCACAGTGGCGGGCACATGGGGAGCAGGCTGAACAGTGGGGGGCACATGGGGAGCAGGCTGCACAGTGGGGGGCACATGGGGATCAGGCTGCACAGTTGGGGGCACTTGGGGAGCCGGCTGAACAGTGGGGGGCACATGGGGAGCAGGCTGAACAGTGGGGGGGGCACATGGGGAGCAGGCTGAACAGTGGGGGCACATGGGGAGCAGGCTGAAGAGTGGGGGGCACATGGGGAGCAGGCTGCACCAGTTGGCATTGTACTTTGTCTTCCAAATAGCCAAGCTCCTTTGACTCAAATGTTGCTAACATTGGGGTCACCATGTTGGCACTATTAGATGTGTTGCCCAAACAGATATACCAGGTATATATCATGCCGCAGTTTGTCTATTACATTGCATAAATCCCCCACAGGATAAATTGGAGGGGTTTAAATTGTAAAAAAACAATAAGAAGTAGATACACCGGCCAACCAGGACAAATCAGTCTGCAAGGGTGGAGTGTAGTAGTTCACCAGGGTGTGTGTCTAAAAGTGTTTAGTCTGTTCTGCCTCATTACCACACCTCTACACAGTTCTCACAAAACTTACATTTATTGTATACCTATAATTAATTATTCCCTTTTACTAATTGACTGGATCACTATAGATTATGCGGTACTCAACCTCATGTATCAAAAGTTTCTTCTTATTTTTAATCCTATGGGCAGAATCCTGTTTAGGCTTTATTTTAAAAGTTCTTCATCTTAAATCTGCAAATTACAACATCAATTCCGGCAGAAATAAAAACAGCAATGACATTGTGGGGGAAATTTACTTAAGGAAATTTGTAAAAAATAGGTTTATTTGTATCCAGAAATACACTTATTTTCGACATTTACTATCCCGAAAATACGGCAATTCATATTCGTATTGATAGCACATCAATACGAATATGAATTGCCGTATTTTCTGGATGGTAAATGTAAAAAATAAGTGTATTTCTGGATACAAATAAACCTATTTTTTTTCCAAATTTACTTTAGTAAATTTCCCCCTGTATGTCTAAAAATTCACATCTGGCTTCGCACCTACTGTAATCTGTATAGCTATTTGTAGGTCTATGGGCATATTATTGAATTATATACACATTGTTGCATATGCAGCAATAATGACTATGAATGTAGCACCGAAACTGCCTTCATTAACAGTCCTATAGTCTCTGCATATGCTATTTGACTTCACATCTGCTTGTCACCATGGATGACCTCATGTTGACCCTTTTATATGTCGACCATTTCCATAGCGTTCTATTGCTTGTGTCAACCTTTTGTCAATATTGACCTAATGCATGTTGACCTATCATCTGTCCACCGTTCCTAATTTAAAAAAATGAGCTCAGTTTCCATTTAAGCCAGGCATAGCCAAACTGTAAAAAAAAAAACGAAAAAAAAAACAGAATTTGAGCGCTAGGGACAATTGTTGTGTGCCGTGTACAAATGGCTGCCCTATGGTAGAGGGATGCCACCCTCAATTGTGTACAGATACAGAGAAAAAAAAACATTGGGCGCCGTGTGTACACAAAAATCTATTTAATTATTTGCATGCATTCAAAAAAGCACATTTAAAATAAATTTATATGCACAAAAATAAGCACATACAATTAGACATCCATATTAAATACCGGTATTTGATCAATCCTGACTAGTACAGGTTAAATTGCACAGATTGGACAGTTTTGCTGTCCCAAAAGGAAGATGTATATCTCTGCAACTTTAGAATTTATATCCTCCCAATGAAAGTAGTGTGTAGATATATTTTTTTGTGTGTATATAATTTGTGTTGAATATGTTAAGATGTGAGTCACATTTGCTTCTACGATATACAATGATGTTCGGCCGGAGATGCCGCAAACAGTTAAAAAATCAGCTGCGCAGTGAGACGTACTAATGAATCACATGTATACACAGTAGGGCTATTTAGAGGCCACTGACCGACGCGAGGCCAGCCCTCTGACGAAGTCCTTGATGACGAAACACATTGGGCCGTGGCCTGGCGTCGTTGAATTGCAGTGAGTGATACCGCTCTGAGAAACGCTGTATTGATTACATTTATCACGCTGTTATCATCTGTGGTTATGTCAACCGCCACAAGCGATACGTTATACCCAATCCTGGCCCTTATTCTACTCGGCTCGGTACGGCCCGCGTGCGGCCGTACCGCCGATGTTTTTGTTCTGCACATGCGCAGAGGTCATTCTGCGCATGTGCAGCCCCCTTCGCCGCAGACGGATTTCGTCCGCCGCAAAGGGGGCGTATAGGGGCGTGAGGGGCTTCAGCCCCTCATTACCCTATGTGTACGCCCCGCGTTTCATGGGCGTTCCCATGCAAACGCGGGGCGTATGCATGGTAATGAGGGCATGACGCCCTCATTACCATGACATGGGGGCGGAAAGCTGACGTCGCCGGATGTCAGCTTTCAGCCCCCTTTCAAGCTCCCACACGGACGATTGTCCGTGTGGTCTGAGCTTGCGGGAGCTGCCGCGGCGTGCGGGCCTGCCTTCGATGGTCGTCGACCATCGAAGGCAGGGGGCAGCTCCCACCATGGTGGAGGCGTAGCCTCCACCATTTTTGTGCGGATCGCCAGCCGTCCGTGTACGGACGGCCGTGGCGATCCGTCGGGTGGGCGGCCCTTGGTTTGTGCGGTCGGAGCCCCGTGTGCGGCTCTGACCGCACCAACCAGAATAAGGGCCCCTATGTACTCCAGTTTGGATTTTTAATATTAAAAACTAATTTTATCACAACGATATTGCACCATAGAGCGCTCCTCTCTCTTGTTCCTCTCCCTCTCTCTCTCTCTCTCTCTCTCTCTCTCTGTATATATACACCGGGGCCATTACCTACCTCTACCTATTCACTGGAGTGCCGAATCGAACTGTCTATATATATATATATATATATATATATATATATATATATAGACAGTTCGATTCGGCACTCCAGTGAATAGGTAGAGGTAGGTAATGGCCCCGGTGTATATATACAGAGAGAGAGAGAGAGAGAGAGAGAGAGAGGGAGAGGAACAAGAGAGAGGAGCGCTCTATGGTGCAATATCGTTGTGATAAAATTAGTTTTTAATATTAAAAATCCAAACTGGAGTACATAGGGGCCCTTATTCTGGTTGGTGCGGTCAGAGCCGCACACGGGGCTCCGACCGCACAAACCAAGGGCCGCCCACCCGACGGATCGCCACGGCCGTCCGTACACGGACGGCTGGCGATCCGCACAAAAATGGTGGAGGCTACGCCTCCACCATGGTGGGAGCTGCCCCCTGCCTTCGATGGTCGACGACCATCGAAGGCAGGCCCGCACGCCGCGGCAGCTCCCGCAAGCTCAGACCACACGGACAATCGTCCGTGTGGGAGCTTGAAAGGGGGCTGAAAGCTGACATCCGGCGACGTCAGCTTTCCGCCCCCATGTCATGGTCATGAGGGCGTCATGTATATGTAATTATATATATATAATTTTAAATGTTATTTTTTCTAAAACATTTGAAGTAGGAGCCAGGCAGGCAGGCAAGCAGCCAGCTTACAGTAGGTGTATAATGTGTCCAATATAATGGTGTAGTCAGGAAAAGTGCAAGTATGTGTATGTGTTTTTTCTTATAAATGTACGCACATACACATAAATGCATACAGTAAGTAATGCGGAGTACAGCTATGCGATGCCAAGCTATAGCACGCGTTGCTTGGCGGTGCGTTGCTTTAGCCGATTCTTGTAGCGCATACACACTGTGCATGTTCAAATGGATAATAAAGTATATACCAAATAATACACTTAACAACCAATCACAGGACATGAATATTTGCCATGTGCCAATGCTAAAATGGCGTCATATGGTTGAGCAGCACCATTCTCTGCCGCGGAGCTAATAAGCCTTGTGGCAGTAATGGAGCGAAGGCTGGGCAGAGCGGGCCCATTCATAACTAACCGCCAGAAGCACAATGCCTATGCGGCGGCACACCGTAGAATTTTCGCCCGCACCCACATGTGGAGGTCCATCGCCCAACAGGAGAGGCGATGGTCTGACCTCAGGAGGCGCCAGCCCGATTTGCTCCAGCAAATCAGAGAAAATCTTGCTAGATGTGAGTGTTTACACAATGATTAAAAATTTGTACATGATTGCTTACAATCACTATTTAAATCCAATAGGGTAAACTGGCTGATCATGACTGTAAAATGCCATACACTTATATGTGTGCAACTTCCTCATTGAAATGCAGTCATGTCAATATAATATGTAAATCTATAGGATTATTGTTTGTGATGCATACAATGGGCCAGATGTATTAAGCTTAAACAAAAGATAACTGCAAGGGTGAAAAGGAGAGATACACTTCCATCAAAACACATCATAACTGCCATGTTACAGGCTGTGTTTGAAAAAAAAGAAATTAAGGAGCGAATTGCCTGGACATTTATCTCTACTTATCACCCTTGCAGTTATCTCTTGTTAAGGCTTAATATATCTTCCCCAATGACCCAAAAGTGGCACTAATGGTTATTTTCTCCAACACAGCACAGGATCGAGCACGACAAGCACGGGAAGAGGCAGAGTTGCTCCATTCCAGGGAGGAGGAGCCAGAGGAGATGGAGGATGAGGTGGTGCAAGAGGAAGTGATGGTGGAGGTGGAGGAGGAAGTCGAGGAGGAGCTGGTGGCGTGGGCAGATGCGGAGGAGGAAGTGGAGGAGGAGGTGGTGGCGTTGGTGGAGGAAGTGGAGGAGGAAGTGGTGGCGGTGGAGGAGGCCAGGGAGGAAGATCCGGAGATTGAGCCGGAGGAGGAGGAGGCCTGTGAGGTCGTGCAGGCAGATGCAAGTGGTATGCATCATTAATCTTTTATTTACTACCAAAATTTGTTATGTAGCACTGCTGATTCAGTTGTGTTTGACAATAGTATAAAGTCATAAAACAAAGTGAGTACCAACAGACACACTTAGAGGTTAGATAGGGTGACCAAGTCATCCCTTTCAGCCAGGACACATCTTAATGACACAGGTTATGTGGATGGCTTTCAGCTCAATTTGAACTGCCACATAACTTGTGTAGTTAATCTGGAGCCAGGATTAAAGGGTTGACTTGGTCACCTTAGGGTTCCAGGCCCCTGCTGCAAGCATACAATCTATAGGTTCATATTGGTGAATTGAGGTCATAGTTGATTGATATTTCTAAACTAGATTAAGAATGGAATAAATGGAGTATGGGCAGGCGTGCCTTAGAATGGAGTCACAAGTGCTAAGTGCCCCTGGGCCCTCCTCTAGCTAGCCTCCCCCTGTGGTTGGCATGTTTTTTCCCTAACATTATTGTTGGTTGATTTTGTCTTAATAATGAATTTGTGCATGGGAGTGGGTTTGTGCTGCAGCTTGACCTAACTGGCAATATGACAATGATTTATGGAGCAGACCATCAGCAGCCAAGCCATCCATGATTGCACAAATGTACTGTGCATTCCTGAGAGTTGACTAAGTCCCATGCCACGTTGCATCAGAGAACAGACACTGAGTGGATTTTGATGAGTTGATATTGGTGGAGCTCATTACATGCTTCTCATAGCTTAGTCATGGGTGGGTTGTGATTCAGAAGGAGCACTATGACTGTGAGGTCTTCTACAGAGTCAAGGGTAGAGGGACAAAAACAGGCTTGCCATTTAGTATGTATGCATGTATGTATAGATGTATGTGTCATATATATTTATATATGTCTCTCTCTCTCTCTCTCTCTCTCTCTCTCTCTCTCTCTCTCTCTCTCTATCTATATATATATATATATATATATATATATATATATATATTCACACATGTCACCTTGCATTTATTAGATTTATGTATGACTATTTTAAATGTATTCATGAACATCATTACAGGTTGAGTATCCCGTATCCAAAATGCTCGGGACCAGGAGAATTTTGGATAACGGATTATTCCGTATTTCGGAATATTTTAATATTTCAATTATGTATTTTGAAGTATCTTGCATGTATGCTGTATAAACACATAAAATACACACAAATATATTTTATTACCACATAAAATGCACACAAATATATTTTATTTGTTCAAAAAACAAGGTTTCAAAACCTGAAACAAAATTTGTGTACTATCTCAGATATTGAATTTGAATGCCAAGCAATCTTTTTCTTGCACATATATAGTGCCAGTTACATATCATGTCACCAGTAGTGGTGTTACAAATGTCCCCAGTGAGTTTTTAGCAAAAAAAAAAAAAAAATTTTCACTTTCTGGAATGTATGGTTTTCGGAATAATTCGGATAACGGATACTTGGATACGGGATACTCAACCTGTACTAATTTACCCCCCTTTAACATGCCCACAGATGAGCCTACCCAAGCAGAGGAGGGTGTACGTGGGGCCCTCCTCAGACTGCGCCATCACCTGCAGCTGGTCCTGGCAGACCTCCAAGATCTAACAGATTTGCTGTTATAAATTTTGAATAATGTTAATTATTTGTTGATTTATATGTTTACCTTAAATTATCAGAACATTTATTGTTAATATAAAAAAGTTTTAAAAAGTTAGAAGGTGTCTGTGTGTTTTTTAAACAAACAAAGAAAGGGGTGACAATGATTACATATCACTTCACATGATGTAAGGGTTAATGTCTGTAATGGATGTGGTAGTAATGTGTTTAAGTATCTATTAGAATTTAATTGATTCCAATTCCAAACAAACACTTTTTAATGAGGTTACCTAATTGCATAAGTGGGTCATGTGACTGATTTCTGACTTCACAGAATAGTGGTGAGTTTTGCGATAGTACACCGCATCGGTGCGTACCGGCAGCTTCTCGTCCGTTCTGACGCTGTAAGACCGTGCAGAATATGTGTGTGTCCACCGCACGCGCATGGTTTGGATGTCATCCGTAAACACGTCCTGTTCTTCCAGTGTGAGTCCGTCCGTATGCGGAGGACCGGTGGGCGTTTCTTCGTACGATGTCCACACAGCGTGGCGTGCGGACCGCTCCGAAAGAATTCGGAAATTTACGCACCAACCAGAATAACCTCCATAGTGTTTAAACCTCCTTTACTCCTTTGTGAGTGTCCACATATTGTGAGCCCTCAGCAGACTCACTAAACACGTGCAGCAGCTGAGGATCCACTAATTATCTGCTATTTAACAATAATTGTTTCTATTAAAGCGACAGGACGTGTATTTAGTGGAGGTGCTTTAAACCCCTCCGCCACCTGCAAACCTTTTTCTTCTGGTCCACGGCATGGCCTTCATCTACAGGCAGAGTTATGCTTTATGTAGTAATTGTTATTTGATTCTTACAGTTATTTCATATGTTTACTTGTTTATATTATATATTATATTTCATTTTCATTCTACTGTGCAAACGGTTATTAAGCTTAACCATACACTTTCATCTGCAGGGATTTTATTTCATATATGTAAGTTCAAGATGTTGATTTGATTTTGCACGACCTCATTTTCCTGCTGAACTATATAGAGATGGAGCCAGCTGCCAGCCCCCACCACGCGGCGCATACGCACGAGACGCTCACACATCCATGGCTATGCAGCTCCCCGTCACCATCCCCTGCCGCCATCGCCGGTCCCCACCGCTGCCCCAACTCCCCCTAACCCTGCCCATCTCCCTGAAGCGGAGAAGGGCAGGGACCCGCCATCCAGCCGCCGAGAGACTGGGACGCGCGTGTGCATGAGACGCACGCACGTCCCAGTTTAATGGAGTCCCTCTCTGCCAGCTCTCGCCAGCGGGGATGGTCTGGCGAGAGCCGGACAGTAATGAGAGGAGCTCCCTTGCTTTAAGTGTTGGAAACTAATTAGATTATTATATTAGATTATTATATCTGCTGCTACCTGCTTAGGCCTCTGAATGGCTAATTTCATTTGTACTTTGGGGTCATTCTGCTGCATTCGGTCCTTCGCTCAATCACACTGGAGAGAGGTGTTTTTTGTCTCTGAATACGCATAATGATTTATGCTTGTATGCAGGCTCTCTTGGCGAACGGACCCGGCAACTTGCATAGTCCCCGGCCGATTCACGGTGCGGTGGGGGGTGTGGGCCTGTAGGCCCGGGTCGCTCCTATGGGAACACCCAGTGTTTCATGGGGGTCCCCATGGAAATGCTGAGCGTTCCCATGGGATTGTGGGTGGGCCTCTACTGACTGTTTGCGAGGCCTGAAGAATTAATTTGATGGATGGCGACCATCAAATGATTCCTCCACCAGTGGGACATGCGAGGGGTTGTGTCTTAGTGGCACATCCCCTCGTATGGTTGTGAGCGGATACGGCAGTGGCCATTTTTTAAATGTGTAAAACCCTGCTGTGCTGCAGATGGGGCAGATGTAACATGTGCAGAGAGAGATAAATTTGGGTGAGTGATACTACTTCCAGACAGAAATGTTGAGAAATTACCAGCCTTTACCCAGCATTTGAATGCTGGATCATTTTGCCAGTACAAGCCTGACCCCCAGCAGGCAAATTGGAGGGTGAAAAATTTCTACCTGGTCATTTATTGAATAACATGTGTATTTCTTTTGTGTGAAAGGGTCAACCCAGGTCGCAAAATCCCAGGTCCAGAGATCCAGGAAAAGGACCATTGTTGAATGTAAAAAAAGGGTATTGTTTTGTTTCTGTGCAGGGTAAATACTGGCTGCTTTATTCTTACACTCTCTGCACCTGTTACATCTGCCCCACCTGCAGTGCAGGATGGTTTTGCCCATTTAAAAACATACTGTAGAATACTACTATTTTGGAAATATTGATCATTGGTGACACAAGAACAGTACAGTACAGTATTTTTATGTTTTGTGAAGACACAAAAATCACATTGAATTTTATTGAAATTTTTAATGAATTTTGCATTACAATATCACTTATTTTAGCATTTGTGTTACAATTTTCTTTTGTGGAGAATGCATAAAAAGACTTATTTTGTGAAGGCACAAAACAACTCACACAAATCGAACTCTCTCTGCACATGTTACATCTGCCCCACCTGCAATGCACATGGTTTTGCCCATTTTGAGGACAAATTTGTACTGCAATCAGATTCTGAATAAGCTGATATTTTCTTATGTGGAGAATGCATAAAAATTCTTATTTTGTGAAGCCACAAATACTTCTTAAATAAAGTATAATGGCCCTTGTTCATATCTGATCACAATACAAATTTGTTCTCAAAATGAGCAAAACCATGTGCACTGCAGGTGGGGCAGATGTAACATGTGCAGAAAGAGTTACATTTGGGTGGGGTGTGTTTAAACTGAAATCTAAATTGCAGTGTAAAAAAAATGCAGTCAGAATTTACCCTGCACAGAAACAAAATAACTCACACCAATCTAACTCTCTCTGCACATGTTACATCTGCCCCATCTGCAGTGCACATGGTTTTGCCCATGTTGAGAACAAATTTGTATTGAGATCAGATCTGAATAATTGGCAGGTTAGTTATAAAGTAAAAAATAAATCTCCCATTACCAGCAACTTCAGGAGGAGGATGATGATGTTGGTGATGATGATGGTGGGGAAGGCGGTTAGATAGCTAATGAGTATATCATAATCTAACAAGAGAAAGCTAATGAATTAGAACATAGTGTTACAACTAAGTGCACAATGACAATGTTTCTAAATCATTCATCTACCCGGATATAGGGGGTTATTCAGATGTGACCCCATGCTGCAATTTCACAAACTGGGCGATTATCAATAGACTGCCCATGCTTATGGCCCATAATGACCGAGGCCGCCCCTGCAAATTTTTCAATCACTGGCAACACACAAGTTGATTGACAGGAAGTCAGCATTTGGGGGTGGTAACTTGCCATTTTCTGGGAGTGTCGGGGAAAACGCTGGCCTGCCCAGGTGTTTTAGGGGAAGACATCAACTCCAGCCCCAATCCAACTCTTTTTGTCACTGCCACCAAGTCCCGGGTGACATAGAAATCAAGGATGCTGACATGGAAGTGCAACAGGATGAAAGGGATATTTGTGTATCTGATGCAAATATTGTAATGAGGATTTTGATGATGAAGATGTTGGGGGAAATTTACTAAAGGAAATTTGTAAAAAATAGGTGTATTTGTATCCAGAAATATACTTATTTTTGATATTTACTATCCCGAAAATATGGCAATTCGTATTCGTATTACAAATACACCTATTTTTTACAAATTTCCTTTAGTAAATTCCCCCCGTTGTGTGAAATTAGTCAGTGGCAGAAGTTCATGCCCATTATAAAAAGAAATCCAGTGTGAGGCCTCAAATCAATATCAGAAAAGCCATCTAATTTTTTTAACCAAATTCTGACAACATTTGTGAGGTCATCTGTACCATTTGTGAGGTCATCTGTACCATTTGTGAGGTCATCTGCACCGTTTGTGAGGTCAAAGTTATCAGAGGTAGGGACGTTAGCCATCTAGGCACCTACTTCCTGTTACATCACTTGAGCAAGTTCATGCAAGTTATTGATAAATCTTGTAAAATAATAACAAGCAGTCCAGTATCAGCTGCCAGCAGTTCGGACTATCACATGCAAGTCCAAACACAAAAACCATTACTAATGATCGGCGGTAGTCCTTTCCATTTATTTAAAAAAAATGTAAACGTTTTCATGTTCATGAGAAAGACTACTGCCACCAATTATAACCAATAAGTAACGCAGGGTATCAGTGGCATAAACTAATAGGGTGACATTTAATAGGATGCAATTTTATTGCATTTTCCGAAATCACACCATATCGCACTTTTTAAGATCACATTTTTTTGCTTGAACTTGCATATTTAATGAGATATGAATTTGTGGCAAAAAAGTTCGATATGGTGCGATTTTCAGTCATGAAAATGTGCGATTTTGAGGACATGTGCGATTTTGTGTTGGAAAAAAAAAAGGCATGGGGCCTCCTGAGCATAAACAGCTCCAGGCTCATTGAGCCGGACCATACGGGGACAAAAAGTATAGGGGTCCCCCATATTTCTGAAACCAGCCCTGGACTCTTGGACTACTCCTGGTTCCAAACATACTGTAGACAAAAAACTGGGGGTCCTATTTTGGAACCAGCACCGGGCTCCAACAGCCCGCGGTGTCACGCCACAGCCAGCGGACACTATTTACATAAAGTCCCCTGGCTGTATCTTGCTCACTGTGGCTGGTCAGCCCTGAACAGTGTACCTTGGGGAGTAGAGACCACCCCAAAAAATGGGTCCCCCCAGGCTTCACCCATCCAGGGCTGAAGCCCAGGGCTGTCTCGGGCATCCCTGGGTGGTGGATGCCAGGCTGATACGTGTAAAATGAAATAAAAAAACATTGCTTTTTACAGGTGAACTACAAGACCCATCAGGCCTTCCATGCATGCAAGACATTAATGGGCCCCTTTGGACTTGTAGTTCACCTGTAAATAGAATGTTTAAATAAAAAAAACCACACAGAGAAAAGTAAAACGTTAATACGTTAACACAACATAATTTTACAGCAGCATACATTACCATTCCAGGCTCCAGCATTGCCTGTCTCTCCTGCAGCAGCTCACCCCGCACTGACTGTGGGATGAGCCGGCACCCTTTCCACTGACTGTGGGGTGAGCCGGCTTCCTCCTTGTCTGCTGTCACTGCACTGTAGATGCTCTCAGCCCCATTGGCAGTATGCGTCTCCATGGAGATGCTTTCAGCCAATCAGGTGAAGCCCAGCCCTGAGCATGATATGGCCAGGGGACCTTATGTAAATATTGTCACCTGGCTGTGGCATGACACCGTGGGCTGTTGGAGCCCGGTGCTGGTTCATTTTTCCCTGCAAATAGCATCCTATAAAATGTGCGATTTTTGGAAAGAGTTTTTGTGATAATATCGCAAAAGTCACAATATCGGACCTCATTAAATCTCGCCCATGTGTTACTTTAATGTTGATGATAATGAAATTAACAGTGAGAAGGGTGATGGTGAGGATGGTGATGACTATTACATGCTCCAAAAGTGGTTTTGAATAACAACACTGTTAGCTGCCTTAAGAACAATGGAAGCTTGGTTTGTGGGGGCCCAAACACACCAAGTGACAAATGTGGCCTTCCCTGTTATTGAAGTGCTTGGTTTGTTCAACTGTGCATGACAGAGAATATTTGTCCAATTCACCACAGTACCTGCCCCAGTGGAGCTTAAAGTCCTGCAATTAGACAAACAATGCCTGGCCATAGAGAAATCCCACCTTGTGCAAGGCTTGTGATTGGCTTGCTAAAATTAAGCCTATAAGCCATTACCTGAAAAATCCATACAAAATCTGCTCAACATCTTATGATTTCCTGTCCATGCAGTCTGTGCATAACCCAGGACTTCATTAGCAGGTGTGATAGAAACAAACTGATCTGGGCCAGAGCTGATGTCACACAACCTTTCTTCAAACACTTGGCCATGCCTGCGTTTTGCCTAACACTCCATGAAAATGGCCATTTACCATCCACAAACGCCAGCTTCCTGTGCTTTAACTTGCATAAGGCCAAAGATAAAAAGTAATTGGATTTTATTGCAGGATGTCCTCGCTATGTGATGTACGCATATGCAGCCTATCGACTAACGCCCAGCCTGCAAATTCCCAGACATGTGTTCTGGTCTGTATAACCCTCTGGGCAGTATTCAATGTAAATATTCACAGCGTGCAGCGAATCCTGTTTAGGATTCGCTGCAAAGTTGCCACTGCCCGCCGTGTTTCGGAGCCTCGCCGTCCCCCCTATTCAACGTCGTAGGGGCTCGCTGCCCCTGACGGCGAGTGTGAACCTGAGGACAGGGAGATGGAAGTCTCCCTGTCTGCCCCAGAATGTATGTGGGGGGGTGGTGGGCTCTCCGGGAGCCAGGCAGCACAGGCTGCCCCGGGAGAGCCAACAGGGGACCGGGCATTCACTGCACCCGATCGTGCATATGTAATGATCAGGTGCAGTGAATATATGAATATCTAATGAGCAGCTCTCGGCTCCGGCCCCCTGCTGGCTGCTCTGTGTAAAAAAATAATAATAATTTTAAAATTAAATATATATTCATGTATATTCATATATATTCATGTATTCATGAATAAAAATAGCATGCCCCTTCACAGAATAAAATTCCTGATTTTTTTACACCAAATGTAAAACAACTTTATTTTAAAAGTTCACTTTCCACTTCACCATGAAAAGATGGCGGTTTGCTACACGGAGACACACGGCGAAAATCACTACAGAAAGACGGCGAGAAGTGCACGTTGAATAGGGTGATTTGCTTTCTGACCCAAAAAATCACCTTCCAACATGAAAATAGCTCAAATTTGCCGTGAAACAGGGTGAATTTTCCTCATTGAATACTGCCCACTATATTTCTTACAACACATATATGCATATACATTAATGCTAGGGTTATTTTTATTGGGAACCAATTAGCCTACAAGTATTATCTTGGGTTGTGGGGGAAACTGGTGTTCCACGAGGAAACCCATGCAAATGAAAATGAGTGAATACATTGCTATTGTTATTTTTAGGCATAAAGAAAGCCTAAGGCAAACTAAATAACTCAATTCTACTACCAAAACAAGAAAGCACAAATACATGTATAGGAGTCAGTGTCACTGTGATAGACAAAATGCATATCCACGCAAAATATATTTATCACAAAAATGTATTTTCATTTAACAGTATTTATAAAAATAATGACTCCAGTTCCAGAATAATGGTTATAATTTTTTACCCAAATTTGTTTATTTAAAATCTTGATGCTTTCACCTTCAATGCACCTTTAACAAAAGCTGTATGTATGTCCTTATTTCTGAAGCTATATATGAAAGGGTTAATCAATGGTGTGACCACAGTGTACAACAGAGACAGGATTTTACTCAAAGTCCGGGAATTTGCTTTCTTGGGAACGGAATAAATACTTGATAGAGATCCATAAAATATAGAGACAACAAGCAGGTGGGAGCTGCAGGTGGAGAAGGCCTTATGTCTTCCAGTAATGGTTGGGATTCGTAGGATGGTGGAAACAATATAGACATAGGAAATAATAATTATAAAGAATGGGATGATTACTACTGGAATGGAAATCAATTTAGATTCAATTTCAACTACATAAGTATCTGAGCAGGAAAGTTCAAACAAAGGATCAAAATCACAGAAGAAATGGTCAATCACATGTGGTCCACAAAATGCTAATTTATATATTTGTATATATTGTATTAGTAGTAGTGAATAACTTATAACCCAGCACATGAGAACAAGTTTAAAGCAAAACATGTGGTTCATTATAACAGTGTAACGCAGAGGGTTACATATGGCCAAATAGCAGTCACAGGACATCACTGTCAGAAGGAGACATTCCGAGCTTACTAAGGAACAAAATATTAAATACTGAGTGATACAGCCCAGAAGAGAAACAAGGCCTCCATCTTTATAGATAATATTAAGCATATTGGGGACAATATCTGTGGCCACCAACATGTCACACACAGAAATCTGTGTAAGGAAGATGTACATAGGCAAATGGAGAGTCTTGCTGTAAGCCACCAGTGAGATGATCAGAAGGTTCCCTAATATGGTCACCAAATAAATCACAAGGAACAGAGAGAAAATTATAAACTTATGTTGATGGAAACTTGTAATTCCTAACAGCAATATTTCTGTGATTTCCGTTACATTCGTAATCTTAAAGATATAAAAAGAGTACAAGTGTTCAGTGGCTTATATATGTTTATGTATATGTGCTTTATAGAGTCAGACTGAAAAAAAGTTTAGTGGTTGGCTTCTGAAAAAAACAAAAAAACAAAATACATTGACGCAAGTCCAGTGTAGTCGGGTTAGAAAAGATTTTGAAATTTATTATGACAATAAACAGAAACCAAGCCTACAGATGTGTCTATATATGTTGTTGTCACAAAGCTTATGCATCACTGCATACAACATAAGGAGTGGTTAGTAATACATGAAAGTAGTGAAGGGTTTTCTGCAGTGTTAAAAGCATCTAAGAGGTCAACAAAATAAGTGGCTCTTGGATTAATGAGGGCATAGCAGTCTTTAGTGATGACAATTTGAATGGAGAGGAGAAGATGGTAGCCAGACTGAAATGGGTCATGCAATGAGTGGGAGCAAGGAAATAAAGGTAGTGAGTTGGCTGTAGGCAATATAGTTGAGGCGTTTGGGGAGAGAGAGATCAACAGCTGGAGGGAATGTTAGGATCAATGTTTTTTTTGTTTGTTTGTTTTTTAAAGGCAAGACAATGGTATGCATGAAGGTAGAGGGGGCATTTCCTGATGAAAGAGGGAGACTGAGGAGGTGGGCAAGATCAGGCAGAAAGAGAGATGTAACAATGGAGGCAGGAAGGGATAGAGTGAAGTGGGAGGTTGGACTGGGAGGAACAGATGAGTTACATGACTTCTTTACCAGGAGCAGTTGAAAAAGATGCCAGAGTTGGTAAGAAGGAAGGATTGTGGTGGTCAGGAAAAGGAGTGGGAGGTTTCTGAAGGTCTGGTGGGAATGAATGTTGGATGTGAATTAGGAGGCAAAATCAAGGGCAAAGAGTAAGGAGGGGAGTTGAGATGGAAGTGGGCAGAGGTGGGAGTTGACCATGGCAAAGAAACACATGGGATTTGAAATGGAGGAAGTTTATGTTAGAGGATGGTTTCCTACACTCTCACGGCGTGGTTCCTGAACATTTCTGCCGATTTCCAGTGAATTTGGAATGCCAAAATTGCGTTTTTGATCTTTGATGGAGAAGAGTGGTTGCTGATGAATAGTGATTGCTGAAGGTAAGGGAGGCATTTTATGGGGAAGTGGCTTGTTCAGGGCAGGAGAGAGAGAATAAAAGAGAGAAGTGAGGCAAACATAGAGGATAAGAAAATGGTGTTGACTGCCTCAATGCTTCATGATGGTAGCCACGAGGCAGAGGTGGAGAAGAAGAGGGCATAAGTTAAATACGAGCAGAAGGACAGAGAAGGGGATAGGGTAGGGATAATCAGATGTAGGGGTAATCAGAAATATCACAACTATCTATCTATATCTGTCTGTCTATCTATCTGTCAATTAATTAAGCCATCAAAGTAAGAATGTTGTATTTTGATTTCTTAATTGCTTAATATAGTAGTTAATAGGATTTTAGTAGGGTAGAAAAACTCTAATCAATCATGCACATAACAGTATAAAAACAGTCTATTGATTTGCACACTGCACATATATATGCAAATGCATGTGTTTGCAATCAGTATGGCAGGAACGGGTGTATTTGGAAACACCTGATGTGCCTATGCATTTTTAGGGTTGTCTGTGAGGTCCGCACTTACCACTTCTAGCTGATCTCAGTCGCAGATTTTTGGCAGCCTTACAGAGCCCATACACGCTCCGTTGTGGACCGGCACCATTCTGTACTATGCGATGCTCACTCCCACGCAGCACATAGTACTGTGCAAAAAGTATGTGCTGCACATACATTTTGTACTAGCTACACATCGCACCGCATCGC
Source organism: Crinia signifera (assembly GCF_055691185.1). Taxonomy (NCBI): domain Eukaryota; kingdom Metazoa; phylum Chordata; class Amphibia; order Anura; family Myobatrachidae; genus Crinia; species Crinia signifera. The sequence goes on from NC_139220.1 coordinate 326,285,964, forward strand.
ATTGCATGCACACTAAATGCACAAGGCATGCGATGCGATGTGTACTATTTAAGTCCCAAACGGATCCGTTAAACGGACCGTGTATGGGGACCTTTAGACCTAATCACAATTGCACAGACGGCAAAGACTCTTCAATGTTTCGGTAATGGCAAGTGGATTTGTGACTGTATGATGTTTAACAATGCATTCACAGCTCATTCAGAATTTTGCACAGGGCATTTTATCTTTCAGACTGGGCGGCAGCTTTCTGCTCACAGTCCTATGCAATTTTTTTTTGATTAGCGATCAATGCTGAATTACAGTAGGAACAATGTTCTCTGCAGAGAACATTCACCCTGCACAAAATGTATGTATCAGCATGTAAGACAAGTCATGGATCATGGGTAGATTTATGTGAAAACACCTTAATTGCCATTTATTTGTACAACTGCATTAGTACTGTAGAAAGAAAGAGAAAAGAATTTCCCAAGGCGCAATAGAAGTCTGTGCAGCCTTACAGTTGATAGAGGATCACTGGAAATGCCTCTTTTGTAGGTACTGTATTCGAAAAAACAACGGAGATGGCGCTTGACTCCGAATGTGAAGATCAATCAATCGATGTAGTGTTCATGTGTCATAAAATAAAAGACATAGGGTGAGATTTAATAGGATGAGAGATTCAGAAAGTGAGAGATTTGGGAAGAAATCTCCAGGTTTTTTTTAAAGTGGCAATCATTTACACTGCAATACCAGTTTGATTTTGCAGTGTAAATGATTGCCGCTTTAAATAAACCTGGAGATTTCTTCCCAAATCTCTCACTTTCTGAATCTCTCATCCTATTAAATCTCACCCAAAGTGAATAAATAAATTGAAGTGAAGGAAAGTGGTAACTAAAAGCGTACCGAACTCACAAAGAATATTGTGAGAACCCGTGCATAAAGGTTTCTTTAGGAGATCTCCCAATGTGAAGGGTGTAGGAATTGAAGAGTAGGAACTGCGTACCGTACTCACTAGAAAGAAAAACTTTATACTTATATAACGGTTTCTTTAGGTCCCGTCACATCAGGTTTTCCATTTCCATATGTGGTGAATATAAACCGTATCGAATGCAAAAAAGAAATAAAATGTGTTGTAATATATATTGTGTACACTTCTACGTTGAGGGTATAGTGGGAACCTCTAAGGGCGTACTGAAACTCACAGGAGAGATAATATCACCATGCTCATCAAGGTTTCTTTAGGGTATGACACCATTTATGTGAACTCCCTTTCTGAAAATAATGCGTACCGTACTCACAGCCCATATAGATGTTATACGCGTATCAAGGTATCTTTATATGGGCAATCACCAATTTCAATCCAAGTCACCTCTAAAGGGAATGTTGGGCGGTGTTTTTTTAGGGTTATACAAAATATTTAATATAAAACAACAAATTTTAAAAACAAGTACAAGATTTAAATACCTGGGTGGTGGCTGGGAGTGGGAAATGCCACAACCCAGGTTTGAAATAAGAACAGTAACTCCTATGCCAACGTGTTTCTACAGCAAGCTGCTATCTTTCTCAAGGCAATACAATAATGCATAAGTACTGTCCTAGCACTGGAATATAACATATAACTTTTGGCATGTAACAGTAAATGAAATAATAGATATTTATTAATTGATTTATGTATTTGTGATATGTACTTTGTAATATCCTCTACTTCTTTTCTTTATATTTGTTAAATAGTAATTGAAAAACAAACACTTTAGATTCTTCATTAATATGTGATGGGCAGAAATCATACAATAAGCAAATTCTGGTTAATTTCTAATTAAATTGAGATATTAAGAATTAATTAAAAAAAAAAAAAAAAAAAAAAAAGATTATACTACTTACATTCTCCTAAAAAAAATTGCATTTGATTTATTTTTATTTTACATTTTTTATAAATACATCCTGAGGTTGGGTAAATTAATGTTTTAGGAATCAGAATATATGTCAGATAGCTAAGCAGTACTGTATGCGGGCTATCCTATTTACTGGTGTAGGTATGCACAGCACTGTTTTGTAGCGGGGTCAAAAACAATAAATTCTGGACTAGCTATGTCTAATTTTGCCCACAGTGTCCATAGCACCCATCACGTTTTACTCTTGAGAACAGGAACATACAAAGTTCTGCACATACAGGGTTCGATCTCATCTATTTTTCAATTCAATTTTGCTTATATAAGCAAAATTGAATCGGAATCGAATCAGAATTGAAGGCACATCGAACGCTCTTCAACCATATTCAATGCCACTTCAATCCTGATGCTCAGCCCATTGGCATTGAAATGGAATAGAAAAACTGTGCAGGAAAGACAATAAAGTCCAAATCTAATGCGTTTTGCTTGCCATTCAATTCGATCCCGACTCAATCTCAATGGAATCGGGATAAAATCGCACCGTGTGTATACCTCCTTAATGTCACTTACCTCTGCAGCAATATGACGGAGTGCATTGTGTCCTGTAATATTTGCCTCCCTATTATAATATAATGACAAGTTGCCCATTTCTGCAGTAGTTGGCATTCAATAGTACTGTACATACAGTATTTCAGAATCATCACGTAACAGTAAAGGTCAACAGAGCATCTTACCCAAAGCAGAGGGTGACTGGTAAAAAGCTAGTCTTTTTATAATCATAATGTAGGGACTCCAAGGGCCTTTAATTTTCTACATACTTCAAGATTATGCCAACCCAATTAAGATTCAAAACTATAAAATCTCTAGTGGCTTGTAAAAAAAAAAAATACAAAAAAATAAAAAGAAGAATAATCCAAGCAGGTTTATGAAAATTAACTCCAGTTACAAGTAAATATGTATTGATTTATTAAGGCTGAGCGGTATTAATAATAATAATAATAATAATAATATCAGAATGATATTCATAATATTGATATTAATTAGAATTATGATCCTAAGCCAGAGATGACATTGGGAATGTAGTGATCGGATATCCCTGTTGCGATGGTGGGTGGTCTGGGCATGCACCCACCGCCTGTGCGAACACCTTCGGCTAGTATCACACTCACTGAGGCATTTGTGCAAGTGAGGTAGGGAGGGGTGGGGATTGACACTAACCAGACCAGGGGAACGCCCAATGTATTATGGTCATCCCCATAAAAATGCTGGGCGTTCCCTTGGGTAAGCTAGGGGGGCTAGTGCTTGCTTAGTGTGGGTGGCTGAAGTCACATGATGTCAGTCCCGCCCCCTCTTTGGTGGACTCCGATAGGAACAAAACTCAGTTTAGACTGACTTTTATTACATGGAGCCTTTGGGTGCATATGAAGGGATGTGTTCATATACATCCCCTTGCATTGTACCGAGGGGATTCCTGCGGTGGAGATGCATCGAGCGACAGCAAGCACGCGCTGAAGCAGTCGGCGTAAATGACGCACTCCCCCCTCGAGCTTGCAAGTGGTACAGTCCAAGCAAATGACTACGTCAGCCATTGTTTATTGTTGCATTCAGACGGGTGGCATTCATGGGCTTGATACGCAGCAAAAGACCACTGCTAAGTGGGCCTTGCTAAATCAGGCATATTGTAGACCTTGCACAGATGTGACTATGGCAAATGAAGTAAGCCTCAAAGCTGTCCAAATCAGATTCATGCCCTTTTCTGTGCTGTGACTCTGACGGACCTTTTAAGTCTGTAATACATATTTGACCCTTTAATAATAATAAGTTGCATAGAGGCAACTAGAATTTCCATAATTCTGTATGTATATCTCTTGAAAAAAATGTAATCCTTGACATTATCTCTGGACGCTTCACAGTCCCACTTCAATGAGCTCTCCACTGGGATACCCAACATTTCTTGCAATCCAGGCCGCAAGAAAAAAAGAGTCACCTCAAATTTGGTGATAGACTCCCAGGCTGAAGTCCCAGCTTGATCTACCATGGGCACACTCTCCTGAGTGGATCTGATCTTGTTGCTGCTGGACATTACCCATGAGTTGTGTTGTCTGCTCCACCACCTCCCAGCAAGCACTGGGCCCTCCATAACCTCCCCCTACTCAGCACCACAACTTGGTGGTCCAGAACAATGACCCCAGACTTAACAAAGCGTCCATCTTGCCTGGCTGCTACACTGGCTGCTCACCATACTGCCACCCATTCCCACACCTACAGTAGCTGTTTCACCTGACCAGCAAGCCCAGTCTTCACATGAGCATGGATTAGAACAGATAGCCAAAACGAAAAATACGTGGGGCGCTCAAAGGTAAACAAGAATAGGAATTTTATTAAAAACACATACACACAAAAAAATCACAATACATATGTATATATAAAAAACTCTAAAATCAATGAGTATCACTATACCACAATTGTAAGCACTGATTGGATATGCACAAGACAGCGTGGACTCTCTTCCCTTTTCAATTAGAGGGATGGTATATGCTTGGTTAGTCCGATTATTATTGGGGTTAGTATCCACTTTTATTTGAACCATATGGATTTAAAAGTAAATGGCCAGTGTGCACACTTAGCAGTCCATAGCAGTAGCGCTAGCTTATTGTAAAAATATCGATATTGAGTAAGTGATGACAAGGACTTCTGTTATATATTATATAAGAACAGTGTCCATCCTGTTATCACAATTATTGGGCTCTTACCCCTCCGTGGCGCTGGGCAGTGATGGAAAGCTATCGTCAGTCTGGTGCATGTAGCAGCGCTTGCTGCCTCCGTCTCTCTCAGCTGACCTGTTGTTTGACCGGATCAGCCGGCCGAATAAACCCGACAGGAGCCGCCTCTTCGTTGTTTGCCTTCTTTTGCTGGAATTCCCGCACAGCGCTCTGCCACAGCGTCTGTGTTGCTTGGGGGGAATCTGCGGCTTTGGCGTGGAGGCAATTCCGGCTCTTTACGTGTAGCAGGTGTCGGGGAGACGGGAGAGCGGCACTTCAGAACTTCAGACTTCAGAACGCGTTTCGCCGCACACTGGCCGGCTTTCTCAACAAGGTATGGAGTTCATTCTCCCTAGCCAGCTATAAATGCTGGTCTGCTTAATTTACACAGGTGTTTCAGGTTAATTAGTCACCTCCTTGATTTTCGTCAGTCAGACAGTTTTGTCTATCCCATTTAAAGTGTTCAAGTATATTCTTTATGTGCATGTGATTTTTCTTTTATATGCTTACAGTTTTATTGGTACCAATTCATATTATATGCTCCATAAGTAACCATTCCGCATATTTAAATTCTATATTTGTGTGGGTCACACTTATTTTTTATATTTAATAATTATTAAACATACAAAATCAATTAATCAATCTCTATTTGCTATATCAGACAGATTCACAGTATCTAGACAAACCAGACACATTTTTAGATATACAAAATAATATTAATAATAAAAACTAAATAGTAAAACCTAGACAAAATAAAATGAAAAAAAAAAACAATGAAAAGAAAAAGGAAAAAAGTGCAAATAGACAGTCAATATAGACACCATTTCTAAACTATGTTTATACATGATATTTGCTGGTTCTATTGCCTACTATTTGACTGTCCATCATACAGTTCATCCATTATTCATTATTTGTTTGACCTCACTACAGGAACAAATATAATAAATATAATAAATTATAAAAAACCTGTGGACGTGTGCAGTTTTATCCCGTATTCAAGTAACCATAAGAAAAGCTGGCTAAAAAATGTACCAAAGAGCCAGCTGCACAGGATACGGAGGAACTGCACCTCCAACACACAGTTCGAAGAACAGGCTGAATCCCTATTGGGGGAATTTAAAAATCGAGGATATCCACAAGAAGTATTAGATGAAGCCTCTAAATATTCTGAGAGCTTAAACAGGGAAGAAATGCTCTATAGAAATGTAAATAAAGAGGAAAACAAAAATAAAAATAAAAACAAAATTAAGGAAAATAGATATGACAACAAAACTCCCTTTTTTGTGTCAACACATAATGTAGCAGCTGGCAAAATTACCTCCATCATTAAAAGGAATTACAAACTCCTCAGCACTGACCCAATATTAAAATCAAATCTTGAGATAAAACCCCCTATAATTTTCAAAAAGGCACGCAACCTCAAAAATATCCTCGCCCCGAGCATGCTCAAGGAAAATGCTCAAAAAGGAAGAAGTTCTACACAAAGAACTTTGATAGGTCCAGAGGTACGGGGCTTCTTCAGATGCAACCATACAAGATGCATAACATGTGAACATGTAAGTAACAAAAGACAGTCAGTTGAGGCGGCGGTCTCAGGGAAATCCTTTGAAATAGAGTCCTTCATTAACTGTGCTACAAGTTATGTGATCTACTTGTTAATTTGTCCGTGCCATATGTATTACGTGGGACGAACCACACGTCAACTTAAAAATAGAGTAACTGAACATAGGCGAAATATTTTGAATAAACGCATGAATCACAGTGTTCCTAGACACTATCTGGAAGCACACAACAGCAATCCTGACGGAATGCTTGTGATTGGACTTGAGCAAATTAAAACAACATGTCGGGGAGGGGATCGTTTCAGAACCCTCTGCAAACAGGAAGCAGCATGGATTCTGAAGTTGCAGTCTCTAAAACCTCAAGGTCTGAATGAGAACATTGATCTTGAGTTCATCTAGTGATCTCTAGATGGATTGCATGGAGGGTGTTCTCAAATGTGTCAATTTCCCAATTAATGTATTTACAGAAGATCACTCATAACCCGCTCCATTCTTTTTCGCCTCCCAAAAACAACAAAAATCCCCCCCTTCCCCCCCCCCCTCCCCCCGCTTCATTCCTCTATTGGTGTATTAATCATCCTTTTCTCCTGCAAACTACAGTTAACTAATAATCACGAATTATGTATGATACATTAGTTACATTATGAATGCAGCTGATGGTACAAAAGTATCGTCTATCTGCATTCGGTAATATATGAAGGTCAACTAAAAAGATCTGTGTTAACCCTTGTCAAAATGCTCGTTTTCGATAGCACGATTATCATTGTCCACAAAACCTCATAACAACAATGTTGTTTTTCCCTTTACTTCTTCTTCTTCTTCTCTCTTTTTTTCTTCGTCATATACATGTAATTGAACATGCATTTTCCTTCTTCTTATTTAATTTAAAATATCTGTGTGTGTATATATAGGTATTTGCCCCATCAATTTGCTCTATCTATTGAAAAGATACAAATATAGTATGATATATGTTAAGGATATTTTGGGTCCCCTCACCAAAAACTGGAATTCAATTATGCCACTATAATTTTTTCGTATAATAAAACGATCCTCATAGAACATCAGATATGCATAGTGGTAATATTTGTTCCTGTAGTGAGGTCAAACAAATAATGAATAATGGATGAACTGTATGATGGACAGTCAAATAGTAGGCAATAGAACCAGCAAATATCATGTATAAACATAGTTTAGAAATGGTGTCTATATTGACTGTCTATTTGCACTTTTTTCCTTTTTCTTTTCATTGTTTTTTTTTTTTTCATTTTATTTTGTCTAGGTTTTACTATTTAGTTTTTATTATTAATATTATTTTGTATATCTAAAAATGTGTCTGGTTTGTCTAGATACTGTGAATCTGTCCGATATAGCAAATAGAGATTGATTAATTGATTTTGTATGTTTAATAATTATTAAATATAAAAAATAAGTGTGACCCACACAAATATAGAATTTAAATATGCAGAATGGTTACTTATGGAGCATATAATATGAATTGGTACCAATAAAACTGTAAGCATATAAAAGAAAAATCACATGCACATAAAGAATATACTTGAACACTTTAAATGGGATAGACAAAACTGTCTGACTGACGAAAATCAAGGAGGTGACTAATTAACCTGAAACACCTGTGTAAATTAAGCAGACCAGCATTTATAGCTGGCTAGGGAGAATGAACTCCATACCTTGTTGAGAAAGCCGGCCAGTGTGCGGCGAAACGCGTTCTGAAGTCTGAAGTTCTGAAGTGCCGCTCTCCCGTCTCCCCGACACCTGCTACACGTAAAGAGCCGGAATTGCCTCCACGCCAAAGCCGCAGATTCCCCCCAAGCAACACAGACGCTGTGGCAGAGCGCTGTGCGGGAATTCCAGCAAAAGAAGGCAAACAACGAAGAGGCGGCTCCTGTCGGGTTTATTCGGCCGGCTGATCCGGTCAAACAACAGGTCAGCTGAGAGAGACGGAGGCAGCAAGCGCTGCTACATGCACCAGACTGACGATAGCTTTCCATCACTGCCCAGCGCCACGGAGGGGTAAGAGCCCAATAATTGTGATAACAGGATGGACACTGTTCTTATATAATATATAACAGAAGTCCTTGTCATCACTTACTCAATATTGATATTTTTACAATAAGCTAGCGCTACTGCTATGGACTGCTAAGTGTGCACACTGGCCATTTACTTTTAAATCCATATGGTTCAAATAAAAGTGGATACTAACCCCAATAATAATCGGACTAACCAAGCATATACCATCCCTCTCTAATTGAAAAGGGAAGAGAGTCCACGCTGTCTTGTGCATATCCAATCAGTGCTTACAATTGTGGTATAGTGATACTCATTGATTTTAGAGTTTTTTTATATATACATATGTATTGTGATTTTTTTGTGTGTATGTGTTTTTAATAAAATTCCTATTCTTGTTTACCTTTGAGCGCCCCACGTATTTTTCTTTTTGGCTATCTGGTTTGTGGAGGCTGGCAATCCTCCCATGTGGTTGGCAGCAGGGTGACAAGCTACTCCCCCTCAGTCTCTAGCGCCAAAGACACATCTGTTGTTTCTAAATGGATTAGAACAGCACTGCCCACCTCATGGTGCCAAGGGATCCAACTGACTGACCATGCACAAGCAGCTAATATAAGTCCATCGGGATCCTGCATGTTATTTAATTTTAATTTAAATAGTACCAATAGCCTTTTCTTTCCACATCACCTCCTATATCACATGACACGACACACTGTCAGTTGTTCCCATATATACTGTAATTTGGGTCCTTGTATGTTTAACCTCAAACAGTGTAATCTCTGTAGTAGTGCACCAACATGGCTGACAGTTGTGTTGTCTACTCCTATCATTAGAAGGCTGTAACCACCTATTTTGTGTCATATCCTCTAGGCATAACCTTCTCCGCCCAAGGTAATCCTAAATTGTGCTTCCACCACACGTGCCTCACTTGGAATTTTTCATTTGTAAAATCGATAACCTTATTACACAATTACAGCTTTAACTCTGCATTATGCCAACCTACTGGATCACTATTTTTTATCTGGTTCATGATCATCATCATGTTTTACGTATAAAAACTAGTTTCTTTTAACCTTTTAAACATTATACAACCACTATACACACATTATACAGTACTTACCCTCACTGCATTGTTCTCAGATTAGCATACTGGTTGAGCAACGATTTTTTTTTTAAGTTTACTATGGGGTGTAACCTATTAGCGGGGTCAATTTACCATTACTAATAGCTTGATGCACAATTAACCCTTTTTCTATGGAATAAAAGTGAGGTTCATTCTCTATACAGATATAGCGCCTCTCATCATTACCGCCAGCTCGCCATGGCGAAGGTTTTGGCGTTCCACTTTTCTTCTTGCGCTCCCGTCCGCCACCGCTGGGTGGCTAATGCTCCATCAATCTAGCATTGGAGTGCTGTAGTATGAGACGCTCCTTCGCTATGAGACGCCCGTGAGCTATGAGACGCCCGTGAACATCGCTGCTAGCAAATGGGCTGTGTAGTGTCACGATCCTATAGGCAAATATTTAACTTCATGTAGCCAATGCTGAATATTTTGAACATTGGGGGATTAAAGCAGTGTAGAACATTGGGACATTAGTGTAGTAACACTTGACGCTCAATACTGTACATTACAGTACTTTTCCTCCAACAGCGCTAATAACAATCGTCTACAGTTGCCATTAATCAGAAGCATTTTATAGACGGTACACATCATCATGTGGTAGAATTTATTTTCTTTTTTTTTCTTTTATTGGAATACTTTGGAACGTGATATTTAATAATGTACTGAATCGGCCTCATGTATTGCATTACAGAATCTTCGACGGAGTAACGTGTATTTAGCTGAATACATTACTTTACCTCCAACAGCCCTAATCACAATTGTCTGAGAAGCTCATGTGACTCAGGTTTCTCCAACAGCCCTACAGTTGCCATTGATTAGCAGCACTCTACAAACCGTACACATATACACCAAGTGGAGGACAAGATAAGGGATACATATGACAACAGTTCTGCCTCTACCCTATGAGTCCTAACAACTGGTAGGGCCAAAGTCCAGTGTCTTCAACTGTGCAGATGGTAACCAACATGTAACCGGCAGGCAACAGCTCCAGGAGAAACAACCATGTAGCTAGGAACAGCCACTACCACCGGCATCTGCTGTCAGGCCTGCTTCCTTAAAAGGAAGCCTTTGACCAATCCCAGAAGGCCTAACAGACCAGCCTCCAAGTCCCTATTTGCCTCACCTGCTGCTGGTCACGCTAATTGCGGCATCCTGGCTGCTTAGCAACAGCCAAGATGGTAGCCAGGCTGCCTGGCATCTTTCAGTTTCTAAGCAACTGGCTGGAATGAAGACAGGTGGCAGAAGTGATGCACCGCACAGGTTGCCTAGCAAACAGGAACATACGTGCCACCCCGCCACAGCACCAGCCTGCACCCACTGCCACCTGCTGAATCCGGGGGACCCGCTGCTGACCACAGGTACGGGTCTCCGGATACTAACATTACCCCCCATCAAGAAGGGGTTAAATAACCCCTAAATCTGTACTTATGAGGGATCTGTTTCTTAAGCTTTCTTAAGCTTTGACCCAAGACTTCTCCTCTGGCCTATAACCCTTCCAATGAACCAGGAATAGGAGCTGGCCTCGAGAAAGCTTGGAATCCAAAACTCTATCCACCTGAATTTTCTGCTGCCCATGAACCCATACTGGTGTTCTTCTTATGACTCTTATGACCTCTAAGGAATTTTTTTGACTCTTATGACCTCTAAGGAAACAAAGGGTTTAAAGAGTAAGCAGTGGAAGGTATTGTCAATCTTCAGGGATTTGGGCAAATCCAGATGAAAGGCAATAGGATTAACCTGCTTAATAATTTTGTATGGTCCAAAAAATCTCGGCCCTAACCTGGTTGAAGGTTGTCGCCACCTAATATTGTGGGTAGACAGACAAACTTTGTCCCCAACCTTAAAGGAACAAGGACATCTAGACCTTTCTGCAAGGTTATTATCCTTAAAGGCTGATTTCTCTAACACTACTCAAATCTCTATCCATATCCCCCTTAGACAAGTAATCAAGGGTAAAGATGATGGAGAAGTATTTGGATCCAATGCATTAAACCTAGGTGGGCAACCAAGGCACAGCAAAAAAAGGAGAAACCTTGGTAGCATAATGGCAACATATGCGAATTCTGCCAAAGAGAGATGTTCCAACCAATTATCCTGGAGTTTAGATGCGAAAAATCCCTGTGGCTGGAAACACCACCAGACATGGGTAATGGCTGCCACGGCACTGAAGGGGTCAGCCCTCTGTGCCATGGCGCCATTTTGGACAAGGGCACTTCACATTTTTAAAATGTTTTAAACATTTTCTTTGTATTTCTGTATTGCCTAGACATGGGAAGCCTGCTGCTGGGCACAAGGCAGAAAGTATATGTATTTATTAAATTTATGTTCAGCACTGAGCTGGGACTGCACCATATATTTTGTATATTGTATTGAGGAATGCATTCTAAATTTAACATGCACTTTGTACATTTCTGTAGGAAGGAGCCCAGTGGTCTCTGTGACGAGGAAATGAGATGCTAAATTGTCCTTTTGCTAGCAGAACTCTTATGAATGACCACTGCACAGCAGGTAGCAGGCTTTGTGTCTGTAGTTCATGTGTAAATGTGTTAGTGCTTTCCTGTTTTAATGCTTTCCTGTTCATTTGGTAAATAACCTATGGAAATTGGATTGAACATTTTGCATTATAATGCAGTGGGTCACATATGGCCAAATAGCGGTCATAGGACATCACTGTCAGATGGAGACACTCCGAGCTTTCTGTGGAACAAAATAATAAATACTGAGTGATACAGCCCGGAAGAGAAATGAGGCCTCCATCTTTGAGGATGACATAAATCATATTTGGGACAATATCTGTTGCCACCAACATGTCACAAACAGACAGCTGAGTAAGGAAGATGTACATAGGCGAATGAAGAGTCTTGCTGTGCACCACCAGTGAGATGAGCAGAAGGTTCCCCAATATGGTCACCCAATAAATCACAAGGATCAGAGAGAAAGCTAAAACCTTAAGTTGCTTTAATCTTGGAATTCCGATCAGCAATATTTGTATGATATTCGTTACATTCCTCACCTTGAAGATGTAAAAAGAGCAGCAATAGTTTCTTAGATGAACATAAAAACAAACAAAACAAAGCAGATTGATGCAAGTCCAGTTAGATGGTTTTGTGAAGATGAAGAGAATTCCAGAAATATGAAGCAAAATATGCACAATTTCGGAGATTGGAGTGGGTGGAAGTATTCAGTAGGCAAGAGATGACATGCACTTGTAGAGTGAATTATTTGGGCAGATGAGTAAAGGGAGATAAGGTTAGAGATGGACTTTAAGGGTGTGCATGAAAAAGGCTTGTAAAAGCAGAAGAAAACATCAAACATTGGAGAGGAAGATGAGCCAATCAGCATCAAGGATAGATTGGATTAGTGGAGAAAGCCAGATGTCATGGAGGCCATATAGGAGAGATTACTTAAATCCAATCTGGAGCTGTCCAGTGAGATTATGGAAGTTTTAGATATATATGGAGTCAATTTGGGGTGTGAAAATGGAGTTGATGGGAGTTGATGTCCGGCGTGGGCAGGAGAGGTACAGTAGCTGATAGTGAGAGATGAAGTGCATTTGAAGACTTGGGGTGACATTTAATAGAGGTCGATTTGTGTCTTTTTTTGCGATATTTTCGCAACAAAATGGCGTTTTCGCATTTTTCCCCAAATCGTCTATTAAATAGGGTGCACAACGGCCCGTATTTCGCATTTTTTGGGGCGATAAATCGCACTAAAAGTGCGTAAAAAAAAATCACATTTATTTTGCATCCAGATGTTTTCTCACAGAAAAGTATACAAATCGCTTATTTAATGGCATGCGCAAACGGAAATCTCACTTTTTAGGTGTATATAAATTGCACTTTTTTCAGACCAGGTTCTGATGGGGAATTGGGCCAGAACTAACTTTGGTCAAGTGCACAAATGGTTAATTTGCTCACAGGTGTCCTCATTTTTATTCATAAACTCCCCTACATATACCCCAACATCATTAAAGACACCTGTGAGGGTTTCAGAGATGGACATTTTGCAGAATTGGCTCTATGTGATTATGCCCATTTGGAGGAGCTGCACAGGAGAAGGGAGGAAGCAGCGCGCCAGATCCAGGTACCCCGACTACTGCGTGCTTCACGTAGGTATCGTTCCAGGCTGTACCTGGACTCCCTCTCGGATCAACATGTAGTAGGAATGTTGCGGCTGAACCGCATTAACCTGTTGGACTTATATGAGCAGGTGAGAGATGATTTGGACCCTTACGGGGGTGCCAACTATTCAGTGTCTGGGCTGCAGAAATTAATGTGTACCCTCTACTATTTGGCCACTGGCTCCACTCAGTCCGTGACCTCATGGTCCTTGGGGGTCTCACAAGCCACTTTCTTAGGTTGTCGCAACCTAATATTGTGGGTAGACAGACAAACTTTGTTCCCAACCTTGAAGGAACAAGGACATCTAGACCTTTCTGCAAGGTTATTATCCTTAAAGGCTGATTTCTCTAACACCACTCAAATCTCTATCCATATCCCCCTTAGACAAGTAATCAAGGGTAAAGATGATGGAGAAGTATTTGGATCCAATGCATTAAACCTAGGTGGGCAACCAAGGCACATCCAAAAAAGGAGAATCCTTGGTAGCATAATGGCAACCTATGTGAATTCTGCCAAAGAGAGATGTTCCAACCAATTATAACTACTGTGTTAATTTTTTTTTTCTTTTATGTGAATATTTTGGAAAGTGATATTTAATAAAACTAGAACATTAAATGTAACAGTTTTAACAAAACTAAACAAATAAAACAGTTAATGTTATCAGGTCTCCTAACAGAATCATACTGTAAGTGAGGTAATTAGCTCCACCTGTGGATCATTCATAATGTGTCAGTCAGTAATGAGTACACCTGTGCCCCAGCAGCTTGTTCTAGAAAACATGAACTGTTGATACTGTACAGTAGCTCTCGAGGACTGGAGTTGGCTACCACTGCATTATTGTATCTTCCAGAGAGTAATGTGCATACAGCTGAAGTCAACCGCCGCCTCCCCTCCCCCAGGGGTGGATGGGGCCGACTTGACCTGAATACATTACATTACTTTATCTCCACAAAGGGACCGTCTCAGATGCTGCCGCGACTCGGGTTTCACCAATAGGGCTACGGATGCCACTGATTATACCAGCACTCTAATGATTCCACACATCACCGGTTGGTATAGTGTAGTGGATAGCCCCGCAGCTCTACATGCTGGAGACCCGTGTTTGATTACGGTGTCAAATACTTTTTTTCTTTCTTTTATTCAAATATTTTGGACAGTGATATTTAATAAATCTAGACATATAGTACATAAAAAACTTGTTTCCATAAAAACTTGTTGCTTCCATTCCTACTGTCTATTGCACATTTTGCACATGGTGACCCAGATGAACTGCATTGCATTACTGTCTCTTCCAGGGAGTAATGTGTATTGAGCTGAAGTCAACCGCCACCTCCCCTCCTCCAGGGGACAGTACAATACATTACTTTACCTCCAACAGCGTTAATCCCAATAGTCTCAGGCGCTCATACGACTCATGTGTGCCGTGGGAAATACAGTATTATTATTTTTATTATTATTATGAAAGATAAAGGTTAGGGAAAAAAGTTTTATTTAATAAAGTTGCATATCATACGATTGTAAACACAAACTAACAGCTTCCATAACTACAGTAGTTGTCATAGCGATTCAGTACCAACTAGCATGTGGCAACAGGCATGTAATGACCACATTGAAAACAAATGCTGTAGGAAATCCCTCGTGCCAACTAGCATGTAATCACCCCATGGCAACAGGCATGCAATGACCACATTGAAAACAAATGCTGTAGGAAATCCCTTGTGCCAACTAGCATGTAATCACCCCATGGCAACAGGCATGTAATGACCACATTGAAAACAAATGCTGTAGGAAATCCCTCGTGCCAACTAGCATGTAATCACACCATGGCAACAGGCATGTACAGTAATGAAATACAATTTTATGCCAATGAGAATCTCATGAGCATATAAAGCAGCGCTATAACTAAGGCCTTTTGTAATTGGTCCAGTACATAATCATCCGCAAACAGTTGTTTTAAGCCAACCCAGTAATGAATTGGTAATATACCGGTTAATACTGCCAATGTGAAAGGGGTTTAACTTGCTCAGACCCGTTTTAAGAAATGTTTCAAATACTGGGTCTATGCAGGTTTTGAGATGTGAAAGCCGTATAAATGAGTATGGGGTGATACAGCATGGGGTGATCTGTAAACATATTGTCAGTAATGCTGCAGGCAGGCTGATGGAGCTGAAGCTCCAGGTCCATACTACAAAATTGGCCCAGAGCACCTGCAGAGCTTTGCGCTGCTGTAGCTGTAGATAGGGAAAGAAAATCCTTGTACTGCAGCCTGCAGTGTCCTCACCCCGCCCCCTCCAGACTAAAAGACACCCCGACCCAACCTCTGCTGCAGCACTGCCCGGCACTTCTGGCAGGGTGCAGAAGGAGGTACACAGCCTTTGCTAGGAGACGAAGCGACATTGGGGTGGACCTTGAATTAAGTTGAAGAATCTGGGAACTATTATATTGAATGTATGCATGAATGCTTTGTACACAAGATCCAGCGGATAAACCTTGTAATTACGGATACAGTACATTTATGCAGAACTCACAGTGACACCCTTAATGGCATATAGCGTGGCCTACAGTGATTAATGTTCTATATTTGTAACAGTGGACAATAGCACCAACTGTCTCATATCTGGGACAACGCACTCTCCCTAACCTCGCTGAATTTGCTACATCAATATCAGACGTGCAGGTATACTGTGCGTGTATAATAATTGACAAGCACATTAGCAAGTATTCTGGGGTGAATTGTAAGGGCTGAAATGATATTGTTGTGTACTAAGAGGCACTGATATGGTTATGATAACCTTGTCTCTGTATTTTGCAAGAGAACTTTAACAATATGCTCCAGATAAGAATAGAAACTTGAGAATTCCATGTAACAAGGAAGCTGCCACTAACTTAGGGTAATTAGGCAGAAACTGTTATTAGCTTTTGATAAAGGACAATTTAGAATTTCAGTTATTTTCCTTTCTTTATTCACACATCTATCTTTTTAATATTTCACTACGTCAAGGAAGTCAGGTCTCTTCTTAATATGAGACTTTTTTTTATTATAATAACAATAAAAGTTCATTTTTATTACAAATTATTATTTGGTCCTCAGTGCACCTGTAAAGATACTTATTTTCTTTGTGGGTGTTTTACTATAAATTAACTCTATGAAAATGATTGATGGATTTTTCAAATGCATTATGTATTTCCTTATTTCTGAAGCTATATATAAAAGGGTTAATCAATGGCGTGATCACAATGTACAGCAGAGATAGGAGTTTACTTAACGTGTGTGAATTTGCATTCCTGGGAACTGAATAAGTACTTGTTAGCGATCCATAAAATATAGAGACAACAACCAGGTGGGAGCTGCAGGTGGAGAAGGCCTTATGTCTTCCAGTAATGGATGGGATTCGTAGGATGGTGGAAACAATATAGACATAAGAAACAATAATTATAAAGAAAGGGATGATTATTACTGGAATGGTAAGCAATTTCGATTCAATTTCAACGACATAAGTATCTGTGCAGGAAAGTTCCAGCAAGGGGTCATAATCACAGAAGAAATGGTCAATCACATTTGGTCCACAAAATGATAATGTACATATTTCTATATACTGATATAGCAGTAGTGAATAACTTATAACCCAGCACATGAGAATTAATTTAAAGCTAAATATGTGGTTCATTATAGCATTATAATGCAGTGGGTCACATATGGCCAAATAGCGGTCATAGGACATCACTGTCAGATGGAGACACTCCGAGCTTTCTGTGGAACAAAATAATAAATACTGAGTGATACAGCCCGGAAGAGAAATGAGGCCTCCATCTTTGAGGATGACATAAAGCATATTTGGGACAATATCTGTTGCCACCAACATGTCACAAACAGACAGCTGAGTAAGGAAGATGTACATAGGGGAATGAAGAGTCTTGCTGTGCACCACCAGGGAGATGAGCAGAAGGTTCCCCAATATGGTCACCCAATAAATCACAAGGATCAGAGAGAAAGCTAAAACCTTATGTTGCTTTAATCTTGGAAATCCGATCAGCAATATTTGTATGATATTCGTTACATTCCTCACCTTGAAGATATAAAAAGAGCAGCATTAGTTTCTTAGATGAACAGAAAACAAAGAAAACAAAGCACATTTATGCAAGTCCAGTTAGATGGTTTTGGAAAGATGAAGAGAATTCCAGAAATATGAAGGAAAATATGCACAATTTTGGAGATTGGAATGGGTGGAAGTAATCAGTAGGCAAGAGATGACATGCACTTGTAGAGTGAATTATTTGGGAAGATGAGTATAGGGAGATAAGGTTTATAGGTGTGCATGAGAAATTTGAATCTGAAGACGAAGGGCTTGTAAAAGCAGAAGAAAACATCAAACATTGGAGAGAAAGATGAGCCAATCAGCATCAATAAGGATAGATTGGAGTAGTGGAGAAAGCCAGATGTCATGAAGGCCATTTGGAGAGGTTACTTAAATCCAATCTGGAGATATCCAGTGAGTTTATGGAAGTTTTAGATAAATATAGAGTAAATTTGGGATGTCAAAAGGAAGTTGAGTTCCGGCGTGGGCAGGAGAAGTACAGTAGCTGACAGTGACAAAGAGATGAAGTGCATTTGAAGACTTGGGGTCAAATGTAATAGGGTGAGACTTTCAGAAAGTGAGAGATTTTGGGAGAGTTTTCCCATGTTTTTTAAAGCAGCAATCCATTACATGGCAAAAATCAACCTGGTTTTGCAGTGTAATTGATTGCTGCTTTGCCAAAATCTATCACTTTCTGAAAGTCTCACCCTATTACATTTGGCCCCTTGAATCAGATGTCATGCCTTGCCATGCTTTGTAAATGATTCCCCTTAAAAAAGACATCCTAGTTCGGCCTGCATCTCGCATGACCACCGAACTCGGGCGGCATTACATCCGGCAATTGAAGGAGATGAGCTTCTAGAAATATATATTATATTATATAATATATTACAGTAAAGACGGAAATGGCAGCATTGTAGGAGTAGAGCACAAGTATTAAATGGAGGAAGTCTGCCTTAGTGCGTGGTTTACTCCACTGTTATTGTCGGGAAAAGGCAACCGGAATTTCCATAATTCTGAATATGACATTAATTTGGCTGTTGAACAGAGCACTATACAGAGCCGTCGGACTCCAATGAGCTCTCCACTTGGGGTGTTTCTTGCAATCCTGGTGCCCAAGACAATCCAAAGTCAGTGATATACCCCCAGGTTGTAGTACTTGATCATACTGTCATAGTCAAAGGCTATGGTTCTGATCTTCCCACTACGGGGAAATCACCCAGAAGCTGCATTGCCAGGAATTTTATCATCATCATCATCATCAAGCTTTAGGTGTAGAAGCTAGCATCAATTGCATTGTAAGTTTCTCTTAACCTTTCACACATTACACATATCCGTACAGCATTATCAGGTATTAGTCCAGATGTAATGCCACCCTGAAATCGGCAGCCGTTCAGAATGCTGGCTGAACTGAAGGAATTGTTTTAAAGGGGCAATCATTTACAATACATGAAGGGGATGAGGTTCTAGAAACATGACAGTTTAGAGACAGAAATGGAAGCACTGTACGATGAGAGCATACACTTGAAGTGGAGAATGTCTGCCTTAGTGCGTGGTTTCCTCCACTGTTATTATCATGAAAAAGGCAACAAAACATTCTATCATTTTGAATATGGCAGTAGTCTCTTGAAATAGTTGGTTTATTGACATTAATTTGACAGCTGTACAGAGCGCTGTACAGAGCAGTCATGCTCCAACGAGCTTTCGACTTGGAATGTTTCTTGCAAACTGGGCACCCAAGACAAGCCAGAGTCACATCGGAGTCAGTGATGGACCCCTCAGGTTGTAGTCCTACCTTAGACCTCCATGGACACCGACCCACTAAGTAGTTGCCTTTATGAGCCTGGTGGTTCTGATCTGGACACTTCTGAACAATCATCATCATCATCATCATCATCATCATCATCATCATCATTATCAAGCTTTATGTGTAAAAGAGTTAGCATCAATTGATTTTTGCATTGCGAGTTTCTCTTACCCGTTCACACATTACACATTACACAATCCTCACAGCATTAACTTCACATTAGCAGACATTGGCTTTGGTTTGTAAGTAATTGCAGCAAGCATACTTGTTGGCCACCGATTTCAGGCAGCATTTCAACTGGCCCAATGTTCTTGAAATATTACTGTTTAGAGACGGAAAGGGCGGCACTGTAGTACGAGAGCACACATTTGAAAAGGAGGATGTCTGCCTTAGGGTGTGGTTCCCTACGCTGTCATTTTGTAGATTTCTGGTGATTTTGGAATGTATGAATTAAGCTGTTGATCTGCGAGGGTGGTGGCTGAAGTCAAGAGCAGAAGTCAAGAAGAAATTGAAGAAATTGTGTAGGGACGTGGCTTGTTAAGGGCAAGAGAGAAAGAGAAAATAAGATAGAGAAGTGAGGTGAACAGTGAGGATAACGAAACAATGTAACGAGATGGTAGTCATAAGTGGCAGAGGTGGAGAATCAGAGGAGTAAGTAAAAAGAGAAAATTATAATCAGAGAATTGTCGTGGGCAGATGGAGTAATCAGAAATTTTACAATGGTCTATCTATCCATCTATCTCTATATCTATCTTTGTATCTATCTATCTATCTATCTATCTATCTATCTATCTATCTATCTATCTATGTATTGGTCAATGAGTTAAGCAATCAAACTATAGATTTAGAATGTTTGATGTCTTAATTTTTTGTATAGGCTTAATATTTTAATTATTAGGTGTTTAACATGGTAGACAACTTTATTAATTCATGTAAATAACAGTAAAAAAAAAAAACAATGGAATGATTTCACATTGTCACTGCTAATACTGTACATATGCAAATGGGGGCAGGCCCTCTGTTCACATTTGCTATGGTGTTGTGTTTAGAAACATAGAAACATAGAATTTGACGGCAGATAAGAACCATTTGGCCCATCTAGTCTGCCCCTTTTTTTACCCTCCAGGTAATCTCAGATTGGTATTGCTATTATGTTTTCTGAGCTTTGAAAGTATTTTTATACATCAAGATTTGCAGAAATAATCGAAGGCAGTAGATTCCAATCAATGTTCTCTGCAAACATAAGTTATATATCAGGATTCGTCAGTCAGAAAAGTTGTTGATCATGGGGAGATTTAATTGAACACACTTTAATTGTCACCTACTCTTACAACTGAACTAGTGTTGGCATTACAATATAAGAGATAAATTTGGTCATGTCACAGTTAATGAAATAATATAATACATTTATTTATGATATTGTCTTTTTAATATGCAGGGCTTCTTTTATTATTGTTAAAATAGTAATTAGAAAAACAAATTGTATTCCTAATTAATATATGATGGGCAGAAATCATGCAATGATCAAATTGTTACCGTAATTCCAGATTAGTTAGCTATTTTCAGCATAAAAAAAGAAATATAACATTACATTATTCTACACAATGCCATGCAAAATCATTTAATTTTGAACATATTAGTATATATATATATATATATATATATATATATATATATATATATATATATATATATATATATATATAGAGAGAGAGAGAGAGAGAGAGAGATGAAACGTCCTGCATTCTCTTGCAGTGTCACAGTGCGTCCGGTGCTCCCAATTCTCAAGCTGGAAAACATATACGTTTCTGGTGCAGGGGTCACTCGTGACTTGAAGCAATTTCACAATAGCGGCATAAATGATTATTCAAAGCTGAGTATTGGATATCAAAATCACATACTCAGCTTTGAGTCTTCATTTATGCAGCTATTGTGAAATTGCTTCAAGTCACGAGTGACCCCTGCACCAAAAACGTAAAAAAAAAAAAAATACATCCTGGGTTTCGGTAAACAAAAGTGTTAGGAAATGAATGCCAGGTAGCTAAACAATACTGTGTATGGGTTTTCCTATTACTGGTGTGTGTATACGCTGCACTTTTGTGCAGAATATAATGTAAAAAACATAAAATTCTGGGTTATGTTCAAAATTGCCCCAGGTATCCAATTGTATTATCAGTGTTATCAGTGTTCCTTCTGAGTCACTTACCTCTGCAAAAACATGATTGAGTGCAGTATGTCCTGTAATATTTGTCTCCCCATTATGATACTGTGATGTGTCACCCATTCCTTCAGTAGTTAGACGTGAATGTACTATACATACAGTAGTTTAGTATTATATAACATGAAGTCGAGTCTCTGTTTCTGCGTTCCTTGTGGAGACAACAAAAAAAAGTGTCACAATCTCTGCTTTCCTGGTAAAGACAACTGAGAAGAAGGGTCACTGTCTCTGCATTCCTTGTAGAGAGAGCAGAGTGTCTTACCCACAGCAAGAGAAGACAATGACTGATAATTTCTCGTCTTTTTATAATCATAATGTGAAGACTCCAAGGGCCAGGTTATTCTCTACATACTTCTTGTTTATACCAAACCAATATAGAATAAATTATTTACAATCTCTAGTGGTTTGCAAAATAATAAGAATAATAATAAGAAGAATTTAGGCACATTTGTGAAAATTAACTCCAGATTCAAAAACATATCTAGTGTTTTATTTAGTAATTCACAACACAATATCAGAATAATATTGATAATATTGATGTTGATGATGACTATGGACAAAAGCTGACAATCTAAACATTGGGCAGGCTTGACTACAGCAAATGAAGGAAATCTTGAAGCCACAGCATCCAAAGCAGATGCATGCCCTTTTTTAGTGAGACTCTGACTGACTCCTTAAGCGGTATTCGGTATGCCCGGGACTAGTGAGCTGAAATGTGCGAATGCTTAGTCAAACATAGCCATAATGAGTGTTATATGCGAAAAAATAGAACAATTGAATATCACTGTAACGATCAGGTGATCGATCAAAATAAAGTATACCTCCTGTTGATTATCTGTTCCATCAATGTATGTCTGATATGATATTGACATTTGAAATGTCACGGACCCACCGGTCACCTGCTCCGATACGTCAATCTGAGCAGCTCCATGCATAACTAGGGTTCACTTTGGACACTCGGGTCCCCTATTTGAGGTACACTGCCACCAGCCAAAGCCTTATTTTAGCTCTTTGAAACTGCACAAGGAGCGGCTTGGCTCGCACCTGACCACACAATGCAATAAAAAAAATGGTAACGCGCTCTCCGTTGACTTACATGATCTTAAGAACACAGTACCAGAACTGAGAATTATACAATTTATTCCTAGAAATACTACAGAGCTTTAGGGAAAAATGGTTACAAGATATTACAATGATTTTAAAAGTACACACAAGATAAATGCAATTCAGAAATAAAAGGGAATAAAAAGAAATGACAGAACCGTATCTTACACCTACTGTAAGTACAAATTCTGGTGTGGTGGGGTCGCCACAAGAAATCAATGGTCGCTTCCAGCTTGATGCTGATCCCCAAGAAGTAACAGTGACCCATATGCCAAGAGGGACAGTTATACTTGCAGACTCCCTCATCCCTCCCACCCTTGGGATTTGACCCTTTCCATGCTGGCTAGGGAATGTAGCGATCCTCTACAGTACAGTACATGCAGAATTCCTCTGCTGTTTTCAAAGGGATTGATAACTGGCAGGCTTCACTGATAAGTGGTCTAACTGAGTGGGGGAGACTGTCCTCTTTTTTGGGCCAAGGTTTATGAGGGGTCTCAGATCTCATGTTGTGTGTGGGTTTCTATGTACTCATTGGATCAGCACTCCAGGTTTCGGCTGATCCACTTTGCCTTGTTTCCATGCATACTTTAGTCTATGGGTGTGTCTGCCTCCTAAGCCACTTGGTATATAAGTATGCTCTCAGCATTCAGAACCTGCCAGTTATATTGCTGTGATACTCTTAGTATATTCATTATTCCTGGTGATTTCTATGTTCCCAGAGATTCTCAGCGTCCTAGCAATCTCCTGTTTGAGATTACTCCAGAGTTCAGGGTATTCCAGCCTGTGTTTCTAAGACCTCAGTGCAGCATCTGTGTCAGAAAACCATTGCCTCCAGTCTGTCAGATCTTGCCTTTGTCAGAGAACCATTATATCTGGTCTGTGTCCAGCTTCTGTGTGTACTAGCTGCTTCCCCACATATTGTGGTGGAAGTCGCACCCTTCATTTCTATCTGTCATTGGTATTCTCACAGTGGAGGAATAGGGATTGTGAGCTGCGCTTAATTGGAGAATATACTTATAAATCAAATTTTGATATATATATTCCTATAGATTTTAGGATGAAAAAAAAAAAATGATGATGGATTGGTTGATCTAGTACAAAAGGATTTATTGTCTAAAATTAGCGCATAGCCAAAAGAACAATTATAATAGTAATAATAAAATGCAATGCATATAAAAATTCATATCTCACCAGACCAAACTGGGGTGTGTGTGTAGCCCGGAAAGTCCCAAAAAGTCCTGTATAGGGCTGGGGCAATAAAACGTCCTGAATAGAGATGGAATGATGTACCCAATTAGGGCAGTAGGGAGGGAGGACCAGATGTAGATGTTAGGAGTGGCTCAAGTTGGTACGATTTGCCAACTCCCTCCGCTAGATGTGTTTAAGCAGGATGTGGTCCTCGACCTCTACCTTCCTGTTGAAAGAGGACAAAGCTGCCTGGAGCAGCGAAACCGGTCAGGACACAGGCTACTTATCTCTATCCAGAATTCCAATACTGGTATTCCTAAAGAATCCGGAAGCGCTGATTCAAGCTCCCACTTACCATCGTCTGTCCATTCGGACCACCAAGTCCCAGCAGCAAGGTCGAGGTTGAGGACCACATCCCGCTCCATTACATCCAGCGGAGGGAGACGGTTATTTGTGCCATTCTGGGCCGCTCCTGACTAACACCATTCAGTCCTCCCCACCATTTGCCGCAATAGGGACACCAACCAAGCCCTACCATCTGCGGGCTCCATCGGGCCATCTACAGACCTCCGTCTGGTATCACCATCTCCAACCGACCCGTTATTGGATTACAAATTTCAACAGGAAGGTAGAGGTCGAGGACCACATCCCGCTTAAACACATCTAGCGGAGGGAGTTGGCAAATCGTACCAACTTGAGCCACTCCTAACATCTACATCTGGTCCTCCCTCCCTACTGCCCTAATTGGGTACATCATTCCATCTCTATTCAGGACGTTTTATTGCCCCAGCCCTATACAGGACTTTTTGGGACTTTCCGGGCTACACACACACCCCAGTTTGGTCTGGTGAGATATGAATTTTTATATGCATTGCATTTTATTATTACTATTATAATTGTTCTTTTGGCTATGTGCTAATTTTAGACAATAAATCCTTTTGTACTAGATCAACCAATCCATCATCATTTTTTTTTTTCATCCTAAAATCTATAGGAATATATAGATCAAAATTTGATTTATAAGTATATTCTCCAATTAAGCGCAGCTCACAATCCCTATTCCTTTTTTGTCTATTTAACACAGGACTAACTACCCTGTCACAGAGCAGCAGCTAGGGAAACGCAGCTCTAGCCAGGCGCACCTGTACCCAGACCCACTTAGTGGGATCAGGGTTACCTCCACTACGTATTCTCACAGTGCCAGCTGGTGCCATAGATCTTGCCCTGAGACAGAGTCATGGAGGCGGTTAGGGTGCAGGCATAATCGCATGCCGACTTGTCTAGTGTATGTTTCTTGTTTGATTGTCTCACAGCAGATGCCAGAGGCATTGGTCTAGCCTGGTGAAGGTGTCCCTTAGGCGGTTAGGTTGTAAACCTATCTGCAATACCTTGGTTATAGTTATTTTTTTAATTGAGACAGATTCGCATTGTAGCGGTAAAGGCCGCTAATCCCGTGTTCAGCTCCTGTTTGCAAGGTTGTATACTGTAATTTATGATCATGTGCAGAGCCTAGTTATCTTTTGTTAATTAGTTAGTTTATCCTCTTACTACTACCCTGACTCAGTTGGGACTTTGTGTCACCGCGAAAGACCAGGTGGCATCCGAGTACAGGGTGGAGCTAGTCTGCCCTGGAAATGCAGCTACTAGTGGCGAAGTCTACGACCAGTGCAAGTGCCATTCAACTCAGTGTATAGTGATAGAGTCAGGCGCAGGAGCTGCTGTGGCTTCACCACCTTGGCTACAGAAGCACAGATCAGCATCTTACAGACCTGCCAGTCACAGCAAGGGTTAACCCCAAATTCACCCCAGATTATCATAACATTATAACTGGCCATAAAACAGAGGGGTTGCTGGAAAAATGCTTGCCTTGTGTAATACCCGTGTTCTATTCCTCCCCACCATCTATAAAATGATCCATTTAGTGTCACTCACCACAATGTAGCACAAATGGCTATTCCTGTTGGGACATCTGGTATTTCTACTCCTGTTGAAGAATGAATCTGCAATATATTGGTGTTACCCTTCCAGATGCCACCAGATTCTGTTACAGTACATTGGTACACAAAGTACCCCTTGGTCAGCAGCTTTATAAGGTGTATACAACTCATCTTGTCTTAACTTCTGTTGTGGTTGGTGGTTTTAAGGTAGCGCTCCCCACTGGGCGAGTTTTTTAGGGGGAGCGCTACCTTAAAAACTCCACCATGCTGTCCCCCTGGGCTGGGCAGCGCAACTAAACACTATGCCAGCCGCTTCCCAGCCCTGCGCCACGGCCATGCACCCGGCAACCCAGCGTGTCAGTAGCCAGTGCCGGAGGCTTCAATAGAAAATCTGGGGGGGGCGGGGTGAGGAGGAGGAGGCACGGTGGAGGAGAGGGAGCCGGGCAGTGCTGAAGCTGACTGAGTTCAGCGATTAACTCAGCAGCCCTGCCCAGCTCTAAACAGTGGCAATCCTGAGAATTTTCCGGGCTTGCCAGTCTGGTAACTGAGGCACAGCCCAGTCAACTCTCGGGATTACCACTGAAGTGGTTAAACATGCATTTTTTTTGTCTTGTCCAGTTCAGGTTTATTTCTGCATTAAGTCTGTTTGTCCAGCATATTTTTCTGTCTGGCTTTGTATTAACTATGTTATTGTCTGTGTAATAATGCAAACCTTATTTTGGTCTGTGTCTGCCGTAAACACTGCCTTAAGGGCATTTATGCCAGAGCAGCTGGATGTGTTACAGCAAGCTTTGCTAGAACTGCATGAAATCCTGGCCAAAATTGTTACCATCTTGCCAGAGTTCATTAAGACAGCTTCTCTTTCAAAAGAGTGCATAGCTCATGATATGGCAACCAAGGAGTCCACTTTTTTGGTGAATGAGAGAAGTGTTAGAAGTTTCCTGTGCCCTAGGATCTCAGAGGAGGAGCACCAGCACCGCAGAGACTTCGGTCTGTGCCTGTATTGTGGGGGTTCCAGTCATTTTATAAGGGACAATGAGTTACGTTGTCATAGAAATGCTGACAAGTCCCTGCCTGCAGCCATGTTCCGAGTTTTGCCGAGTAAAGGTTCATACACACTGTACAATTTTTTTTGACCAACTTTTTTGACCAATTTCGTTCATTCCTGCCATTATAAATGAAATTGGTCAAAATATCTTTCAGTGCGTTTGCGAGGAAAGACGAATGATGATGCACATACCCGCCAGTTGTTCATCACGATTGTTCGTCAACTGTGCATGCAGATCAATATGGATATCTTTCAAAAACAGCCTATAAACTGGAGCTAGATCTTTCGTTTGTCGTCAATATCTTTCGTCCAGGACACTGGGTTCAAGGGAAATGTCTTTCAGGAAAATTGGTCAAAAAAATTGTACAGTGTGTATGCACCTTAAGAGTCATGTCTCAGATTCGGTTGCAGATAAATTTACCATAGAACCTACCCCCAGAAAGACTAAGATTTTGAATTGGGTTCCTGTTATCCCCCTACTCAGCACCACAACTTGGTGGTCCAGAACAATGACCCCAGATTTAAAAAAGTTTCAGCGTCCATCTTGCCTGGTCGCCCTGATGGCTAAATGCCCCCCATTGTTAACACCACCCCACTATCAATGCCAACCAAAAGTGTGGCGAGCGCAGCGAGCCCACGAGGTGCGGAGGGACGCATCCCACCATTATCATACCCCCACTATCCACGTCAGCGTGGAGTTGATTTAATACAGTGTGGCGAGCGAAGCGAGCCACCAAGCCCGAAGCGTGGCGAGCGGACGCGAATTACATGCGCTCACCATGCTTTGGGCTTGGTGGCTCGCTGCGCTCGCCACACTATATAGAATCAACTCCACACTGACGTGGATAGTGGGGGTATGAAAAGGTCGGAGGACGCGTACCGCCGCCCATCGCGACCACGCTTCGGGTTGGCATTGATATTGGGGTGGCGTTAACAATGGGGGGCAGTTAGCCATCAGGGTGGGTATACAATTAAAAATGGGGTCTGGGGGGCCATTTCACATATGAAAGAGGCATCTGGGTACCTGTACATATTAAAATCACGTCAAATCACAATAGCATACAATGCAACACAATTTTCTCTTCAAGGGAATTTCAAGGGAAATTGCGTCAAATCACGTTGCATCGCATGCTTAAGGGAGTGGCATACAATTTCAACATCGGGCACCCAGATAATACACAAGTACCGAATTGGTAATATACCGGTTAATACTGGCAATGTGAAAGTGGTTTAACTTGCTCAGACCCGTTTTAAGAAATGTTTCAAATATTGTGGCTATGTACTGTAGGTTTTGAGATGTGAAAGCCGTATAAATACAGCATGGGGTAATCTGTAAACTTACTGTCAGTAATGCTGCAGGCAGGCTGATGGAGCTGCAGCTCCAGGTCCACACTACAAAATTGGCCCAGAGCACCTGCAGAGCTTTGCGCTGCTGTAGCTGTACAAAGGGAAAGAAAATACTTGTACTGCAGCCTGCAGTATCCTCACCCCGCCCCCTCCAGACTAAAAGACACCCCGACCCAACCTCTGCTGCAGCACTGCCCGGCACTTCTGGCAGGGTGCAGAAGGAGGTACACAGCCTTTGCTAGGAGACGAAGAAAAATTGGGGTGGACCTTGAATTAAGGTGAAGAATCTGGGAACTATTATATTGAATGTATGCATGAATGCTTTCTACACAAGATCCGGCAGATAAACCTCGTAATTACGGATACAGTACATTTATGCAGAACTCACAGTGACACCCTTAACGGCATATAGCGTGGCCTACAGTGATTAATGTTCTATATTTGTAACAGTGGACAATAGCCCCAACTGTCTCATATCTGGGACAACGCGCCCTCCCTAACCTCGCCGAATTTGCTACATCAATATCAGACGTGCAGGTATACTGTGCGTGTATAATAATTGACAAGCACATTAGCAAGAATTCTGGGGTGAATTGTAAGGGCTGAAATGATATCGTTGTGTACTAAGAGGCACTGATATGGCTATGATAACCTTGTCTCTGTATTTTGCAAGAGAACTTTAACAATATGCTCCAGATAAGAATAGAAACTTGAGAATTCCATGTAACAAGGAAGCTGCCACTAACTTAGGGTAATTAGGCAGTAACTGTTATTAGCTTTTGATAAAGGACAATTTAGAATTTCAGTTATTTTCCTTTCTTTATTCACACATCTATCTTTTTAATATTTCACTACGTCAGGGAAGTCAGGTCTCTTCTTAATATGAGACTTTTTTTATTATAATAACAATAAAAGTTAATTTTTATTACAAATTATTATTTGGTCCTCAGTGCACCTGTAAAGATACTTATTTTCTTTGTGTGTTTTACTGTAAATTAACTCTATGAAAATGATTGATGGATTTTTCAAATGCATTATGTATTTCCTTATTTCTGAAGCTATATATAAAAGGGTTAATCAATGGTGTGATCACAATGTACAGCAGAGATAGGAGTTTACTTAACGTGTGTGAATTTGCATTCCTGGGAACTGAATAAGTACTTGTTAGCGATCCATAAAATATAGAGACAACAACCAGGTGGGAGCTGCAGGTGGAGAAGGCCTTATGTCTTCCAGTAATGGATGGGATTCGTAGGATGGTGGAAACAATATAGACATAAGAAACAATAATTATAAAGAAAGGGATGATTATTACTGGAATGGTAAGCAATTTAGTTTCAATTTCAAATACATAAGTATCTGTGCAGGAAAGTTCCAGCAAGGGGTCATAATCACAGAAGAAATGGTCAATCACATTTGGTCCACAAAATGATAATGTACATATTTCTATATACTGATGTAGTACCAGTGAATAACTTATAACCCAGCACATAATAATTAATTTAAAGCAAAACATGTGGTTCATTATAGCATTATAATGCAGTGGGTCACATATGGCCAAATAGCGGTCATAGGACATCACTGTCAGATGGAGACACTCCGAGCTTTCTGTGGAACAAAATAATAAATACTGAGTGATACAGCCCGGAAGAGAAATGAGGCCTCCATCTTTGAGGATGACATAAAGCATATTTGGAACAATATCTGTTGCCACCAACATGTCACAAACAGACAGCTGAGTAAGGAAGATGTACATAGGCGAATGAAGAGTCTTGCTGTGCACCACCAGTGAGATGAGCAGAAGGTTCCCCAATATGGTCACCCAATAAATCACAAGGATCAGAGAGAAAGCTAAAACATTATGTTGCTTTAATCTTGGAATTCCGATCAGCAATATTTGTATGATATCCGTTACATTCGTCACCTTGAAGATATAAAAAGAGCAGCATTAGTTTCTTAGATGAACAGAAAACAAACAAAACAAAGCACATTTATGCAAGTCCAGTTAGTTGGTTTTGGAAAGATGAAGAGAATTCCAGAGATATAAAGGAAAATATGCACAATTTTAGAGATTGGAGTGGGTGGAAGTAATCAGTAGGCAAGAAATGACATGCACTTGTAGAGTGAATTATTTGGGAAGATGAGTAAAGGGAGATAAGGTTTAGAGATTGACCTTGAATTGAAATTTGAATCTGAAGACGAAGGGCTTGTAAAAGCAGAAGAAAACATCAAACATTGGAGAGGAAGATGAGCCAATCAGCATCAATAAGGATAGATTGGAGCAGTGGAGAAAGCCAGATGTCATGAAGGCCATTTGGAGAGGTTACTTAAATCCAATCTGAAGATATCCAGTGAGTTTATGGAAGTTTTAGATACATATGGAGTAAATTTGGGATGTCAAAAGGAAGTTGAGGTCCGGCGTGGGCAGGAGAGGTACAGTAGCTGACAGTGACAAAGATATGAAGTACATTTGAAGACTTGGAATCAGATGTCATGCCTTGCCATGCCTTGTAAATGATTCCCCTTTAAAAAGACATCCTAGTTCGGCCTGCGTCTCGCATGACCACTGAACTCGGGCGGCATTACATCCGGCAATTGAAGGAGATGAGGTTCTAGAAATATTACAGTAAAGACGGAAATGGCAGCATTGTAGGAGTAGAGCACAAGTATGAAATGCAGGAAGTCTGCCTTAGTGCGTGGTTTCCTCCACTGTTATTGTCGGGAAAAGGCAACTGGAATTTCCATAATTCTGAATATGACATTAATTTGTCTGTTGGACAGAGCACTCTACAGAGCCGTCGGACTCCAATGAGCTCTCCACTTGGGGTGTTTCTTGCAATCCTGGTGCCCAAGACAAGCCAGAGTCACCCCAGAGTCAGTGATATATCCCCAGGTTGTAGTACTGGATCATACTGTCATAGACAAAGGCTATGGTTCTGATCTTCCCACTGCAGGACAATCCGAAATGGAAGCACTGTAGGATGAGAGCGTACACTTGAAGTGGAGAATGTCTGCCTTAGTGCATGGTTTCCTCCACTGTTATTGTCATGAAAAAGGCAACAAAACATTCTATCATTTTGAATATGGCAGTTATCTCTTGAAATAGTTGGTTTATTGACATTAATTTGACAGTTGTACAGAGAGCACTGTACAGAGCAGTCATGCTCCAATGAGCTTTTGACTTGGAATTTTATTTGCAAACTGGGCACCCAAGACAAGCCAGAGTCACATCGGAGTCAGTGATGGACCCCTCATGTTGTAGTCCTAGCTCAGACCTCCATGGACACAGACCCACTAAGTGGTTGCCATAATGAGCCTGGTGGTTCTGATCTGGACACTTCTGAACAATCACCCAGCAGCTGAATTGCTCATATTATTATCATCATCATCATCATCATCACCATCACCATCATCATTATCAAGCTTTATGTGTAAAAGAGTTAGCATCAATTGATTTTTGCATTGCGAGATTCTCTTAACCGTTCACACATTACACATTACCAATCCTCACAGCATTACACAGTACCTATCCTCACAGCATTACACAGTACCTATCCTCACAGCATTACACAGTACCTATCCTCACAGCATTACACAGTACCTATCCTCACACATTACACAGTACCTATCCTCACATCATTACACAGTACCTATCCTCACAGCATTACACAGTACCTATCCTCACAGCATTACACAGTACCTATCCTCACACATTACACATTACCTATCCTCACACCATTACACAGTACCTATCCTCACACGTTACACATTACCTATCCTCACACATTACACATTACCTATCCTCACACATTACACATTACCTATCCTCACACATTACACATTACCAATCCTCACATCATTACACAGTACCTATCCTCACATCATTACACAGTACCTATCCTCACAGCATTACACAGTACCTATCCTCACACATTACACAGTACCTATCCTCACATCATTACACAGTACCTATCCTCACATCATTACACAGTACCTATCCTCACAGCATTACACAGTACCTATCTTCACACATTACACATTACCTATCCTCACACCATTACACAGTACCTATCCTCACACATTACACATTACCTATCCTCACACATTACACATTACCAATCCTCACAGCATTAATTTCACATTAGCATACTGCTTGGCCACCGATTTCAGGCAGCATTTCAACTGGCCCAATGTTTTTGAAATATTACTGTTTAGAGACGGAAAGGGCGGCACGGTAGTCTGAGAGCACACATTTGAAAAGGAGGATTTCTGCCTTAGGGTGTGGTTCCCTACGCTGTCAATTTGCAGATTTCGGGTGATTTTGGAATGCATGAATTAAGGTGTTGACTTGCGAGGGTGGTGGCTGAAGTCAAGAGCAGAAGTCAAGAAGAAATTGAAGAAATTGTCTAGGGACGTGGCTTGTTCAGGGCAAGAGAGAAAGAGAAAGTAAAATAGAGAAGTGAGGGGAACAATAAGGAAACAATGTAACGAGATGGTGGCTAGAAGTGGAGAATCAGAGTTGTAAGTAAAAAGAGAAGATTATAATCAGAGAATTGTCGTGTGCAGATGGAGTAATCTATCTATCTATCTATCTATCTATCTATCTATCTATCTATCTATCTATGTATTGGTCAATGAGTTAAGCCATCAAACTATAGATTTATAATTTTTTGTATAGGCTTAATATTTTAGTTATTAGGTGTTTAATATGGTAGATAACTTTATTAATTCATGTACTGTACATACAGATGTAGCGGGATTCATCTTTGCAGGGGATGGCGATGGCGTCGCCATCGCCATCCCCTGCCCCGCCGCCATCTGTATGCCTGAAAGTGCGCACGCATCCCCTTCCGACGGTGCTGCCCTCGGTCGCCCGGTGCCCACACCACAGTGGCCAGAGGTCCCCCCCAGCCCCCTTGAGCGGGAGGCGGACAGTATTGCGTCCGCCTCGCCGCCCCGCTGCCTGGATACTGAGACGTGCGTGCGTGCGGGGCGCACGGGCGTCTCAGTCAGATAGATGAGCCGTGTTGCTGGCGGATCGCCAGCAACAATAAGGCCCGATACATCTGTAACAGTAAAAAAACAATGGAATGATTTGCACATAGTCACTGCTAATACTGTAAATATGCAAATGGGGGCAGGCCTCTGTTCACATTTGCTATGGTGTTGTGATTGGTATTGCTATTATGTTTTCTGAGCTTTGAAAGTATTTTTATACATCAAGATTTGCAGAAATAATCGAAGGCAGTAGATTCCAATCAATGTTCTCTGCAAACATTATAAGTTATATATCAGGATCCACAGTAAGAAAAGTTGTTGATCATGGGGAGATTTAATTGAACACACTTTAATTCTCACCTACTCTTACAACTGAACTAGTGTTGGCACTGCAATATAAAGCCCCGTACACACGGGGGAGATATATTGCTCAGCCATATATTGCTAGCAATATATGGCTGAGCAATATATTGCTCTGTGTCTCCTGTTCATCAGCAACCAGAGATGGTCGCTGATGAAAGGAAACCTCTGCCGGCGGTGCCGCAGAGGTAATCAGCTGGCCGCAGGAGCAAGCTCCTGGGACAAGCGATTAGAATGGGGCTGAAAATGGGAGTGCGCACCCGGTGATTTATCGCCGGGGCACACTCCCATCACTGGCAATATGGTCGCCAGCAGAGGTGTAGGGAGGGCGGAGCCACCGAAGCTCATGCTCCGGCCGCAGATTGGTGGAATGGCGCCGCCGGCCCGCCCCCCCTCTGCAAATTATCCATTCCCTGCACAAGTTAAGTATAATAACGGGCAGCGCGCGCCGGCGTCTGCCCTGCCCTACCCGGCGTCTTCCCTACCCGGCGCCGGCGTCTGCCTCCGTCCTGCCTTTCTCGCCCGGTCCCTGCCGCCAAGCGTCACTGACGGTGTGGCCGGGCGGTGGGCGGACAATCTTCTCTCTTCTCTAAATTGCTGCTGCTGCTCGATCCGGCTTCCGGGCAGCGCAGCATAGTAACAGAACTAAAGACTCCTCCCAGAGTCACCTGACTCACTCCCTCCTCCGTGGCTACAGCAGCGTTATTATCAGCCATCCCAAGCGCTGGCTGTAGCCAGGAGGAGGACAAGGTGTTCTGCAGCCGCCCGTGCCGCCCTGTAATTCAAGGTGAATATTTATTTTATTTATTTATACAGCTAATTAATGTTAATATTAAACATAGTAATAAACTTGGGGTTGGGGGGGGGGGGCTGGGTGGGGGTGAATATCTCCGGCTTCTGCTACCGCCCCGGCCCTGCTGTGCTGTATATGTCTTTATTCTTTATCTGCATATATATTTATTTACAACTGTCAGCATCTTATATAGATTCCGTTACAGTCTTATATAGTGTCTTATATAGTGCAGCATATTTCGTTACAGTGTCTTATATAGCGCAGCGGATTCCGTTACAGTGTCTTATATAGTGCAGCATATTCCGTTACAGTGTCTTATATAGCGCAGCAGATTCCGTTACAGTGTCTTATATAGCGCAGCAGATTCCGTTACAGCGTCTTATATAGCGCAGCAGATTCCGTTACAGCGTCTTATTTGGCGCAGCAGTTTCCGTTACAGTGTCTTATATAGCGCAGCAGATTCTGTTACAGTGTCTTATATAGTGCAGCAGATTCCGTTACAGTGTCTTATATAGCGCAGCAGATTCCGTTACAGTGTCTTATATAGCGCAGCAGATTCCGTTACAGAGTCTTATATAGTGTCTTATTTTTTTAATTTCTTTCTTTTCAAATGCCAACACATGTTAGCCACGCCCCCAATTCATTACAGGGGGGGGGGGGGGGCGCAAAATATGCCCTTGCTCCAGGCACCGTGGCACCAAGCTACACTGCTGGTCGCCAGCGACCATATTTCCAGCGATTTCAGCCACTATTGCCCCCCGTGTGTACACAGCTTTAGAGATAACTTTGGTCATTTCACAGTTAATGAAATAATATAATACATTTATTTATGATATTGACTTTGTAATATGCAGGGCTTCTTTAATTATTGTTAAATAGTAAACAAATTGTATTCCTAATTAATATATGATGGGCAGAAATCATGCAATGATCAAATTGTTACCGTAATACCAGATTAATTTGCTATTTTGCTATTTTCAGCATAAAAAAAAGAAATAGAACATTACATTATTCTACACAATGCCATGCAAAATCATTTAATTTTGAACATATTAGTATATATATATATATATACCTCCTTCCATTCGAGGTTTCATCTCCTGCCCTAAAGGCCTTTTTTACCTTACTATATACTTATAGCACTTTTTTTCTCTTTTTTTAATTTTTAATAAATAAAGATTTTATATAATTATTGATGTATGTTTCACCACTTAGATCCAGACCACCCCTGATGAAGTCCTAACGGACGAAACGCGTAGGGTTGTTTCCTGTTCTGGGATCATTTTGTTGGATCTCCCGATCAAATTTTATGTAAAAACTGCTGTTATTTTTTATGTACCTAATTGCTGTAATAAATACAGATATTTTAATTGTACATGTTCTGTGGTGTTAAACTGACCTTAGGGCGCACTCCTATTATTTTCTTCATTTCTATCTGTATCCATCGTGCCTTTATTAACAGCAAGGCATTATAGAAGTGCTGCCCCCACATTAGCGCAGAAAAAAGGCCACTACCACTCTGTTTTCGATATATATATATATATATATATATATATATATATATATATATATATATATATATATATATATATATATAAGAAAAGATGTAGAGGGCGCTGTGGAAATTCCCACCACCTTGTTTTGTGCTCAGGTTTCAAGCAGATTAACAGAATAACAATTCAATAGCATTTATTTAAAATACATGTATGACATTTACAAATTTGGATTCTTGTGAACCGCATGGAAACAACCCGACGCGTTTCGTCTCCGAAGAGACTTCCTCAGGGGTACACGGGAGTGTGCGGTATGTTGAGTTAAAAACCAATCTTTAAAATTCTTTGTAAATATCAGAAACAATTCGGAAAGATTCCGATGTTGATACGCCTTCAATAAGGGCCCTAGAGCAAGACAGGGCGCTGGAAAAAGGGAGGAATGTACCAGAATTTGGTGAACACAAGTGAACTCTCCTGCACCTTTTCCAGAACCTATATATATATAGGAGGCAAGGGCAGTATGCACACTAAACTGCAATCATCTGTACAGTGCTGTAGCCACATAAATGTAGATAAGTAAAAAATTGGAAGCCAGCACTGAAAATAAGAATGTCCAAAAAAGTTTTTATATATCAAAAAGTGAAAGAATCAATTCCATCAGAAAAAGACAAGTGGACACACCAATGCAAAAAACATAGTCCAAATACATTGTAGTTACCACATCCATAACAAAGGCATGGTGGTCCACTGTGAGGGTCACTGATGCCCGACGGCCATTTCGATGCTGTATCACCGTCCTCAGGAGCATAAGTGACCCTCCAGCAAGACCGGATATATATAGTGCATTAAATGAAGCAAACATATTCACCTGTGCGCCCATAGTCTCGTTCAGACACCTGTTGGATCTGGTAACACGTAGCCAGCGTGTAATCAACAACTATAGCAAACACAATGGGTGATCTTTAGGCGCTGTATCTTCCTTTTCTTTTCTTTGCAGTATATTCAATCCCTGCGTCTTGATGTTCAAAATAGGACACTGTCAACTGACCTGTAATCAGTGCCCTATGTGCACATCAAGGTTTCTTTTTGCCTTCGCACGGTTTCTGCTGGACATCAATTCACACTCTCACACTTCTAATTACTAATAGGATAGAACTCACCAAGGGTAAGAGCCCTATGTTCATCAAAAGGTTTCTTTTGGGGATAGGGTCCGTATCTCACAGGAATCACCGATATCCACTCCAGTTGGTAAGGTAATGCACTTTATTCCATACACCAACACTCCAAATAAAATATAATAAAAACGATAAAAAAGTCCACACAGAGGGATACACCTGGCACCTTGCAAGTTAAGATGGGTAGCTCTCCAATCCGGATAGAGAGTTTTCCCACAGCCAAAGATGACAAACAGCAAAAAACTGTGCAGAGAATAATCCAGGTGATCCACCTCCTCCCACCTCCCAGGAACTCACCAAGGGTCAGAGCCCTATGTTCATCAAAAGGTTTCTTTTGGGGATAGGGTCCGTATCTCACAGGAATCACCGATATCCACTCCAGTTGGTAAGGTAATGCACTTTATTCCATACACCAACACTCCAAATAAAATATAATAAAAACGATAAAAAAGTCCACACAGAGGGATACACCTGGCACCTTGCAAGTTAAGATGGGTAGCTCTCCAATCCGGTTAGAGAGTTTTCCCACAGCCAAAGATGACAAACAGCAAAAAACTGTGCAGAGAATAATCCAGGTGATCCACCTCCTCCCACCTCCCAGGTGGGAGGAGGTGGATCACCTGGATTATTCTCTGCACAGTTTTTTGCTGTTTGTCATCTTTGGCTGTGGGAAAACTCTCTATCCGGATTGGAGAGCTACCCATCTTAACTTGCAAGGTGCCAGGTGTATCCCTCTGTATGGACTTTTTTATCGTTTTTATTATATTTTATTTGGAGTGTTGGTGTATGGAATAAAGTGCATTACCTTACCAACTGGAGTGGATATCGGTGATTCCTGTGAGATACGGACCCTATCCCCAAAAGAAACCTTTTGATGAACATAGGGCTCTGACCCTTGGTGAGTTCTATCCTATTAGTAATTAGAAGTGTGAGAGTGTGAATTGATGTCCAGCAGAAACCGTGCGAAGGCAAAAAGAAACCTTGATGTGCACATAGGGCACTGATTACAGGTCAGTTGACAGTGTCCTATTTTGAACATCAAGACGCAGGGATTGAATATACTGCAAAGAAAAGAAAAGGAAGATACAGCGCCTAAAGATCACCCATTGTGTTTGCTATATTTGTTCAGGATTTTAGGAGTCTTGGGGTGTATCTAGGGCTGCAGTGTCTGGAGCGCGGTCATTATTCTATAAATTCTATCATTGTGTAATCAACAACTGTCTATCCAGGAAGTGATGCGGCGTCGCTTCCGGCCAAAGCTAGTTGCAGCGCCGTCACCAAGGAAACACCATGGTGGAGTGTGTGCGCGTCACAGACACCACGCCCGGCGGGCTGAAAACCCGCCTCAGCGTCTGTATCCATGGTAACGCAACTCCCAAAACTAGAAACAAAGCTCCGTCACACAGGCTCTGGCGACGTCATAGGTTGTAAGCCAAAGACACCAATCAGAGTCGGGGAAGCATAAGATCAAGTGTGGGAACCAAAACGAGAACCAGATATATAATCCAGCAATCGCTCTGTCCGTCACTAAGATCAGAAAGAGATAAAGGCTGTGTAACATGGCAGGATGGAGAGAGAGAGAGAGAGAGAGAGAGAGAGAGAGAGAGAGAGAGAGAGAGAGAGAGAGAGAGAGAGAGAGAGAGAGAGAGAGAGAGAGAGAGAGAGAGAGAGGGGAAACATCCTGCATTCTCTTGCAGTGTCACAGTGCGTCCGGTGCTCCCAATTCTCAAGCTGGAAAACATATACGTTTTTGGTGCAGGGGTCACTCGTGACTTGAAGCAATTTCACAATAGCGGCATAAATGAGAAATCAAAGCTGAGTATTGGATATCAAAATCCCATACTCAGCTTTGAGTCTTCATTTATGCAGCTATTGTGAAATTGCTTCAAGTCACGAGTGCCCCCTGCACCAAAAACGTTTAAAAAAATACATCCTGGGTTTGGGTAAACAAAAGTGTTAGGAAATGAATGCCAGGTAGCTAAATAATACTGTATATGGGTTTTCCTATTACTGGTGTGTGTATACGCTACACTTTTGTGCAGAATATAATGTAAAAAACATACAATTCTGGGTTATGCCTAAAATTGCCCCAGGTATCCAATTGTATTATCAGTGTTATCAGTGTTCCTTCAGTGTTCCTTCTGAGTCACTTACCTCTGCAAACACATGATTGAGTGCAGTATGTCCTGTAATATTTGTCTCCCCATTATGGTACTGTGATGTGTCACCCATTCCTTCAGTAGTTAGACGTGAATCTACTATACATACAGTAGTTTAGTATTATATGACATGAAGACGAGTCTCTGTTTCTGCGTTCCTTGTGGAGACAACAAAAAAGACGTGTCACAATCTCTGCTTTCTGTGTATAGACAACTGAGAAGAAGGGTCACTGTCTCTGCATTCCTTGTAGAGAGAGCAGAGTGTCTTACCCACAGCAAGGGGAGACAATGACTGACAATCTACTAGTCTTTTTATAATCATAATGTGAAGACTCCAAGGGCCAGGTTATTCTCTACATACTTCTTGTTCATTCCAAACCATTATAGAATAAATTATGTACAATCTCTAGTGGTTTGCAAAATAATAATAAGAATAATAATAATAAGAATTTAGGCACATTTGTGAAAATTAACTCCAGATTCAAACAAATATCTAGTGTTTTATTTAGTGATTCAGAACACAAAATCAGAATAAAATTGATAATATTGATGATGATGACGATGATTATGGAAAATATCTGACATTCTAAACATTGGGCAGGCTTGACTACAGCAAATGAAGGAAATCTTGAAGCCACAGTGTCCAAATCAGATGCATGCCCTTTTTTAGTGAGACTCTGACTGACTCCTTAAGCGGTATTCAGTATGCCCGGGACTAGTGAGCTGAAATGTGCAAATGCTTAGTCAAACATAGCCATAATGAGTGTTATATGCGAAAAAATAGAACAATTGAATATCGCTGTAACGATCAGGTGATCGATCAAAATAAAGTATGCCTCCTGTTGATTATCTGTTCGATCAATGTATGTCTGATATGATATTGACATTTGAAATGTCATGAACCCACCGGTCGCCTTCATCCGATACGTCAATCTGAGCAGCTCCAGGCGTGACTGGGGTTCACTTCGGACACTCGGGTCCCCTCTTTGAGGTACACTGCCACCAGCCAAAGCCTTATTTTAGTGCTTTGAAACTGCGCAAGGAGCGGCTTGGCTCGCACCTGACCACACAATGCAATATAAAAAATGGTAACGCGCTCTCCGTTGACTTACATGATCTTAAGAACACAGTACCAGAACTGAGAATTATACGATTTATTCCTAGAAATACTACAGAGCTTTAGTGAAAAAATGGTTACAAGATATTACAATGATTTTAAAAGTACACACAGGATAAATGCAATTCAGAAATAAAAGGGAATAAAAATAAATTACAGAACTGTATCTTACACCTAAGTACAAATTCTGGTGTGGGGGGGTCGCCACAAGAAATCAACGGTCGCTTCCAGCTTGATGCTGATCCCCAAGAAGTAACAGTGACCCATATGCCAAGAGGGACAGTTATACTTGCAGACTCCCTCATCCCTCCCACCCTTGGGATTTGACCCTTTCCATGCTGACTGGGGAATGTAGCGATCCTCTACAGTACAGTACATGCAGAATTCCTCTGCTGTTTTCAAAGGGATTGATAACTGGCAGGCTACACTTATAAGTGGTCTAAATGAGTGGGGGAGACTGTCCTCTTTTCTGGGCCATGGTTTATGAGGGGTCTCAGATCTCATGTTGTGTGTGGGTTTCTATGTACTCATTGGATCAGCACTCCAGGTTTTGGCTGATCCACTTTGCCTTGTTTCCATGCATACTTTAGTCTATGGGTGTGTCTGCCTCCTAAGCCACTTGGTATATAAGTATGCTCTCAGCATTCAGAACCTGTCAGTTATATTCCTGTGATACTCTTAGTATATTCATTATTCCTTGTGATTTCTATGTTCCCAGAGATTCTCAGTGTCCTAGCAATCTCCTGTTTGAGATTACTCCAGAGTTCAGGGTATTCCAGCCTGTGTTTCTAAGACCTCAGTGCAGCATCTGTGTCAGAAAACCATTGCCTCCTGTCTGCGCTCGCCACACTGTATTAAATCAACTCCACGCTGACATGGATAGTGGGGGTATGAAAAGGTCGGAGGACGCGTCCCGCCGCAGCGCAACTGAACACTATGCCAGCCGCTTCCCAGCCCTGCGCCACGGCCCTGCACCCGGCAACCCAGCGTGTCAGTGGCGAGTGCCGGAGGCTTCAATAGAAAATCTGGGGGGGGGGGGGCGGGGTGAGGAGGAGGCACGGTGGAGGAGAGGGAGCCGGGCAACACTGAAGCTGACTGAGTTCAGCGATTAACTCAGCAGCCCTGCCCGGCTCTAAACAGTGGCAATCCTGAGAATTTTCCGTGCTTGCCAGTCTGGTAACTGAGGCACAGCCCGGTCAACTCTTGGGATTACCACTGAAGTGGTTAAAACTGCATTTTTTTGTCTTGTCCAGTTCAGGTTTATTTCTG
The DNA here is from genome assembly GCF_055691185.1 of Crinia signifera. Classification (NCBI taxonomy): domain Eukaryota; kingdom Metazoa; phylum Chordata; class Amphibia; order Anura; family Myobatrachidae; genus Crinia; species Crinia signifera. Next base: position 326,327,514 of record NC_139220.1, read on the forward strand.
CATTAAGTCTGTTTGTCCTGCATGAAATCCTGGCCAAAATTGTTACCATCTTGCCAGAGTTCATTAAGACAGCTTCTCTTTCAAAAGAGAGCATAGCTTATGATATGGCAACCAAGGAGTCCTCTTATTTGGTGAATGAGAGAAGTGTTAGAAGTTTCCTGTGCCCTAGAATCTCAGAGGAGGAGCACCAGCACCGCAGAGACTTCGGTCTGTGCCTGTATTGTGGGGGTTCCAGTCATTTTATAAGGGACAATGAGTTACGTTGTCATAGAAATGCTGACAAGTCCCTGCCCGCAGCCATGTTCAGAGTTTTGCCGAGTAAAGGTTCATACACACTGTACAATTTTTTTGACCAGCTTTTTGGACCAATTTCGTTCATTCCTGCCATTATAAATGAAATTGGTCAAAATATCTTTCAGTGCGTTTGCGAGGAAAGACGAATGATGATGCACATACCCGCCAGTTGTTCATCACGATTGTTCGTCAACTGTGCATGCAGCTCAATTTGGATATCTTTCAAAAATAGCCTATAAACTGGAGCTAGATCTTTCGTCCAGGACACTGGGTTCAAGGGAAATGTCTTTCAGGAAAATTGGTCAAAAAAATTGTACAGTGTGTATGCACCTTAAGAGTCATGTCTCAGATTCGGTTGCAGATAAATTTACCATAGAACCTACCCCCAGAAAGACTAAGATTTTGAATTGGGTTCCTTTTATCCCCCTACTCAGCACCACAACTTGGTGGTCCAGAACAATGACCCCAGATTTAAAAAAGTTTTTAGCGTCCATCTTGCCTGGCCGCCCTGATGGCTAAATGCCCTCCATTGTTAACGCCACCCCACTATCAACGCCAACCCAAAGTGTGGCGAGCGCAGCGAGCCCACGAGGTGCGGCGGGACGCGTCCTCCGACCTTTTCATACCCTCACTATCCATGTCAGCGTGGAGATGATTTAATACAGTGTGGCGAGCGCAGTGTGCCACCAAGCCCAAAGCGTGGCGAGTGGACGCGAATTACATGTGAAGTAATATGCGTCCCCTCGCGGGGCGCGCTGCGCTCGCCACGCTTTGGGCTTGGTGGCTCGCTGCGCTCGCCAAACTATATAAAATCAACTCCACACTGACTTGGATAGTGGGGGTATGAAAAGGTCAGAGGAGGCGTACCGCCGCCCATCGCGGGCACGCTGCGCTCACCACGCTTCAGGTTGGCGTTGATATTGGGGTGGCGTTAACAATGGGGGGCATTTAGCCATCAGGGTGGGTATACAATTAAAAATGGGGTCTGGGGGGCCATTTCAGAGGCATCTGGGTACCTGTACATATTAAAATCGCGTCAAATCACGTCGCATCGCATGCAATACAATAGCATACAATGCGATGCAATTTTCTCTTCAAGGGAATTTCAAGGGAAATTGCGTCAAATCACGTCGCATCGCATGCTTAAGGTAGTGGCATACAATTTCAACATCGGGCGCCCAGATAATACACAAGTACCGAATTGGTAATATACCGGTTAATACTGGCAATTTAACTTGCTCAGACCCGTTTTAAGAAATGTTTCAAATATTGTGGCTATGTACTGTAGGTTTTGAGATGTGAAAGCCGTATAAATGAGTGTGGGGTGATACAGCATGGGGTGATCTGTAAACTTACTGTAAGTAATGCTGCAGGCAGGCTGATGGAGCTGCAGCTCCAGGTCCACACTACAAAATTGGCCCAGAGCACCTGCAGAGCTTTGCGCTGCTGTAGCTGTAGAAAGGGAAAGAAAATCCTTGTACTGCAGCCTGCAGTGTCCTCACCCCGCCCCCTCCAGACTAAAAGACACCCCGACCCAACCTCTGCTGCAGCACTGCCCGGCACTTCTGGCAGGGTGCAGAAGGAGGTACACAGCCTTTGCTAGGAGACGAAGCGACATTGGGGTGGACCTTAAATTAAGTTGAAGAATCTGGGAACTATTATATTGAATGTATGCATGAATGCTTTGTACACAAGATCCAGCGGATAAACCTCGTAATTACGGATACAGTACATTTATGCAGAACTCACAGTGACACCCTTAACGGCATATAGCGTGGCCTACAGTGATTAATGTTCTATATTTGTAACAGTGGACAATAGCACCAACTGTCTCATATCTGGGACAACACGCCCTCCCTAACCTCGCTGAATTTGCTACATCAATATCAGACGTGCAGGTATACTGTGCGTGTATAATAATTGACAAGCACATTAGCAAGTATTCTGGGGTGAATTGTAAGGGCTGAAATGATATTGTTGTGTACTAAGAGGCACTGATATGGATATGATAACCTTGTCTCTGTATTTTGCAAGAGAACTTTAACAATATGCTCCAGATAAGAATAGAAACTTGAGAATTCCATGTAACAAGGAAGCTTCCACTAACTTAGGGTAATTAGGCAGTAACTGTTATTAGCTTTTGATAAAGGACAATTTAGAATTTTAGTTATTTTCCTTTCTTTATTCACACATCTATCTTTTTAATATTTCACTATGTCAAGGAAGTCAGGTCTCTTCTTAATATGAGACTTTTTTTATTATAATAACAATAAAAGTTAATTTTTATTACAAATTATTATTTGGTCCTCAGTGCACCTGTAAAGATACTTATTTTCTTTGTGGGTGTTTTACTGTAAATTAACTCTATGAAAATGATTGATGGATTTTTCAAATGCATTATGTATTTCCTTATTTCTGAAGCTATATATAAAAGGGTTAATCAATGGTGTGATCACAATGTACAGCAGAGATAGGAGTTTACTTAACGTGTGTGAATTTGCATTCCTGGGAACTGAATAAGTACTTGTTAGAGATCCATAAAATATAGAGACAACAACCAGGTGGGAGCTGCAGGTGGAGAAGGCCTTATGTCTTCCAGTAATGGATGGGATTCGTAGGATGGTGGAAACAATATAGACATAAGAAACAATAATTATAAAGAAAGGGATGATTATTACTGGAATGGTAAGCAATTTCGATTCAATTTCAACTACATAAGTATCTGTGCAGGAAAGTTCCAGCAAGGGGTCATAATCACAGAAGAAATGGTCAATCACATTTGGTCCACAAAATGATAATGTACATATTTCTATATACTGATATAGCAGTAGTGAATAACTTACAACCCAGCACATGAGAATTAATTTAAAGCTAAAGATGTGGTTCATTATAGCATTATAATGCAGCGGGTCACATATGGCCAAATAGCGGTCATAGGACATCACTGTCAGATGGAGACACTCCGAGCTTTCTGTGGAACAAAATAATAAATTTTGAGTGATACAGCCAGGAAGAGAAATGAGGCCTCCATCTTTGAGGATGACAGAAAGCATATTTGGGACAATATCTGTGGACACCAACATGTCACAAACAGACAGCTGAGTAAGGAAGATGTACATAGGCGAATGGAGAGTCTTGCTGTGCACCACCAGTGAGATGAGCAGAAGGTTCCCCAATATGGTCACCCAATAAATCACAAGGATCAGAGAGAAAGCTAAAACCTTATGTTGCTTTAATCTTGGAATTCCGATCAGCAATATTTGTATGATAATCGTTACATTCCTCACCTTGAAGATATAAAAAGAGCAGCATTAGTTTCTTAGATGAACAAAAAAAACAAAGAAAACAAAGCACATTTATGAAAGTCCAGTTAGTTGGTTTTGTAAAGATGAAGAGAATTCCAGAAAAATGAAGCAGCATATGCACAATTTTGGAGATTGGAGTGGGTGGAAGTAATCAGTAGGCAAGAGATGACATGCACTTGTAGAATGAATTATTTGGGAAGATGAGTATAGGGAGATAAGGTTAGAGATGGACTTTGAATTGAAATTTGAATCTGAAGACGAAGGGCTTGTAAAAGCAGAAGAAAACATCAAACATTGGAGAGGAAGATGAGCCAATCAGCATCAATAAAGATAGATTGGAGTAGTGGAGAAAGCCAGATGTCATGAAGGCCATTTGGAGAGGTTACATAAATCCAATCTGGAGATATCCAGTGAGTTTATGGAAGTTTTAGATAAATATGGAGTCAATTTGGGATGTCAAAAGGGAGTTGAGGTCCGGCGTGGGCAGGAGAGGTACAGTAGCTGACAGTGACAAAGAGATGAAGTGCATTTGAAGACTAGGAATCAGATGTCATGCCTTGCCATGCTTTGTAAATGATTCCCCTTTAAAAAGACATCCTAGTTCGGCCTGCGTCTCACATGACCACCGAATTCGGGCGGCATTACATCCGGCAATTGAAGGAGATGAGGTTCTAGAAATATTACAGTAAAGACAGAAATGGCAGCATTGTAGGAGTAGAGCACAAGTATTAAATGGAGGAAGTCTGCCTTAGTGTGTGGTTTCCTCCATTGTTATTGTTGGGAAAAGGCAACCGGAATTTCCATAATTCTAAATATTACATTAATTTGTCTGTTGGACAGAGCACTCTACAGAGCCGTCGGACTCCAATGAGCTCTCCACTTGGGGTGTTTCTTGCAATCCTGGTGCCCAAGACAATCCAGAGTCACCACCAGAGTCAGTGATATACCCCCAGGCTGTAGTACTTGATCATACTGTCATAGACAAAGGCTATGGTTCTGATCTTCCCACTACGGGGAAATCACCCAGAAGCTGCATTGCCAGGAATTTTATCATCAACATCATCATCATCATCAAGCTTTAGGTGTAGAAGCTAGCATCAATTGCATTGTAAGTTTCTCTTAACCTTTCACACATTACACATATCCGTACAGCATTATCAGGTATTGGTCCAGATGTAATGCCACCCTGAAATCGGCAGCCGCTCAGAATGCTGGCGGAACTGAAGGAATTGTTTTAAAGGGGCAATCATTTACAATACATGAACGGGATGAGGTTCTAGAAACATGACAGTTTAGAGACAGAAATGGAAGCACTGTAGGATGAGAGCATACATTTGAAGTGGAGAATGTCTGCCTTAGTGCGTGGTTTCCTCCACTGTTATTGTCATGAAAAAGGCTAAAAAAATTCTATAATTTTGAATATGGCAGTAGTCTCTTGAAATAGTTGGTTTATTGACATTAATTTGACAGCTGTACAGAGCACTGTACAGAGCAGTCATGCTCCAATGAGCTTTCGACTTGGAATGTTTCTTGCAAACTGGGCACCCAAGACAAGCCAGAGTCACATCGGAGTCAGTGATGGACCCCTCAGGTTGTAGTCCTACCTCAGACCTCCATGGACATCGACCCACTAAGTAGTTGCCTTTATGAGCCTGGTGGTTCTGCTCTGGACACTTCTGAACAATCACCCAGCAGCTGAATTGCTCATATCATCATCATCATCATCATCTACAAGCTTTATGTGTAAAAGAGTTAGCATCAATTGATTTTTGCATTGCAAGTTTCTCTTACCCGTTCACACATTACACATTACACAATCCTCACAGCATTACACAGTACCTATCCTCACAGCATTACACAGTACCTATCCTCACAGCATTACACAGTACCTATCCTCACACATTACACATTACCTATCCTCACACATTACACAATCCTCACAGCATTAACTTCACATTAGCAGACATTGGCTTTGGTTTGTAAGTAATTGCAGCTAGCATACTGCTTGGCCACCGATTTCAGGCAGCATTTCAACTGGCCCAATGTTTTTGAAATATTACTGTTTAGAGACGGAAAGGGCGGCACGGTAGTACGAGAGCACACATTTGAAAAGGAGGATTTCTGCCTTAGGGTGTGGTTCCCTACGCTGTCATTTTGCAGATTTCTGGTGACACAATTGGAAGAAAAAGTCAGTCGCACAGGGCAGTGACGTTTTGGTATAATTTCAAGAGGACCCTCCTAGATACAAGTATGATTTGCAATAATTTCATATAGGTGATGAGGGTGTGCTACCACAGGCATGGAATTTTACAAGAGTAGAAGAACAGAAGGAATGCCTTTTATTGGTGCACCTAAGAATAAATTGAACTCATAATACATAACTTTTAATAAATTTACATATAAAATATCTGCGAAATAAAACCAGGACATACAACAATCACACAAAAAATAAATAAAAAAGGGGAGGACGTTCCCCTGACTCAGTGTGACATCCTGGTCACCACAACCCCTGTCTGTAAGTGTTTTAATGTTTTATACCGTAGGCAACAATAAGGGAGTGGGTATTCTCCTACATGCAGCGGTTTAGCGGTGGGGTCTCTTATCATGAATAGTATCTCACGTATTCGGAGATCGTTAGTGAATATGGGTGAGGCACGCACCTATTGAGGACAATCCTCCGATAGTGCTGCCCTCAGCCAAGGTAGCCGCTACCGCTCTAAGACACTGAGGGCTGGTGAACCCAATGTGAGGTGTGCAGGCATGCACTTGCCTCGTTCACTCAGCTCACTCAGGTAACGCTGAGTCTGGCGCCAGACTAGCGTGTCGGTCGCCGGGTGGACCACTCTCGGGTTTTGCGCAACAGTACAGTTCAGAATTTCAACATTATATGTGGGGAGGGGAAGAGGGGTTTTAAAACACACTGAGTGTGTTAAGACGGTCAGCGTACGCTTTGCAGTGAGCGCTTCCTCAGGACCACCCGGTGGGCGCCCGGAAGCTCCTTTTATTCCTCCTTTCTACTGAATATTCATAAGATGGAAGGGGGTGTGTTCCTCCCCCTGTTCGTTATTGGTAAGGCTAAGTGACGCGTGAATCTCGCTGTCAGTGTGAGATGCAAGATACTTGTGAGGTAATTTTCTGATACATTATGGTATATCTTTGTCATATAGCAAGTTTGTATTGGTTGCGCACATCTGTCTCTGCTTTATGACGGGTCACTTATGTTCAGTTCGATTGCGGGTGCTTTTAATTCTGTTGGTCGACATGTCGCGTGTCAACCTAAATTACTTTCATAGACCAGTTGTAAGATATCTGGTATAGTTACATATTCCACACAGGTGTATCGGCTGCAGTGTGTACATAGATTGGATTACTGGATTTTACAAATATGTTTATAACTGGTTAACTACTCTTGCTGTATTAGTGGTGTTTTAACGTTTGCCTGCCCGTTGGTATACGGGCGGTATATGCTACACTGTTTGTTGACACGTCGGCATATCGTGTCACTATCTTGTCACACATCAAAGTGGTCCCGTGTTTGTGTATGTGTCTGTATATCTTTGTTGAACAAGTTTGTGTTTGGTATGTACATCTATCTCCGCTTAATGACGGATCATTAATAATGTACTGGATTGCGGGTGCTTTTAATCGACATGTCGGATGTCATCCTCAGCTTTTCTCACAAGACCGTCGGCATTTTGTGTCAATGTCTTATTGTACATCTAAGTGATCTCGTGTCCGATAGGTGACAGAGTAGTGATAAACTATAAGTGTTCCCTAATGGTGACTTTATTAAAAAAAGGGGGTTCTCAAGCCTGTGAGTTTACACACTATACAGTGTGTGGATCGCGGGGACTGATTATCCCAGCGCCTGGAAGCAAAGCGCTAAAGACAGGATATCTTTGTCGTGCTATATTCAGGTAAGCAGTAAGAGGTCTTAACAGAATAATCTCGTTGGTCACATTAATAATGAGTCAGTGTTGCAGATTGTTCGTATCGTGCTCTGCTTCTCAGACTTCATGGAGCTGGTAAGGAAAGAGCGCTGTTATTTATCACTTGTTTAGACTCATAACATGTGACTTGAATGGATACGTACTCTAAGTTTTAGATAACTGTAAAAAATATTGTCTCAGTCGTCCGTCTGAAGTGACCCCGGAGATGGTGTCGTGAGGTGACATGTGTATTGAGATGGTGATACCCTAAAAAATGTGTGAATAAAACAAACGTGTTCACAATAAACAAGAAACAAAAAAGTGACTCAAACGTGATAGGAAATAAAACAGATTTTGGAAAGATTAGATGGGAGATTATCTCTCATTATTAGTTGAAGGTTCCTAGTAGTAGGTCCGTGACTTGTTCCTGGACCATCCCCATGGACCAGGATAATAGTTTTTGCCATAAGTGGGCGGTTTATGTTGGTTATCAATAACCGTGATATATGTGTGGTGTCCACTTGCGATGGGTGCATCATGGTGAGTGGTCCCTGTAACCTCTTAAATGTGTCTTGTATAAATTCAGAGAAAATTAAGAAAGTTCTGGGTGAAATGAAAGTAAAGTGAAAGTGCACCTCAATGGGGGATTCGTGAAGATATGGGAGTGAATCCAAACAGAATTGGATTATTGTCCTTATAGTGTGGACGTAAGAAATCTGGTTAATTTCAGTGAATCCGCACGTTCTCCATCCGTTAGTAGTTTTTGCTAAAATCTCTATTTTTCCCGTAATGTGGGGTCTCAGTGTGGGGTGGTCCAACTAAATTTCTGATCCCTTCATACAGTGAGAAACCTCAGATAGTTGTGGACTCCGGTGTCTCGTGGGGGACATTTTGGTTTAGGTAATGTCACCTGTATTCCACATACTGTATTGGTCTATTAATTATTAATTTCATGTTAGTCCGTCTCTATTTTATGTACTGTTTTTTTAATGAGGGTCACTCCGACTGGTATGTGCGGTAGTTACCTTTGTCAGGTATGCAATTTGTCGCATGTTCAGGATTAGAAGACACCTTAGCGGTTAATCTGTTTTATGAACTGATTTTAAATATAGGTCACTCAGATTGGTACATGTAGTCATGACCTTCTTTTGGGTGTGCGATTCATCGCACGTACAAGATTGGAAAACAGGAAAGGGGAACTTCACTGTTACTCTCTCATGAGGTGGAATCTGGCGTTAGTCATAGGAAAACCGTGTACACATTCTCCTCATTGAGGCCTGAGGGGACCAGAGTTTGCATGAGAAAAATTAATCTGGTTTCTTGCTTGAGTAGTTCTTTATCGATGTCGCCCCGTCGGGTGCCCAGTACTACCTGTAGCATCCCGTATGCTTGGAGGCCCTTAGCATTCCCTTGGTGGTTTTTAAGAAAATGCTTGGCTATTGGTGTCAGGGTTTTGCCATTTTGTTCATCTCTTTGGGCATATTTGATACTTGCTAGATGCTCAGACAGGCGGGTCTTGAATGGCCTTTTCGTTTTGCCAATATAATGTTTCCCACAGGGGCATTCTAAATTGTAGATAACCCCTGGGGTATCACAGGTGATATATTGGTTAATATTGTGTGATTTCCTGGTGATTTTGGAATGTATGAATTAAGCTGTTGATCTGCAAGGGTGGTGGCTGATTAATAGCAGAAGTAAAGAAGAAATTGAAGAAATTGTATAGGGACGTGGCTTGTTCAGGGCAAGAGAGAAAGAGAAAATAAGATAGAGAAGTGAGGTGAACAGTGAGGATAAGGAAACAATGTAACGAGATGGTAGCCATAAGTGTCAGAGGTGGAGAATCAGAGGGGTAAATAAAAAGAGAAGATTATAATCAGAGAATTGTCGTGGGCAGAGGGAGTAATCAGAAATGTCACAATGGTCTATCTATCCATCTATCTGTCTATCTCTATATCTATCTATCTATCTATCTATCTATCTATCTATCTATCTATCTATCTATCTATCTATCTATCTATCTATGTATTGGTCAATGAGTTAAGCAATCAAACTATAGATTTAGAATGTTTGATGTCTTAATTTTTTGTATAGGCTTAATATTTTAGTTATTAGGTGTTTAACATGGTAGATAAATTTATTAATTCATATACATAACAGTAAAAAAAAAACAATGGAATGATTTGCACATTGTCACTGCTAATACTGTACATATGCAAATGGAGGCAGGCCCTCTGTTCACATTTGCTATGGTGTTGTGTTTAGAAATTTAGAATTTGACGGCAGATAAGAACCATTTGGCCAATCTAGTCTGCCCCTTTTTACACTTCAGATTGGTATTGCTATTATGTTTTCTGAGCTTTGAAAGTATTTTTATACATCAAGATTTGCAGAAATAATCGAAGGCAGTAGATTCCAATCAATGTTCTCTGCAAACATTATAATTATATATCAGGATCCACAGTCAGAAAAGTTGTTGATCATGGGGAGATTTAATTGAACACACTTTAATTCTCACCTACTCTTACAACTGAACTAGTGTTGGCATTGCAATAAAAGAGATAACTTTGGTCATGTCACAGTTAATGAAATAATATAATACAATTATTTATGATATTGTCTTTGTAATATGCAGGGCTTCTTTTATTATTGTTAAATAGTAATTAGAAAAACAAATTATATTCCTAATTAATATATGATGGGCAGAAATCATGCAATGATCAAATTGTTACCGTAATTCCAGATTCATTTGCTATTTTCAGCATAAAAAAGAAATATAACATTACATTATTCTACACAATGCCATGTAAAAATCATTTAATTTTGAACATATGAGTATATATATATAGAGAGAGAGAGAGAGAGAGAGAGAGAGAAGGAGAGAGAGAGAGAGAAAGAGAGAGAGAGAGAGATGAAACATCCTGCATTCTCTTGCAGTGTCACAGTGCGTCCGGTGCTCCCAATTCTCAAGCTGGAAAACATATACATTTTTGGTGCAGGGGTCACTCGTGACTTGAAGCAATTTCACAATAGCGGCATAAATGAGAATTCAAAGCTGAGTATTGGATATCAAAATCCCATACTCAGCTTTGAGTCTTCATTTATGCAGCTATTGTGAAATTGCTTCAAGTCACGAGTGCCCCCTGCACCAAAAATGTAAAAAAAAATACATCCTGGGTTTGGGTAAACAAAAGTGTTAGTTAATGAATGCCAGGTAGCTAAACAATACTGTATATGGGTTTTCCTATTACTTGTGTGTGTATACGCTGCACTTTTGTGCAGAATAAAATGTAAAAAACATAAAATTCTGGGTTATGTCAAAAATTTCCCCAGGTATCCAATTGTATTATCAGTGTTATCAATGTTCCTTCTGAGTCACTTACCTCTGCAAACACATGATTGAGTGCAGTATGTCCTGTAATATTTGTCTCCCCATTATGGTACTGTGATGTGTCACCCATTCCTTCAGTAGTTAGACTTGAATGTACTATACATACAGTAGTTTAGTATTATATAACATGAAGTCGAGTCTCTGGTTCTGCGTTCCTTGTGAAGACAACAGTAAAGACGTGTCACAATCTCTGCTTTCCTGGTAAAGACAACTGATAAGAAGGGTCACTGTCTCTGCATTCCTTGTAGAGAGAGCAGAGTGTCTTACCCACAGCAAGGGGAGACAATGACTGACAATCTACTAGTCTTTTTATAATCATAATGTGAAGACTCCAAGGGCCAGGTTATTCTCTACATACTTCTTGTTTATTCCAAACCAATATAGAATAAATTATTTACAATCTCTAGTGGTTTGCAAATAATAAGAATAATAATAAGAAGAATTTAGGCATGTTTGTGAAAATTAACTCCAGATTCAAATAAATATCTAGTGTTTTATTTAGTAATTCAGAACACAAAATCAGAATAATATTGATAATATTGATGATGATGACGATGATTATGGACAATAGCTGACAATCTAAACATTTGGCAGGCTTGAATACAGCAAATGAAGGAAATCTTGAAGCCACAGCGTCCAAATCAGATTCATGTCCTTGTTTAGTGAGACTCTGACTGACTTCTTAAGCGGTATTCAGTTGTTTGTCACAAGCATTTCAGCTCGCTATCCACGGGAGTAGTGAGCTGAAATGTGTGAATGTGTGGTCAAACATAGCCATAATGAGTGTTATATGTGAAAAAAATAGAACAATTGAATATCGCCCCCCCCCCCCCCCGATTTACTGTCACTTTAGATGAGAGATTCTCTGCAATATAACAATTGAATATCAACCTGTCATGGGCTGTGACTGCAGCAGACACTGTTATTCATGTTCTGTGTGGGTTTCTATGTACTCATTGGATCAGCACTCCAGGTTTTGGCTGATCCACTTTGCCTTGTTTCCATGCATACTTTAGTCTATGGGTGTGGCTGCCTCCTACGCCAATTGGTATATAAGTATGCTATCAGCATTCAGAACCTGCCAGTTATATTCCTGTGATACTCTTAGTACATTCATTATTCCTGGTAATTTCTATGTTCCCAGAGATTCTCAGCATCCTAGCAATCTCCTGTTTGAGATTACTCCAGAGTTCAGGGTATTCCACCCTGTGGGGGAAATTTACCAATATAAAAAAACCTAGTTTTTCGTATTGGTATTTTCCCTACGGTTGCATACGACTGTTTCAGTCATATGCAAAGTCGTGTTCCGGAGGGGAAATTACAAAGCAGTCATATACGACTGCTTTGTAACCCTCCGATGGTGTAACAATTCGTATTAGCGGCACATATATACGGCCGTTAATACGAATGTTTAAAAAAAATAGAAATATAAATAAATAAAAAAAAAAACGGCGTGGGGTCCCCCCCACAGCTGTAACCAGCACCAGGCTGACAGAGCCGGGGCCGGTAATTAAAAATCAGGGAACCCGACAAATAGGGGTTCCCCGATTTTTAACAACCAGCCCCAGGCTCCAGGTCCGGGGCTGGTTCCCAAAATATGGGGGACAAAATGACTAGGGGTCCCCCGTATTTCAAGAACCAGCCCCAGGCAAAACCAGCCAGCAGGGTAATGCCACAGCCGGGGGGAGACTTTTTATACAAGTCCCCCCGGCCAAAGCATTAACCCCCTGACCGGTCAGCCTGGCCAGGGGCCCTGGGGGAGTGGGGACCCCCCCCAATAAAGGGGTCCCCCCCACCAGGACTTAGCTGACCAGGCTGAAGCCTGGTGCTGTCCTCGATGCCCCTGGGCGGTGGGCATCGAGCTGATCTTGGTGTAAAAAAAAGATTTAACTATTGTCTAATACTGGGGCACTATGAGTCCCAGCAAGCCTCCCCCGTATTTTCTTGTCGTATTTGCGTGGGTGTTTCACACCACTTAGCAGCCGTATTATCAATATGGCTGCTTAGTACATCAGGAACCACCATTCTTTTGAATAGTGATTTCTGTCGTATCCTATCGATGGTGTAGACATTCGTATTTGTAAATACAAATACGAATGTTCCATCTTTAGGAATACGAATTGTTGTATTTTCGGGATTGTAAATCCCGAAAATACAAATTCGTAAAAAAACGGTGTATTTCTCCCTACGAATACGCCTTTTTTCTACGAATCCATTTTGGTAAATGTCCCCCTGTGTTTCTAAGACCTCAGTGCAGCATCTGTGTCAGATCTTTCCTTTGTTAGAAAACCATTGCCTCCAGTCTGTCAGATCTTGCCTTTGTCAGAGAACCATTGTATCTGGTCTGTGTCCAGCTTCTGTGAGTACCAGCGGCTTCCCCACACATTGTGGAGGAAGTCACACCCTTTATTTCTATCTGTCATTGGTATTCTCTCAGTGCCAGCTATAGCCATAGCTCTTGTCCTGAGACAGAGTCATGGGGGCGGTTAGGGTGCAGGCATAATCGCATGCCGACTTGTCTAGTGTATGTTTCTTGTTTGATTGTCTCACAGCAGATGCCAGAGGCGTTGGTCTAGCCTGGTGAAGGTGACGCTTAGGCGGTTAGGTTGTAAACCTATCTGCAATACATTGGTTATAGTTTTGTTTTGTTTATTGAGACAGATTTGCATTAGAAACATAGAATGTGACGGCAGATAAGAACCACTTGGCCCATCTAGTCTGCCCCTTTTTTAAACATGTTACCTCAAACCATATTTGATCCTTATTTTTTTGTAAGGATATCAATATGCCTATCCCAAGCATGTTTAAATTGTACTACTGTATTTGCCTCTACCACCTCTGATGGGAGGCTATTCCACTTATCTACTACTCTTTCTGTGAAGTAATTCTTCCTCACATTTCCCCTGAATCTTCCTCCCTCTAGTTTCAGTGCATGTCCTCGTGTTCTGTTGCTCCTCTTCCTGTGAGGAATGTCTCCCACCTGTACCTTCCTCCCTCTAGTGTCAGTGCATGCCCTCGTGTTCTGCTGCTCCTCTTCCCGTGAAGAATGTCTCCCACCTGTACCTTCCTCCCCCTAGTGTCAGTGCATGTCCTCGTGTTCTGCTGATCCTCTTCCTGTGAAGAATGTCTCCCACCTATACCTTCCGCCCTCTAGTGTCAGTGCATGTCCTCGTGTTCTGCTGCTCCTCTTCCTGTGAAGAATGTCTCCCACCTGTACCTTCCTCCCTCTAGTGTCAGTGCATGTCCTCGTGTTCTGCTGCTCCTCTTCCATGTGAAGAATGTCTCCCACCTGTACCTTCCTCCCTCTAGTGTCAGTGCATGTCCTCCTGTTCTGCTGCTCCTCTTCCTGTGACTAATGTCTCCCTCCTGTACCTTCCTCCCCCTAGTGTCAGTGCATGTCCTCGTGTTCTGCTGCTCCTCTTCCTGTGAAGAATGTCTCCCACCTGTACCTTCCTCCCTCTAGTGTCAGTGCATGTCCTCGTGTTCTGCTGCTCCTCTTCCATGTGAAGAATGTCTCCCACCTGTACCTTCCTCCCTCTAGTTTCAGTGCATGTCCACGTGTTCTGTTGCTCCTCTTCCTGTGAGGAATGTCTCCCACCTGTACCTTCCTCCCTCTAGTGTCAGTGCATGTCCTCGTGTTCTGCTGCTCCTCTTCCTGTGACTAATGTCTCCCTCCTGTACCTTCCTCCCCCTTGTGTCAGTGCATGTCCTCGTGTTCTGCTGCTCCTCTTCCTGTGAAGAATGTCTCCCACCTGTACCTTCCTCCCTCTAGTGTCAGTGCATGTCCTCGTGTTCTGCTGCTCCTCTTCATGTGACTAATGTCTCCCACCTGTACCTTCCTCCCTCTAGTGTCAGTGCATGTCCTCGTGTTCTGCTGCTCCTCTTCCATGTGAAGAATGTCTCCCACCTGTACCTTCCTCCCCCTAGTGTCAGTGCATGTCCTCGTGTTCTGCTGCTCCTCTTCCTGTGAAGAATGTCTCCCACCTGAATCTTCCTCCCTCTAGTTTCAGTGCATGTCCTCGTGTTCTGTTGCTCCTCTTCCTGTGAGGAATGTCTCCCACCTTTACCTTCCTCCCTCTAGTGTCAGTGCATGTCCTCGTGTTCTGCTGCTCCTCTTCCATGTGAAGAATGCCTCCCACCTGAATCTTCCTCCCTCTAGTTTCAGTGCATGTCCTCGTGTTCTGCTGCTCCTCTTCCATGTGAAGAATGTCTCCCACCTGTACCTTCCTCCCTCTAGTGTCAGTGCATGTCCTCGTGTTCTGCTGCTCCTCTTCCTGTGACTAATGTCTCCCTCCTGTACCTTCCTCCCCCTAGTGTCAGTGCATGTCCTCGTGTTCTGCTGCTCCTCTTCCTGTGAAGAATGCCTCCCACCTGAATCTTCCTCCCTCTAGTTTCAGTGCATGTCCTCGTGTTCTGTTGCTCCTCTTCCTGTGAGGAATGTCTCCCACCTGTACCTTCCTCCCTCTAGTGTCAGTGCATGTCCTCGTGTTCTGCTGCTCCTCTTCCTGTGAAGAATGTCTCCCACCTGTACCTTCCTCCCCCTAGTGTCAGTGCATGTCCTCGTGTTCTGCTGCTCCTCTTCCTGTGAAGAATGTCTCCCACCTGTACCTTCCTCCCTCTAGTGTCAGTGCATGTCCTCGTGTTCTGATGCTCCTCTTCCTGTGACTAATGTCTCCCTCCTGTACCTTCCTCCCCCTAGTGTCAGTGCATGTCCTCGTGTTCTGCTGCTCCTCTTCCTGTGAAGAATGTCTCCCACCTGTACCTTCCTCCCTCTAGTGTCAGTGCATGTCCTCGTGTTCTGCTGCTCCTCTTCCTGTGACTAATGTCTCCCACCTGTACCTTCCTCCCTCCAGTGTCAGTGCATGTCCTCGTGTTCTGTTGCTCCTATTCCTGTGAAGAATGTCTCCCACCTGTACCTTCCTCCCTCTCGTGTCAGTGCCTGTCCTCGTGTTCTGTTGCTCCTCTTCCTGTGAAGAATGTCTCCCACCTGTACCTTGTTAAAACCCTTGATATATTTGAAAGTTTCTAGTGTGGCCGGAGAGCCCGGCACACGGGGTTAATGGCGGCTACAGCACTGAAGGGGTTAACTCTCCGTGCTTTGCCGTTATTCAGAACAAGGGCACTTGACATGTTTTAAACTGTATGAGTAGCACTGAGCTGGGACTACAGGTCCCATGCTGCAGGGGAATGAAGCCTGTGCAGGGGCACAGGCTTGAAATAATGTATAAAATGTACAATGTATTTAAAAGATATTTTAAATGTATAAATATATGTGAATCACTGAGCTTGGACTGAGGGTCCGCAGCTGCAGTGTTATGTGGTGTCAGAAGCGTCTGCTGAGCACAGGCTCCGTATGATGTATAAAGTGTCATTTAAATGTATTTTAAATGTGAAAATGCACTTTGAAAATGACTTAAGGAAGGAATTCCTGTGATAAGGGGATGAGATGCTAAATTGTCCTTTTGCTAACAGAATGACACTGCACCGCAGGGAGTAGGCTCTGTGTCTGAAGCCCTGTGTAAAAGGTGATGGGTCACTGAATCCAGGCCATCCTGTGTGAGGTGTTGGTAATGCACAGACATTTGTGTTTCTTTATGTAAACATGTCCAGAAGATAAACATCTCCCCTGTTCCAGGAAGTTATGTATTCTAAGGAAATTGGACTCATCCTTTGTAGTATGTAATCTTGGTTCGTTATGCACTGAAAGTAAAATGTCAGATTGAGATGCAAATTGTGAATGTATGGGGGAGGATCTGACCATGCAGTGTGTTTTCTGTCTTTATAAGCAGGGCCTGTGAGCCCAAGTTGTTGTACTTCTGCCTGTATCTGAATGCTGTAACATCTGTATGCTGTATACCTCTGAAAGGAGAAGGGATCTTTTCAGATCCATTGGCAATAAACCATCTTTTGCCCAAGAAGTCTGCTTCATCTGCGACCAACAGAATTAATTGCAATAATTCCGTTCTCCGGCTGTTCTGGGTATAGCATCCAGCGTCTCTGAGTCTCCGCTCTGCCAGCTACCAAAGCAGAGGTCTGGTCCGTGACCAGTGGGGGACCAGTCGACACCAGCAGCGTGTCGACGCAGGTAGTACTCAGGTACCAGCGGTTGGGCCTGAGGAGGTATCCGTGGTTCCAGACGCCACGTAGGAGGAGTCTGGTGGTGGCAGCGATAACCCCGCCCACTGCGTAGTGGGCGGAGTCAGTAACAGGCGGTTACTGACGGTAACAGGGAATCCCCTATTGGCCAGGTCCCGGGAGACCAGGAACCGCAATCTGTGGACCCGAAGGGCGTAGCCAGAGCTAAGGGCAGGCGTCCGGTCACAGAAATTGGTGGCAAGCCGGTGGGATAACCCAGTCGGCTCTTCGGTCACCCGATTGGAGAAGCCGCGTTACTCAGGGAAGAGTAACGGCAGCTAGGAGAACGCGCAAGATGGCGGACTTCAATGGAATGTCGAAGGATGACCTCGAGATCGTGTGTCGGGAGAAGGGTGTGGATATCCCTTCCAAAGCAACTGTAAACGAAATGAGGGCGGCGCTTAAGCGCTTGGAGGAGTCGAGTCGGGAGGAGGTGCAGCACGCTGATGGTGACCGTGTCCAGGAGGAC
Organism: Crinia signifera; assembly: GCF_055691185.1. NCBI lineage: Eukaryota > Metazoa > Chordata > Amphibia > Anura > Myobatrachidae > Crinia > Crinia signifera. The sequence goes on from NC_139220.1 coordinate 326,345,034, forward strand.
AGCCACACAGAGGACCTTCATCTGGACCCGGTGAGACTCACAAGCCCCGCCCCCTCTAGCAGCAGCCATGTTTCCCAACACTCCCTAGCAGGGCCAGGATCCGTGTGTCCCAGGGTGGGCGGCACGGATAGCCTAGCGGATCGGCTAGCGGAACTAGGAGAAAGGGCAACGGAACAAGAACGCCTGCTCATCATTCGGATGTGGCATGCGGAGCGGGCACCACAGGCTGTGGTACCCCGGGCGCCGTTGTCCGCTGCTACCCCCCGAGCGGGACGGATTCAGTTTGCCAAGTTTGCCGACAGCGATGGGGACATTGATGGACATTTGCAAGTTTTTGAGAGGACTTGTAAACTACATGATTTGCCCAAACAGGAGTGGGTAAGACACCTTGTGCCCACCCTGCATGGAGAGGCCTTGGAGGCCTATCGAGGAGTGGCCAATGAGGACTGTGGGGACTATGATGTTGTCGCCAAGGCCCTCCTCCAACGATTTTTTGTAACTCCTGAGTCCTACAGGAAAAAGTTTCGGGACTTGCCAAAGAATCCGGGCAGCACCCACGAGCAGTTTGCCACCCAGCTGCGGCAGTACTTGGTGAAGTGGGTGCAGGAATCAAAGGCCACAACCTGGGACACCCTGATTGATGTGATCTGCAGGGAGCAGTTCTACCGCAGGTGTGCTCAGGAAGTGAAGGAGTGGGTGCTAGATCGGGAGCCACCCAGTGTAAAGATGGCTGCCCAGCTAGCGGACAAGTATGTGGCAATTCGGTCACAGGGGCTGAAACGCCCAAGTAGCAGCCCACTACAAAGGACTGTACCACCAGAGGGACACCCCTCTTCAGCTCATCGCCCCCCAAAGCAAGCATCTTCCAACCCGGGTGCTCTTGGCAAGCAATCGCCCCGCAGCGTCCCTGCGAGTAATCAGGGATCATCGGAGCCCCACCTGGTCAAGAAGTGCTACAGCTGTGGGAAAATCGGACATCTGAGGATGAACTGTCCCACACTGCCGGCACCCCAGATTCGCGCTACAATTCCGAATGCTGGATCCCGGCTTGCTTGCTTGACCCGTGGAGATGAGCCCACAGAGACTGTACCCCCTCCAGTCAGTCCGATGGAGTGTGGTGAGAAGCAGGCAGACTCTGCTGATAGAGTCACCTGCATGGCCAAGCAGCCTCTACAGAATATGTGGCGGCACCTGCAGGCGGTCCAAGTGGGGCCCCTGCAGGGGGAAGGCCTGAGAGACTCTGGGGCCTCAATCACTGTGGTGAGCCCCAGACTGATTGATCCTGCTGCAGTATTGCAGGGTCGCACTGCCAAAGTTACAATGGCAGATGGAGCGGAGCGAGAGGTGCCCATGGCCAGAGTCTACCTGGATTGGGGGGCTGGACCAGAGTTGCGAGATGTTGCCGTCATGGATGGCCTCCCAACAGATGTAGTCCTGGGGAATGATCTTGGGGGTGGAATCGTTACTACATTTGCTAACGCCATCACCTGGAGTCAAGCTGCCAGACTACAGTCCTTACCATCGACACCAGCACAGCCCAGCCCAGAGGAAAAGACCACAGCGGCCAGACAACCACCAGCACAGTCAACCACAGCATCAACCAGCCCAGAGGAAAAGACTACAGCGGCTAGATCAGTGCATCTCCCCAGCATACCTTTTGCCTCTGGTGTGCCTACGTCCCCTAGCAACGCAGAGGATGTGTGTGCCAGCTTGTTGTATCCTGTGAGGGTGCCCAGCGATGCTCCTGTTCCTAGTGGTTTGCCAACTCCAGCGGTGAGTATGAGTGACCACACTGACCTTTACAAGACTGACCCAAACCAGAATGACCCTAGACATCCCAACCTAGATACCCCTGTAGAGTGTCCCCCTTTAGGAGAAAGTGAGGGGCACTGGCAGGGGGTTCAGGAGGCTCCGCTGTCTGACCCATCCCTGACAGGCATACGGTGCCAAGCTCGCAGCGACCTTGATGGGGTAGGGGTAGGGAGTGTGCCGGGGCAGGAAGGGTTCAGGCCCAGGGTAGTCAGGAAGGTAGAAGGGGATACACCAGAGAGAGTGGGTTCCCCAGAACGTAGGTCCTTTGAGGAGGACAGGAGGGCAGGTCTGACGGTTGTTGCAGACGGGTGCCCGGGAGAAGTGACAGAGGTGCAGTGCCTAGAGGATAGTGTGGGAGGAGACAGGGGTAGGCCCATACCAGGGAAGGTAGAGGCGACCAGAGGCTGTCCCCGGCCCACAACCCCCAGACAGGTACTGACCTTAGAAACTGTAAGGCCCTACAGACCAGTTGTCCCTGACTCTAGTTTGGTAGTGACGTCCCTTACAGTAGTGACTAGGAAGGGTCTTCCCAAGACAGTGGACTGTACACCTGCTTGTGAGTTGGCATTCCAGTCGCTGAAGGAGGCTCTGGTACCAGCTCCAGTGCTGATGATGCATATTTATTACCAGGACATTGTGGTACGGACTATTGCGTCACTGCACGGACTGGGAGCAGTACTGAGCCAGGAGGAGCCATGTGGGCAGGAGCACCCTGTGGCTTGTGTGAGCAGAATACTGCTATGGTGGGAGGTGGGGTATGCCACAATTTGGACACACTGGGTGGCAATTGTGTATGCAGCAGACCAGCTTTGGCACAGATGGTGCCACTGGCACCCCACTGGGGTGAAGGAACACCCACCTGATGAAGGTTTGCCCCCTTCATTGGGGGAAACAGACAGACTGTTGTTGTGGGGCCTTGGACTTGGACACTGTGGTGACTGTGTGGACTTTCAGCACCAACCGGATATGGCCCACTGCAGTCTGGAGGAACTGTCTAGGCTGGGGGCCCACACCCCCAGGCACTCCCAGTAACCCCCAAATGGGCTGCGGGACCAGGAGCCAAGTCGTTGGGACATGGCCCTCTGGTTTCCCGCTTGAAGGGGGGGGAAGAAGTGTGGCCGGAGAGCCCGGCACACGGGGTTAATGGCGGCTACAGCACTGAAGGGGTTAACTCTCCGTGCTTTGCCGTTATTCAGAACAAGGGCACTTGACATGTTTTAAACTGTATGAGTAGCACTGAGCTGGGACTACAGGTCCCATGCTGCAGGGGAATGAAGCCTGTGCAGGGGCACAGGCTTGAAATAATGTATAAAATGTACAATGTATTTAAAAGATATTTTAAATGTATAAATATATGTGAATCACTGAGCTTGGACTGAGGGTCCGCAGCTGCAGTGTTATGTGGTGTCAGAAGCGTCTGCTGAGCACAGGCTCCGTATGATGTATAAAGTGTCATTTAAATGTATTTTAAATGTGAAAATGCACTTTGAAAATGACTTAAGGAAGGAATTCCTGTGATAAGGGGATGAGATGCTAAATTGTCCTTTTGCTAACAGAATGACACTGCACCGCAGGGAGTAGGCTCTGTGTCTGAAGCCCTGTGTAAAAGGTGATGGGTCACTGAATCCAGGCCATCCTGTGTGAGGTGTTGGTAATGCACAGACATTTGTGTTTCTTTATGTAAACATGTCCAGAAGATAAACATCTCCCCTGTTCCAGGAAGTTATGTATTCTAAGGAAATTGGACTCATCCTTTGTAGTATGTAATCTTGGTTCGTTATGCACTGAAAGTAAAATGTCAGATTGAGATGCAAATTGTGAATGTATGGGGGAGGATCTGACCATGCAGTGTGTTTTCTGTCTTTATAAGCAGGGCCTGTGAGCCCAAGTTGTTGTACTTCTGCCTGTATCTGAATGCTGTAACATCTGTATGCTGTATACCTCTGAAAGGAGAAGGGATCTTTTCAGATCCATTGGCAATAAACCATCTTTTGCCCAAGAAGTCTGCTTCATCTGCGACCAACAGAATTAATTGCAATAATTCCGTTCTCCGGCTGTTCTGGGTATAGCATCCAGCGTCTCTGAGTCTCCGCTCTGCCAGCTACCAAAGCAGAGGTCTGGTCCGTGACCAGTGGGGGACCAGTCGACACCAGCAGCGTGTCGACGCAGGTAGTACTCAGGTACCAGCGGTTGGGCCTGAGGAGGTATCCGTGGTTCCAGACGCCACGTAGGAGGAGTCTGGTGGTGGCAGCGATAACCCCGCCCACTGCGTAGTGGGCGGAGTCAGTAACAGGCGGTTACTGACGGTAACAGGGAATCCCCTATTGGCCAGGTCCCGGGAGACCAGGAACCGCAATCTGTGGACCCGAAGGGCGTAGCCAGAGCTAAGGGCAGGCGTCCGGTCACATCCCCCCTTTCCCTTCTCTGCTCTAAAGTATACATATTAAGATCTTTTAGTCTTTCCTGGTACATTTTGTGATGTAGGCCATGCACCATTTTAGTTGCTCTTCTTTGTACAGTCTCTAATGTATTTATATCCTTCTGGAGATATGGCCTCCAGAACTGAACACAATACACTAGGTGACGTCGTACCAATGACCTATACAGTGACATTATTACTTCTTTCTTTCTACTGCTGATACCTCTCCCTATGCAACCAAGCATCTGACTTGCCTTATTCATTGCTTTGTTACATTGCCTACCTGCTTTTAAGTCCCCTGAAATAGTGACACCTAGATCCCTCTCTTCCTCAGTAGTTTCCATTATAGTGCCATTTATACTATATTTAGTCTTTGGATTTCTGAGACCCAAGTGCATGATTTTGCATTTTTTGGCATTAAACTGTAGTTGCCATTCTCTTGACCATTTCTCTGATCTACCTAGATCCTCAATTATTTGTTTTACCCCTCCTGGTGTGTCTACCCTGTTGCATACCTTTGTGTCATCTGCAAAAAGGCACATTTTACCCTCAATTCCATTTGCAATATCACCAATAAAGATATAAAAAAGCACCGGTCCAAGTACAGATCCCTGGGGTACTCCACTTGTAACCTTTCCCTCCTTTGACTGTACTCCGTTTACTACAACTCTCTGTTTTCTGTCCTGCAACCACGCTCTTATCCATTCAACTCCAAATCCAATCCCAAGCTTTCAAGTTTATTTAACAGTCGGCGATGCATTGTAGCGGTAAAGGCCACAAATCCTGTATTCAGCTCCTGTTTGCAAGGTGGTATACTGTAATTTATGATCATGTGCAGAGCCTAGTTATCTTTTGTTATTTACTCAGTTTATCCTCTTACTATTACCCTGACTCAGTTGGGATTGTGTCACCGCGAAAGACCAGGTGGCATCTGAGTACAGGGTGGAGCTAGTCTGCCCTGGAAAGGCGGCTATTAGTGGCGAAGTCTACGACCAGTGCAAGTGCCAGCCGACTCAGTGTATAGTGAGAGAGTCAGGGTCAGGTGCTGCTGTGGCTACAACACCTTGGCTACAGAATCACAAATCAGGCTCTAATCAACATCTTACAGACCTTCCAGTCACAGCAAGGGTTAACCCCAAATTCACCCCAGATTTTCATAACATTATAACTGGCCATAAAACAGAGGGGTTGCTGGAAAAAGTCTTGCCTTGTGTAATACTCGCGTTTTATTCCTCACCACCATCTATAAAAGGATCTATTTAGTGTCACTGACCACAAGGTAGCACAAACACTATGCCAGCTGCTGCCTGGCCCTGCACGACGGCCCTGCACCCGGCAACCCAGCGTGTCAGTAGCCAGCGCCAGAAGCTTCAGTAGAAAAGCAGGGGGGGTGAGGAGGAGGCACGGCAGAGGAGAGGGAGCCGGGCAGCACTGAAGCTGGCTGAGTTCAGCGATTAACTCAGCCGCCCTGCCCAGCTCTAAAGAGTGGTTTCTGGGCTTGCCAGTCTGGGCACTGAGGCACAGCCCGGTCAACTCTCAGGATTACCACTGAAGCCGTTAAACCTGCAATTTTTTTTGTCTAGTCCAGTTCAGGTTTATTTCTGCATTAAGTCTATTTGTCCAGCATATTTTTCTGTCTGGCTCTGTATTAACTATGTAATTGTCTGTGTAATAATGCAAACCTTATTTTGGTCTGTGTCTGCCCTAAACACTGCCTTAAGGGCATTTATGCCAGAGCGGCTGGAGGTGTTTCAGCAAGCTTTGCTAGAACTGCATGAAATCCTGGCCAAAATTGTTACCATCTTGCCAGAGTTCAGTAAGACAGCTTCTCTTTCAAAAGAGAGCATAGCTTATGATATGGCAACCAAGGAGTCCACTTATTTGGTGAATGAGAGAAGGATTAGAAGTTTCCTGTGCCCTAGGATCTCAGAGGAGGAGCACCAGCACCGCAGAGACTTCGGTCTGTGCCTGTATTGTGGGGGTTCCAGTCATTTTATAAGGGACAATGAGTTACGTTGTCATAGAAATGCTGACAAGTCCCATGTTCCGAGTTTTGCCGAGTAATGCCTCAGATTCGGTTGCAGATAAATTTACCATAGAACCTACCCCCAGAAAGACTATCCCCCTACTCAGCACCACAACTTGGTGGTCCAGAACAATGACCCCAGATTTAAAAAAGTTTCAGCGTCCATCTTGCTTGGCCGCCCTGATGGCTAAATGCCCCCCATTGTTAATGCCACCCCACTATCAACGCCAACCCAAAGTGTGGCGAGCGCAGCGAGCCCACGAGGTGCGGCGGGACGCTTCCTCCGACCTTTTCATACCCCCACTATCCACGTCGGCGTGGAGTTGATTTAATACAGTGTGGCGAGCGCAGCAAGCCACCAAGTTCAAAGCATGGCGAGCGGACGCGAATTACATGTGAAGTAATATGCGCTTGCCACGCTTTGGGCTTGGTGGCTCGCTGCGCTCGCCACACTATATAATATCAATTCCACACTGACGTGGATAGTGGGGGTATGAAAAGGTCGGAGGACGCGTACTGCCGCCCATTGCGGACACGCTGCGCTCACCACGCTTCAGGTTGGCGTTGATATTGGGGTGGAGTTAACAATGGGGGCATTTAGCCATCAGGGTGGGTATACAATTAAAAATGGGGTCTGGGGGGCCATTTCACATATGAAAGAGGCATCTGGGTACCTGTACATATTAAAATCGTGTTGCATCACATGCAATTCAATAGCATACAATGCGACGCAATTTTCTCTTCAAGGGAATTTCAAGGGAAATTGCGTCAAATCACGTTGCATCGCATGCTTAAGGTAGTGGCATACAATTTCAACATCGGGCGCCCAGATAATACACAAGTACCGAATTGGTAATATACCGGTTAATACTGGCAATGTGAAAGTGGTTTAACTTGCTCAGACCCGTTTTAAGAAATGTTTCAAATATTGTGGCTATGTACTCTAGGTTTTGAGATATGAAAGCCGTATATATGAGTATGGGGTGATACAGCATGGGGTGATCTGTAAACTTACTGTCAGTAATGCTGCAGGCAGGCTGATGGAGCTGTAGCTCCAGGTCCACACTACAAAATTGGCCCAGAGCACCTGCAGAGCTTTGCGCTGCTGTAGCTGTAGAAAGGGAAAGAAAATCCTTGTACTGCAGCCTGCAGTGTCCTCACCCCGCCCCCTCCAGACTAAAAGACACCCTGACCCAACCTTTGCTGCAGCACTGCCCGGCACTTCTGGCAGGGTGCAGAAGGAGGTACACAGCCTTTGCTAGGAGACGAAGCGACATTGGGGTGGACCTTGAATTAAGGTGAAGAATCTGGGAACTATTATATTGAATGTATGCATGATTGCTTTGTACACAAGATCCAGCGGATAAACCTCGTAATTACGGATACAGTACATTTATGCAGAACTCACAGTGACACCCTTAACGGCATATAGTGTGGCCTACAGTGATCAATGTTCTATATTTGTAACAGTGGACAATAGCACCAATTGTCTCATATCTGGGACAACGCGCTCTCCCTAACCTCGCTGAATTTGCTACATCAATATCAGACGTGCAGGTATACTGTGCGTGTATAATAATTGTCAAGCACATTAGCAAGTATTCTGGGGTGAATTGTAAGGGCTGAAATGATATTGTTGTGTACTAAGAGGCACTGATATGGTTATGATAACCTTGTCTCTGTATTTTGCAAGAGAACTTTAACAATATGCTCCAGATAAGAATAGAAACTTGAGAACTCCATGTAACAAGGAAGCTTCCACTAACTTAGGGTAATTAGGCAGTAACTGTTATAAAGGACAATTTAGAATTTCAGTTATTTTCCTTTCATTATTCACACATCTATCTTTTTAATATTTCACTACGTCAAGGAAGTCAGGTCTCTTCTTAATATGAGACTTTTTTTTATTATAATAACAATAAAAGTTATTTTTTATTACAAATTATTATTTGGTCCTCAGTGCACCTGTAAAGATACTTATTTTCTTTGTGGTGTTTTACTGTAAATTAACTCTATGAAAATGATTGATGGATTTTTCAAATGCATTATGTATTTCCTTATTTCTGAAGCTATATATAAAAGGGTTAATCAATGGTGTGATCACAATGTACAGCAGAGATAGGAGTTTACTTAAGGTGTGTGAATTTGCATTCCTGGGAACTGAATAAGTACTTGTTAGAGATCCATAAAATATAGAGACAACAACCAAGTGGGAGCTGCAGGTGGAGAAGGCCTTATGTCTTCCAGTAATGGATGAGATTTGTAAGATGGTGGAAACAATATAGACATAAGAAACAATAATTATAAAGAAAGGGATGATTATTACTGGAATGGTAAGCAATTTCGATTCAATTTCAACTACATAAGTATCTGTGCAGGAAAGTTCCAGCAAGGGGTCATAATCACAGAAGAAATGGTCAATCACATTTGGTCCACAAAATGATAATGTACATATTTCTATATACTGATATAGCAGTAATGAATAACTTACAACCCAGCACATGAGAATTAATTTAAAGCTAAAGATGTGGTTCATTATAGCATTATAATGCAGCGGGTCACATATGGCCAAATAGCGGTCATAGGACATCACTGTCAGATGGAGACACTCCGAGCTTTCTGTGGAACAAAATAATAAATTTTGAGTGATACAGCCAGGAAGAGAAATGAGGCCTCCATCTTTGAGGATGACAGAAAGCATATTTGGGACAATATCTGTGGACACCAACATGTCACAAACAGACAGCTGAGTAAGGAAGATGTACATAGGCGAATGGAGAGTCTTGCTGTGCACCACCAGTGAGATGAGCAGAAGGTTCCCAAATATGGTCACCCAATAAATCACAAGGATCAGAGAGAAAGCTAAAATCTTATGTTGCTTGAATCTTGGAAATCCGATCAGCAATATTTGTATGATATCCGTTACATTCGTCACCTTGAAGATATAAAAAGAGCAGCATTAGTTTCTTAGATGAACATAAAAACAAACAAAACAAAGCACATTTATGCAAGTCCAGTTAGTTTGTTTTGTGAAGATGAAGAGAATTCTAGAAACATGAAGCAGCATATGCACAATTTCAGAGATTGGAGTGGGTGGAAGTATTCAGTAGGCAAGAGATGACATGCACTTGTAGAGTGAATTATTTGGGAAGATGAGTAAAGGGAGATAAGGTTAAAGATGGACTTTATGGGTGTGCATGAGAAATTTGAATCTGAAGACGAAGGGCTTGTAAAAGAAACATCAAACATTGGAGGGGAAGATGAGCCAATCAGCATCAATAAGGATAGATTGGAGTAGTGGAGAAAGCCAGATGTCATGAAGGCCATATAGGAGAGGTTACTTTAATCCAATCTGGAGATATCCAGTGATTTTATGGAAGTTTTAGATAAATATGGAGTCAATTTGGGATATCAAAAGGGAGTTGAGGTCCGGCGTGGGCAGGAGAGGTACAGTAGCTGACAGTGACAAAGAGATGAAGTGCATTTGAAGACTTGTAATCAGATGTCATGCCTTGCCATGCTTTGTAAATGATTCCCCTTTAAAACGACATCCTAGTTCGGCCTGCGTCTCGCATGACCACTGAACTCGGGCGGCATTACATCCGGCAATTGAAGGAGATGAGGTTCTAGAAATATTACAGTAAAGACGGAAATGGCAGCATTGTAGGAGTAGAGCACAAGTATGAAATGCAGGAAGTCTGCCTTAGTGCGTGGTTTCCTCCACTGTTATTGTCGGGAAAAGGCAACCGGAATTTCCATAATTCTGAATATGACATTAATTTGTTTGTTGGACAGAGCACTTTACAGAGCCGTCGGACTCCAATGAGCTCTCCACTTGGGGTGTTTCTTGCAATCCTGGTGCCCAAGACAAGCCAGAGTCACCCCAGAGTCAGTGATATATCCCCAGGTTGTAGTACTGGATCATACTGTCATAGACAAAGGCTATGGTTCTGATCTTCCCACTGCAGGACAATCCGAAATAGAAGCACTGTAGGATGAGAGCATACATTTGAAGTGGAGAATGTCTGCCTTAGTGCATGGTTTCCTCCACTGTTATTGTCATGAAAAAGGCAACAAAACATTCTATCATTTTGAATATGGCAGTATAGTTGAAATAGTTGGTTTATTGACATTAATTTGACAGCTGTACAGAGCACTGTGCAGAGCAATCATGCTCCAATAAACTTTTGACTTGGAATGTTTTTTGCAAACTGGGCACCCAAGACAAGCCAGAGTCACATCGGAATCAGTGATGGACCCCTCATGTTGTAGTCCTAGCTCAGACCTCCATGTACACAGACCCACTAAGTGGTTGCCATTATGAGCCTGGTGGTTTTGATCTCTACACTTCAGAACAATCACCCAGCAGCTGAATTGCTCATATTATTATCATCATCATCCTCATCATCATCACCATCATCATTATCAAGCTTTATGTGTAAAAGAGTTAGCATCAATTGATTTTTGCATTGCGAGATTCTCTTAACCGTTCACACATTACACATTACCTATCCTCACAGCATTACACATTACCTATCCTCACACATTACACATTACCTATCCTCACAGCATTACACAGTACCTATCCTCACACATTACACATTACATATCCTCACACATTACACATTACCAATCCTCATAGCATTAATTTCAAATTAGCAGACATTGGTTTTGGTTTGCAAGTAATTGCAGCTAGCATACTGCTTGGCCACCGATTTCAGGCAGCATTTCAACTGGCCCAATGTTTTTGAAATATTACTGTTTAGAGACGGAAAGGGCGGCACGGTAGTCCGAGAGCACACATTTGATAAGGAGGATTTCTGCCTTAGGGTGTGGTTCCCTACGCTGTCATTTTGCAGATTTCTGGTGATTTTGGAATGCATGAATTAAGGTGTTGATTTGCAAGGGTGGTGGCTGAAGTCAAGAGCAGAAGTCAAGAAGAAATTGAAGAAATTGTGTAGAGACGTGGCTTGTTCAGAGCAAGAGAGAAAGAGAAAGTAAAATAGAGAAGTGAGGTGAACAATAAGGAAACAATGTAACGAGATGGTGGCTAGAAGTGGAGAATCAGAGTTGTAAGTAAAAAGAAAAGATTATAATCAGAGAATTGTCGTGGGCAGATGGAGTAATCTATCTATCTATCTATCTATCTATCTATCTATCTATCTATGTATGTATTGGTCAATGAGTTAAGCCATCAAACTATAGATTTATAATTTTTTGTATAGGCTTAATATTTTATTTATTAGGTGTTTAACATGGTAGATAACTTTATTAATTCATGTACATACAGATGTAGCGGGATTCATCTTTGCAGGTGATGGCGATGACGTCGCCATCCCCTGCCCCGCCGCCATCTGTATGCCGGAAGGGGACGCGCGCGCACGAGGTGCGCGCGTCCCCTTCTGACGGTGCTGCCCTCGGTTGCCCGGTGCCCACACCGGGCGACCGCACCCACCCACAGTGGCCAGAGGTCCCCCCCAGCCCCCTCGAGCTGGAGGCGGACAGTATTGCCTCCGCCTCGCCGCCCCGCCGCCGGATACTGAGATGCGCGTGCGTGGGGGACGCCAGCAACAATAAGGCCCGATACATCTGTAACAGTAAAAAAACAATGGAATGATTTGCACATTGTCACTGCTAATACTGTACATATGCAAATGGGGGCAGGCCCTCTGTTCACATTTGCTATGGTGTTGTGATTGGTATTGCTATTATGTTTTCTGAGCTTTGAAAGTATTTTTATACATCAAGATTTGCAGAAATAATCGAAGGCAGTAGATTCCAATCAATGTTCTCTGCAAACATTATAATTATATATCAGGATCCACAGTCAGAAAACTTGTTGATCATGGGGAGATTTAATTGAACACACTTTAATTCTCACCTACTCTTACAACTGAACTAGTTTTGGAACTGCAATATAAAGCCCCGTACACACGGGGGAGATATATTGCTCAGCCATATATTGCTAGCAATATATGGCTGAGCAATATATTGCTCTGTGTCTCCTGTTCATCAGCAACCAGAGATGGTCGCTGATGAAAGGGAACCTCTGCCGGCGGTGCCACAGAGGTAATCAGCTGGTCGCAGGAGCAAGCTCCTGGGACCAGCGATTAGAATGGGGCTGAAAATGGGAGCGCGCACCCGGCGATTTATCGCCGGGGCACACTCCCATCACTGGCAATATGGTCGCCAATATTGTCAATACTGGCAATATTGTCTTTGTAATATGCAGGGCTTCTTTAATTATTGTTAAATAGTAATTAGAAAAACAAATTGTATTCCTAATTAATATATGATGGGCAGAAATCATGCAATGATCAAATTGTTACTGTAATTCCAGATTAATTTGCTATTTTCAGCATAAAAAAAAAGAAATAGAACATTACATTATTCTACACAATGCCATGCAAAATCATTTAATTTTGAACATATTAGTTTATATATATATATATATATATATATATATATATATATATATATATAGAGAGAGAGAGAGAGAGAGAGAGAGAGAGAGAGAGAGAGAGAGAGAGAGAGAGAGAGGGGAAACATCCTGCATTCTCTTGCAGTGTCACAGTACGTCCGGTGCTCCCAATTCTCAAGCTGGAAAACATATACGTTTTTGGTGCAGGGGTCACTCGTGACTTGAAGCAATTTCACAATAGCGGCATAAATGAGAATTCAAAGCTGAGTATTGGATATCAAAATCCCATACTCAGCTTTGAGTCTTCATTTATGCAGCTATTGTGAAATTGCTCCAAGTCACGAGTGCCCCCTGCACCAAAAACGTTAAAAGAAATACATCCTGGGTTTGTGTAAACAAAAGTGTTAGGAAATGAATGCCAGGTAGCTAAATAATACTGTATATGGGTTTTCCTATTACTGGTGTGTGTATACGCTACACTTTTGTGCAAAATATAATGTAAAAAAACTTAAAATTCTGGGTTATGTCCAAAATTTCCCCAGGTATCCAATTGTATTATCAGTGTTATCAATGTTCCTTCTCAGTCACTTACCTCTGCAAACACATGATTGAGTGCAGTATGTCCTGTAATATTTGTCTCCCCATTATGATACTGTGATGTGTCACCCATTCCTTCAGTAGTTAGACGTGAATGTACTATACATACAGGAGTTTAGTATTATATAACATGAAGTCGAGTCTCTGGTTCTGCGTTCCTTGTGAAGACAACAGAAAAGACGTGTCACAATCTCTGCTTTCCTGGTAAAGACAACTGATAAGAAGGGTCACTGTCTCTGCATTCCTTGTAGAGAGAGCATAGTGTCTTACCCACAGCAAGGGGAGACAATGACTGACAATCTACTAGTCTTTTTATAATCATAATGTGAAGACTCCAAGGGCTAGTTTATTCTCTACATACTTCTTGTTTATTCCAAACCAATATAGAATAAATTATTTACAATCTCTAGTGGTTTGCAAAATAATAATAAGAATAAGAATAAGAATTTAGGCACGTTTGTGAAAATTAACTCCAGATTCAAATACATATCTAGTGGTTTATTTAGTAATTCACAACACAATATCAGAATATTATTGATACTATTGATGATGATGACAATGATTATGGCCAATAGCTGACAATCTAAACATTGGGCAGGCTTGACTACAGCAAATGAAGGAAATCTTGAAGCCACAGCGTCCAAATCAGATTCATGTCATTTTTTAGTGAGACTCTGACTGACTTCTTAAGCGGTATTCAGTTGTTTGTCACAAGCATTTCAGCTCGCTATCCACGAGAGTAGTGAGCTGAAATGTGTGAATGTGTGGTCAAACATAGCCATAATGAGTGTTATATGTGAAAAAAATAGAACGATTGAATATCGCTCCACGATTTCCTGTCACTTTAGATGAGAGATTCTCTGTAATATAACAATTGAATACCAACCTGTCATGGGCTGTGACTGCAGCAGACACTGTTATTCATGTTCTGTGTGGGTTTCTATGTACTCATTGGATCAGCACTCCAGGTCTTGGCTGATCCACTTTGCCTTGTTTCCATGCATACTTTAGTCTATGGGTGTGGCTGCCTCATACGCCAATTGGTATATAAGTATGCTCTCAGCATTCAGAACCTGCCAGTTATATTCCTGTGATACTCTTAGTATATTCATTATTCCTGGTGATTTCTATGTACCCAGAGATTCTTTTTTTTTTTTTTTTTTTTTTCAGAGATTCTTAGCGTCCTAGCAATCTCCTGTCTGAGATTACTCCAGAGTTCAGGGTATTCCAGCCTGTGTTTCTAAGACCTCAGTGCAGCATCTGTGTCAGATCTTTCCTTTGTCAGAGAACCATTGCCTCCAGTCTGTCAGATCTTGCCTTTGTCAGAGAACCATTGTATCTGGTCTGTGTCCAGCTACAGATGGAGCTGGACTTATCTATCCAGGGGATGGCGATGGCGACGCCAGCCACCATCCCCTGCCCCGCGCCATCTGTATGCCGAAAGGGGACGCGCGCGCATGAGGTGCGCACGCGTCCCCTTCCGACGGTGCTGCCGGCGGTCACCTGGTGTCTACTCCGGGTCCCCGCACCCCCCGCAGCCCCCTGAAGCCCCCACTGCCCACTGAAGCGGGAGGCGGACAGGATTGCGTCCGCCCCGCCGCCCCGTCGCCTGGATACTGAGACGCGCGTGCGTGGGGGACGCACGCGCGTCTCAGTCAGATGGAGCGCCGTGTTGCTGGCGGATCGCCAGCAACATGCTGCTGGCGATTCGCCAGCAACAATAAGACCCGCTCCATCTGTACTGTGAGTACCAGCTGCTTCCCCACACAGTGTGGAGGAAGTCGCACCCTTCATTTCTATCTGTCATTTGTATTCTCTCAGTGCCAGCTGGAGCCATAGCTCTTGTCCTGAGACAGAGTCATGGAGGCGGTTAGGGTGCAGGCATAATTGCATGCCGACTTGTCTAGTGTATGTTGTAAACCTATCTGCAATACATTGGTTATAGTTTTGTTTTGTTTATTGAGACAGATTTGCATTGTAGCGGTAAAGGCCACAAATCCTGATTTCAGCTCCTGTTTGCAAGGTGGTATACTGTAATTTATGATCATGTGCAGAGCCTAGTTATCTTTCGTTATTTGCTCAGTTTATCCTCTTACTAGCACAAACACTATGCCAGCTGTTGCCTGGCCCTGCACAACGGCCCTGCACCCGGCAACCCAGCGTGTCAGTAGCCAGCGCCAGAAGCTTCAGTAGAAAAGCTGGGGGGGGGGGGGGTGAGGAGGAGGCACGGCAGAGGAGAGGGTGCCGGGCAGCAATGAAGCTGGCTGAGTTCAGCGATTAACTCAGCAGCCCTGCCCGGCTCTAAAGAGTGGTAATACTGAGAATTTTCTGGGCTTGCCAGTCTGGGCACTGAGGCACAGCCCGGTCAACTCTCAGGATTACCACTGAAGCTGTTAAACCTGCAATTTTTTTTGTCTTGTCCAATTCAGGTTTATTTCTGCATTAAGGGCCTTATTCTGGTCGATGCGTACTTTCCCGAATTCTTTCATATGGCGTTTTTTAGCCGTCTGCGCATGCGTGGGCAACGCTATGCGCATGTGCCACGCATGGTCTCCGTACTTGTTCGCACTAATACCGTACAGAAATGTGCACCGCACTCACTCGTAAAATATGGGCGTATTATGGGCGTCATTCGGAATTACACAGGGGCGTAGTTTCAAAGTGGGCTAAACTGGGCGTAAACATGGGCGTACACTAGGGAGTGCAATAATTATGGTAGGCGTGCATTCGGACAGCACACCGAATGCACACGAACCAAAAGGCAAGAAATATGCGGTGTCCATAAGCAAGTATTTCTTTGCGGACACCACTCGGTCATGCGCTAGGCATTCGGAACGCCCAATCAGTATGGGCGCACCGCAACCAATGTCAGCTGAACACAATACAATCCACTCCTTTACTCATTACTCATTAATTACACTCTTCTCATTGCTTCAATTGGAACCATTGCAGCTTAAATGGACCATTACTAAACACACAAATATATGCTGCAGTTTTGACACACATTTACACTGCAAGCAATGGACAGAACTTCCTATCACTAATATAAATATACATGTCACTTCTACATTTACCAATAAAACCACACATTTGGGGATAAAAACATAAATTTATTACAATAACGTCAAACACAAAATGGAAAAAGCATGTTTTTGGACACATGCAACAAATTAAAGGTACCATACCAGGAATGTCGAAAAATAAATAAAAATAAAACAATGTATTATTGACATACATAGCCACAGCAGAATCATTCGGAACACATCAGGTGGCTTCACAACAAAAGTACAGCACCAACACTTCAAGT
Source organism: Crinia signifera (assembly GCF_055691185.1). Classification (NCBI taxonomy): domain Eukaryota; kingdom Metazoa; phylum Chordata; class Amphibia; order Anura; family Myobatrachidae; genus Crinia; species Crinia signifera. The sequence continues at coordinate 326,361,616 of NC_139220.1, forward strand.
ACAGCAGACAGTAATGGTAGCCGAAAGAGGGCAACAGGGGAACCAAACAAGACATTCGAACCAAGGGCAAATGTGGGTACCCTCTGCACGGGATTGGACACAGGAAGCTGACACACACAGCTCAATGAAAGATTTGGGAAGACATAAGGGTGGAGATTAATGCGGACACAAGTTCATTTTCTGGCACGTTTGGGCCTGGTAGGCTCCTTGCCACGTGCAGCAGCTCCTCGGCCATGGCCACGTTGGGATGGTGGCCCAGGTGGAGCAGATGCTGGTGAAGGGGGGATGGTGTTCCCCCTCTGCCAGCAGGGAGTGCTGGTGTTGGAAATGCACCAGAAACGAATGACAATAGGGTCCTATTGGTGGAAACTAGCTCCACCATAAGCTCATTATGGTGGAGGAGGAGGTCATTTTGGCGCAGGGCTTGATCTGCCAGCACCTGCAGGCTGGCAGCTATTGACTGCTGGGTGCCAGACATGGCCTGCTGGGTCTCAGCAATAGCCTGCTGGCTCCCAGCTATTGCTTGCCTGGTGCTGACAAAACCCTGCATGACCTCCTCGGTCCTACGCATCCGCTCTTATGCTAACTGAACACCCTGCTGGTGAATCTGGCCAAGCATCTGCACCCACCTGTCGTAATCTGTTGTGGCCGTTGGCTGCTGCTGCTGCACATGGCTGCCACTGGTGGCAGGTGGCACTGACTCCTCCACCTCCTCAAGAGATTCTCGACCAAAAGGGTGGGGATGCTTCTGAAAGAAAGAAAGAGAAACGTACAATTACAACACATTCCTGGAAACTTAGTAAGAACCACTTATGCCATGCAAACAAATTACCGGTACTTATGTATTTATGTATTATCTGGGCTCCCATGTTAAATGCACCCCATTTTTTCATACCCCTACTATCCAACTACGCATGGAGTTGATTTTATATAGTGTGGCGAGCGCAGCGAGCCACCGTGCCCGAAGCGTGGCGGGGACGCGGTGGCGGGGACGCGGTCTCATAAGAAAAACGGGAGCCCAGATATTACATAAGTACCAAATTACCTTCTAAAACAGAAACAAAAACGTCCACTGGGGCCTCACTATCCATGGTGCTCACCCCCCGGACCTCCTCTATTGCAATACAGCACTCTGCCATCTCCTCCATGGGGGTGAGCTTCAGGCGGCCTGGCATGGGGCCAGCCCCAGAGGTGTGGCTGTGTTCCCACCGTTTGGTCAGTTTCTTCTTGAGGTTTGTTTTGAAGTCGTGCCACCTGCAATCAAAGTTTACATATTACTACATGTCACTCCTGACGTTTGCTGTAGCAGCCATTGCAATCTGCAACAGATTACAACATGTGCTTCATTACACATAACTTACATTATATTAAACTATAAAACCAACCCTTAGAAGATACATTCACACTCACCCTACAATAACTATCGACTAAGTGACATGGCAATAATGTCTGTTGCTCCTAGCAACGTGACCGACCATTTACAAACTCCATCTACCATCTAATTAAAACATTACTGGTCTTGTTCTGCTCAAATGTAACACACATGAACTTGCCTCTTCTTTACGTGCTCCGCCTCACGAACTTGTGGAGCTACCGCATTAATCTCCACAGTTATGTCCTCCCAAATCTTCCATCTCCTTGTGTGAGTCAACCTGTCCTGTGGACACTCTATCCAATCCCGTGCACGGGGTACCAGTATGGCAAGCTCCTGTGGTTTGAATGCCATGTGGCTGCTGCTTGGTTCCTCTGTTGGCCTCTTTCTGCCACGCCCACGGCCACGGCCACCTGTCGCTGTACTTGAAGTGCTGGCCAGGCAGAAGATGGCCCAGCTGCAGATTGGGCATCTGTACATTGGCCTGATGTTGCTGGGCCAGCTGCCTGCTCTTCTCCCACTGGCTGGTCTGTGGTGAGGGGCACATAGGAGGTGCTGGAGTCCAGACGAGCAATGAGTTCCTGGTACTCTTGGTCTCCCTTAGATTGAGATCCAGCCATGTTTACAACAACATTTTGTTTTTCTAGCACACCTTTATATACTATTTCTGTCATTGGCGTACATCAGCCACACCCTGTGTTCTTTGCGGCAGCGTTCCGTATGCCAGCGTACACCGTGCGGCGCATAGGCCACGCCCATACCAGCGAACAAACAAAAGTACAAAACCAGACATACTTTCAAAGTCTGATTTAGTACTTATTGGCAGATTTGAACACCAATAAACACCTACAACTGTGGCCAGACATGAAATCTATATGTGAATGTTCATTTGTACTGTGCACTTGTTTGGTATGTACAACAAATGACACTAACCCATTCCATATGTTAATCCAGTCCACAACTCAGGCAATAGTAATCAGTGCTTACATCCAAATCACATGTGATAGGTCTCTCAATACTGCCTTGATGCTAGGTACATGTGAATCCACATCTCTAGTGTGGGCCGGTATAAGGTAAGTGTTTACATGGCACCATGGCCTAATATTGGGAAAAGGTCTTGCACTATTTGCTATGTTTCAGGTGTATAGCTTTCACACTAATAAAGCTGTCTATTTTAGTACCTTGTAGAGTTATGTGTAACTGGATAGTGTTGCACACTATTTCACCTGTTGTTTTCAGCCATGTTTGGTGAGTATAATGGTTTCCCAACTTCTTTCACCCTGTCTGTTTTGTAGATACTAAGTAATGCCAAGGTCAGCTCAGCGATGCAAACCTACAGCAAGTGTTGTTTTGCAATGCAATGTTTTAGCCGTCTGTTGTGGTGCATACACGCTGTTAATGTAAAAATGAACAATAAAGTTAATACCAAATATCACTGTGAACAACCAATTACAGGACATGATTGCTTGTATTGTGCCATTGCTAAGATGGCGGCCTATGGGAGAGCAGCCCCATTTTCGCCTGCGGAGCTCAGGGCACTGGTCTCCGTTATGGAGACTAAACTGGGGCGTGCGGGCCCATTCATTACTAATCGGCAGAAGCGCAGTGCATATGCTGCGGCCCGCCGACGAATCTACGCCCGCACCCAGGTGCAGAGGACGATCGCTCAGCTGGAGCGGCGATGGTCAGACCTGAGGCGTCGACAGCCAGATTTGCTCCAGCAAATCAGGGCCAGGATTGCGCGATATGAGTGTTTACACCTTAAATGGGCATTTGTACATTATTGCATACATGACCTTTTTTAAGCCAATAAGGTAAACTGGCTGATCATGAGTTAAACATGGCATACACTATATGTGTGCTACTTCCTGTTTGAAATCCTGTAATGTGGATATAATATGTAATTGTCTAGGAGTATTGTTTGTGATGCATACAATGGCAAAATTTCACATCATAACTGCCATGTTACAGGCTGTGTTTGATAAAAGCCAGTAAGGAGCTGATTGGCTGGACATTTATCTCTACTTATCACCTTTGCATTTATTGCTTGTTAAGGCTTAATACATCTGCCCCAATGACCCCTAATTGGCACTAATGTTTGTTCTTTTCCAACACAGCACGGGATCGAGCACGACAGGCCCGGGAGGAGGCAGAGGCGGGCCAGGCCCAGGAGGAGGTGACAGAGGAGATGGCCGAGGAGGTGGTGCTGGAGGAAGGGGAGGCGGAGGAAGTGGAGGCGGAGGAGGTGCCGGAGGAAGGGGAGGAAGTGGAGGAGGAGGTGGTGGCAGTGGAGGAGGAGGTGGTGGCAGCTGAGGAGGCCAGGGAAGAAGAGGAGAAGGTGGAGCTGGAGGCGGATGAGGAGGCCTGTGAGGTGGTGCAGGCGCCCGAAAGTGGTATGTATACATAAAGAATCATTATTCCTTTTCTCATCTACTATTTGCTATGTAGCACTGGTGATTCAATTGTGTTTTAAAATACTATAAAGTCATAAAACAAACTGGGTACCAACAGACACACTTAGGGGTTAGATAGGGTGTCCAAACCATCCCTTTCATCCTGGACACATGTTAATTACACAGGTTGTGGGGATGGCTTTCAGGTCGATTTTAACTGCCACTGAACCTGTGTAGTTAATCTGTATCCTGGAAGAAAGGGATGACTTGCTCATGTAAGGGTTACATGTCCCTGCTGCAAGCGTACAATCTGTAGCCTCATATAGGTGAATTGAGTTTACAGTTGATTGATATTTCTAAACTAGATTAAGTATGGCATAAATGGAGTATGGACAGGCGTGGCTTAGAATGGAGTCACAAGTGGTCAGTGCCCCTTTGCCGTCCTCTAGCTAACCACCCCCTGTGGTTTGCATGTATTTTTGCAAACATAATTTTTGGTTGATTTTGTCTTAATAATGATTTTGTGCATGGGAGTGGGTTAGTGCTGCAGCTTCACCTACCTGGCATTATGACAATGATTTATGGAGCAGACCATCAGCATCCAAGCCATGCATGATTGCACAAATGTACTGTGCATTCCTGAGAGTTGACTAAGTCCCATGCCATGTTGCATCAGAGAACAGACACTGAGTGGTTTTTGATGAGTTGTTATTGGTGGAGCTCATGACATGCTTCTCATAGCTTAGTCATGGGTGGGTTGGGATTCAGAAGGAGCACTATGACTGTGAGGTGTTCTACAGAGTAAAGGGTAGAGGGAAAAAAAACAGGCTTTCCATCTAGTATGTATGCATGTATGTATAGATGTATGTGTCATATATATATAGTTATATATATCTCTATATACATATATATATATGTATATATGTGTATATATATATATATATATATATATATATATATATATATATATATATATACACACACACACCTTGCATTTATTAAATTTATGTATGACTATGTTAAATGTATTCATGAATATCATTACTAATTTTACCCCCTTTAACATGCCCACAGATTAGCCTACTCAAGCAGATGAGGGTGTACGTGGGGCCCTCCTGCGTCTCAGGGAACACCTGCACCTGGTCCTGGCAGATCTGCAGGACCTAACAGACCTGCTGATGTGAATTTTTTAGTTTTTTACATTATAAATTTTAAATATTTGGTTAGTAAAATAAATAGTTGTTGACAGTTAGAAGTTGTCTGTGTGTTTTTTTTTACATTAAACAGTATATGTGTCAATTGTTTAGAATATTTTTAATTAGTATGGAAGTCCATTTATTTATATATGCAAAGTATATCTAATTTATTCATGTCGCACGCAACCAATAAGCGAATGTCCAGATTTATAATCAATGAATATTATTTATAAGTGTAACCAGATGAAACTGTATCATGGATAATAAATATAACAATACAGGTATTATACTTAATAACGATTATTACTCCAGCATCCTTAAATAAAGCTAACCTCTGTGATATATATATATGTATGTGAATACAATGCTGGGGGGGGCGTGGCTATGAGGCAGCAGCCATTTTATAATAACTAATTGTCGGCCATCTTAGCCCAAGCCTTATGCACCACAAAGGTAACACAAAACACTGGGCCTCAAGATGCCGCATGGCATTCCGCCATTTTGGATTCCTCCACATGGCACACAAAGGAACCTTAACAATCTACAGGCTCAAACAGCTGCCTGGCAATCACACATAAACTGCCTGTACAGTGGCGTAAGTTCTTCCATGATGCCTGGAGGCAAGAAAAAAGTTGGTGCCCCCCCCCATAGATACTGTAGATAGCTAGAGAGAAAGGGTAGAGCGAGATAGTGTCAGGGATAGATATAATGTCAGGGATAGAAAGTGTGGGGAAAGCGAGAGTGTCAGGAATAGGTAAGAGAGAGGGGGTCAGGTACAAAGAGAAAGGGGATGAGAGCAGAATTCAAGCAGAGTTAGTGGGTTCAGGAAAAGAGATGGGTGAGGGGGGTAATTCAAAGAGAGAGAGAGAGACAGGTGTCAGGCAGAGAGAGATAGGGGTGCCAGGCAGAGAGAGAGGGGTGTCAGGCAGAGAGAGGAGAGGGAGAGAGATAGAGGTGTCAGGCAGAGAGAAAGGATGGGGGCTGGGGGGGGTCAGGCAGAGAGAGAAGAGGGAGAGAGATAGAGGTGTCAGGCAGAGAGAGAGGATGGGGGCTGGGGGGGTCAGGCAGAGAAATGAGAGTGGTGAGTACCAGCCTGGTGCTGCTACAGTCCGGATGCAGGCACCCAGAACTAGAGTGGGAGGTGGGCAGCACCAATGCTATATGACCAGCACAAGGCCCCACGGTGCTGATCCCTTCTGGGCCACAACGCAGGGGCTGTCTGGGTGTGAGGTGACAGGAGGGATGAGGGGGTGACAGGTACCTTCTACTTGTCCTCAGCTTGCTGTGCTGCAGCTCCCCGGGATTCTGCTAATTGCGCTGCTCCGGGCCGGCTGAGCAGGAGCATGGAGCGGCCTCGGCAGGCTAGGGCTTCCCCGTGTATGCTTCTCCCTGGGCACGCATGGCTGTCAGCTGCGCCAGGTTGCCGGGAGCTCGCATGGTGCGCTATGGAGCTATACTTTTATCTGGGGGGGGGTAATCATCCTCTTCCTATCTATCCCTGAGCGGCACCGTCCCGCACTGGCTGCGGAGTCTCCGAGTCCTGGGCTGCTCCTGTTGGCGGCTGACACTTGGCAGGGGGGGGACTGCATACTGCCAGGCAGCACCTCTACAAATGGGCATATTTAACATGGGGGGCAATAGAGTCAGTGCCCCCTTTAAGGCTGGCGCCCGGCGGCAAATGACTCCATTGCCTCCGGTAGTTCCGCCACTGTGCCTGTACTTTCATATATTCTGCCCACAACATTTACTCCAAATTACCTCTAACCTGCATCATGCGATATTCACAATCCTGAATATAACTTGCACATTCATCAAACACACTAAACCTGCAGCATACACTATTTGAATATCATTAAGCTACAATGTACTTCTCTGTACAGAACACCTAACTGGCACTATACACTTCCAGGCCTAGCTATACCATAATCACATCACATGCCATTACACACACACCATCCGAGCATCATGCTAACAACACTTGTTACATATAAGTTGGTTTTATCCGCCAGTTTATCTAGATATTCTCACTGGATATTACACAAAGCATTCACACTCTTCAATACAAAGAGTCCATACATGCTCACGCATAGCCTTACACATGCGTTCAAATACATGCGTCCCTTTGACCAAACACACACTAAACCTGAATACAAAGAATTCATACAATATACTACAAAACTCCTTTACAACCACACTAGGACACACATGGGCCAGTCCAAACACCAAAGTTAACCGTTTACCTACACAAAGGACACACTGCAGGCCGGGGCCTGAGCACATGTCTACAATTGATTCCAGGCCTCATTCTGCTTACATAGTAATAGCATCCACCATGTTCAAATCAGTTTAATCACTACAGCTTATCCTTTCAAATACCAATCTATATAATCTACCGACTGCTGCTATATGTAGCTATTGTGAAACACAATACAATCCATGATGATAGCACATGGCTGAGCACATGGCACACAGCCGATAGGCCTACACTTTATGGTCTAACAATCTTTCATGATACAGGGTTGTAAATCTCAATCTAACCAGTAAAACAATATCCTATCTTAACAGATCAAAACATCACTTTTGCTACTCATACTCCTAGAATACATCTTTCCTATATCTCACACGTAGCTCTCTGCATCATAATACTCCTAAACATCCAGTCCATTAATCATATCCTAGTCCTGGTGCACAATTCAGTTTGATGATACATATTTACTTATCACGTCCAAATCCATATGTAATGGAAGGAACCTCCCGGCGAGGCCAGACCCATCCTCTCTGCGTCGAGTTCGAACCACAACTCCCTGTGTGCTTTTCTCTTGCTTTCCAAGAGAACTCTCGGGGGAGGGGAGAATCCATTCATTCACATTTGTTTACGGTATCCTGTGACTGGCTCAGGTGAATCCCTTTGTCTTTCCAGAGACCATTCATCACACTCTATCAATAGCCTACAGACACGCCCCTTTGTTACTGTATTTTAAATCTATAGTGTGATACTTATAATGTGATACTTATAATTTGTATAAAATGTGAGTGCAACATGATATGAAATTCTAATAACTGTCATCTGACAGCCAATATAATTCTACACATTTAGAGACTAAACATGACATGTGTGCTGGAATGTGTAACTTGATATGCAATATTTCCTGGCCTATGGGATAAAATGATTATTTATCTATGACTATATTAATGTTATTGGCATGGTTATAATTATAATTATGGAAATTATATGCTGGGAAAAATTAGGCATTGACATTAGCAAAAGGTACATACTGAATATAGATGTATGTTATTGTAGTGTGCAGATCCTTGCAATACACAAATGTACTATAATTGTAGAGCAATTAACATTATCCAAACAACATTGTGTTAGTAATAATTAGCACATTGTAGAATATTGCATTTGACGTGCAATTATGATATAATATGCATACATAAAAACTAGATAAACGTAACAATGAATAAATAGAACTTCACATGATGTAAGGGTTAATGTCTGTAATGAATGTAGTAGTAATGTGTTTAAGTATGTATTAGGATTTAATTGATTCCAATAGCAAACAAACACTTTTTATTGAGGTTACCTAATTGCGTAAGTGTGTCATGTGACCGATTTCGGAGTTCAGATAAGAGTGGTGATTTTTGCGAAAATACACCGCATCGGTGCGTACGGCCAGGGTCCCGTCCGTTCCGACGCGGTAAGACCGTGCATACGCTGTAAGACCGTGCAGAATATGTGTGTATCCACCGCACAAGCAAGGTTTGGATGTCGTCCGTAAACACGCCCTGTTCTTCTAGTGTGAGTCCGTCCGTATGCAGAGGTCCGGTGGGCGTTTCTTCCTACGATGTCCACACAGCGTGGCGTGCGGACCGCTCCGAAAGATTTCAGAAATGTACGCACCAACCAGAATAACCTCCCAAGTCTGTTTGTCCAGCATATTTTTCTGTCTGGCTCTGTATTAACTATGCTATTGTCTGTGTAATAATTCAAACCTCACTTTGGTCTGTGTCTGCCCTAAACACTGCCTTAAGGGCATTTATGCCAGAGCGGCTGGAGGTGTTTCAGCAAGCTTTGCTAGAACTGCATGAAATCCTTGCCAAAATTGTTACCATCTTGCCAGAGTTCATTAAGACCACTTCTCTTTCAAAAGAGAGCATAGCTTATGATATGGCAACCAAGGAGTCCTCTTATTTGGTGAATGAGAGAAGGATTAGAAGTTTTCTGTGCACTAGGATCTCAGAGGAGGAGCACCAGCACCGCAGAGACTTCGGTCTGTGCCTGTATTGTGGGGGTTCCAGTCATTTTATAAGGGACAATGAGTTACGTTGTCATAGAAATGCTGACAAGTCCCTGCCCACAGCCATGTTCCGAGTTTTGCCGAGTAATAGTCATGTCTCAGATTCGGTTGCAGATACATTTGCCATAGAACCTACCCCCAGAAAGACTAAGATTTTGAATTGGGTTCCTGTTACTAGAAGTTCAGTTTCTAGTATGGGAAATAAGAGAGACAGGGTTATTTCTCTTCTTAAAGGTAAAGCATTTTACAGTATGTTTTAATCTCAGAACCAAAAAGCAATGTTTTAACCCTAAAATCTAAATCTGCTCATACATATTATCCGGGTTCTGTAACTGAGTCTGATGATCCGATCCAGCTGTTGGAACCGATGTTCCAGATTCCAAAAAGGGATCTGATGTTCCAGTGTTGGGGAAGTTTCAGGACTGGTCTCTGATGCTGGTGCCCCTGAGAAACCTCCTTCCTTATCAGTATCTGAAGAGGTACCTGGGCAACCAGCTGGAAAGGAGGTCAAAGACTCAGGTCACAGACTAAGGTGATGTACCTGAGTGGCCAATCCTAGAGGCACTCGCTAAAGCTGTGACCCTAGAAGAGGACTCAAGTGGCTTAACCCCAGAGCGGGTCCCAGAATTCGTTACCCCAGAAGGGGTCTCAAGAGGCATTACCCCAGGTGGGGGTTCTGTCTGCACTGCCTCAGAAGGGGGTTCTGTGTGTTCCACCCCAGTAGGGGGTTCTGTCTATTTTGCTACAATAGGGGGTTCTGTATGTTCGGCCCCAATGGGAGGTTCTGTCTGTTCCACCCCAACGGAAGGTTCTGTTTTTCCGCTCAAACGGGGGGGGGGGGTCAGTCTGTCTAGTCACAGAAGGGGGCTCAGACTGTCTAGTCCCAGAAGGGGACTCAGTCTGTCTAGCTCCAGAGGGGGGATCAGTCTGTCTAGCCTCAGAAGGGGCTTAATCTGCCTAGCCCCTTTTGGGGTCTTTGTCTGTTTGGCTGCAAGGGGGGTCTTAGAAGATGTGTCCCAAAAAGGGGTGGCCACAACCGCAGTAGAGGTTCCGAAGGATAAAGCCTCAGCAGAGGTCACGAGGGCCACAGCCTCAGCAGAGGTCCCAAGGGCCACAGCAGAGGTCACGAGGGCCAAACCTCAGAAATGGTCCTGTAGACCATTGCCCCAGGAAGGGTCCCAAAGGCTCCAGCCTCAGCAAGGGTCTCAGGCCCCAGCCTGTATTCTCCCAATGCCAGCTGGAGCCAAAGCTCTTGTCCTGAGACAAAGTCATGGCGGTGGTTAGGGTGCAGGCCTAATCGCATGCCGACTTGTCTAGTGTATGTTTCTTGTTTGTTTGTCAGAGCCGGCCTTAGGCATAGGCAAACTAGGCAATTGCCTAGGGCATTTGGAAATCCTAGGGGCATCAGCAGCTTCTGCTGATTAAAATGATATGCAGCATGCCTATATTCTGTGTGGGAGTGAGGCTGTATCTGCATATGAAATAGTGTATTCATGGAAATCACTGTAACATAGCATTCCGTATGCAGGTACAGCCACAGTCGCACACAGAATATATTCATGCCACATATCATTTTAATCATCGGAAGCTCCTTGTGTGTGCTGGTCATAACAATGCAAATAAGACGAATTTTCAGCAAAAAATGCCCTCAACGTTAGCAGAACTGGACAGGAGCTGCATGGCCTATTGAGTCAAGATGTATGAGGAAACATCTGTATCCAAGCAGAGGCAGAGGTCACAGTGTTAGTCTGTGGGTGAGTTGGTTGTGCAATAGTGTTCGGCATATGTGTAAGGGGCATTATGTGTGTCATGTATAAATTCATTATTAATGTGCGACATGTAACAGGCATGATGTGTGTCATGTGTATAAGGGCATTAATAATGTGCAACATATGTGTAATGGGCATTATGTGTGTCATGTGTATAAGGGCATTAATAATGTGCAACATATGTGTAAGGGGCATTATGTGTGTCATGTGTATAAGGGCATTAATTATGTGCAACATATGTGTAAGGGGCATTATGTGTGTTGTGTGTATGAAGGGCATTAATAAAGGTTGGCATAATGTGTAAGGGGCATTATGGTTATAAGGACATTAATAATGTGTGTCATGTGTAAGGGGCATTACTGTGTGGTATTATCAGGGATGCCGAGAGAAAGGGGTAGGGGGTACAAATTACCCAGGCCAAAGTCTGATGGAAGGGCCCAGTGGGGGCCCCGGCCCCCTCCCCTTAAGTGACAGCAGCAGCTGCAGCTCTTCTCCTCTGCCCAGCACACACTGCTTTGTGCTGGGTTGCAGTGTGGCCATGGAGGTGCTTAAAATAAAACATTTTCTCACAATTTTTTTCTAAGGGTATAATGTGAATAATGTGAGGAGTAATGTACATAAGGTAAAGCGGTACTACTGTGTGATGTAACGTGAATAAGGGACACCATCGCATGATATAATGTGAATAAAGTGGCACTACTGTGTGGCATAATTTGAATTGGGGGTACTATTGTGTGGCCATGCCCCTACCCAGCAAGAACACACCCTGTTTGGGCTGCGCACCGAATGTGTGCACTGTTTCTATTTAAAATATTGCGGGTAGGAGCACCAAAATGATGACTGCTATGATGAGGGTTCATGGTGCTGGGAAAGGGGAGCAGGGTCAGAGGCAAAACTAGTGGCGGTGCTAGGGGGCACCAGCCAAAATCTTGCCTAGGGCATCATTTAGGCTAGGGCCGGCTCTGTTGTTTGTCTCCCAGCAGATGCCAGAGGCGTTGGTCTAGCCTGGTGACGGTGTCGCTTAGGCTGTTAGGTTGTAAACCTATCCGCAATACCTTAGTTATAGTTTTGTTTATTGAGACAGATTCGCATTATAGCGGTAAAGACCACACATCCTGTATTCAGCTCCTTTTTGCAAGGTTGCATACTTTGATTTATGTTCATGTGCAGAGCTTAGTTATCTTTTGTTAAGACCAGGTGGCATTTGAGTACAGGGTGGAGCTAGTCTGCCCCTTTGCAAACGGAGCCTGCCGCCGGTCCCTGCTGCCTCCCCCGCCTCCCCCGCTGGTCCCCCTCGCTTCACCGACCCCCCCTTCCACCGAACTGGGCAGCGCCTCCCTGTAGCGGAGACGGGCAGGGAGATGCTGCCCAGCCGCCGTGATACTGGGACACGCGTGCGTGTGAGATGCACGCGCATCCCAGTCTCTATTGCCGGCGCTCGCCAGTGCATGTGATCTGACGAGCGCCGGCCAAAGATGATGCCCTCTCCATCTGTATGTTCCCCATTTGACCAGTGCCATCTAATAAATGACAAGTTGTGCAAGTTCTCTGTCTCCTCCTTTCACACACAACTGTGACTTTGTACTGCCTATCAGGGTGAATGGGTATTGGAGAGTGAGTTTGCTTGGACCATGTGTCAGCCTTCATCTTGGCTGGCTGCTGTGAGCCTTTCTGTGTTGGCTGGAATGAAAGAATTTGTCTCACTATCCTGCAGCCCCCTCCCCTACCTAAAGTAGCTGCTTCACCTGGCCAGACATCAGCGGGCCCAGTCTTTCCCACGTAACAGTGATCAGGACAGCTTTGCCCACAGCAGGGTGCCATGGGATCCACCAAACTTACCATGTGCTGGCAGCCACTGTATGTCCAAGGCAGTGGCAAGTGCAGGATTTCTAGATGGGGTTTCTAAATGAAGTCCAAAATCCCTTACTTTGCAGAACAAGTGTGGGAGTCTGGGGGAGCGGGAGAAGAACCTAGTAATGACACTGGACATTAAAGTACATTTTGGTCTTTTTATATACAGGAAACTGTCTGGAATACAGTATTAATATATAACAATATAGCTGGTCTTTAGTATAGGCTGTATCAAATAATATAAATAATGCAAATGGTCATGATATAAATTAGACATACTGTACCATAATAAATAAATACACAAACATAATAGAATTAGTACTACACTTTCCAAGCTCACATTCTCCCACCTCGTGGTAAGGCTCCTGTCTCTTCTTCCTGGTAGCTGCTCTCTTGTCTAGTGTATTGATTGAGGGCTTAGAAACACACACACACACAGCAAACTTGGAAACAGAAGCTTCTACAACTGTGCATGTGCAGCAGCTTTCCTTTGTCGCTTAAAGCTCCAGTGATCGTACAATTTGTCTAATTCAGCATGAATTGTAAATCAGAGCAATAGCAGTTCACTGTGAGCAGATAGTCAATGCCCAGAGTGAAAGAAAAGGTGCCCTGTGAAAAAAAATTGTGAATGCATCCCAAAAAGTTACAGTAGTCTGAGCTTCCACCAAACTGTGACCAAGATAGGCTGAAAGTAGCGAGTACTAACGTCAGAGACCCACCTTAAATTGTGATTGCTATGTGATTGCTAAGCATTTGCATTTTCTGTTGTTACTGTCATTTTACTTGTGTACATACATCCCGAATGCTGCATATGCGCAGTCAGCCTATAATCTCTTAGTTTGCAGGTTCTCGATTTAGCGATTCATCCTGAAATAGGGCCTATAAACCATTGCTATAGTTGTCATAATTTGAGCCACTTGCCAAGTTTAGGTGTGGGGCATTTAGAAACCCACCCATGCATGGGGCTGCTGCAGATTATACTATATTCATTTTAATAGGTTTTTAGCCTTCTTTCACATAGACTTTTACTGTTCTGAATTGGGCCTTATTAATTTAATAGTGCTGAACTATTTAAATAGTGCCCTCATCACGGTTTCACTATTGCCTATTATGCCACTTCTCTTATATATACTTCCTGTATTCCACACTGTGCTATGAGCCTGATTCAGACCTGATCATTGGGCTGTGAGTATATTGAGCCCATCGTTCAGGTAAACACCCCCATGTGCATGGCTGTGAATGCGATCGCATGATGTGCACATAGGGAAAACCATTCAAAATCTCTCACCATATAATGATTTTCCCCTCTGTTTGCAGTACAGAGTAAGCCAGAACTCAGCACTGCGATGGCTGTGGGTCGAAGGAGGCCTCTGATGATGTCATAGGTCCTTCATCCAAATGGACGGAGAATACCAGCATTTTCTGGGGCACTCTCAGATAATGCTGCATTACCGCCCCCAAACACCTACATGGGGCCTTATTCTGATCTGAGCTCAGTACAAATTTGTTCTTAAAATGGGCAAAACCATGTGCACTACAGGTGGGCCAGATGTAACATGTATAGAGAGAGTTAGGTTTGTGTGAGTTATTTTGTTTCTGTGCAGGGTAAATACTGGCTGCATTATTTTTACACTGCAATTTAGATTTCAGTTTCAGCACACCCCACCCAAATCTAACTCTCTCTGCACAGGTTACATCTGCTCCACCTGCAGTGCACATGGTTTTGCCCATTTTAAGAACAAATTTGTACTGAGCTCAGATCAGAATAAGGCCCATGGTGTCAATCACTGTGCGAGCAGCCAGCGAAGGCTAGCAATTACTGTCTGCCTTCTTACAGACGGCTCGCGCATGCACACAGCGTACCGTGCACACATGCGATCGTTCAATAATTGCCCATGCTGTGCATTTGCCACTCAGTGACTTATTATTATTACGATGGAGATAGTGATGATGCACCATTAACCCCTTTGAAATGGAATACAACTGGGGCTCATACTTCATATTCACATCAAGAGTGGGGAGGATAAGTTAAAGGATAGTACAATAGTTTTACCGTTACTCAATGAGTCCTAACAACCGGTAAGGACTCTTGGCAGTTGCTGGGTTAGAAATGATCGCATGAAACTTGCCAACCTCACAACCTAGAAACATAGAGAATCCCTCATTTAAAAGACAAGAGGGCTTATTCAGGTCTGACACATGTTGCAAAGTACTATAGTCCTGCCGCAAAGTGCCTACAGACATGACTTGATTGACAGGCTTCAGCCATTTAAGGGTAGATATGGGGCAGCAATATCGTAGCCTCAATTTCCCAAGACAAAGACATGTTGCCTCCATTTTGGGTGAGAGCTAAAGCCATGGTCTCTGTAAGTAGATGGATATTTCCTAGCCTTTGAGTTGCAGTTGATCTGATGCTGTATCCTAAGATGCTGAACTGGATGATAAATGCATGCAGGAGGCATCTCCTTATAACAGACGTCTCCTGCTGCATTGTTTTTGCTTTCAAGTAAGATCACTTCTTGCACTTCAGCTGGCTGCCACTGTTTCTACAAAGGAAACAGGAAACCTCCTTCTTGCAACAGAGAGGAGGTGAACTACCTCCATTTATGGAAATGTAGTCATTGAGGCCACTTCCCTGCCCACTAATGGCAGCAGACTTTCAAAAAATGTCAGTTTGCAGCCGTAGTGCATCCAATAATTCAGGGCCCAAACAGCACATGTTCTTAATGAGTCCGGTGCATGCACAAAGTACCAAACTTTGGTATTTTTGCTACAAATAGAGCCATGGTCATCTAGCCCTTTAATAGGATTAAGTTATTCACGGCTGTCGGACTTAATCCCCTGCTAATTCCTTTTGTATTGTTCTTTGTATTGTTCTGCAACTGAGAGCAATAGATGATAATAAGTCTTGGTGAGCCATGGCTTACCAGAGAAGACTACTTGAAGAAGGCTCCATCGGAATGTGCTGCTCCTCCAATTAGATTTGGCTCTATGTGCCCCCTTAGCTATTAGTGCATATGTTATCTAGTGATCACAACTAGGTAATCATTCTAATAGAAATGACAAACTAACCTCAAACATGTGGGTGTCACAAAAGGTTTTTTTTGTGAATCCGGCTCTGGAGCTGGACTTGCTGGAAGGTCCTTAGAAGAGGGCCTGAATATAGCGGGTCGAATATACTTCCTGCTCATACAGTCCAGTTAAAGGGGTAATTTGGACTATGTAGAAAGGCAACAATTTAAAGCCCGGGAATAAAGGTGAGGCCTGTTGGTAGGAACGGAGAGTCTGTAGTTGAAGTTCACACTACCGGGAAGCTGGAGTTTAACAGGGAATACGGACTGGTCACCAGGAATCTGGACCAGAATTGGAGGGAATACTGGAGCGTGGAACCGGAGTCATCACCAGAAATCTGGACCGGAATTGGGGGAATACAGCAGACTGGAACTGGAGTCTGCACCAGGAATTTGGGGAATATTGCAGAGCGAACTTGAAATAATAGTAAACAGGGAATATGCAGAAACTAAAG
The DNA here is from genome assembly GCF_055691185.1 of Crinia signifera. Classification (NCBI taxonomy): domain Eukaryota; kingdom Metazoa; phylum Chordata; class Amphibia; order Anura; family Myobatrachidae; genus Crinia; species Crinia signifera. The sequence continues at coordinate 326,378,024 of NC_139220.1, forward strand.
GGTAGCTAAGTGAATAGCAATCACATGTTCTTAACCATAAATAGCGGGGAACTCAGGATGCTGATCCTTACCGAAGGATCACTAGCATTGTTATGGCATCAGCTCTAAGATTCTGGATGGATTTGTAGTTCCTGGGCTGCACTGATTGACCAGAGGAATGTGTAAGGATTAGAGGGCTTTATCAAAATGGCACACAGAGTCGGGGCGGATTGGCCCAGTGGGAAACTGGGCCATTTTCCGGTGGGCCGGTCCAGATCTGCCCTCTTTCCCCCTGGCTGGGCTGCCGCTTTCCCAATAGCTGGGCCACCACTCCCCCCTGGCTGGGCCATGGACCAAGCTACCACAGCGGTTAGCGGCCTTGGTCAAACTAAATATGGCCCGGCCTGTCGTGGCTTTGACCGTTTTAAAGATGGCCACGGGTTTCTTTTGGGTGAAATCATTGGGTGCGCGCACATGAACACCTGGGACTGAGAGGCTGCATGGTGGTGGTGGGCGATTCGCAGATGCCGGGTAAGTGGCTACTTCCAGAAGAGGAAGCACTGGCAGCCAACAGCATCACACCTGGCCACCAGACCTCCAGGAGGAAGAACTGGAGAACTTGCCAAACAGCCCAGACTGGTAAGCACCGTGACCGCGCTGTGACAGTGGGGGGTCAGGACAATATGAAAAAGATTTAACTGACAGAGTACTGTAGGTTCAAGCCAAGTGCCATGCAGAATTTGAGGCTGCAAAACACCTTTCTAGAACACCTCAGTAAGATAGGCTCCAAAATGCCAATCTGGACTGGAAGCTGAGGAACAAGAGGCTACATGAGCACACACAGAACTACTTTCCTTCACTTTTGATGCCAAGGTGGGCTTGTGTACTTTAAACACCAGGGCCTATTTTTAATCCCATTCAGCCCTCTATGTGCTCTCCTCCTCTCTCTCACCGTTCTCTGAGCATGTACACTGGCATCACTAACACCCCCCTCCTGCTCTCATCCCCTCTCCTATCATGGTGCCAGCCCTGTCACTTTCTCCTGGATCCACCCTTGCATCCTTCTGCCAGAATTTTCTCTGGCTTTAATAAAAATGATTCACAATCGGGCACTAGCCAAACAGAAATAGATAAACAATCTTAAGCTGTGTATATATTTATATTATATATCCAGATAAGGAGACTATAGATCCTTGTGATAAAGGATAACAGAGAAAAAAAATGGAGGCACCGGATACTATATACAGTAAGTACATTTATTTAATAACACCAGCAATCAGAGTTGTGATTCAATTGAATATTCTAAAATACAGTAATAACAAAACCATGCTGCACTGCAGGTGGTGTAGATGTAACACCAGGGCCGGTGCAAGGTTTCTTGGCGCCCTAGGCAAAAATTATGCCTACTGCGCTAATATGGAAATACCCAGGGTTTTCCTGGGTCACCCACCGTTTTTGTGGGAATGCCCAGGAAATACTGGGCATGCCCATGCACCTGCCACCTGCCCCCTGCCCGTCCTGATGATTGCAAATAGCTCTGTGACTATGCAAGTCACTGAAGCCATTTGCACAGGGGGCTACACATGCGCATTATAGTGCATGCGCAGTCCCAAAAACATCGGCATAGGGCTGAACTTGCAACATTGCGAGTCAAGCGAAATCAGGCCCTAATATAAATCACATAAGATATAGATCCTGTCCTGATAACGGGCTAGTCCCAAAACACCATTGACCCAGTAAAGCAGTTTTGTTTCACATAAACAAGACCCAGCAGCATAGTATGCAGGGACCGTATCTCTATTAACCAAGCACCCAGGCAAGCTTCACTGCTTACACAGAAAGTGGAGAGAGAGAGAGAGAGAGAGAGAGAGAGAGAGAGAGAGAGAGAGCGCACACACACAGATATATGTATAAAGAATCAAAAGTCCTACAACCTCACCCAAAAACAACAATACATCACACACACACACATATAATCTGTCATATATAGCTACCGGGACAATGTAAAAACCGGACCGGACTAAACCCCGGACTGCCGGACAGGACATCAAAATCTGCAGTCCGGAGCTTGTAGGGTCCGGTCCGGGGGGTGTCCTGTCCAGGGGTGTATTGTCCGACGGGGTCCCTGTGATAGCTATCACCAGGGACATGGGGGAGGGGAGATTACAGCCTCCCCGTGTGATCCGGACCGTCCGGTTTTTGCTACATGCCCGGACCATACAGGGAGGCTTTATTCTACCCTTCCTCCTCTACCTGGTGACAGGTGTGACAGGCAGCCCCCCCCGGACAGAACACCCCCGGACAGGACACCCCCCGGACCGGAGGCTACAGCTACAAAATGCAGAGTTTGATGTCCAGTCCGGCGGTCCGGAGGTTTTGTGTTGGTCCGGTTTTCACCCATACCCATAGCTACCTGCCAGTGACAGAGCTGTGCTGACACAGTCAGCACATTAGTTACAGTACCTCGTATGCAGAGGTGTATGACCAGAGGGAGCACCATGCTCTACAAACATGGCTCTCACTGATGTGCAGCAGTCTCCCTCTCTGCCCTGGCTGACTGTGTTTCACGTGGGGGAGACCAGCTTGTGAGGGACAGGAAGGAGGATCAGCGCGCTGCTGCTGACTGCTATAAGAAACAGTGGTTGCCGGGCAGCAGGGGGAGCGTTCTCACAGCCTTCTTCTGGGTGCTCCCTGCAGTGTGTTCATACAGAGAGGGGCTGTGGGTGGACCAACAACTAAACTTACTGGCCTGGGGGCGCACCCTGTCCCAGCCAAGCTGTCTAGTACTGAGCACAGATGAGATGCTATATAAATAATAAAACCGTCTTTAATAGGCAGCCTGCAGTGCGCCCTCTAGTGGCCGGCGCCCTAGGCAATTGCCCAAAGTTGCCTAGTGGTGGCGCCGGCCCTGTGTAATACACGGAGAGAGAGTTAGATTTGGTTGGTGTGTGTTCAAACTGAAACCTAAATTGCAATGTAAAAATAAAGCTAATGTATCTGTGAGCTACCTGTACATGCAAAAGCAGCCAGTTTTTACCCTGCACAGAAACATGCATGTTGACAGGGTCAAAAGGTCGACTTGGTGAAAAGGTCAACACTGAAAAGGTCAACAAAGGCCAACTCAATGGTTTTCTCAATGTTTTTTTATTTTTATGTCGACAAGGGTTGACATTAGTTTTTCATTTTATGTGTGTATATTTTGACATAAGTTGACATGGACATGCTTCAGGCATGGTGCCTCTCTGCACTTGGCACACTGTTCTAATATAAAAAGAGAACAAGAAAAGAGAGATGGCCGTGTGCTCGAGAGACCGCTTGGTGTAATTAATGACTTTTTTCTATCAAAGCTGCACTGAAAAGATGTGGATACTCCACCACAAACAGATGAAACAATAGACAAAAACACTGCGCTAAGATGAAAACATTATTTTATAAGGCAGTCCTCTGCCTGGGCAGTTCTCTAAGTTAGAAATATACTAAGTGATAAATTACAAAGTGATATTACTTTTAAAGAACAGTTAAAAAAAAAACAGTTGAAAAACATTGAACAACATCAAGCAAGGTAAATACAATACACATTATTACATCATGCTTACCAAACTGCTACTTCTCATTTCATTACATGGAATTTTTACCAAACTTCACTCATCCTGTAATCTCCCTGACACTCACCACTCTGTGCACATTGCCTCTTCTATTATTCACTCCCCTCTTCTCTTCTAAACACTCATGAGCTCTTTACTAAAGGTGCGTACACAAGGGGGCGATATTTTATAATATCGCAGGAAATATGGTCGCTAAGCGACCATATTGCCCACGATGGAAGTGTGCACTGGCGATATATCGCCGGGTGCGCGCTCCCGTTTTTACCCCTGTAGTGATCGCTGGTTGCAGGAACATGCCCCTGTGGCCAGCTGATTACCACTGCCGGGCTCCCCCGGCAGTTTCTTTTTCATCAGCGACCATCTCTGCTCGCTGATTAAAAGGAGAAACTGAGCAATATATTGCTCAGCAATATATGGCTGAGCAATATATCTCCCCCGTGTGTACGGGGCTTTACTTCTCTACTTGTACTTTCACATCCACATCCCACCACCAATACAAAAAAACACAAACATCCACCTTTATCTATCTCTCCTTTCTAATCTTATTAGCTGGTGACATATCACCAAACCCAGGCCCAAACCACCTGTCCCACTAAGAGTTTACTGGTTGTGTGCCTAGAAATTCAGCTAACCTCATAAATATCACATGCCTCCCACCACACTCCAAACAACTTAAATGTGCCCTATTGAATGCACGCTCTGTTTGCAATAAATTAACATCCATCCATGACCTCTTTATCTCTCACAAATTCAACCTGCTGGCAGTTACAGAAACCTGGCTCACACAATCAGACACAGCCTCGCCTGCAGCACTGTCACATGGTGGTTTCCACTTCACTCACACCTCCAGGCCGGGTAACTGTAAAGGAGGTGGGGTTGGTATATTACTGTCACAAGACTTCACATACTCAGTTCTACCACCTGTTATTTCACTCACATTTACATCATTTGAAGTTTCCCCTTTCTCTCTGCGTGTTGCTGCTATCTACCGCCCACCTGGGCTTCCCAAAACTCAATTTCTAGAAGATTTCTCTGCCTGGCTGCCCCATTTCTTATCCCCTGACATCTCAGCTGTCATCCTGGGTGACTTCAATATTGCTATTGACAGTCCACTATCTGTGCATGCTTCCAAACTCCTCTCTCTAACCTCCTCTCTCGGCCTATCCCAGTGGTCTGACTCCTCTACTCATGAGGAAGGCCACTGCCTTGACCTTGTTTTCATAAGGCTGTGCTCAGTCTCTGATTTTACTAACACTCCCTTCTCTCTCTCTGATCCCAATCTCATTACCCTCTCGCTCTCCTCCATTACCCCAAGCTCACTGACACTGAAATCATGCAAGCCTACTCTAACCCGCAGAAATACTAATGCTATTAATTTTCCACAACTTAACACCTCCCTGCAACAACAGCTCTCACTAATTTCTACAATTACCTCTCCTTACTCTGCTGTTTCCCACCTCTACCTGACTCTTGAAACAGCCCTTGATGAAGTGACTCCAGCTACCCATTACACCCCACGTAGGCTTAGATGCCAACCGTGGCACACCAAAACAACAAGATAACTAAGAAATCAGTCACGTAAAGTAGAACGCCAATGGCGCAAATCTCATAGCATGACTGATTTCCTCGCATATAAAACTAGATACCACTCCTACTGCAATGCTTTGGACGCTGCCAAACAAACATACTACCAATCTCTCATCTCTTCTCATGCCACCAACCCTAAGCTACTTTTTAACACATTTAAGTCTCTTCTGTACCCTCCCCCTCCTCCCTCACCAGCTACCATCAGTGCACAAGAACTTGCCTCCTACTTTAAGGACAAAATTGATAACATCCGAGATGAAATGGTATGCTCTTCCACAACCTCTAACCCTCTTTCTTCCCCACCTGAACCCTCTGGCACTTTCTCTTTATTTGAGCCCACAAATTAAAAGGAAGTATCTGCACTCTTCTTATCCTCTTACTCTACTACCTCTCCTCTCGATCCTATACCAGCGCAAGTCATTAAAAATCTATCTCCTGTGATTATTCCAACCTTAACTAAAATCTGCAATCTCTCTCTTACTACTGGTACTTTTCCTTCTCTGCTCAAACATGCAGTGATAACCCCTATTCTAAAAAAACAGAATTCTGACTCTAACTCTCTCTCTCTTACTATCGTCCTATATCTCAGCTCCCATGCCTCTCCAAGCTACTGGAAAGACTTGTCTACTCTCGCCTAACAAACTTTCTTAACTCTAACACCCTATTAGACCCACTTCAGTCAGGCTTTCGCTCTCAACACTCAACTGAGACAGCACTGACTAAAGTGGTGAATGATCTGGTAATGGCTAAGTCTAAAGGCCATTACTCACTGCTTATTCTTCTTGATCTTTCTGCGGCATTTGACACCGTCAATCACTCTCTTCTCTTACAAACACTACACTCCCTAGGTCTTAATGATACAGCCCTTTCCTGGTTCACATCTTACCTATCTGATCACTCTTTCAGTGTTCGTTTCTCTAACTCTACTTCCTCTTCATTACCTCTGTCAGTCGGAGTACCGCAAGGTTGTCTTAGGTCCTCTGCTTTTCTCAATCTATACCTCCTCTCTTGGCAAACTAATCAGCTCTTTTGGATTTCAGTATCACTTGTATTCTGATGATACTCAAATCTATCTATCAACCCCAGAGTTGTCACCAGTGGTTTTGGGTCGAGTCTCTGATTGTCTCTCTGACATCTCATCTTGGATGTCTTGTCGCCAACTCAAACTCAATATTTCCAAAATGAAATTACTTATATTCCCGCCAACTAAGAACATTTACCATCCTGATATCTCCATCGCTGTTGACAACTCAAAAATCTACTCACAAGCTCGTTGATTAGGGGTCATCCTCGACTCTGAACTGTCCATTCTTCCCCACATTCAATCTGTCTCCAAATCATGTTACATGCTTCTAAAAAACATATCAAAAATACGACCCTATCTCACACAAGACACTACTAAATCTCTTATCCATGCACTCATTATATCCCGCATTGATTATTGCAATAGTCTCCTAACTGGTCTTCCCAAGAACAAACTCTCACCACTGCAATCAATTTTAAATGCTGCTGCTAGGTTGATCTTCCTTGCAAGACGCTCATCGTCTGCTGATCTGCTCTGCCAGTCCCTCCATTGGTTGCCTGTATATTACCGTATTCAATATAAAATACTTGCATATAAAGCTATTAACCATACTGCACCATCATATATCTCTGCACTTATCACAAAATATCTCCCATCTCGACCACTACGCTCTACACAAGATCTGCGTCTCTCTTCTACACGGATCACCAGCTCCCATTCACTATTACAGGACTTTCATCGGGCTGCTCCCGTCCTATGGAATGCCCTTCCACGCACATTAAGACTCTCTACCAGTCTCCAAACTTTGAAGCGTTCCCTGAAAACTCACCTCTTCAGGCAAGCCTATCGTATTTAAGTTTTACATGCATAACCCTCCGAGGCACTTATGTATTATATAGCTTTTCTTCTGGACTTGTAACTGCTATGCTATTACTGGTGCTTGTCCTTGTGTTTCCCCCTATATCCCTATAGATTGTAAGCTTGCATCAGGGCCCTCCTACCTCCAAGTCTGTCTGTTGTTGCCCAGTTTGTCTTATCACTGTCTACTATTGTAAAGCGCAACGGAATCTGCTGCACTATATAAGACACTGTAACGGAATCTGCTGCACTATATAAGACACTGTAACGGAATCTGCTGTGCTATATAAGACACTGTAACGTAATCTGCTGCGCTATATAAAACACTGTAACGGAATCTGCTGCGCTATATAAGACACTGTAACGGAATCTGCTGCGCTATATAAGAAACTGTAACGGAATCTGCTGCACTATATAAGACACTGTAACGGAATCTGCTACGCTATATAAGACACTGTAACGGAATCTGCTGCGCTATATAAGAAACTGTAACGGAATCTGCTGCACTATATAAGACACTGTAACGGAATCTGCTGTGCTATATAAGAAACTGTAAATAAAAAATAAAAAAAAATTATTTTGGTTTATAGATAATAAAAAAATATATAAGCAATAAAAGTATATATTCACATCGAAGAGAATATTATTTCATAAAACCGACTATGCTCAGATGGAATTTCTATTCAATTCAGTCACCTTGATGGCAATAATATCAGCTTTCCACTAGATGTCTCTATAAGCAGATACTACGATATATACTGTATGGACAGAATTGATGCTCTATATGAAATCAACCATATAAATCTAATGAAAAAGGTACAATAAAAAACAATACAACAAATAAAATAAAATAAATTAATTAATGAAACAACAACCTATATAAAATGCAGTAGAGCTCAGTCCTGAGTCGGGGAAGTAAAGTTAGCCCCCTGTTTGTTAGTGCTTTTGAGTTATTAGTCAGGCCATAATAAGAAAGTCTCTATTTGTTTAGTGCTTTTTGGTTAGTTTTTTTTGCAAAACAGAAAAGCAGTTCTGTTAGTATTTCCATGCAGCACCACAGTGCACAGCAAAAGCAGAAGAGATTTGATATAGTGGGATGCAGTTTAAATCCAGGCGTTCAGAATCCCGACGCTGGAATCCCGACCGCCAAAATCCCGACCGCCGAAATCCCGACTGCCGAAATCCCGACTGCCGAAATCCCGACACTTTCTCCCTCCGTGGGTGTCCACGACACCCCTGGAGGGAGAATAAATTAGCGTGCCGAGCGTAGCAAGGCACCGGGCCCGCTGCGTGGTGAGCGCAGCGAGCCCGCAAGGGGGGGCGATCCACGTCCCCCCCTTGTCGGGATTTCGGAGGTCGGGATTCCGGCGTCGGGATTTTGAACGCCGGGATCCCAACCGCCGGGATTTCATACTGAATCCGATATAGTTACAAGAATAGTTGTCCTTGTTAGCTTTAGGAAAACATGTTGGTGGACAATCAGGTGCCACCTGAATTAAGATGTAGAAGCACAGTCCCCAGCCTGGTTAGTACTCCAGTCTTGCCTTTTCTAGGTCTGCAACCAAGGAAGCACTGTTTGTCCACAAATACTGTTCCCAGATAAGCAGAAAGATGCCTAATGCATTTATCCGCCTTCCAAACACTCTGCGGCTTCCTCAGAGACGATATGGTTGATTTCCTATAGAGCATCAATGCTGTGTATATAGTACTATCTGCTATCTACTATCTACATCTAGTGGAAAACTGATATTATTACCATCAAGGTGATTTCATTTAATAGAACTTCCATCTTAGCATAGTCGGTTTTTATTAAATAATATTCTCTTGAATGTAAATAGATATTTTTATTGCTTATCTATTTTTTATTATTGATAAACCAAAATAATGTTTTCATCATAGCACAGTGTTCTTGTCTGTTCTAATATAACTCTATGCCCACGTGGATAGTAAAGTGTGAGCAAGTCAGTTTTTTTTACAAACAAAATCATGAAAAACTCATGTCATCTTTGACCTTTTTAAAGTCAACCTTTTGACCACATGGACCTTATGATTGTCAACCTTTTTACCAAGTTGACATTTTGACCATGTTGACCTATTGACCCTGTCAACCTTTTGATAGTCTACCTAGACAATGTAGATCAAAAGCCTGGATGCCAATTTGTAGCGAGCCTTGAGGATAGAGTGACATCAACCCTGAACTAGGGAACTGCATATATTTTACCAGTGAATGCCCCCAACTAGTATAGGCTATTGTTTTCTTAATTAACTGTGAAAGCAGAGCTTTATGGAAACACTTGCAATATATTGTACTTGGTTTCCTATATATTTGGATTCTTTTGTTCTTTATTTATGAATTTATTGAATGCTTTTATGATGTCTTTGTTCCTCAAGCTGTAGATTATAGGATTTAAAAATGGAGTAATGACGGTATACAGCACAGAAAGTGCTTTACCGATATTTACTGGTTTACCTTTGTTTGGCATAAGATACATAGCATTAAGTGTAACATAAAATATAGATACCACAACAAAATGGGAACTGCAGGTTGAGAAGGCTTTCTCCCGTCCAACAACTGAAGTCATTCTAACAATACTGTAAATTATATAGGAGTAAGATAGAGCAATCACTATAAAAGAACATAAAAATAATGGAATACCAAAAATACTAGCTATTATTCGAACTGAGAAAAGACTGGAACATGAGAGTTCAAGAACAGGGTCAAAGTCACAAAAAAAATGGTCTATGATGTTTGGTCCACAGAAGTTTAGTTGGCACATCTGTGATGCTTGAATGAATACAAAAATGCAACTAGATATCCAAGACACAATGATCAGCTCCATGCAGAATAAAGGGCTCATTATCGAGTTATAATTTAGAGGGTTACAGATCGCAAGATATCGATCATAAGACATCAATGTCAAGAGAAGGCACTCCAGAGCCTCAGAGAAGCCAAATACAGAAAATTGGGTGAAACAACCTACGAAGGATATGGTGCTTCCATCAAACAAGATGACTTGAAGGAGGTTGGGGACAATATCTGTGGTCAAAATGAGGTCAGACATGGAGAGTTGGATGAGAAAGTAGTACATGGGGAGGTGAAGACTCTTGTTGTGACCCACCAACATGATGATCAGAAGGTTACCAATTAATGTTGCACAATAAATTGCAAGAAATAAAAGGAAGAGGAGATATTTCATACCATTAATGTTATTAAATCCCAGAAATATTATAGTTGTGAGATTGTTATGAAACATTTGTGGAAATAAAATAGGACAAACTTATAAAACACAAAAGGCTCCTTCTTGAAAGTGTGACGTCACCTTTATAAATTAAGATTCTTATATAATACAATAATTACATTTAATTGACAGTAAATGGAACATATCATATTTATATTTCTTTAGCCCTATAAAGTTATGTATTGTCCATATTCATTGAAGACCCGGACCTTCCAAACATAGGAGGTGACAGCATTTGTTGTAAATCAATCATTGCATGTACTGTATATGGTAGACCTGTGAAGGACAGACATTAAAGAACATTCAAATGGTTGTAATATTAAAACCCCATAGTCCTTCTGCCACGGTGTCTGGCTAATTTTTAAAGGCACTGGTGCTGATTTGGGTTTATGGGACTTCCTGTACATAATTGACAGTGACAGGCATCAGCACCTCAATAGCAACATGTGTACTGTGTACCATGATAGACATCTTCATATATAAGCATCATTAACTAGTACCTTCTCTCTACACCCTCCAAGACACACTATGTATTACCAAAATCTGAAAACCCTAGGAAAGTGACTTCTGTTACCACCGACATCCTCTTATATTGATGCTATAGACATTTGAGACAAGGTTTTACATTTGTTTGGTGGTGGGCAGAAAACTGTGCATTGTTCTTCTCTTCAATGTAGTTGACTTGGGTTAACAGATGTGTCTGCATACGACACACCTGTCCTCAAATCATGACAGAAAATCTCAATTGGTGTGTCACAAACTTAGTGACTTACTCAATGACCTAGTGCATGCATACTCACTCTTAATCTAATATGAACAAAAATAGCGTACCACATTGTCCACATACAGTTTTGGTACTTACATTTGAGAGGTGGACTTGGGAAAGGAAGACTCAGGAAATCACAATTCCAGCACAGAAATGCTGCGAACTGAGTCTTAGACACCCAAAGTATAATTCCCAATAACCATCCCTCAGAGCCATGGTAGCACATAGTATTGGGGACTTATGCCGGATCCCATGTTTTATCTCCCCCAATACAGGTACTGTTTAAAAAAAAAAAAAAAAAAAAACACAGGCGATAAATGTATAGCCCTAAAACATCCATTGGCATAAAATCTCAAAAATAGCCCAATTATTTTCTGGAAAAAAGTAGCTCAGCTGATTGGATGACCATCCGTGTTATTCACTTAATAACGTACCACCATAATTTCCTTTATTTCAAAAATTATTTTTGAACTGTGCAACTGTAGCTCATAAAAAAATAAAAGGTAGAAAAATTTAGCAATACAATAAGATTGGAAATATGAATTACCTGAGAAGAAACATTTTTAGAAACAAGAAACAAGTTTAAATTTTTATATGTTTTAAAGTTATACGATGGTACTGGCAACCAATCAGAATTTACTTCTAATTTATTTAGCACCTTCTAGAAGATAACAGATAGTATCTGATCATTTGCCCATAGCAACATCCCATGTTAAGTAGAATTCCAATTTAGTAAATTACCCCCATATAAATATTAAAAAAATATGTTCCTAATAATATACAGTAAGATTTCCAAAGATAATGGGAGAAATTTAATAGAATGAGAGATTCAGAAAGTGAGAGATTTGGGAAAAATCTCCATTTTTTTTAAAGCGGCAATCATTTCCATTTCAAAATCAAACTGGTTTTGCAGTGTAAACGATTGCTGCTTTTTAAAAAAATGGAGATTTCTTCTTCTGAATTTCACCCTAGATGTATAAATAACACCATTGGTAAAAACGAATAATAAACTAGATGATACACATGACTTACAAAATAAGTTTGCTTTGAATATATTTTGTAGATAAATGTATGCTTTTACAAGTTTTCAAAGACATGTGATCTACTTAATATTGATATACAGTAGTTCCTCTACTTAATGATTTAGTCTGATGATGGAAATTAACAAAGAAAATAAACAAATAATACAATCAACTTACATAATTAGAATTCACAATTTGAAACAAAACAGAACATTTATAAAGTATTTCGTGAAAAAGTCTTACACGGCATGATTAAATAAATCAGAGATCTACCTTACAAATCATTTTATAAACTGGTAGATTAAGCCACGGAGACATCTTTGTACTCTGAAGTGTTGGTCTTAGTCTCCGGGGTGATTATAAGAAGTCCGTGGTGCAAATCTAGATGTAACAAATATAGCTTTAGGAAGAGATGCTAAGACATTGAAATTTGAAAAATTAATTATTGAAAAATATTAATTACTATCGAATATGTCAAATATAGAGTACTGGAGCCATGGCTCCAATGTGATCTGACATTTCCAGGCCAAAATTATTTTGTCCATAGGAAATACAACTATTGAAATGCAACATTTTCTATATTGTAATTTGTTTTTATTTGCAGGCTACATTTGCATGCACATCATATAATGTACGCATCACAGCATGGATATAAATGAGCATATCTGTAGGTTCCTAAACTAAAAAACTAAAATCAAAATATTTTAGAATATGTCTCATTCAGATATTTCCCCATACATCTAGCCTCAATACGCCATGCTGTACATGATGCTTGGTGTGACCAGTGGCACCAAGAATGGTGTACTTTTTACCTGGGCCAGGATCAGATGAAGAGGCCCGGGTCCTGCTCCCCCACTGCAGCTAGCCGGGCAGTTTGAGTAGAGAATGGGGGTGGGGGAAGGAAGCACCAGTTAGCATACTGTTGCAGGTGGTGCATCCTGTACACCTGTAGCATCCGGGTCGCTGGGTCATTAACCAGGTCGAGTTTTGTTGAGGTTCCGGACATACATTTGGTCTCATGAGCAGCTCCTTGAGATTCGGGCCTTTACGATATGACATCATAGGGCTGATGTGTTTTTGAAGTTTCAGGGTGGGGTCGGAGGAGACCATGGACCAGTTCTTCTGGAGTCTCTTTTGGATGTTAGAGGAAGAGTGGTTGTAGGTGTTAACAAAGGTTAGGCGAGGCGCTTTGGTAGCATCATTTCTTAAACCGTTGTTCTGGGTCGACATGTTGTGCCTAGCTTTGCGTAGACATCTGCTCAGTACATGGTTTGAATATCCTCGTGACTTGAACCTGCTGGTCATTTCTGCCAGTTGTTCATCCAGGACGGTGTTGTTGGTGTTATTGCGTATTATTTGCATAAATTGCGAAATAGGTAGGTGCTCTTTGAGGGTAGGGGGATGTTGGCTGCTGGTCACCAGTAATGTATTTCTGTCCGTGGATTTTCTGAATAGGCAGGTTTGTAGTGAGCCAGTGGTGTAGCTCACACTGATGTCGAGGAAGTTGATCGAGGAGGCGTTGATGGTGTATGTGAAGCGAATGGGATTATTTAAGGTGTTGAGAGAGTTGATCATATCTGTGAAATCAACCTGGGAGCCAGTCCACACAAGGAAGATGTCGTCGATGTAGCGTTTGAAGACTTGGATGTGTTGGCTGTATCTGGGTAATATAAATTGGTCCTCAGAATATCCTCAGAAACTAGTAGATGAGCAGCTGGAGATTGCAGCTCACAGAAAAGTAAAAAGCCGCCAGACACAAGGGAGCAGTACCGGGGTATATACAATTGCACCCCGAGAGGCTCACATACATTCAAGTGAAGCCTGGGAGAGGTATCCAGATAACATCGGAGCCCCACAGCATACATTTAAAGATCAGCGTCCCGGTGACCCTGCCAGACTGCGAGCGCAGGCAGGTGCTGGCTGGTGAGAGAAACGCAGGCTGTGTGTTCTTTTTGCTCTTAGGATTACCTGTCCCTATCTCCTACACACGAGGGAATACTTTATTCAAACACAGGGAAAACCCGAAGGGTCACCACAGTGGCAGTGTGGTGCCTGAAGGGAAGAGTACCAGTGAAGGAGCAGCATTTCATCCTGCTAAAGAAATCCCACTGAGAAACATCTAAGTGGTAGGAGATTCTGCCCCCGAGAGGTCCGGTGAGCCTATTTTAAAACTTTTTTTCTGCAAGGAACGAGACTGTATACTGTGTTTTATATTTTGTATTTTTTGCAATTTTTTATTCATATCTTTGGGAAAAGTTTTTTACTTATATCTTTGGCAAAAGTTTTTTTGCATATATATTGGCTTCATAAATAAAAGTTTTTTAAGTAAAAGAAGAAAAAACTTCTGGAATAATCTGTTAATTTTGAAAACCTGCGAACCCCATATAAAGAATTGCACATTAACCCAGCACTGCAGATAATCCCTGTTTCTGCATAGAGATTGTCCATTGAAATAATCATTGATTAAATATTTTCACCTGGGATTCAGCAGCTGCAGGGGGAGAGCGCTTGAGACTGTGTGGACTGACTTTTTTAAAATGTATATCACTATGTCACACCATTACCTGCATTCCACTTTGTCACCTGTGGTGGCATGTCCATGGTAGGTGCATAGGCTCCCTTTAAAACTATATGGGTCATTGATACATATCACTCTTTGCTCAGTTTTTTCCAGCATGTTACCCACTATGAACACTTTATACGATACTGTACGATGTTGCATGAGTTTTTTCCACTGGTGTTTGCACAATGTTGGATAACTTTACCACGGTGTACATATTGTTTTTTGTTTATACACATTTTCGACTATCTATGTCTCCCTTTCCCTGGTTTATAGTACCTACATCAGACCTAACTTGGTGCTGGATTGCCTGGGGTCCTCCCAGGCTCCCTACACCTCGTTATTTATATGCCCCACATATGCTAGTTTGTCCCATACATAGCGGTGCGGTCGCAACTTCTACTGCTGACGCCCGCTTCCTTATACGCGAGTTGACACGCAAGCACTCCGCTAGCCGGAAGTGCTTGCGTTCCAGAGCACCCTCACAGGGCTCTGTGATTCTCCTCCGTTGTCCCTAGATGCCCTATACGTGATTGACACGCAGACGCTCCGCTAAGCCGGAAGCGCTGCGTTCCACTGACTTCTACAGCGCTCACACGCTGTCAGCATTCACACGCTGACAGCGTGTCACTTCCGGTACCCGGAGGTGACAGCGTGATGCGGTCCATATGCGTTCCAAACGCGGCCGCTACATCCTGCTAGCGCTATTTTGGCGCGAAGCAGGCTGTCAGTCACCTGGCACACGTTGGTATCCGTGCGCCCTAGTGACTTCCGGTCTCCAGGTACTTAAACCAGGCTCTGCAGCCTCTCTGGGTGTCTCACCCACTGCACCTATGCTGGTGTACACATATCGCTCCTGAAGCTTTATCCTCACCTTTATTCACCACTAAAACGTAAGTTACTGCTACCTGATCACTCTCTGATGTATAGATTTGTTTTTGTGCACTAATGGGCATATCTGCAATATTTGTATATCTCCAGGCTCCTTGATAAAGGTCCATTTTCTTTAGGACCGAAACGTCGGGGCTATGGTGAAGTCAGGATTTACTTGACATGTTATGTTGAAAATAAACTATCTTTATTTTTATCAAAAGTATCATTCTTAGCTAATGCTTGCGTCTCTTTGAGAGAACCCTAGCTATATATATATATATATATATATATATATATATATATATATATACACAACAGAATACGGCGGCACCCGGATAATAAAGACAATGGACGCAGGTCAAGGATCTAACATTTTCGATGTATTGATTACATTGTCATCAGGATAACCAGAGAAAATTACAAATGTACCTTATATCACCCCGCCACCAAGTGAGACAGGCATCCACGGCACGCTGTGCTGCGGTCGATGCGCACGATAGTGACGTCATCGCACCACGCTGGTTGCCATGGTAGCCTGAAATACAAAGAAAAAATTGCAGTGGTGTTAAATACGCACATAACATACTGTAACAATGAAGCATAATGTATAATAAAGATGCCATAGGTGTGAAGCGACATGCTGTGTAAATATGAGTCTAAGTAAGACTGTAGCTGAATGCTGTCGCAACTGAGCACACTGCGGTAACAGACCAAACGGTTACACTGGGCATGAAAAGTCACCTTACAGGAAACAATGTAAACCGGCTGATTCATTGAGACCCCTCGGGGAGAGTGTTCCCAACTTGTGAATCCAGCGGGCCACTCTCCTGAGTAGATGCAGAGACCTGTCACCTCTGCGTATCTGGGCAGGTTCATGATCAATAGTCATATACTTCAATTGGGAGACGTTATGTCCTAGTTGTAGAGAGTGCCTCACAACTGGTTGGTCACTATGTCTGCTATTGTAAGCCGCCAGGATCGCAGTTTTATGGGCTGCCATTCTCTCAAGGTGCGCTCAGTTTTGCCTACATACGCCAGGCCGCAGGGACAGGTTATTACATAGACAATAAATCGCGTGGTGCACGTGACCCTATGTCAGATCATGTACCTGTGCCCTGAATGGGGGTGAGGGAAATCTTTGCCAACTGTACGAGCCCCACATACGGCACAATTGAAACAGCGAAAACAGCCCTTTTTGAGTTCTAGAAATGACCCTTGTTCTGAGCTAGCCTTGCGCATCCCTGTAATATCTGTGCGAACAACAAGATCCCTGATATTTCTGCCGCGACTATAGGATGGCATAATGCAGGAATCCTGTAGATTGAGGTCAGGGTCTGTGCTCAAGATTGGCCATAAATCGCGTGTATTGGAGTTGATCTTTTGGCTGTCACAATTAAAGTGATTGACCCACGGAATAATATTAGATAATTTCTTCTTGGGTCGTGTTTTGAGAGTGTCTGCACGGGACGAGTAAAGTGCTTTGGTCATTGCTTTAGTTAATAAATCAACTGAGTAGCCTCGTTCAAGAAAATTGGCTAACATTCTATCAATATGAGATGAGAGATGGCAGTGGCCTGGTCAGAGCATATTTTAATTGCTCTTAAAAACTGTGAATAGGGGAGTGAGAATTTTAATTTGGGGGGGATGAAAACTTCCAGCATGCAGTACTGTGTTGCGGTCAGTCGTTTTGCAAAATAATTCGGTGTTAATTTTGCCCGCATTGAGGCTTACCAGAACATCAAGATAATGAACTTGTTCAGTGCTCATGCAGTATGTCAGTTGTACAGGATGTCCTGTGGCATTAAGTGTGTTAATGTAACATTCAAGTGAGCTGGTGTCATCTAGCCACATTATGAATACATCATCGATGTATCATTGATAATTGACAATCCTTTCTACAACTCAAAAAGGGTTGTTTTCGCTGTTTCAATTGTGCCGTATGTGGGGATCTTACAGTTGGCAAAGATTTCCCTCACCCCCATTCAGGGCACAGGTACATGATCCGACATAGGGTCACGTGCACCATGTGATTTATTGTCTATGTAATAACCTGTCCCTGCGGCCTGGCGTATGTAGGCAAAACTGAGCACACCTTGAGAGAATGGCAGCCCATAAGACTGCTATCCGGGCGGCTTACAATAGCAGACATAGTGACCAACCAGTTGGGAGGCACTATCTACAACTAGGACATAACATCTCCCAATTGAAGTATATGATTAGTGATGACAGGTCTCTGCGTCTACTCAGGAGAGAGGCCCGCTGGATTCACAAGTTGGGAACACTCTCCCCGAGGGGTCTCAATGAATCAGCCGGTTTACATTGTTTCCTGTAAGGTGACTGTGCATCAGCAACTTTTCATGCCCAGTGTTGAACACGTAACCGTTTGGTCTGTTACCGCAGTGTGCTCAGTTGCGACAGCATTCAGCTGCAGTCTTACTTAGACTCATATATACACAGCATGTTGCTTCACACCTATGGCATCTTTATTATACATTATGCTTTATTGTTCCAGTATGTTATGTGCGGGTTTAACACCACTGCAATTTTTTGTATTCTTTGTATTTTAGGCTACCATGGCAACCAGCGTGGTGCGATGACGTCACTAGTGGGCGAATCGACTGCAGCGCAGCGTGCCGTGGATGCCTGTTTCACTTGGTGGCGGGGTGATATAAGGTAGGTTTTAATTTTCTCTGGTTATCCTGATGACGATGTAATCAATACATCAAAAACATTAGATCCTTGACCTGCGTCCATTGTCTTTATTATCCAGGTGCCGCCGTTTTCTGTTGTGTAAATACTCACCCATCCAGGGTGTTTGGGAAGGCACCGGAGCAAGTACTGGGACCATTAAGGTGTGCTGCCACAATATATATATATATATATATATATATATATATATATATATATATATATATATATATATATATATATATATATATATATATATATATATAGAGGAGTCTTTGGTCCGGCACACACAAACAAGCGCTACCGCGCTAATAGACAGTACTTTACCCGGTGCCGCACCGTCCAACTACTATCTACAATACAAGTGAGGGCACCGGGTAAAGTACTGTCTATTAGCGCGGTAGCGCTTGTTTGTGTGTGCCGGCCTAAAGACTCCTCTACTATTGGATTACAGCCTTATCAACTGTTCTCCTGTCAAGGCACCCAAATCTACTACGCTGGTTATATACCTGAAGTGTGCTAAGAAATACTGCGGTATTTCCCTGTTTGTGTATGGGATACACATCGAACTGAGCAGTGCACTGGTTCTATACATTCCGTGAACTTTGTCTTATAACTTGATTGTTCATTTTGCTCCAATGGAGCCTGAATTGGAGTCAGCTGCTGGTGGCTATATGCACCAAACATACCCTATTGGTGATATTAACAATTTTTCAGATGCAGATGCTCAAGCCATCTTATACAACCCAGAGATGATTAATCTATTTGAACCACCATCGACTGAGACTTTATTCCGGGATCTCTTAAAACATAAAAAGAAAGAAATCGACCTTATGTTTCACGGCCTCACGCTTAGTGAATACTTCCGTGCTAAGAAGATCCCCCGTGGATTAAGAGTAAAAAACGCGGTACTTGTTTACTATCTGGGCGCCCACGATTTTAATCGCGGGCATCGGGGGTAAAATCGGGGCCATCGCGGGCATCGCGGCCGATAAAAAATCGGGTGCGATGTGCCAGACGCGATGCCCGCGATTTTCCCATAGAGAACAATGTTAAATGCCTCAATTTACCCGCGATGACCGCGATTTACCATAGGAAACAATGTTAAATGGATCAATTTCCCCAAATTATCATAGGGAACAATGGGAAATGGGGCAAAAACACCCCTGAACATAAAAATGTCCCCCCAAAAGTAGTTGACGCCACCCCGCCATCAACGTGAACCCGAAGCGTGGCGAGCGCAGCGAGCCCGCGAGGGGCGGCGGTACGCGTCCTCCGACCTTTTCATGCCCTACTATCCTTTAGGGCGTGGAGTGAGAATAGAATAGTGTGGCGAGCGCAGCGAGCCACCGAGCCCGAAGCGTGGCGAGCGCAGCGAGCCCCGCGAGGGGACGCGGATACCTTCACAGGTAAACGCGTCCCTTCGCGGACTTCACAGGTGTCCGCGTGGCCACGGACACCTGTGAAGCCCGCGAGGGGACGCGTTTACCTGTGAAGGTATCCGCGTCCCCTCGCGGGGCTCGCTGCGCTCGCCACGCTTCGGGCTCGGTGGCTCGCTGCGCTCGCCACACTATTCTATTCTCAACTCCACGCCGACGTGGATAGTAGGGCATGAAAAGGTCGGAGGACGCGTACCGCCGCCCCTCGCGGGCTCGCTGCGCTCGCCACGCTTCGGGTTGGCGTGGATCGTGGGGTGGCGTTAAAAATTTGGGGGGACATTTAACGGTTAATTGTGCCTATTTGGGCTCTGTAGCCCATTTAACATTGATTCCTTTGGCCACATCGGGTCCATTGAGGCATTTAACAGTAAAATCGCGTCGGTCGGGCCATTTAACATTGATTCCTATGGGAAATCGGGTGCATCGCGTCGTGGGCATCGCGGGTACATTTATGGCCGGCCGCGACGCGACCGACGCGATTTCCATGTTTAACATGGGTTTCAATGGGAAATCGTGGGCATCGCGTCGGTCGCGTCGCGGCCAGACATAAATGTACCCGCGATCACCACGACGGGCGCCCAGATAGGAAACAAGTACCAAAAACGCTCCAACCCTCGGTAAAAAAGATCCCACGTTCTGCAGGAGATGGGTGGCAACACTCAATAAGTGCTCCTTTGATCTGATGCTCCTCATCATCGAGTTTACAACAAAGGAATGCACTGCACTAAAAAATAAAATCGACCAATTTGAATCTATTCATAAAACAACATTATTGGAAGATCCTTCAACCAACTGGTATGAGAAATTGTCTGCCCAACTGGTTAATTATAAGCGTGAGCTAACTAGATTTAAGAAGGAAAAACGCGAAAAAGTCGACGCAGATTATGAAGCAAACACTGTTTATCAGTGGACATCAGCCCCCAAAGGTGATCGTCGCCCGTTTTTCCGCCGACAGAGATACAGAGGATATGTGACTTCTGAACAATCTACGGATAATCATTCCTCAAATAGTGAGACGGAGACTGGAGCCAGAGCTGGTAAAGCAAGAGGGAGACGTCAACCGACTGGCCCTTTAGGGGTGACAACACGCCTCAGAGAAGGCGCAGGCGGTTTAATAGAAGGGGGCATCAATGGGAGAGGCAGGCAAGTTGGAGGAAAACCGCCAGCCATGGGGAGAACCTAGTAGTGAATTTATCATCACAATCACTGACGGAGGCTGAAATGAAGCTTTTATCTAAAGGCTTGTCATTCGTGCCGACTACGCATATCGACACATTGACATGGAAGGCTGAAAAGCACTCACTCCACCGTCAATTGAAATTAAAAGAATTTTTTGATAGATCGCCCAAAACTCCTGGCCTGGATACTATCCCTCCCAATACCAACATTCCCCCTCAACTTAAAAAATTGCAGCCCCATTCCACCTTCGACCCGCAGTCGTCAAATCCTTCAATAAAAACGTTCATGAGACTGTTGGATATACAAGTTGATGACTCGCTGGCCCAGTCCCCACCCACACACTCCAATTTATCTGCAATGGAGCGGGACACTTTAAAATCATTGGCTTCTAATCAGAAATTGATATTTAGACCAGCAGATAAGGGTGGTGCCCTAGTGGTTATGGACTTCTCCAAATATAAAAAAGATCTGGACTCACAACTATCTGATGTTTTGACTTACCGCAAATTATCCCGGGACCCCACATTAGAATACAAGGATATATTATGCCGGCTCTTGAAACGAGCAGTTGATTCTGGAACCATACAACAAGCCTTGATGGATGCCCTCGTACCACAATTTCCGATCGTGCCTGTGATTTACAGCATCCCAAAAATACATAAGTGTCTGGACAATCCTCCGGGACGCCCAATTATTGCCGCAAGGCAATCACTATCTCAACTGACATCGGTGTATATAGACGCTGTCCTTCAACCTTATATCGTACGTCATCCGTGATACCTTTTGGACACCACAACTCTCTTGCAGGTACTACGGACACTTCCAGCTCTTGGGGATGAGGTATGGCTTGTTACACTTGACGTTAAGAGCCTATATACTGTCATACCTCATGCCGCTGGCATGGAGGCTGTTGATTTATTCTTACGGTCACAATCTGATTATATGGGTCCTGATATCGCATTTCTGCTGACGTTACTTGATTATATACTGACCAAAACTTATTTTATACATGATGGAGGATTCTGGCTGCAAGTAAATGGCTGCTCTATATGATCTAATGCAGCACCTGCATATGCGAACATCTATATGTTCTTGGTTGAACAAAATATTTTCTTTAATGATTCCTTGATTGCAGCCAGAATCCTTCTGTATCGACGCTTCATTGATGACCTGCTCATTTTTTTGGGAAGGCCCCATTACTGATTTGACTGGTCTAATTGAAGCGCATAATGCTGGTGATAGCCCCGTTAAATTCACTATGTCATTTGATCGAAATGTCATTAATTTTTTGGATGTTGCCATTCATTTGAATGAGAGCCGGTTGTCTACCACATTATTCAAAAAATCAACGGATAGGAATAATCTGTTGCATGGTACCAGCGCTCACCCTATGAGTCTTATTAAGGGATTGCCATATTCTCAGATGGTCCGCCTAAAACGTATTATTTCAGACCCTGTTGAATGTGAAAAACAGTTGGTAGTGTTGACTGATAAATTCCTTGAGAGAGGTTATAGACCCAGTGACCTCAGGAATGCTAAACAGCGTGTTGATCTCATTACCCGTGATGACTTGTTGAAAGCAAAACCTCCATCACAGTCTACCCAAGAAATCATCCCATGGGTGACTAAGTTCTCTAGTGCTAGCCCCACTATAAATAGGGTCTCTAAAAAATTATGGCCCATTGTAGCTACCGATAGAGAGATCTGTTGCTTAATGCTAAAAAAACGAAGGAGATTATTGTTGATTTTAGGAAAAATAAGACTGAGCATGCAAGGCCTATTCAGATAGAAGGGTCGGAGGTAGAGAGGGTTAAAAGCTTTAAGTTTTTGGGTACTAGCATCTCAGAGGATCTTTCTTGGTCAACTAATACTGAGAGCTTGGTGAGGAAGGCCCATCAACGACTCTTTTTCCTGAGAATGTTAAAGAGACAAAAATTGGCGGGAGGAATATTGACAAATTTTTATCGCTGTGCTATAGGAAGTATCATTACCAACTGTGTTACAGTTTGGTATGGTAATTGCACAGTGCAGGAGCGCAAGAAGTTGCAGCGGGTTGTTAAAATGGCAGAATGGATTGTGGGGACCACGCTACCATCGGTGGAAGCAATCCAGAGGAAGCGATGTTTGCGTCGAGCAAATAAAATCGTTAGGGATCCTACACACCCTGCGCAGGGCTTATTTACGATGTTGCCGTCTGGCAAACGCTTTAGATGTCTTAGGAATAGGACTGCTAGATTAAGGAATAGTTTCTTCCCTTCAGCTATTTTAGCACTGAATAGCGGCTAGGTTGGTTAGATGGGCTTGACTTGCTGGGTTTTAGGAGGATGGATTTTAGGGAGTATTGTCTTAGTGTATGGTATGCTATCTTATATTTTTTACGTATGAATTGTATAACTGTGTATGTATTATGTATTGTCTATGTGCTGGATTACGATTGGATGTAAAAACTGAATTTTGTTGTCCTAATAGGGGCAATAACAATAAATGAATCTAATCTAATCTAAAATCTAATCTAACATCAAAGATTCACGTCTTATGTCCTGCTATCAAAGAGCCCCCAATCTGAGGGACATATTGGTGAAAACTGACATTACAACTTTTAACCAACGGGAAAAACCTCCTCCCCGGGGTTGTATAAGATGTACCTGCACGGTATGTAGTGGAATGCTTCCAGGTCCCATTTTTTACCACCCCCACCGTGGCACTAAGTATTCTATCCGTCATACGCTCAGTTGTGAGTCACGTTTCGTTGTGTACCAACTTGTCTGTCCTTGCGGCCTATCGTATATCGGTAAGACCGAAAGGACATTCAAGGAAAGAATTACCACACATAGATCCACCATCCGTGCAGCTTTAGCAGGGGGTAAATGTGATCTCCCAGTGCCTAAACATTTTCTGGCTAAAAAACACCCATTATCCTCACTTAAATATCGCATGATAGACCATATTCCTTTAAATCTGCGTGGGGGGAATAGGGGATTACTCCTTTTAAAATGTGAGACCCGTTGGATCCACAGGTTGGATACAATTTCTCCACGGGGTTTGAACGAGCATCTGGGGATCTCATGCTTGAGCAGAAAATAAATTGTATTTAGATATGACAGTTACGCATTGTTTCTTGTTATTTGATTTTATTATTTATTTTTTGTGATTACTTTTTGTGATTACCTGGTTGGTTGATTGCTGTTTTCTCCCTTACCAGTTGAAGCTCGATGGTGCAACCAATCGCTTGGATATTCTTCTTTTTTGCTATTCTGCGTTGCTGCTATTTCCATTCAGAATTTGACATCGTTTTGCAATATTTATATTTGTAATAGGGGGAGTACCACCTCCGTTCATACTTAGTATAGTATATTTATCATTGGTGCATTTACCTGTTTGATGTTTGTATCTGTCATTTTGTATTGTATTGTTGTTTTGTAACCATGGTGATGGTAATACGCAGCTCCTGACGGGGCTGACGTCACACTCCGGCGTCTCTGACCACGCCGGATTTGATTTGCACGCTGGTGTATAAATGCATGTAAGCAATGTTTCTTCTCTATGCCTGACGAAAATGACCAAATAAAGGTCATTGAAACGTTGCACAAAGATTGGTGTACAGCTTCGTTTTTTCAGCCCAGAGTGCCGCACCGTCCAACTACTATATATATATATATATATATAGTGTTTCAGCCCGGCACTCCAGGAAAATATATATATAGAGGGTGTTTCAGCCCAGCACTCCAGGAAAAACACAGTGCAGCTGCCCCGGGTGCCTTCCGGGCACAATGGATAGACAGGTTTACAGAAACAAGCAGAGGCACTCCAGTGGTCTTGTGAAAAGCAACAGGTTTTTACTGTAATACGACGTTTCGGGGATACACACACCCCTTCTTCAAGTGTACAATACGAATTGTACACTTGAAGAAGGGGTGTGTGTATCCCCGAAACGTCGTATCACAGTAAAAACCTGTTGCTTTTCACAAGACCGCTGGAGTGCCTCTGCTTGTTTCTGTAAACCCCTATATATATATATATATATATATATATATATATATATATATATATATATATGTGTGTGTGTGTGTGTGTGTGTGTGTTTGTCTATGTGTAAGCTGACCCTGTGTGCCGAAAGTAGGTATGATATTAATAGGGTGCTGTGTAAATAATATAGAAGCCCCCACACTGACCTGTTATTTAAATGTAATTTTTGTCCCCATATTGCGCAACGCGCTGGTGTTATAGTCAAGATTCTATGGGGTTAACACTTGTTATGGCAATACTGTTTTTGATAAGTGATACAGGTATGGTATACATGGGGTTAATAGCTGATAGAATGCGCGGCATCCCATCATGTGAATGTGGACGAATGCACGCTTGTGCTCCACAGGCAGAGGAGTCTGTCCCACAGTGACCGGCGGAAGTAATGCAGCTAAGGCACCTTCCGGCCGGTGAAACGCAGGCTGGCTGAGGGATTGACACGCACGCTGGCTGTATGTATGTATATATCATGGTATTGTATTCTTAATCTTCACTATCATGGATAAATGTATGTCAGTAACAACAAAAATAAGTAAACATCAAATGAAATAAGGCTAAGGATGCAGCATATTCACAAATATACAAATACACATTCCATGTTTGTATATAAATACAAGTTTCAAGGTTCAAGTACAGTTTCTACTGTAAATGATATAATCTAATATTAACATTATAATTGAGGCAGGTATTATATTTTGTATACTACAGTATGTATCCTGCATGGGTCTAATATGAATAGTTTTCCAGTGCCCGGATACATTCACATTTAAATCTTTAAGAGACATTGGGCCTTATTCAAGTTTACTCTTTCTGACAAATTCCTTCTTAGATGGACAAAACCATGTGCACTGCAGGTGGGGCAGATGTTACTTGTGTAGAGAGAATTAGATTTGGGTGGGTTTTACTTCAAAGTGAGATCTATATTGCAGTGTAAAAATAAAGCAGCCAGTATTTACCCTGCAAAATAACTCACCCAAATCTAAATATATCTGCACATTTTACATCTGCCCCCCTGCAGTGCACATGGTTTTGTCCGTCTAAGAAGGAATTTGTCAGAAAGAGTGAACCAAAATAACCCCCACTGCTTCTTTGTTTGTTAAGGACCTTCTAGCTGTTTTAATTCACATCATATTATTCTAAGTTTAGTGAGGTTTATAATACAGGTTAAAAAAATTGGGGGTTCTGGTACCAACCCTAGAAAGGAGAGGAAACCAGGGGGAGCACTTGGTAGTGTTCCCGCTAGGCTGTTTTAGTGGGGCACTGCACCCTGCCCGATTTTTAAAGTGAAAAATGCGCCCTGCCCCTCTGGCAGCGCCCCGCTAAACCAGCCTACCTTTGTCCCCGCTGTTTTAACCGGGGAAGCCCGGCGCCGCTGTACATAGCGATGCCTGGCACTTCCCCAGCAGAGTACAGCCTTCCGGGTGGCCGGGTTCGCCCCCTGTACATGACGCCGCCGGCCGCGCCCACCCCTTTGCGTGACGCCGCCGGCTGTGCACACTCCTCTGCATGATTCCGCCGTCCGGGCACGCCCCTTTTTGTCACTGTGCTGCCCGGGCATGCCCCTTTTGTGACGTTGGCGGCCCGGGCACGCCCAAAATAGTGACGTCGGCGTGCCCGGTCCGACCCCCCCCCCCCCCCGCCCTGCCCGCCCTAGTTCCTAGAAGGAACACTACTTGGTATGGGTGGCTGACTCAGCAGCTGCTAAAAAACAGGTTAGTGAGAAATGTACAATTGCAAGAAAAAAAAGGGGGGAGGGGATAGCAGTGATCTAAGGATATTTCGTTCAAAAAATTAGAATTAGATGATCTGTACAAATGGGTTTAATAATAAAAATTACGACAATTAATACATCATCTAAAATCATGTCATGACATTAAAACAATATAATATAAGCAATGCCCATGTCCACAATTTAGCAGCATGTATGGAGGGAGAGTCTGTTCCTATTAGGCCTAAATTTTTAGTTATAGAAATGGATGGAAATAGTTACCACTCCTGGCTAGATGGATAAAGTATTTAGACACCGTCCAAGTGGCCGGCCCAAGATTGGCACAAATAACCGTGATCCACTGACAGATTAATGGTATGGTGGGTCTTTGTGAAGCCAAGGAGGAGGTACTGGTGCACCAGAGTAAAAGTTTGAAGGTCTTCCAAGTTGGAAAGTGATGGTCAAACTTGGTTGAATCATATGGGGCTGGTCCGGACTGCAATCCCAAAGAGGCTGGTGGAGGGTGGGCAAGCACTGCCTGACACGTTCTGCTGCTGCTGGCAGCTTTATCAAAGGTGTAGTGCTTGCTGGCATGTGTTGATATATATACCCTGGATGTTATGGTCACATAAAAAAGTGGGAAGTGAGCATACAGCATCTCCCTACATAACTTTCTGGGGTAATGCATCATTCCCACCTTCCCTAACTAACAATCCCTTCCTTCAATGGAAATCAAGGGGATTATATGTGGCAAATCAAGTATTCCATCCTGGGGGATGGATACTCCTTTTCTCCTATATAAGGGAAGCATACAAACTCCCCAACTCTCATTTCTTTATGTTTCTGCAGACACACAACTATATATAATCAATACCATATACAAACCCAAACACTTCCGCCTCCAACCCCAAACAACCCTTCTTCATAAATGGACCAAAGTCCCGTACAAACTAAAACATGTCTTATTCCATCTATTCCCTCAGCCGATGTTCTTTTGTTTGGACATGCCACCATACTTAGACTGCTGAACTCAGCTTATCTACAAGAAGTCCATGTGAAATCTATACACAGGGCTTATATGCCACCATCTCTCCACGCCCACTTCGATCCATTAGTTGATGCAACATGTTCCAGGTGCTGAAGCTTGAGAGCCGACCTCTACCACTGCCTTTGGGATTGCCCAAAAAATAAGATTCTTCTGGAACAAGGTATAAATGTTTATTAATACACATTTTAAACTATCTCTCCACCCATCTCCTAGTGCAAGTTTTTGTCTCATCTATTCTGAGTGGGCATCCATGGTAACAGAAGAGCCGCTGTGTCCTATGTTTACTGTTATGTTCACTGTTGCCAGGAAGCTCATTCTAAAAAATTGGACTGTAAAGACATCCCCATCTCTTGCACAGCTCCACGCCATGATGCTGCAACAATTGTATTTTGACACAAAAGAAAACAGTCACGCTCTACCTATAGATTCCATAAAAATGGCACCCTTTTCTTTCTATTTTGGACTCAGAGGTCAGGGAAAAAATAATGTGAGTTTCTGAAAGTACGAGCTGGTCTTTTACTCCTCCACCGCCGCTCACTACCTCTCAGGCACAAGAGTCTAACTAGCATAGTTCACAACAATATGACATCCACATTCCTGGATTGTTATGCTAGTTCAATTCCATTGTACTATTTATTTATTAACAGTTTCTTATATAGCGCAGCATATTCCGTTGCGCTTTACAAAAGGGACAGTGATACAACAAAACAGGGTGATACAACAAAACAGGGTATTTACAGACAGTCAAAATGTAGGAGGGCCCTGCTCGCAAGCTTACAATCTATAGGGAAATAGGCATTGATACATAAGGATAGATACTGTATTCTTTATTGCATCGATTCCACCAGAATGCAAGGTTCTATGACTGGTTCTGGAATTTGATAAGCTTGCCTGAAGAGATGAGTTTTTAGGGAACGCTTATAGTTTTGGAGACTGGAGGAGAGTCTTATTGTGCTTGGGAGGGCATTCCACAGAGTGGGTGCAGCCCGTAGAAAGTCCTGCAGTCGGGAATGGGAGCGAGTAATGAATGTGGATGAGAGACGCAGATCTTGGGAGGAGAGTAGAGGTCGGGTTGGATGATACTTTGAGATAAGATAAGATATGTATGTTGGTGTAGTTTGGTTTATGGCCTTGTGTGTAAGTAAAATAATTTTGTATTGAATACGGTAGAATACAGGTAACTAATGAAGTGACTGACAGAGCAACTTTGCAGACGATGAATGTCTGGCTAGGTCGATTAGCCTTGCAGCTGCATTCATAATGGACTGTAGTGGTGAGAGTCTGTATTGTTACTAACATCACCAAGACATATATCTTGCAGACACTTCTCTGCTACACATCGATTGATTTACTGTATTCTACTAATGAAATTATCTTAGATGCTGACTGATTCCAATTCATACACCACCGCCCTTTGGCTCTCTTATTACGTACCAATGTTGCTGGTGCGCTGGGAGCTGCCGAGGATGGGACAGCTATACTTTCTTTACCCCCCTTCATTACCCACCCACCTCCTGATTCTTTCTCTTTCTTCTCTTTGTTACAATATTGTTACTATTTGATGTATAGTTATATGAGTGAGTTATATTGAATGTTTGTTAGACACCGTAGTACCCACCTAAACCACCACTAAGTCCAGCTGCTCAGGACCACAGATTCAGATCACTGAGGTCAAGCTTTCCCTCATCATTCAAGAATGTGTCTAATCGTATTGCATAATTTCTATGTTATGTTCATGTTTAACTGTATATCCAAAGAACATCTTCTCCACACACCTCTAACCCACAAGGTTTGGAAAGTTTGGGGCATATTCATATGGCTGTGACATGTCAGGACAGTACGGATGGTGTAATGGTTAGCATTACTGCCTCACAGCACTGAGGTCATGGGTTCTATCCCCACCATGTGTTATATATATGGGGCAGTATGGACGGTGTAATGGTTAGCATTACTGCCTCACAGTGCTGAGGTCATGAGTTCTATCCCCACCATGTGTTATATATACGGGGCAGCACGGATGGTGTAATGGTTAGCATTACTGCCTCACAGCACTGAGGGCATGGGTTCTATCCCCACCATGTGTTATATATACGGGGCAGTACGGACGGTGTAATGGTTAGCATTACTGCCTCACAGTGCTGAGGTCATGGGTTCTATCCCCACCATGTGTTATATATACAGGGCAGTACGGATGGTGTAATGGTTAGCATTACTGCCTCACAGCGCTGAGGTCATGGGTTCTATCCCCACCATTTGCTACATTTGCTATATATACAGGGCAATACGGCTGGTGTAATGGTTAGCATTACTGCCTCACAGCACTGAGGACATGGGTTCTATCCCCACCATGTGTTATATATACGGGGCAGTACGGATGGTGTAATGGTTAGCATTACTGCCTCACAGCACTGAGGTCATGGGTTCTATCCCCACCATGTGTTATATATACGGGGCAGTACGGATGGTGTAATGGTTAGCATTACTGCCTCACAGCACTGAGGTCATGGGTTCTATCCCCACCATGTGTTATATATACGGGGCACTATGGACAGTGTAATGGATAGCATTACTGCCTCAAAGCGCTGAGGGCATGGGTTATATCCCCACCATGGCACTAACTGTGCGGAGTTTGTATATTCTCCACGTACTTGCGTGGGTTTCCTCCGGGTACTCCGGTTTCCTCACACAGTCCAAAAAATATACTGGTAGGCTAATTGGCTCCCAACAAAATTAACCCTAGAATGTCTGTGTGCGTGTACATATATGGTAGGGACTATAGATTGTAATCTCCCCTGGGGCAGGGACTGATGTGAATGTTCAACTATTCTCTGTAAAGCGCTGCAGAATATGTGTGCGCTATATAAGAAACTGCTAATAAATAATAAATACATAATGTCTGACACTTTTTACCAATCTCCCATACTGTAGCTGTTTGTATTCCTCTTAATGTGGTTGTATTGGGAAAAACCATGTTAGAAAGAGTCTGGGAATTATGAATGAGTACACCAGTGTAAAAGGCAAATTGGCCAAATTTGGGAGATTAGTAAAATTCCAATTGTGATTACACATGAAAATGACCGATACCTCAGATAAACATGGCTGAAAACACAAATCTTTCTGAATCTTCCCACCAAAAGAGGATGGAGACTTTGGCATTACCATAGGGGTGAAGGTGGGTAGGCCACAACTGGGTGTCATCCAACACTGCTGAGTAACAGGAGCCTGGTGCTGCACTCTAAAGCTGTGTACACACGGGGGGCGATAGGGGCTGAAATCGCTGGAAATATGGTCGCTGGCGACCATATTGCCAGTGATTGGAGTGTGCCCCGGCAATACATCGCCCCGTGCGCGCTCCCGTTTTCAGCCCCATTCTAATCGCTGGTTGCAGGAGCTTGCTCCTGCGACCAGCTGATTACCTCTGCGGCTCCCCCGGCAGAGGTTCCCTTTTATCAGCGACCATCTCTGGTCGCTGATGAAAAGGAGAAACTGAGCAATATATCTCCCCATGTGTACGGGGCTTAACTTTAATTGCAGAAACCAGCTCCTGTAGGAACAGGCATTGCAGTCAAGGCACTCTCTGGGACAAGCCTGCATCTCCCAGACCTCCACAGATGATGAGAAAGGTGGTTTGGACTGCAATCCCCCACTTCTGACCCACGAGGCCGGGGCCTTTCCTTGGTGCATGTTCATACCACATTTATATATTTATTAACAGCTTCTTATATAGTGCAGCATATTTCCTTGCACTTTGCAATAGGACACAGTGATACAACAAACTGAATATTTATAGACAGTCAAAGGTAGGAGGGCCCTGCTCACAAGCTTACAATCTATAGGGAAATAGGTATTAGTTCCACCAGAATGACAATTTTTCTATTGTGCTGTATGATACGGTGACCCAGTAGTTTGGGCAGGGGTCGGGAGGATGGAAAATGTGAAAAAGAAAGAAAGAGGATATGTGTGAACTGTACACTGGGGATGTGATTGGATAGGAATGGTACAGATGGAGCACCTTGCATACTCATTCAGAGGTTTTGGTGACCCTCTTTTCTTCTTGTGCTCACGTCCGCCAAGAGGGGTGTGGATGCACACCATACAATACAAATTGACACCGCTGGGTGGCTAATGCTCCACCAATCTAGCGGTGGATTGATATACTGTACTGATGGAAGCCCGCCATTAACAGATAGTGGAGCGAGCCTACACAGTATACTACAGTATGAGACGCTCATGCGTCTCATCACCTGTGAACAACGCTGCGGCTCCAACTATACTGTACAACTGTATAATGGGGAGAGATAAAAGCTCCTCCCTAAGTTGCCATCAGTAAGGGAATCGGCAAGCAACTGTAGGTAGGGACCCTCCAATTGTCCACCTAGCACATTACTACTGAGTACCGCGGAATGCAGTTAATATCCCGGCGGTCGGGATCCCGGCGTTCAGAATCCCGACGCCGGAATCCCGACCGCCGAAATACCAACATATTCTCCCCCTTGTGGGTGTCCACGACACCCCTGGAGGGAGAATAAATTAGTGTGCCGAGCGTAGCGAGGCACCGGGCCCGCTGCGTGGCGAGCGCAGCGAGCCCGCAAGGGGGGGCGATCCACGTCCCCCCCTTGTCGACATTTCGGCTGTCGGATTCCGGCATCGGGATTCTGAACGCCGGGATCCTGACCGCCGGGATTCAGTACTAAATCCGAGTACCGCTAATAGGAAATACTGTATAAAGAGGCTAAACATACTAGCGTTTTGGAGATATCACTTATAGCTGTAGCCATTACAGTACAATGCAATAAATGCTGTTGTGCCCGTGCAGACGCACTGAAAGCTTTATAAGGATGCAGGATTTTTTTGTGTTAATTATACAGTAACTAACCTACTATAAATGGAAAAAAAATAAGTTCCCTTTAATAATCAAACTCAGTTATACTGTACTTTAATATACAACATGCAGAGCGGCGCGCTTATCCACTACCCTACACACACCTGATAAGAGCGGCTAAAGCTTCCACTCAGATTTATCCTAGCACCTTTCAACCAAATCAGTGAAACGCATTAGCGCCTGTGCCCATAGCAAGTTATAAAAAAGTGTAATGATACGCACTTCTATGTAATTGTATTTATTAGTGTCTATCTACAGTACTGTAGCTGCTTCCTGAACAGTACAGTAGAAGCAAAGTAGTTCCTGCACTACAGAGCTCTGTAATCACTTCATGCACAGGCTGCAGCACACATTTCACGCGTGCGCAGTGGAGATTTCAAAAAGTTGATCACCGGTATTGAACTAATCCGGCAACACCACCACCAATTGCCAAGCTGTTAAAATGTATTGTGATGCCTTGCGCCATGGACCACCATGGCGGGCTTGCGGTATAACCAATATACAAAAAAGGTTAAAATAGTCCCAAGGCGCAAAGCCGGAATCCTGCAGCTGTACAGTGGAAGAAGAGGTTAACTAGAGGCCTCTTGTGGACGAAATTGCAGGGGAAAAGAACCAATGTGTGATGGGCACTGGTTTCCTGTTTGCTTTAATGGTAGCTCATATACGGAAAATATAGAAAAGAATGGACATACATTAATTAAAGATGTATGTGTATTTCATCCACACTATCCCTGTGTGGATTAAATAAACATACATCTTTAATTAATGTATGTCCATTCTTTTCTATATTTTCCACACATGAGCTACCATTGAAGCAAACAGGAAACCAGCGCCCATCACATATTGCGGTATAACCACCATAGGTAGGCTGAATGAGCGGCACTAAATCTATATATAAAGGATAACTGGCTGGTTCTGGAATAAGCTTGCCTGAAGAGATGAGTTTTCAGGGAACGCTCGTAGGTTTGGAAACTGGAGGAGAGTCTTATTGTACATGGGAGGGCATTCCACAGAGTGGGTGCAGCCCAACAAAAGTAATGCAATCGGGAATTAGAGCAAGTACTGAGTGTGGATGAGAGGCGCAGATCTTGGGAGGAGCGTAGAGGTCGTGTTTGATGATATTTTGAGATAAGAGAAGATATGTATGTTGGTGTAGTTTGGTTTATGGATTCGTTTGTAAGTAAAATAATTTTGTATTGAGTACGGTAGAATACAGGTAACCAATGAAGTGACTGACAGAGTAGCTTTGCAGACGATGAACGTCTGGCTAGGAAGATTAGCCTCGCAGCTGCATTCATGATGGACTGTAGTGGTGAGAGTCTGTATTGGGGAAGGCCAATAAGGAGACTATTGCAATAATCAATGCGTGAGATGATGAGAGCATGGATTAGAGTTTTTGCAGTGTCTTGTGTATGGTAAGGTAATTTTGAATATGTTTTTTAGGTGCACGTGGCATGATTTCGAGACAGATTGAATGTTGGGATTAATGGAAAGTTCTGAGTCATGAATGAGGCCCAGGCAGCGAGCTTTAGAGGTAGGAGCGATTGTCATATTCTCAACAGCTATAGTGATATCAGGTTGGTAACTACTATTTATTGGTGGAAATATAATTAATTCTGTTTTAGAAATATTCAGTTTGAGGGGGCGAGATGACATCCAGGTTGAATTACCAAAAAGGCATTCAGAGACATGGCCCAATACAGATGGGGAGAGGTCAGGGGAGGATAGGTAGAACTAAGTGTCATATGCATACAGATGATACTGAGACCTAGGGATTGTATTGTTTGTATGAGAAGTGTGTGGTCAACAGTGCCAAAAGCAGCTGAGAGATCTAAAAGAATTAGTAGTGAGTAGTGGCTTTTAAACTTAGATCATTCACATCTTTAGTCAGTGCTGTCTCTGTGGAGTGTTGGGAACGAAAACATGGACTACACATATTGCTGTACAGGGTGTCAAACCAAGGAGGAGAGTGGATAGGATGTCTTGCAGACCCCACACCTGGGTGGAGTTGGTGCTAGTGAAGGATTTGCTGATTTTATTGTGGCTGGTATCTAAGGTTTAAGCTAACATCCAGAACAATGCCAAGATTCTACACATGATAATTTTCTTAATTCTGTACCACCAAGTGTCAATCTAGTTGGTTGGCTATACTGAAGTATTTTCTTCTGATGTTGAGGCCCTTTTATAAGGACCTCTATTTTATCAACTGGCACTCATCCACTACTGGAGCTCCACTAGACAGCCATTTAGGGTTGTTATTGGTTCTCAGTGCCCAGAGCAAAGGACTAGTACACTTGTGAATTACCTGAATAGCAGTGCTAGACCGGGCTTAAACTTTACTGTTTACTCAAGCATTTCCTTCATTCCTTTAAGTATTGTTTATGGAAAGATTTTCTGTACATCATAGTTTATGTACTGTATTACATTAATTCTATCTGTTAAGAGTCTTGAGTCCTATTGGACTAAATACATTATTATTATTATTATTATTATTATTATTATTATTATTATTATTATTATTATTATTATTATTATTACTACTACTATATAAATTATGTTGATCCAGCTGGTATCATCAAACATCTAAACCCTCCTATGTAAATTATATTGTTCCAGCTGGTGACTTCAAATATCTAGATCCTACCATTTAAAATATGTTCTTCCAACTGTTTCAGGGGCATAGGGAGGGCGGAGCTGGAGGAGCACAAGCTCTGGGGGCCGAGAGATCAAAGGGCACAAGAGCAGTGTGCAGCCGGCTCCCCCGCCCTGCTTGTCAGCTCCCTCACTCCCTCCCCCACCTGGCTTTGGCACTTACAGTGCTAATACAGTGTGGAGGACGATGCTGTCAGAGGCACCTGGCAGGACAGAGAGAAGCAGTAACTGTGGCAACATGGGAATTGTAGTTTATATTTTACTGCTCAGACTTTGAGCAGTTAACGGTTAAGCTACAAATCCCATGAGGCCATGCTTTGCCCTAGCAGGAAGTCTCACACAGGTTATCTTGAACAGTGGAACCTCGCTGGTGGCATGCCTGCAGATTGCAGTTAGGACTAGACGGCTGTTATGGAGGCAGCTCTGCAGTTCTCTTCCTCCCCTACCTCCCCTGTGTTTACCTAATCAGCAGGGTCTGCAGCATCAGTAAGAGGACCCCTCCGATCCGTGCACAATATGTGATTTTTCACTGACAGGGTAAAGATCCTTTTTTGTGACTTGGTGCCCTCCCCCCCCTCCCCCCAAAACATTATTTTTTTTTTGCTTACTTATTCATTGCCACGGGGGTTACTTGCTCTTTTGCAAGGATTATTTGTTCATTGCCAGGGGTTACGTGCTCATTGCCAGGGGTAATGTGCTCATT
This sequence comes from Crinia signifera, assembly GCF_055691185.1. Classification (NCBI taxonomy): domain Eukaryota; kingdom Metazoa; phylum Chordata; class Amphibia; order Anura; family Myobatrachidae; genus Crinia; species Crinia signifera. Next base: position 326,413,859 of record NC_139220.1, read on the forward strand.
TACAGGGAGTTTATAACTAGTTGCCAGTGGGGTTTCTTGCTCGTTGTGAGGGGGTTTCTTGCTGATTTCCATGGGGTTAACTACTTATTGCAACACAGTTACACAAAGCGCACTAGTGTACTTCCATGTATTGCTGTATGCGCTGCCTCCCCCTGACCTGGCAGGCTGAAGTCCCCATTGGCAACAAGCAGTTTTAGTCCACCTTGGCAATGAGCTTTTTCAGGTAACCTTGGCAATGAGCAATTTTAGTCCCCCTTGGCAATGAGCAATTTTAGTCCCTCTTGGCAATGAGCTACTTCAGTCCCCCTTGGCAGCGAGCTATTTTAGTCCACCTTGGCAACAAGCTATTTTAGTCCCCCTTGGCAACAAGCTATTTTAGTCCACCTTGGCAACAAGCTATTTATATCCCCCTAGGCAATGAACAATTGCAGCACTCCTTGGCATCGAGCATGAAGTTCCAAGCAATGAGTATGTAGAAAAGTGGCACTTATGTGTCAAATGTGTAATGGGCAATATGGTGTGTTATATAGTATGTAATGGGCATTACGGTGTTATATAGTACTGTATGTAATGGGCATTACGTTGTGTAAAATAATATGTGATAGACATTACGGTGTGTTATATAGTATGTGATGGGCCTTACTGTGTGTTTTATAGTATGTCATGTGCATTACGGTGTGTTATATAGTATGTAATGGGCATTACGGTGTGTTATATAGTATGTGATGGGCATTACGGTGTGTTATATAGTATGTAATGGGCATTACGGTGTGTTATGTAGTATGTAATGGGCATTACGGTGTGTTATATAGTATGTAATGGGCATTACGGTGTGTTATATAGTATGACATGTGCATTACGGTGTGTTATATAGTATGTAATGGGCCTTACTGTGTGTTATATAGTATGTAATGGGCATTACGGTGTGTTATATAGTATGTAATGGGCATTACGGTGTGTTATATAGTATGACATGTGCATTACGGTGTGTTATATAGTATGTAATGGGCCTTACTGTGTGTTATATAGTATGTCATGTGCATTACGGTGTGTTGTATAGTATGTGACGGGCATTACGGTGTGTTATATAGTATGTAATGGGCAGTACTGTGTGTTATATAGTATGTAATGGGCATTGCGGTGTGTTATATAGTATGTAATGGGCATTACTGTGTGTTATATAATATGTAATGGGCATTACGGTGTGTTATATAGTATGTAATGGGCATTACGGTGTGTTATATAGTATGTAATGGGCATTACGGTGTGTTATATAGTATGACATGTGCATTACAGTTTGTTATATAGTATGTAATGGGCATTATGGTGTGTTATATAGTATGACATGTGCATTACAGTTTGTTATATAGTATGTAATGGGCATTACGGTGTTATATAGTATGTAATGGGCATCACGGTGTGTTATATAGTATGTAATGGGCATTATGGTGTGTTATATAGTATGTAATGGGTATTGCGGTGTGTTATATAGTATGTAATGGGCACTACGGTGTGTTATATAGTATGTAATGGGCATTACAGTGTGTTATATAGTATGTAATGGTCATTACGTTGTGTAAAATAATATGTGATAGACATTACGGTGTGTTATATAGTATGTAATGGGCATCACTGTGTTTTATATAGTATGTAATGGGCATTATGGTGTGTTATATAGTATGTAATGGGCATTACGGTGTGTTATATAGTATGTAATGGGCATTACGGTGTGTTATATAGTATGTAATGGGCATTACGGTGTGTTATATAGTATGTAATGGGCATTACGGTGTGTTATATAGTATGTAATGGGCATTATGGTGTGTTATATAGTATGTAATGGGTATTTCAGTGTGTTATATAGTATGTAATGGGCATTACGGTGTGTTATATAGTATGTAATGGGTAGAGACCGGATTATATGCATTAGCATATTTGCATATGCATTTGCATATTTGCCCGATTTTCAGCAGAAATTGCATATCTGACCTAAATGTCCTGATGGTGCATATTTGGCATAGCGCGGTCGGCGCGGAGCGTTTACCCTCACTTCCTGACTTTTTTTTTTCTTTATGTGAGGAAACGCCGCTGATAGGCTGACAGAATCGCCCATCAGAGGAATGGATTGAGCGGCCTGTTAGCGCGGCGGGGGGTGGGATGTGGGTGGAAGAGCTGATACGCCGCAGTGTGTACTGTAGGCTCTTCCAGCTACATCCCACACCCGCCGCGCTGACAGGCTGCCCGCCGCGCTGACAGGCTGTCCACCTCTGCTGACACGCGGGGAATCACTGCGCGCCACACGGGTGCTGGAGGCCCCGAACAGTGGTGCTTCTGGACAGAACACTGACCTCAACCAACGGATGGCAACGGTGAGTGTGACTTACAGCACAGTTTCTGCTGGGGCATTACAGTATGTGCGGTTTTGCTGGAGGCATTATGTGCACTTCTGCTGGGGGCATTATGTGTGTTATACTGCTGGGGGCATTATGTGTGTTATACTGCTGGGGGCATTATGTGTGTTATACTGCTGGGGGCATTATCTGTGTTATACTGCTGGGGGCATTATGAGCACTTCTGCTGGGGGCATTATCTGTGTTATACTGCTGGGGGCATTATCTGTGTTATACTGCTGGGGGCATTATGTGTGTTATACTGCTGGGGGCATTATGTGTGTTATACTGCTGGGGGCATTATGTGTGTTATACTGCTGGGGGCATTATGTGTGTTATACTGCTGGGGGCATTATCTGTGTTATACTGCTGGGGGCATTATGTGGGGTATACTGCTGGGGGCATTATGTGGGGTATACTGCTGGGGGCATTATCTGTGTTATTCTGCTGGGGGCATTATCTGTGTTATACTGCTGGGGGCATTATCTGTGTTATACTGCTGGGGGCATTATGTGTGTTATACTGCTGGGGGCATTATGTGTGTTATACTGCTAGGGGCATTATCTGTGTTATACTGCTGGGGGCATTATGTGTGTTATACTGCTGGGGGCATTATCTGTGTTATACTGCTGGGGGCATTATGTGTGTTATACTGCTGGGGGCATTATCTGTGTTATACTGCTGGGGGCATTATGTGTGTTATACTGCTGGGGGCATTATGTGTGTTATACTGCTGGGGGCATTATGTGTGTTATACTGCTGGTGGCATTATCTGTGTTATACTGCTGGGGGCATTATGTGTGTTATACTGCTGGGGGCATTATGTGTGTTATACTGCTGGGGGCATTATCTGTGTTATACTGCTGGGGGCATTATGTGTGTTATACTGCTGGGGGCATTATCTGTGTTATACTGCTGGGGGCATTATGTGTGTTATACTGCTGGGGGCATTATGTGTGTTATACTGCTGGGGGCATTATGTGTGTTATATTGCTGGGGGCATTATCTGTGTTATACTGCTGGGGGCATTATGTGTGTTATACTGCTGGGGGCATTATGTGTGTTATACTGCTGGGGGCATTATGTGTGTTATACTGCTGGGGGCATTATGTGGGGTATACTGCTGGGGGCATTATGTGTGTTATACTGCTGGGGGCATTATGTGTGTTATACTGCTGGGGGCATTATGTGTGTTATACTGCTGGGGGCATTATGTGGGGTATACTGCTGGGGGCATTATGTGGGGTATACTGCTGGGGGCATTATGTGGGGTATACTGCTGGGGGTCATTTACTACTTGCTAATTGTATGCTGATTTAAATAAAAAACTAAAATTTCACTTTATTTTGTATTTTTTATTTAGCATATTTTGACGCTTTTCATGCATATTTTAAGTATTTTGTATGCATATTTGCATGCATATTTCGAGCTTTTTATGTTGCATATAATCCTGTCTCTAGTTATATAGTATGTAATGGGCACTACGGTGTGTTATATAGTATGTAATGGGCATTACGGTGTGTTATGTAATATGTAATGGGCATTACAGTGTGTTATATAGTATGCCATGGGCATTACGGTGTGTTATATAGTATGTAATAGGCATTACGGTGTGTTATATAGTATGTAATGGGCATTACAGTGTGTTATATAGTATGCCATGGGCATTACGGTGTGTTATATATAGTATGTAATGGGCATTACAGTGTGTTATATAGTATGCCATGGGCATTACGATGTGTTATATAGTATGTAATAGGCATTACGGTGTGTTATATAGTATGTAATGGGCATTACAGTGTGTTATATAGTACTGTATGTAATGGGCATTACGTTGTGTAAAATAATATGTGATAGACATTACGGTGTGTTATATAGTATGTAATAGGCATTACAGTGTGTTATATAGTATGTAATGGGCATTACGGTGTGTTATATAGTATGTAATGGGCATTACGGTGTGTTATATAGTATGTAATGGGCATTACTGTGTGTTATATAGTATGTAATGGGCATTACGGTGTGTTATATAGTATGTAATGGGCATTACTGTGTGTTATATAGTATGTAATAGGCATTACAGTGTGTTATATAGTATGTAATGGGCATTACGGTGTGTTATATAGTATGTAATGGGCATTACGGTGTGTTATATAGTATGTAATGGGCATTACGGTGTGTTATATAGTATGTAATGGGCATTACGGTGTGTTATATAGTATGTGATGGGCATTACTGTGTGTTATATAGTATGTAATGGGCATTACGGTGTGTTATATAGTATGTGATGGGCATTACGGTGTGTTATATAATATGTAATGGGCATTACTGTGTGTTATATAGTATGTAATGGGCATTACGGTGTGTTATATAGTATGTAATGGGCATTACGCTGTGTTATATAGAATGTAATGGGCATTACGGTGTGTTATATAGTATGTAATGGGTATTGCAGTGTGTTATATAGTATGTAATGGGCATTACGGTGTGTTATATAGTATGTAATGGGCATTACGGTGTGTTATATAGTATGTGATGGGCATTACAGTGTGTTATATAGTATGTAATGGGCATTACGGTGTGATATATAGTATGTAATGGGCATTACGGTGTGTTATATAGTATGTAATGGGTATTGCAGTGTGTTATATAGTATGTAATGGGCATTACGGTGTGTTATATAGTATGTAATGGGCATTACAGTGTGTTATATAGTATGTAATGGGCATTACGGTGTGTTATATAGTATGTAATGGGCATTACGGTGTGTTATATAGTATGTAATGGGCATTACAGTGTGTTATATAGTATGTAATGGGTATTGCGGTGTGTTATATAGTATGTAATGGGCATTACGGTGTGTTATATAGTATGTAATGGGCATTACGGTGTGTTATATAGTATGTAATGGGCATTACGGTGTGTTATATAGTATGTAATGGGCATTACGGTGTGTTATATAGTACTGTATGTAATGGGCATTACAGTGTGTTATATAGTATGTAATGGGCATTACGTTGTGTAAAATAATTTGTGATAGACATTACAGTGTGTTATATACTATGTAATGGGCATTACGGTGTGTTATATAGTATGTAATGGGCATTACGGTGTGTTATATAGTATGTAATGGGCATTACGGTGTGTTATATAGTATGTAATGGGCATTGCGGTGTGTTATATAGTATGTAATGGGTATTGCGGTGTGTTATATAGTATGTAATGGGCATTACGGTGTGTTATATAGTATGTAATGGGCATTATGGTGTGTTATATAGTATGTAATGGGCATTACGGTGTGTTATATAGTATGTAATGGGCATTACGGTTTGTTATATAGTATGTAATGGGCATTACGGTGTGTTATATGGTATGTCATGGGCATTACGGTGTGTTATATAGTATGTAATAGGCATTATGGTGTGTTATATAGTATGTAATGGGCATCACGTTGTGTTATATAGCATGTAATGGGCATTGCGGTGTGTTATATAGTATGTAATGGGCATTACGGTGTGTTATATAGTATGTAATGGGCATTACGGTGTGTTATAGAGTATGTAATGGGCATTACGGTGTGTTATATAGTATGTAATGGACATTACGGTGTGTTATATAGTATGTAATGGACATTACGGTGTGTTATATAGTATGTAATGCGCATTACGGTGTGTTATACAGTATGTAATGGGCATTACGGTGTGTTATATGGTATGTAATAGGCATTACGGTGTGTTATATAGTATGTAATGGGCATTGCGGTGTGTTATATAGTATGTAATGGGCATTACGGTGTGTTATATAGTATGTAATGGGCATTACGGTGTGTTATATAGTATGTAATGGGCATTACGGTGTGTTGTATAGTATGTCATGTGCATTACGGTGTGTTATATAGTATGTGACGGGCATTACAGTTTGTTATATAGTATGTAATGGGCATTACGGTGTGTTATATAGTATGTAATGGGCATTACGGTGTGTTATATAGTACTGTATGTAATGGTCATTACGTTGTGTAAAATAATATGTGATAGACATTACAGTGTGTTATATAGTATGTGATGGGCATCACTGTGTTTTATATAGTATGTAATGGGCATTACGGTGTGTTATATAGTATGTAATGGGCATTACGGTGTGTTATATAGTATGTAATGGGCATTACAGTTTGTTATATAGTATGTAATGGGCATTACGGTGTGTTATATAGTATGTAATGGGCATTACGGTGTTATATAGTAGTGTATGTAATGGTCATTACGTTGTGTAAAATAATATGTGATAGACATTACGGTGTGTTATATAGTATGTAATGGGCATTACGGTGTGTTATATAATATGTAATGGGCATTACTGTGTGTTATATAGTATGTAATGGGCATTACGGTGTTATATAGTATGTGATGGGCATCACTGTGTTTTATATAGTATGTAATGGGCATTACGGTGTGTTATATAGTATGTGATGGGCATTACAGTGTGTTATATAGTATGTAATGGGCATTACGGTGTGTTATATAGTATGTAATGGGCATTACGGTGTGTTATATAGTATGTAATGGGTGTTGCAGTGTGTTATATAGTATGTAATGGGCATTACGGTGTGTTATATAGTATGTAATGGGCATTACAGTGTGTTATATAGTATGTAATAGGCATTACGGTGTGTTATATAGTATGTAATGGGCATTACGGTGTGTTATATAGTATGTAATGGGCTTTACGGTGTGTTATATAGTATGTAATGGGCATTACGGTGTGTTATATAGTATGTGATGGGCATTACGGTGTGTTATATAGTATGTAACGGGCATTACGGTGTGTTATATAGTACTGTATGTAATGGGCATTACAGTGTGTTATATAGTATGTAATGGGCATTACGTTGTGTAAAATAATTTGTGATAGACATTACAGTGTGTTATATAGTATGTAATGGGCATTACGGTGTGTTATATAGTATGTAATGGGCATTGCGGTGTGTTATATAGTATGTAATGGGTATTGCGGTGTGTTATATAGTATGTAATGGGCATTACGGTGTGTTATATAGTATGTAATGGGCAATACGGTGTGTTATATAGTATGTAATGGGCATTACGGTGTGTTATATAGTATGTAATGGGCATTACGGTGTGTTATATAGTATGTAATGGGCATTACGGTGTGTTATATGGTATGTAATGGGCATCACTGTGTGTTATATAGTATGTAATAGGCATTACAGTGTGTTATATAGTATGTAATGGGCATTATGGTGTGTTATATAGTATGTAATGGGTATTGCGGTGTGTTATATAGTATGTAATGGGCACTACGGTGTGTTATATTGTATGTAATGGGCATTACAGTGTGTTATATAGTATGTAATGGGCATTATGGTGTGTTATATAGTATGTAATGGGCATTACGGTGTGTTATATAGTATGTAATGGGCATTACGGTGTGTTATATAGTATGTGATGGGCATTACTGTGTGTTATATAGTATGTAATGGGCATTACGGTGTGTTATATAGTATGTGATGGGCATTACGGTGTGTTATATAATATGTAATGGGCATTACTGTGTGTTATATAGTATGTAATGGGCATTACGGTGTGTTATATAGTATGTAATGGGCATTACGCTGTGTTATATAGAATGTAATGGGCATTACGGTGTGTTATATAGTATGTAATGGGTATTGCAGTGTGTTATATAGTATGTAATGGGCATTACGGTGTGTTATATAGTATGTAATGGGCATTACGGTGTGTTATATAGTATGTGATGGGCATTACAGTGTGTTATATAGTATGTAATGGGCATTACGGTGTGATATATAGTATGTAATGGGCATTACGGTGTGTTATATAGTATGTAATGGGTATTGCAGTGTGTTATATAGTATGTAATGGGCATTACGGTGTGTTATATAGTATGTAATGGGCATTACAGTGTGTTATATAGTATGTAATGGGCATTACGGTGTGTTATATAGTATGTAATGGGCATTACGGTGTGTTATATAGTATGTAATGGGCATTACAGTGTGTTATATAGTATGTAATGGGTATTGCGGTGTGTTATATAGTATGTAATGGGCATTACGGTGTGTTATATAGTATGTAATGGGCATTACGGTGTGTTATATAGTATGTAATGGGCATTACGGTGTGTTATATAGTATGTAATGGGCATTACGGTGTGTTATATAGTACTGTATGTAATGGGCATTACAGTGTGTTATATAGTATGTAATGGGCATTACGTTGTGTAAAATAATTTGTGATAGACATTACAGTGTGTTATATACTATGTAATGGGCATTACGGTGTGTTATATAGTATGTAATGGGCATTACGGTGTGTTATATAGTATGTAATGGGCATTACGGTGTGTTATATAGTATGTAATGGGCATTGCGGTGTGTTATATAGTATGTAATGGGTATTGCGGTGTGTTATATAGTATGTAATGGGCATTACGGTGTGTTATATAGTATGTAATGGGCATTATGGTGTGTTATATAGTATGTAATGGGCATTACGGTGTGTTATATAGTATGTAATGGGCATTACGGTTTGTTATATAGTATGTAATGGGCATTACGGTGTGTTATATGGTATGTCATGGGCATTACGGTGTGTTATATAGTATGTAATAGGCATTATGGTGTGTTATATAGTATGTAATGGGCATCACGTTGTGTTATATAGCATGTAATGGGCATTGCGGTGTGTTATATAGTATGTAATGGGCATTACGGTGTGTTATATAGTATGTAATGGGCATTACGGTGTGTTATAGAGTATGTAATGGGCATTACGGTGTGTTATATAGTATGTAATGGACATTACGGTGTGTTATATAGTATGTAATGGACATTACGGTGTGTTATATAGTATGTAATGCGCATTACGGTGTGTTATACAGTATGTAATGGGCATTACGGTGTGTTATATGGTATGTAATAGGCATTACGGTGTGTTATATAGTATGTAATGGGCATTGCGGTGTGTTATATAGTATGTAATGGGCATTACGGTGTGTTATATAGTATGTAATGGGCATTACGGTGTGTTATATAGTATGTAATGGGCATTACGGTGTGTTGTATAGTATGTCATGTGCATTACGGTGTGTTATATAGTATGTGACGGGCATTACAGTTTGTTATATAGTATGTAATGGGCATTACGGTGTGTTATATAGTATGTAATGGGCATTACGGTGTGTTATATAGTACTGTATGTAATGGTCATTACGTTGTGTAAAATAATATGTGATAGACATTACAGTGTGTTATATAGTATGTGATGGGCATCACTGTGTTTTATATAGTATGTAATGGGCATTACGGTGTGTTATATAGTATGTAATGGGCATTACGGTGTGTTATATAGTATGTAATGGGCATTACAGTTTGTTATATAGTATGTAATGGGCATTACGGTGTGTTATATAGTATGTAATGGGCATTACGGTGTTATATAGTAGTGTATGTAATGGTCATTACGTTGTGTAAAATAATATGTGATAGACATTACGGTGTGTTATATAGTATGTAATGGGCATTACGGTGTGTTATATAATATGTAATGGGCATTACTGTGTGTTATATAGTATGTAATGGGCATTACGGTGTTATATAGTATGTGATGGGCATCACTGTGTTTTATATAGTATGTAATGGGCATTACGGTGTGTTATATAGTATGTGATGGGCATTACAGTGTGTTATATAGTATGTAATGGGCATTACGGTGTGTTATATAGTATGTAATGGGCATTACGGTGTGTTATATAGTATGTAATGGGTGTTGCAGTGTGTTATATAGTATGTAATGGGCATTACGGTGTGTTATATAGTATGTAATGGGCATTACAGTGTGTTATATAGTATGTAATAGGCATTACGGTGTGTTATATAGTATGTAATGGGCATTACGGTGTGTTATATAGTATGTAATGGGCTTTACGGTGTGTTATATAGTATGTAATGGGCATTACGGTGTGTTATATAGTATGTGATGGGCATTACGGTGTGTTATATAGTATGTAACGGGCATTACGGTGTGTTATATAGTACTGTATGTAATGGGCATTACAGTGTGTTATATAGTATGTAATGGGCATTACGTTGTGTAAAATAATTTGTGATAGACATTACAGTGTGTTATATAGTATGTAATGGGCATTACGGTGTGTTATATAGTATGTAATGGGCATTGCGGTGTGTTATATAGTATGTAATGGGTATTGCGGTGTGTTATATAGTATGTAATGGGCATTACGGTGTGTTATATAGTATGTAATGGGCAATACGGTGTGTTATATAGTATGTAATGGGCATTACGGTGTGTTATATAGTATGTAATGGGCATTACGGTGTGTTATATAGTATGTAATGGGCATTACGGTGTGTTATATGGTATGTAATGGGCATCACTGTGTGTTATATAGTATGTAATAGGCATTACAGTGTGTTATATAGTATGTAATGGGCATTATGGTGTGTTATATAGTATGTAATGGGTATTGCGGTGTGTTATATAGTATGTAATGGGCACTACGGTGTGTTATATTGTATGTAATGGGCATTACAGTGTGTTATATAGTATGTAATGGGCATTATGGTGTGTTATATAGTATGTAATGGGCATTACGGTGTGTTATATAGTATGTAATGGGCTTTACGGTGTGTTATATAGCATGTAATGGGCATTGCGGTGTGTTATATAGTATGTAATGGACATTACGGTGGGTTATATAGTATGTAATGGACATTACGGTGGGTTATATAGTATGTAATGCGCATTACGGTGTGTTATACAGTATGTAATGGGCATTACGGTGTGTTATATGGTATGTAATAGGCATTACGGTGTGTTATATAGTATGTAATGGGCATTGCGGTGTGTTATATAGTATGTAATGGGCATTACGGTGTGTTATATAGTATGTAATGGGCATTACGGTGTGTTATATAGTATGTAATGGGCATTACGGTGTGTTGTATAGTATGTCATGTGCATTACGGTGTGTTATATAGTATGTGACGGGCATTACAGTTTGTTATATAGTATGTAATGGGCATTACGGTGTGTTATATAGTATGTAATGGGCATTACGGTGTTATATAGTACTGTATGTAATGGTCATTACGTTGTGTAAAATAATATGTGATAGACATTACGGTGTGTTATATAGTATGTGATGGGCATCACTGTGTTTTATATAGTATGTAATGGGCATTACGGTGTGTTATATAGTATGTAATGGGCATTACGGTGTGTTATATAGTACTGTATGTAATGGTCATTACGTTGTGTAAAATAATATGTGATAGACATTACGGTGTGTTATATAGTATGTAATGGGCATTACGGTGTGTTATATAATATGTAATGGGCATTACTGTGTGTTATATAGTATGTAATGGGCATTACGGTGTTATATAGTATGTGATGGGCATCACTGTGTTTTATATAGTATGTAATGGGCATTACGGTGTGTTATATAGTAGGTGATGGGCATTACGGTGTGTTATATAGTATGTAATGTGCATTACAGTGTGTTATATAGTATAGAATGGGCATTATGGTTTGTTATATAGTATGTAATAGGAATAACGGTGTGTTATATAGTATGTAATGGGCATTACGGTATGTTATATAGTATGTAATGGGCATTACGGTGTTATATAGTATATAATGGGCATTATGGTTTGTTATATAGTATGTAATGGGCATCACGGTTTGTTATATAGTATGTAATGGGCATTACGGTGTGTTATATAGTATGTAATGGGCATTACGGTGTGATATATAATATGTAATGGGCATTACGGTTTGTTATATAGTATGTAATGGGCATCACGGTCTGTTATATAGTATGTAATGGGCATCCCGGTGTGTTATTTAATATGTAATGGGCATTACAGTTTGTTATATAGTATGTAATGGTCATCACGGTCTCTTATATAGTATGTAATGGGCATCACGTTGTGTTATATAGTATGTAATGGGTATTACGGCGTGTTATATAGTATGTAATGGGCATTGCGTTGTGTTATATAGTATGTAATGGGCATTACAGTGTGTTATATAGTATCTAATGGGCATTACGGTGTGTTATATACTATGTAATGGGCATTACGGTGTGTTATATAGTATGTCATTGGCATTACGGTGTGTTATATAGTATGTAATGGGCATTACGGTGTGTTATATATTATGTAATGGGCATTACAGTTTGTTATATAGTATGTAATGGGCATCACTTTCTCTTATATAGTATGTAATGGGCATTACGGTGTGCTATATAGTATGTAATGGGCATTACGGTGTGTTATATAGTATGTAATGGGCATTACGGTGTGTTATATATTATGTAATGGGCATTACGGTGTGTTATATATTATGTAATGGGCATTGCGGAGTGTTATATAGTATGTCATTGGCATTACGGTGTGTTATATAGTATGTAATGGGCATTACGGTGTGTTATATAGTATGTAATGCGCATTACGGTGTGTTATATAGTATGTAATGGGCATTACGGTGTATTATATAGTATGTAATGGGCATTACGGTGTGTTATATAGTATGTAATGGGCATCACGGTCTCTTATATAGTATGTAATGGGCATTACGGTGTGTTTTATAGTATGTCATGGGCATTACGGTGTGTTATATAGTATGTATGGGCACTACGGTGTGTTATATAGTATGTAATGGGCATTACGGTGTGTTATATAGTATGTAATGCGCATCACGGTGTGTTATATAGTATGTAATGGGCATTACGGTGTGTCATATAGTATGTAATGGGCATTACGGTGTGTAATATAGTGTGTATTGGGCATTACAGTGTGTTACATAATATGTAATGGGCATTACGGTGTGTTATATAGTACTGTATGTAATGGGCATTACGGTGTGTTATATATCATGTAATGGGTATTGCGGTGTGTTATATAGTATGTAATGGGTATTGCGGTGTGTTATACAGTATGTAATGCGCATTACGGTGTGTTCTATAGTATGTAATGGGCATTACGGTGTGTTATATAGTATGTAATGGGTATTACGTTGTGTTATATAGTATGTAATGCGCATTACGGTGTGTTATATAGTATGTAATGGGCACTACGGTGTGTTATATAGTATGTAATGGGCATTACGGTGTGTTATATAGTATGTAATGGGCATTACGGTGTGTCATAAAGTATGTAATGGGCATTACGGTGTGTTATATAGTATGTAATGGGCATTACGGTGTGTTATATAGTATGTAATGGGCATCACGGTGTTATATAGTATGTAATGGGCATTACGGTGTGTTATATAGTATGTAAGGGGCATTACGTTGTGTTATATAGTATGTAATGGGCATTACGGTGTGGTACATAGTATGTAATGGGCATTACGGTGTGTTATATAGTATGTAATGGGCATTACGCTGTGTTATATAGTATGTAATGGGCATTACGCTGTGTTATATAGTATGTAATGGGCATTACGATGTGTTATATAGTATGTCATGGGCATTACGGTGTGTTATATAGTATGTGATGGGCATTATGGAGTGTTATATAGTATGTCATGGGCATTGCGGTGTGTTATTTAGTATATAATGGGCATTACATTGTGTTATATAGTATGTAATGGGCATTACAGTGTGTTATATAGTATGTAATGGGCATTACAGTGTGTTATATAGTATGTAATGGGCATTACGGTGTGTTATATAGTATGTCATGGTCATTGCAGAGTGTTATATAGTATGTTATGGGCATTACTGTGTGTTATATAGTATGTTATGGGCATTACGGTGTGTTATATAGTATGTTATGGGCATTACGGTGTGTTATATAGTATGTAATGGGCATTACTGTGTGTTATGTAGTATGTAATGGGCATTACGGTGTGTTATATAGTATGTCATGGGCATTACGGTGTGTTATATTGTATGTGACGGGCATTACGGTGTGTTATATTGTATGTGACGGGCATTACGGTGTGTTATATAGTATGTAATAGGCATTACGGTGTGTTATATAGTATGTAATGGGCATCACGGTGTGTTATATAGTATGTAATGGGCATTACGGTGTGGTACATAGTATGTAATGGGCATTACAGTGTGTTATATAGTATATAATGGGCATTACATTGTGTTATATAGTATGTAATGGGCATTACAGTGTGTTATATAGTATGTAATGGGCATTACAGTGTGTTATATAGTATGTCATGGTCATTGCAGAGTGTTATATAGTATGTAATAGGCATTACGGTGTGTTATGTAGTATGTAATGGGCATTACTGTGTGTTATATTGTATGTGATGGGCATTACGGTGTGTTATATTGTATGTGACGGGCATTACGGTGTGTTATATAGTATGTAATGGGCATTACGGTGTGTTATATAGTATGTAATGGGCATTACGGTGTGTTATATAGTATGTAATGGGCATTACGGTGTGTTATATAGTATGTAATGGGCATTACGGTGTGTTATATAGTATGTAATGGGCATTACGGTGTGTTATATAGTTTGTAATGGGCATTACGGTGTGTTATATAGTATGTCATGGGCATTGCGGTGTGTTATATAGTATATAATGGGCATGACATTGTGTTATATAGTATGTAATGGGCATTACAGTGTGTTATATAGTATGTAATGGGCATTACAGTGTGTTATATAGTATGTAATGGGCATTACGGTGTGTTATATAGTATGTCATGGTCATTGCAGAGTGTTATATAGTATGTTATGGGCATTACTGTGTGTTATATAGTATGTTATGGGCATTACGGTGTGTTATATAGTATGTGATGGGCATTACGGTGTGTTATATAGTATGTAATGGGCATTACTGTGTGTTATGTAGTATGTAATGGGCATTACGGTGTGTTATATAGTATGTCATGGGCATTACGGTGTGTTATATTGTATGTCATGGGCATTACGGTGTGTTATATTGTATGTGACGGGCATTACGGTGTGTTATATTGTATGTGACGGGCATTACGGTGTGTTATATAGTATGTAATAGGCATTACGGTGTGTTATATAGTATGTAATGGGCATTACGGTATGTTATATAGTATGTAATGGGCATTACGGTGTGTTATATAGTATGTAATGGGCATTACGGTGTGTTATATAGTATGTAATGGGCATTACGGTGTGTTATATAGTATGTAATGGGCATTATGGTGTGCTATATAGTATGTAATGGGCATTAAGGTGTGTAATATAGTATGTAATGGGCATTTATGTGTGTTATATAGTATGTAATGTGCATTCTGGTGTGTTATACAGTATGTAATAAGCATCATGGTGTGTTATATAGTATATAATGGCCATTACGGTGTGTGGTATAATGTTAGACGGCATCGCCTTTTTGCTGCAAAAGAGCCCCACGTACTACAAATAAGGGGGGGCAACATGCCCTTGCCCTGGGCACCGTGGCATCTAGCTACACCACTGAACTGCTTACATCAACATCTAGATATCTGACTTCTAACTTCTCACAATCTTTACAGACAGAAGTATAAGTCACTAGGACACTGCAAATTTCATACAGTATATGCCCCTGGCTATGATTAACTATTGTTCTCTTATAGAAGCAGAGCTTTGTGGAAACACTTGCAATATGATTGGTTTCCTATATTTATTGTTTATTTTAATCTTTACTTATAAATTTATGGAATGCTCTTTTGATGTCTTTGTTCCTCAAGCTGTAGATTATAGGATTTAAAAATGGAGTAATGACGGTATACAGCACAGAAAGTGCTTTACCGATGTTCACTTGTTTACCTTTGTTTTGAATAAGATACATAGCATTGAGAGTCCCATAAAATATAGATACCACAACAAAATGGGAACTGCAGGTAGAGAAGGCTTTCTCCCGTCCAACAACTGAAGTCATTCTAACAATGCTGAAAATGATATAGGAGTAGGATAGAGCAATCACTATAAAAGAAAAGAAAAATAATGGAATACCAAAAATACTAGCAATTAGTCGAATTCTGAAAATACTGGAGCATGAGAGTTCAAGAACAGGGTCAAAGTCACAAAAGAAATGGTCAATGATGTTTGGTCCACAGAAGTTTAGTCGGCAAATTTGTGATGCTTGAATTGATGTCATAATAAAACTAGTAATTGAAGTCACAGTGATCAGATCCACACAGAAGGAAGAGCTCATTATAGAGTTATAATGTAGAGGTTTACAGATTGCCAGATATCGATCATAAGACATCACTGTTAAGAGCTGGCACTCAAGAACTTCAAGAAAAGCAAATACAAAAAATTGGGTTAAACACCCCATGAAGGACATGGTGCTTCCATCAAACAAGATGACTTCAAGTAGGTTGGGGGCAATATCTGTGGTCAAAATAAGGTCCGATATGGAGAGTTGAATGAGAAAGTAGTACATGGGGAGGTGGAGATTCCTCTCACAATACACCAATATGATGATCAGAAGGTTACCAGTTACTGTTGCACAGTAAATTGCAAGGAATAAAATGAATATGAGATATTTAATATCATTAATGTTGTTAAATCCCAAAAATATTATGGTTGTGAGATTGTTATGAAACATTTCTGGACATAAAATAGTAGGAATAGCTTATATATTATTGTATTATAAAACACAAAATGATCCTTCATGGAATTCTCTATAAATAAGGATTTTTAAGTAATAATGTAAATAATTACATACTGGAACATACTGTATTTATATTTCTATAGCTCCCAACAAATATACATTCTCCACAACCATTGAAGACCTGGACTATGCAAAGATAGAGCTGTCTTCACTCGTGGTCATCAAAACTTGCACATATGTGGTAGGCCTGTGAAGAATAGACCATAGAGAACATTTGTTACGAAACTTGGCTGGGCTTAGAGTGATTCGACAGCTGGCAGGAGGGAAAAGGTCAGGCGTGAGCCCGCAGCTGGGACCGCTGTTTAGGACGGCCACAGCGATACCTACACTGACTGACAGATGGAATACCCCTGCAAGTGCTAGGCTTCGCCTGTAGCCGCCGCGTTCGACAGAGCCATTTAGACCGGCTCTGACCCCGATGCAGCCAGGTGTTAGGTGTTGACAAAGGGTGAGCGATCGCCAGGGAATATCTCAAAAGGATAGTCTGACTAAAAGGGCCTAGCTAGAAAATAACCCCTGACTACCGGCACCAGGCAGAGGACGTGGATAGCGACCCAGTCGCAGACACAAAAGATACAATGGGGAATCTCGGAACGGGGACACACAAAGGCAAGTGATTCCCCAAAGCCGGGAGCAGTAGAAAAGGGGTACACCCCTGCCTAAAGGAAACTAGGGCCACAGACAATAACAAAACAGGAGAAAACAACTGAACAGAAGACACAACAGCAAAATGATGAGCTCACGGAGGGGAACAGCCCTGGAGGGCAAAGGAGCAGAAAAGGGTAGCAACACCGGGCTCCAAAGGAGCACTTACGTGACCCACAGGTGGATGACGGATGTGGATCTGACGCAGGCTCTGATCCGGGACTGGAAGGCAGACCAAGCCAAAGGGGCTGCAGGAACACAAGAACTGAGGCTGGAGAACACTGGAGTGTCCAGCAGAAAAGGCACTGGAACTGTAAAGGTTCCAGGGACCGGGTGCTAAGGCTTATGCTTTAAAAAGCAATGAGCTATAACCGGCGTCTGTGCCCAGCAGACGCCGGCTATTTATTTGAGGATCGCGCCGCCTGCGTGACGTCAGGCGCGTGTGCGTTCCCTGGCTGCTGGGCGGAAGTTCGGGGACGTTGCCTGGCAACGCCCCGACGCCCGTGCTTAGAATGAGGCTTGGGACGTTGCCTGGCAACGTCCCCCGCCTCCAGCCTTTGTGCCAGAACTGTCGTCCGTCCGGGTGCAGCAGATCCCGGACGGCGGCATGTAACAGTACCCCCCTTGAGGAAGGGTTAACAACCCTTTACCCCCGGGTTTATCTGGGAACTGTTGGAAAAACAACCTCTTGAGGTTGGGCGAATGCAAATCCCTATCAGGAACCCATGACCTCTCCTCTGGACCAAACCCCCTCCAATGCACAAGAAACTGCAAAGACCCTCTCACGAATTTGGAGTCAAGAATTTTTTCCACACGGAATTCCTGTTGCCCCTGCACCAACACCGGAGCGGAGCCACTTCTAACCTTGCGAGGAAATTTCCGCGAGAAGACCACAGGCTTAAGAATTGAAGCGTGAAAGGTATTATTAATCTTGAGGGACTTAGGTAGAGAGACACAAAAGGCTACCGGATTAACCCTCTTGACAATTCGAAATGGACTGGTGAACCGAGGTCCCAATCTTGCCGAAGGTTGGTGAAGCTTGATATTCCAGGCAGAAAGCCACACCCAGTCACCCACCTTAAAATGGCAAGGACGTCTGAATTTGTCCGAAAATACCTTTTCTCTAAAGGAAGCTTCGTCAAATCATTCTGAGTCAAGAGGCAGCAGAAGACTGGTTCAACCGTTCAGTCTGCCCATTGGCCTGCGGATGAAACGCAGACGTAAGACTGGTCTTCACTTTCAGAGCAGAACAGAACAGTTTTACAAAATTGTGCCACAAATTGCGGACCAAGATCTGAAACAATATCACTGGGTAAACCATGCAATCTAAAAATATGCTGCAAAAACAAGGTGACCAGCTACCTGGCTGAGGGTAACTGCCTTAGGGCCACAAAGTGTGCCATCTTGGAAAACCTATCGATGACAACCCAGATGACCTGACAATGGGATGAGACTGGTAGTCCAACGATGAAGTCCATAGCCAAGTGGGACTAGGGTCTAACCAGAATAGATAAGGGCATCAATTCCCCTACCGTTCGTGTCCGCGGAACTTTATGCCTGGCACAGTCCGGGCAGGACAAGACAAAATCCTTGGTGTCACGAGACATTCCCGGCCACCAGACAACCCGGGTGAGAAGAGCCAGGGTATTAAATACTCCTGGATGACCAGCAATCTTGGAGTCATGACACTCCGCAAGGACTCTGCGTCTAAGCGACGGGGGCACAAATAATCTATTCTCCGGAGTATGGACTGGAGCTTGAACCTGAGCCTGACGAAGGAGGCCCTCCAAAGTTTGACCTACGCCCGCATGAATACAAGATGCCGGAACAATGGGTCCTTTACTGAACCTATTTGCATGTCGAGGAAGGAAGCATCGAGAAATAGCATCTGCTCTGATGTTCTTCGAACCAGGTCTATAAGAAATGATGAAATTGAAGCGCATGAAAAAGAGGGCCCACCGAGCTTGTCGGGTATTCAACCTTTTGGCAGACTCAATATACTGAAGATTCTTATGATCAGTTAAGACGAGAATCTGGTGGGCGGCCCCTTCCAGCCAATGTCGCCATTCGTTAAAGGCCCACTTGACGGCGAGTAATTCTCTATTGCCAACAACATAGTTGGACTCAGCCTGGGAAAACTTCCTGGACATATAGGCACACGGGTGCAGCTCCAATGACTCGGGATCCCTTTGGGACAGGACTGCCCCGGCTCCAACTTCAGAGGCGTCCACCTCAACAATGAAAGGCAGATCCGGATTAGGATGCCTGAGGACCGGGGCTGAGACAAAGGCTTGTTTAAGTGTTTTAAACGCCTGTTCCACCTGAGGTGTCCATAACGAGGGATCAGCCCCCTTCTTGGTCAGAGCCACCAAAGGCGCCACAATGGAAGAAAATGAGTGAATAAAACGCCTATAATAGTTGGCGAAACCAAGAAACTGTTGGACCGCTTTCAAATTGGTGGGCCTGACCCAATCCAAAACGGCTTGCAGTTTCTTAGGATCCATTTGGAATCCTTGAGAGGAAATAATGTACCCTAAAAGGATACCTGGGTTACTTCAAACTCAAATTTCTCAAGTTTAGCGAATAACTGATTTTCTCGCAATTTCTGCAGAACTTGGCGAACCTAAGATCTATGTGGGACTAGGTCTTGAGAAAAAATTAAAATATCGTCTAAATAGACAACCACAAACTTGCCCAGGAAATCACGGAGGACATCATTTATCAAATCCTGAAAGACGGCTGGGGCATTAGAAAGGCCGAAAGGCATTACCAGGTACTCATAGTGCCCTGTCTGCGTACTGAAAGCCGTCTTCCACTCATCCCCCTCCTTAATTCTTATGAGGTTGTATGCACCCCGAAGGTCGATCTTGGAAAAAATGGTTGCGGACCGTAGCTGGTCAAACAGTACCGCAATCAGGGGGAGAGGATAGGTGTTCTTCACCGTGATTTTGTTGAGGGCCCGGAAATCAATACAGGGCCTCAACGAACCGTCCTTGGCCACGAAAAAGAATCCGGCTCTGAGAGGCGATTTGGATGGCCAGATGAACCCCTTAGAAAGCCTCTCTTAGATTTAGTCGTCCATGGCTTTAGTCTCCGGAACGGACAAGGCATACAGTCTGCCCTTGGGCAATGGGGCATTCGGGACTAACTGAATGGCACAATCGTAGGGACGGTGGGGTGGCAAAGCGTCCATTTTCCCCTTTGAAAAAACATCTGAAAAGTCCTGATAGGGAGAAGGAATTTTGGAAAGGGAGACAGAAGGGAGCGGGAGTGACGTGTTGAAACAATGCTCGTTACAGGTGGAGGTACGTGTGAATTATCCGGGCTGCCGATTTTGTCCTTAAGTTTAGTTAACTTAAGGACACCCAACCGACGCGATGCCCGCGATTTACCCCCAAATCGCGGGCATCGCGTCGGTCGTGGCAGTTATAAGGGGCCGCGACGCGATGCCCGCGATTTACCATAGACAGTAATGTTAAAAGACGCGATGGACCCGATTTCCCATAGACAGTAATGTTAAAAGACGCGATGGACCCGATTTCCCTCAGACAGCAATGTTAAAATTATTACAGTAATGTTAAATGATGTGCAAAATAAAATGACAATGTGAAATTGGCCAATATGGCCATTTCACATTGGATATGTTTTAAAAAAAAATGTTTCATGGCCCCCCACCACCGTTAACGCCACCCCGCTATTGACTCCAACCCGAAGCGTGGGGAGCGCAGCGAGCCCGCGAGGGGCAACGGTACGCGTCCTCCGACCTTTTCATACCCCTACTATCCAAGTCGGCGTGGAGTTGAGAATAGAAAGTGTGGCGAGCCCGAAGCGCGTCCCCTCGCGGGCTTCACAGGTGTTCGCGTCCCCTCGCGGGGCTCGCTGCGCTCACCACGCTTCGGGTTCGCCAAACTTTCTATTCTCAACTCCATGCCGACGTGGATAGTAGGGGTATGAAAAGGTCGGAGGACGCGTACCGCCGCCGCTCGCCACGCTTCGGGTTGGCGTCAATAGTGGGGTGGCGTTAACGGGGCCATGAAACATTTTTTTTTAAAACAAATCCAATGTGAAATGGCCATATTGGCCCATTTCACATTGTCATTTTATTTTGCACATCATTTAACATTACTGTAATGATTTTAACATTGCTGTCTATGGGAAATCGGGTCCATCCCATCTTTTAACATTACTGTCTATGGGAAATTGTGGGCATCGCGTCGGTCGCGTCGCGGCCCCTTATAATGGCCGCGACCGACGCGATGCCCACGATTTTTCGGGCGCGATGAAAAAATTGGCAGCCCGGATAACTCACAAGTACCCAGGTGGAACTCCAACGAGCAATCTCCCCTTGATTCCAATCAATGATGGGGTTGTGTTTTTTCAGCCATGGGAACCCAAGCACTATGGGGACTGCAGGATAAGATGTTAACAAAAAGGAGATCTCCTCTTGATGGAAAAGGCCGATAGACAGCTGCAAGGGAGGAGTTTGAAAGGATATAGCCCCATTGGAGAGGGCGTTTCCGTCTAACCCACGTAAAGTAACGGGTATGGGAAGCTTGATATGGGGAATGCCCAACGTCTGGGCTATCGAAAAATCTAAAAAATTCCCGGCTGCGCCACTATCAATGAACATGGACCCAGAAAAGTTGGCGCCTCGAAAAGAAATACACCCCAAAACTAATAGCGAGTTTAGAGAGGAAAAGAGCAGGAGGCCTAAGTGAACCCTCTCCTCGTTCATTTGGGCCCGGGCTTTTACTGGTTTGTTGGGACAGTTACGGAGAATATGCCCCTTGTTGCCACAGTACAGACATAGGCCAGAGCCAAGTCGTCGGGCTCTTTCCTCCGGGGAAATGCGGGCTGCTCCAAGCTGCATCGGCTCCTCGCATTCCTCAGAAACTGAAGGGACATAGGGGACCGCCCGAGTTATAGAGCTCCGCTAAGACCTCCGTTCACGGAGACGACGGTCAATCCGGATGGATAACTCCATTAACTTATCGAGGGAGGTAGGAGCGGGGTACTGGATCAGGCAGTCTTTAATCTCATCAGCCAACCCGCAGCGGAATTGACTGCGAAACGCAGGATCGTTCCATCCGCAGTCATTAGACCAGCGACGGAATTCTGTGCAGTAGACCTCCGCTGGATCCTTCCCCTGTTTAAGGGCCCGGAGATGAGTCTCTGCAGAGGCCTCCCCATCGGGATCGTCGTATAACAGACCCAGGGAAGTGAAAAAATTGTCCACCGAGGACAAGGCCGGACTATCCGAAGGTAACCCAAAGGCCCAAGTTTGAGGATCCCCCTGGAGTAATGAAATGACCAGGCCTACTCGCTGGGACTCGGAGCCGGACGACCGTGGCTAAAGCCGAAAGTATAACTTACAGCTTTCGCGGAAGTAAAAAAATGTCTTGCAGTCTCCTGAAAACGGATCTGGCAAGTTCACCTTCGGTTCGGAAACCCCTGGCTCCGGAGGACGTGACCTTTGCTCTTGGGAAGCAACCTTCAACGAGAGCTCTCGCACCATCTGGGTTAAGCCCTGGACCTGATCAGAAAAAGTTTGTGCTGACGGATTCATAACCACTCAGGGGAGAGAATACCACTACAACAAAACAACAGGAGGGATGGTTATACACAAAGATTACCCTACCAGGCTGTCTGTAATGGCTGGTTATAATGTTACGAAACTCAGCTGGGCTTAGAGTGATTCAACAGCTGGCAGGAGGGAAAAGGTCAGGCGTGAGCCCGCAGCTGGGACCGCTGTTTAGGACGGCCACAGCGAAACCTACACTGACTCTGTTGAGTCCCCCGGGCAGATGGAATACCCCTGCAAGTGCTAGGCTTTGCCTGTAGCCGCCGCGTTCGACAGAGCCAGTTAGGCCGGCTCTGACCCCGATGCAGCAAGGTGTTAGGTGTTGACAAAGGGTGAGCGATCGCCAGGGAATATCTCAAAAGGATAGTCTGACTAAAAGGGCCTAGCTAGAAAATAACCCCTGACTACCGGCACCAGACCAAGGACGGGGATAGCGACCCAGTCGCAGACACAAAAGATACAATGGGGAATCTCGGAATGGGGACACACAAAGGCAAGTGATTCCCAAAAGCCGGGAGCAGTAGAAAAGGGGTACACCCCTGCCTAAGGGAAGCTAGGGCCACAGACAATAACAAAACAGGATAAAACAACTGAACGGAAGACACAACAGCAAAATGATGAGCCCTCGGAGGGGAACAGCCACGGAGGGCAAAGGAGCAGAAAAGGGTAGAAACACCGGGCTCCAAAGGAGCACTTACGTGACCCACAGGATGGATGTGGATCTGACGCAGACTCTGATCCGGGACTGGAAGGCAGACCAAGCCAAAGGGGCTGCAGGAACACAAGAACTGAGGCTGGAGAACACTGGAGTGTCCAGGAGAAAAGGCACTGGAACTGTAAAGGCTCCAGGGACCGGGTGCTAAGGCTTATGCTTTAAAAAGCAATGAGCTATAACCGGCGTCTGTGCCCAGCAGACGCCGGCTATTTATTTGAGGATCGCGCCGCCTGCGTGACGTCAGGCGTGCGCGTGTTCCCCGGCTGCTGGGCAGAAGTTCGGGGACGTTGCCTGGCAACGCCCCGACGCCCGTGCTTAGAACGAGGCTTGGGACGTTGCCCGGCAACGTCCCCCGCCTCCAGCCTCTGTGCCAAAACTGCCGTCCGTCCGGGTGCAGCAGATCCCGGACAGCGGCATGTAACAACATTTAAATGGTTGAAATAATAAAACACAACCCCAAATCAGTTTAAGTGTGACTGGCTTATTTTCAATTAGGTGTTAAATGACTGGTACTAACTTTAATTCATGGGACACGCCCACCTGATTAATTGGTTCTCATAAGAAAATACTAACCTGAAGGAAATTTCTAACATGTATTCTTAATGACACCATCGGCTATAACAACTGGTCTGCAGGCAGGAACCATGTTATATATTTTTTTAAATTATGAATAATTGGCTATGGGCTGGGAAGAAATCCTGTGCACTGTTCTTAGCAAGTTGACAGTGAAAGGCATATGCACCTCAATAGCAACTTATGAGAACATCGTGGCACATGTATACTGTGTACCATGATAAACTTACTGTATTCATAGATAACCGTTGTTAATTACTGTAGATCTTCTTTGGACAAACATTTATGAAAGCAAGCTAAAATACCATAAATATTTTTTAAATGGGACATTTTGCACAATTAATACCTTTTCTTAACAACCTCTAGCCCACCCTATATATTGCCAAAATCCCTAGGTTCTGGACTCCACTACCACTGACTACTACTGTACCTGAGTGGAACCGGGTACTTCAGCTGGTTTATAATGATGGTACAGTATGAACATTTGACTCAAGTTTTTACATTCTTGTGGTGTGCAACTGCCCAGTCTTAATATTTTCATGTTAACTGACTTGGGTTAACAGATGTGTCCACATAATATCTTCAAATTATGCCAAATAACAGCTATCTTCAGCTATCTTCAAATCATGCCAAATAGTCAAATAGCCAAATGGTTACAATTTTGCAACATAAACTTTGCAACTTACTCAATGTATGTTCACATGCATAGCGTAAATGAGATAAATGTTTAAAGAGCATGAAAATAAAAATAACTTACCCCATTGTCTGTGTATAGTTCTGGTACTTGCACATTTAATTGTAGGAGTGTAGGGATAAGGGAAAGAGGGCACATGCAAACACAGGTTCAGCACAAAAATGTTATGCTTGTGTATTAGAAACTGAGTCTTAGACAACCAAAGAATAATCTCCAATAACCAGCCCTCAGAGCTGCAACACAAAATAAAATTGGGGACTTTTGTCAGATCCCGTGTGTTACAGGTACTGTAATTAATATAAAAAAAAATACAGTGGCTTTAATTGTGTAGACAGAGTACTATTGGTATAATATCTTTAATACAAAAAAAATAGCTCAGCCAATTGGATCCCCACCTTGTTGTTTATTTAATACATTGTTTCATATTTTCTTTACATTCATTTATTTTTTATATCACTATAATTTAACTTTTTGTTTCACTCACTACGACTCTAAACATTTTTATTTGTACAACTTTAGAAATGTTGCTCATAAATAAATAAAAGGCAGAATGCTAAAGCAATACAATAACATGGAAAATATTAATTACCTGAGAAGGAACATTTTTCAATAAAGTTTACATTTTTTACATGTTTTAGAATCAAACAATCAGAAAAAAAAAATTAATGTTTGCATATGAAATTTTAGAATATTTTTTTTCCTGAAAACAAATAATATTAAAGTTAAAGATAAAAAATAATAAAAAAAAATATTTCTAATTATATACGATTGCTGAATCTTTAAAATTATTGGCAGTAATTAATAACAACTTATCTCTACATGATACACATAGCTTTAAAAATACATTATCTTCAGTTACATTTTGTACAGTAGATAGTTTTATGCTTTTACAAGTTTTCAAAGACGTGATCACAATATAATACTTTAAAACTCTTTTTTCTTGCAAATTAAATTTTAAAACAATTTATTTCAAGAAACAAATTACAGTATAACTTGAAAAAAAGGTTAATAATTTTGCCAAAGTAAATCTAGTTATAAAAACCTTTGGATTTAATGACAAAGCTAATAATACACAAAGCTTCAAAAATACATTTTCTTATGATGAATGTTTTAGATAAAATGTTCCTGTACTTAATTATTTAGGCTGCTGAAGGAAATTAATGAAGGACATAAATAAATTAAACATTCTACTTGCATGTTTGTATTGCAGAGAAAACATGAGGTGTGTTATGAAACGTCTTACATAGTATGATCAAATAAAACAGGGTGCTTCTGCACAGATCATTTTATAAGTAGATAGAATAAGCCCAGAAGAAATATTTACTCTAAAGAGTCCATTGTTAGTCTCCTGAGTGATTATAAAAAGTCCATGGTGTACTGTAGATATAAGAATAGAAATAAAAAAAAAAAAGGTTCAGGAAGAGATGCTAAGAATTTGTAATAAAAAAAAATATATAGTAATACGTTGTTGTTTTATATGTCAAATATAGAATAAGGGACCCATGGCTAAAATGTGTCTTAGCTGTTCCAGGTCAATATTATTTTGGTCATAGGAAAAACAACTATAATGCAAATCTTTCAATAATCCTTTTATTTATAGACTACTTTTGCATGAACAGAACATTCCTCAATATTACCTACATATGAATCTTATAATTAAATCTATGGTTATTTTTTTTCCCTCTCATCTTTGTCATCTATTCATCCTACAGGTCAACTCTTCTGACCTTTGTGACACAGTTTTCTCCTACAGTATGTTATTTTCTAAGTTATGAAACCTTCCTTCAGTGTTTCTACCAACATTCCCTTCTCAACTCACTATCACTTCACTATCTGCTGAGGCTCTACAGAACTCTTTTCTCAGACATCTACTTTTCTCATTGAGGGGTAGATGTATGAAGCAGTAATATCAGAGGTGATATGATAAAGTGCCTGGTACTTTATCACCGGTCAATCAGCTCATAACTTTGCCCTTTTAAACCCAGCCTATAACTTAACAGCCAGGAGCTGGATGGCCGGTGATAAAGTATGTGAAAAGCCTTATCCCTCAATAACTTAAGTTTTGAACTCCTCCTTCTGTATCTCTACATCATTTATGTTCTTCATTCCACTCTCATTGTCTGTTGGGTTTCCACAAAGCTCTGTTTTTAAAACTCCGATTTTTCATTGTAATCTTCTAACCTTTTTTTTTTTTTTAATTAAGTCTTTATTTATGGTTTTAATTTCCAAAATTATCACAAAATAGGCTAACATAGCCGTACTTATCTCACATTTGTACATTTCAATTTCATATATAGCCATACACACGTAGGAATAAGTACAGAAAAATATTACCGAACACATAACAATATCAATACATATGCATATACATGAATCCCCCCACCCCCCGTCCCCACATATACCCCCAACCTGGCCGGTCCTTTCTGACCCTTCACTCTATATTTACTTTTCCCTTTCCTCCTTATTGGCTACTATTACTTCTACGTCTGGAGCAACCCCTCTAGACTACCCCAACCCTCCAGTTTGTTATTTCTTCTTCCATTCCCTATCACAACTTCCTTACTTTCTTCCCCTTCCTCCCCTTACTCTTCTCTACTTCTTTGCTAGAATGAAAGCCGGGTTCAGGCTATATCTGCTAGATGACATATTGCCCTTAATTCATTCCTTCGGTGCGTTATTGGAGGCCGCAACGGGACAACAACAACTACGACAAAAAAAAAAAAAAAAAAAAAAAGAAAAACCCATCGGTGCAGATCTTACTTGCAAGTCATACCCACAGAAAACTAAAAAGGGAAAGGACTGTGGGCAACTCTCCTATATGGACTTGCTTCTTCGTGCAATGTCCGTTTGTGAAATACCCCCTATCCTGGGATTTACTGTAGACCCCCCCCACCCTCCCCTGTGAACCCCCTACTTTTACTTACTCCTATAGAGTCTCACTAAGTTATATGTGACTCTTGCTAAAAGAGCAGTGAAATTGAGTCGGTTGCCACCACTTAATATTCCCAATCTGTGACCCCCTCTATTTAGTCAGTAATTATTACCAACCGTTTCCCCCTTTACCCGCTATACTATCCAAGATGTTGCGTATTGTTGTCCCTTGTGCTACACTGTGATTATTCGCCATTATTCCGGGCAGCTATTTTAAACAGCCTAGATTGTCTCCATCTCCCCCAAATTTTCCCATATTTGGGCAATGCTCCTCTGGATGCATAAACAAATCTTTCATGCTCACACGTACTGTTGACCAGATTCACCCATTCAATGATGTTTGGACCCGAAGAGGCCATCCATTGCCTGGCAATTATAACTTTCGCTATTGCTGAGACATTAACCACCAACTCCTTCCAATCATAGTAAGGGGCATCCTGCTCCCACACACCCATTACCATGCTTCGTGCAGTAAGTGCCACTCTAGGAACCCCCACAAGCACCAACTTGTTCTCCACCCGCTCCCAAAACTCCTTGATAACCTTGCACTCCCAAAGGAGATGCCAGAATGAACCTATTTCCTCCCTGCATTTGGGACAAATATCATCATGGGTTCCTGCTATTCTTTTTAATCTAACCGGGGTCATGTAGCTTCTATGGAGGATATTAAATTGCACCTGCTGGATTCGAATTGATGTCGTTGCCCTCCCTGGTACCGCTAGTGCCCTCTCCCAGACTAACTCCATCCCTTGCTGAAGATCGGCAGCCCACTTGTCCCTTAAAGCCAACAATTCATCGTCCTGGGTGTATGAACTCAAGAAGCCGTATATTTTGGACAATCTCTTCCCGCCACCACTCAGTTGCTTGATGAACTTTTTGCATGGAGAGTCAAGAACGTTTAAAACAAACGCGCCCCCCTCCTGCTGTAGAGCACTTCTAACCTGGAGGAACCTGAAAAACATATGTTTAGGAAGGTTGTATTCTGCCTGAATTTCTTCAAAAGATTTAATGTTTCCATTCCTGAAAAATTGCTCAATCCTTGTCACCTGATATTTCCCCCATATCTCTATGCCCTGTTGCTTCCTCAATTCCGACAGTTCGTTCAAAGAAAAAATAGAAGTATCGGGGTCTACCCCCTCAAACTTAATTAACTTATGTACCCATCTCCAAATTTTAACAGCTTGCATCAATATAGGAGGAGGGTGCCCTCGCATCTCCATCGATAACAGCCACTGAAGTGGGCCCAAGTCAGCCTCAACACAACTAATAAGACCAGCTATCTCCACCGTGGCTTCATCGTCCCGAACCCAAGCACATAGATGGACCAACTGAGCGGCAATATAGTAGGCTTTAAAATTCGGAACCGCTAGGCCACCCCTATCCCTATCTCTGCACAAAACATCCATTCTGATTCGAGGGCGCTTTTCATGCCAAATAAAAGAGGATATAATACTATTAATTTTTTTAAAATAATCATCTTTTATATATACTGGTGATTGTTGAAATACATAACTTAGCCTGGGTAGTATCGACATTTTTATCAAGTTCACCCTGCCAATCTGAGAGAGGGGGAGTTTTAACCAACAGCGACATTTCACCTTGATGTCTTTTATGAGTGGCGTAAGATTGTCCCGAATATAATCCATTGGGACTTCCGAGACCCACACACCCAGGTATCTAAACTTCTCTGTAGGACGAAGAGGGGTACCCACCATGGCGCCTAGCACGTTATCCCCCACACTTAACAAATGGGATTTCCCCCAATTAATTGTGAGACCCGAGAATTCCCCAAACTCCCTCATACTCTCGATGATTCTAGGGATGTCCTCCTCAGGGTTCGCTACTCCCACTAACAAGTCATCAGCGTACAAAGACACCATGTTCAAGCCGTACCCTGATCCCTGTCCGAGACCTGCTAGTTGCTTTCTTAATATGCAGGCCAAGGGTTCGACTGCAACAGCGAACAGGAGGGGAGAAAGGGGGCATCCCTGCCTGGTCCCCCGAAACAGGGGGAACAGTGGGGATGTAAACCCATTTATTGATAGTCTAGCATGAGGATTCTTGTACAATAATGAAATCCATCCTATGAAGCGGTTCCCAAAGCCAAATGTCCTTAATACTGCCCACAAGTACTCCCATTCGATGGAGTCGAAGGCTTTGTTCGCATCAAAAGATGCCACTGCCGCTTTCGCCTTCCTACCCCTCGCTATTTGAATGTAAGAAAAGACCCTTCTCAGATTGATCATGGTAGACTTCCCAGCCATGAATCCCGTTTGATCGGGATGTACAATCTCCTAAATTACTCTACTCAATCGATTCACCAAAACCTTAGCGAAAATCTTTGCGTCTGACGATATTAAGGAGATTGGCCGATACGAATCAATCTGAGAAGGGTCCTTCCCACTCTTCGGGATCATTATAATCGAAGCTTCTGACATAGAGGGGGGAATGTTCCCCTCTACCTCCATCTCTCTAAACAGGACCAACAGCTGAGGACCCATTATTTTAGCGTAGCGTTGAAAGACTTCTCCCGGAAGGCCATCTAGACCCGGGGCTTTATTTGTGGGCAAAGACTTGATTGCCTCCATAATCTCAGCCAATTCTATAGGGGCCTCTAAAGATTCTCTCAGATCCGATGATAACCTAGGCATATCGATCGATTCCAGATACTCCCCCATTAATTCACTCTCCTTGTTAATTTGGGATTTATATACTTTACCCAGGTGATCCGTGAAGGCCTGGGCAATCTTGGGGGTCTCTGAGACAATCTCGCCCGTCTCTAATGTAATTTGTGGTATAATATTTGAGGGGTGAGCTTGTTTTGCCAAGATTGCCAACCATTTACCTGTCCTATCTGCGCTAGCATACCATTGATGAGCCCCATAACTCAATCTACAACAGGTAATATCTTGAAGGTACTCAAGCCATACTTTTTGGGCTTGCAACCAGGCGTCTTCGTCAGCCGCGAGATTGGATTTTAGATATTTAGTCTCCAGATTGCCCATTACTGTCTCCAGTTCGTTTGCCTTTACCCTATGTTTTTTTCTTTAAGAAGGCAATTTTCTTAATCATAATACCTCTAATAAAGGCCTTAAAGGAGTCCCAAACGACTAGCCCCGGTGAGGACCCACTGTTAATCTAAAAAAATTCCTGCATAGTAGCCTCCAGGTCTTCATGCTCTCCCATTTGTTCCAACCAAAAAGGCTGCAGCTTCCAATATTTGAAACCCACCTCACATTCAAAATCCATCTGCATCACCACAGGCGAGTGGTCCGAGATACCCCGGCCTTTATATTCTATATGGGAAACGTTATTCAAGAGACCCTCCGTTACAAAAATTAAGTCTATCCTTGAGAAAGCTTTAAATGAAGATGAGAAACAAGAAAATTGTTGACGATGGGGATATTTTACTCTCCACGGATCCCTCCACCCGATCTCTGTCATGAATTGGGAGAATCTATAGCCTTCCTTTACCACTTCCTCCTCTGATCTTCTCCATCTATCTACACGAGGGTCCAGAACCTTATTAAAGTCCCCCAAACAAATCACCTGGCTATCTGGGAATCTAGCTGAAAATTCTACCGCCTCTTTAATAACCTCATACGAAAATGGAGGGGGGATATATACCGTTAAAATACAAATTCTTCTTTGATTAATACCACACTCAATGAAAACATATTTCCCTCCCGGATCAATCTTAACAGCCCCGGGTTCAAACACCAGAGATTTCCTAAACAATAGGGAGACTCCTCTAGCCATCGAAGTAAAGGAAGAGTGATATGCATGCCCTATCCAAGGGCGTCTTAACGAGAGCAATCTATCTCCTCTGAGGTGCGTTTCTTGGAGACAGATGATATCTGCCTCAAGATTTTTACATTGTTTTAAAACCAAAGCCCTTTTGACTCTCCCATTAATCCCTCTAACGTTCCACGTCAAGAACTTAACCATACATTTATATGGTTGGAAATATAATCCCTGGCATCAGGGGACCCTTGGGGCGCAGCAGACTTTATCAGCCTTAAGGGAAAATTTCTTGGCCAGGTTAGGGACATACTGACTAACAAACAAGTACAAACAACACACCCATCCCCCCTCCCCCACCCTGTATGACCCATCCCATTAGTCATACCTGTACCCCTATGTAAACCCACTGCTATCTGTACCCCACTATTGTAAACCCTAAGGAGCAATTAACTAATGACCACTAGAGTGAGCCCCATCCCCCCCTCCCCAGCCCGTACTGCCAATTTACTTATATCTCCCATGCTCGCTCCCCACCTCCTCCCACGCCTCACCCCCCCAAAAAGAAGGTACATCGAATTTTCTAGCAATCACATAAGCATATATGAGAAGAAGAAAAAAAAAAAAAAAAAAAAAGAAAAACAAAATAGCATAAGGAACAGCAAGATATCATTCTTATACAGTGCCCCATACATGGTAATTTAAGCCAACACTTGTTTCCTTCCTGGATGATTCTCATCCAGCCATCTGGCTGCATCTGCTGGAGAAACAAAAAATTTTGTACCGCCATCGGTCACAATTCTCAACTTAGATGGATAGAACATCGAATAACTCAGTCCGAGCTCTCTCAGCCTTATCTTGATGTCTTTGTATTTAGCCCTCTCTTTCTGGACTTCTAACGGGAAGTCCGGGAAAGTGACAATTTTTTTCCCATTATAGAGGCAGTCAGATTTATCCCTGGCCAACCGGAGAATACAGTCACGATCTTTAAAATGAAGAATTTTTGCAATCAGGGTACGCGGCGGCCCTCCTGGTATAGGAGGACGGCCTGGAATGCGGTGGGCCCGTTCCACGGCAAACTGAGCAGAAAAAGCATTACTACCAAACATTTGAGTGAGCCAGTTTTCAAGGAATTTTTCTGGCTCATTTCCCTCCGCCCTCTCCTCAAACCCGATGAAGCGGACGTTGTTCCGTCTGAGGCGCCCCTCCATATCAGATAGTTTCAGGCGAATGTCCGAGATCTGGCCTGACATTATTTTAACCTGTGCATGAAGGGGTGTAACAGTATCCTCTAGTGTCGAGACACGATTTTCTACTTCAGTTACCCTTTCGCAGGTTTTTTGTACATCGTTTCTCAGTAGTGCCATGTCTGATTGGACTTGACTTAGTTGGTCCCTGAGGCGCGTCTCACAGTTATTCACCGCCTCTAACACTTGCGACAACGTAACTTCTGAGGGTTGCTGAGTGCTACCGCTCTTAACCGGGGTTGTCAGGGGAGTGCTGGGTTGTGAACTAGGCCCAGCCTGGGACTGAGCTCTAGCAAATCTTTCCAATCGAGCTGCCGCTGTGTTTTGGCCAGTTTTCCCCATGGTTATGGTTGTAGTTAACTTCCACACTGTACAGAAAACCTGCTCCCAAATACAATATTGTCGGGCACACTTCCACTTGCAGAGTACCACAATGTAATAAAAGTCAGATAAAGTGTACTCACTTCTGATGTGCTGCCGCTTTTTTAAATTTCCTTCTTCTCCTCCGGTAGTTAGTCTGAATTCGCTGCGGCCAGGAGGACTAGGGATCAGGCGTGCGGTTCTCCACTCGACCATGAGATTAGCCGATGCCCTTATAAAAACTGTGTCTTGTTTTCCAGCTCTGGCCGCTGTCTCTCACCCAGGGGTCAGCAACTACCTTGACACTTTATGGGACAAGCAATTTTGGTCGCCACTGGTGTGAAACTTGGATGCTGAGTCCAGTAAAATATACTGTATACTATAGCAGGCTTTCCTCCGCTGCCCGTTGCCTGCCTCTCACGCAGGGGGCTGGGTTGCAGAGGTCACACAATGCAGAACCTTCACGCTTTACCCTTCCACTTGGGCTCAGACTGCCACCCAGAGCCACAAGCGACTGGCAACAAGGCGAGCAGCCAGCACCACACCATCAAGCGGCTGCTTCTGAAGGGGTTTTCACTTTGATTTGTGCCTGGGCAGCTTCTGCCACTCGTCACCACAGGCACAGTATTTGCGGAGACGGAGAGCTGCAGGAGTCCGGTTGCTTTGAGGTAGCCGCCGCTTCCACGTGTGCGGCACAGTGCGTCCCCGGCAACAGCGTCCCCGGCTGATGACGTCGGGGCTCTCCCCTGCCGCGTCAGAGCTCCAACCACTGGACCCGACCACCGCTCACTCGCCGCTCGATGGAAGTGAAGATTCACGGCAAAGGAGGCTCACGAACCACACGCTCAGCACCCCTTAGATACTCGTCTCAGACGGCGGAGATCAGCTGGGAGGGTGGACCCGAAGAGGGAAGGGAGCACATATTCAAGCAGCCGGCATGAGGAGGTACAGGACACGCTCACTCACTCACGCACGCCGTGGCCACGCCCCCCGGGATTTGTAGTTAATCTTTTGTAATCTTCTAACCTTAGTAGGTAATTCAACCTCAAGTCATACCGCTATACAGTAAATCTATGTGGACTCCCCAGGCACACCAATTTCTGTTTCTAATTTCATACAGTTCTTATGTTTATCTATAGTGATATTTTCGTATGGTTAGTGAACTTAAGTGAGACATTGCGGGGACTTCCGGTTTCCGGGTGCATGCAGTGAGACGCGTCTCTCTCAGCTCCGCTCTGTGCCCCAATATATCCCCTTGTTTCACTGCGATTTCACCTCCAGAGCACCTGAGTCTGCACCCAACACCCTCTCTCCCTCCCCTGCACCACAGATGGACCGCTACATGACCGCTACACAGCCACCGTGCTCCCAGCAGCAGAGCGGGCAGCAGATAAAGAGAGGACAGGCCTCTGAAATGGCGCCGGACAGGGAGATGCTGTCCCTCCTCCCTGCCTCCAAGAAATCAACGCCTGACACTCAGAGAGACGAAGAGGACACCTTCCCTTCTCAGCACAACATGCCGCTGACATATGATGATATGGTGGAAGCCATCACTTCCACCATGGTCCCACTCTTCACAAAGGCAGTGAGTGACATTACAGCACAACTGCAGAGTTTGACACATAGAGTAGACTCTGCAGAAAACAATATTGGCACACTGGCACACAATTTAGCTAATGCACATTGCGAAATTAAGTGCATTGAAAAGGAGAATTACAAAATTATTAACAAATAGGAGGCGATAGAGAACAGGTCAAGGAAAAGCAACTTAAGATTAGTTGGCTTACCAGAAGCTGTAAGAAGGCAAGCCTTGGAACAATTTGTGGGCCTCACATTATCGCAATTATTAGGTGTCCAAGATGAATGTGCCTCCATGGTTATCGAGCGGGTTCACCATCTGGGTCCCCCCTTACACCCTAATGACACCCATCCTAGGGTCACCATCTTAAATTTTTTAAGCTATACCCATAAGCTAATAAGCTTAAAGAAAGATAACCACACTTAAATGGGAAGGTCATAATCTTCGCCTGTTCCAAGATGTCTCTGCAGAAGTTACCAAGGCTCATAAAGCTATCTCCCCTGTGTGTAGTTGGGTGATCACGGAAAAAATTAAGTTTGCATTAATTTATCCCGCCAAGCTAAGAATCTTTCACAAGTATTCTCAACATGATTTCCCCTCCCCTGCTGATGCATTGGAGTTCCTTAGCGATGGAAACAATGTCAAGGATGATGACATATCAGACAAATCTCATCCAATATAATCACCACTTCAAAACTCCCCTACTGTATGAATGTAATACTTAGGAGTAGAGGCCACTGACTTCTGACAATTCTGTCAAATATATCTGTCTTGTTGAGATAATTGGTTCAGCCGGCAAAAAGAAGGAAAGTCCTAGTGTACTGTAACAAACTAAAATTAGATTTACACAACAAAGAAAAGGGAGAGTGAGTTCTATGCGCCTGGGCAGCCTATGGTGGGCACATCCACAGGGGTGACCCTAAACCCCCCAAAAACAATAGAAACAATGGCAAGAAATGGGATGTTCCCTCCACCAGTGCCCTTGTAAAATCAGAGTACGTCCCTAGATATACAGAAAGGTCCTATTCTCCAAATATTAGCAGACATATACAGGTATATATAACCACAGATCGTTTGACTCATGTGGATCGAGTCAAACGATCTGTGGTTTTAAAGAATTGGTGTTCCACTATCTAATTTAGCAGTCGTCTTGGGAGAAGAGGAGACGCTAGTTGGACAGGAGGAACATATGGTTATATATACCTGTATATGTCTGCTAATATTTGGAGAAGAGGACCTTTCCTGTACAGTATATCTAGGGATGTACTCTGATTTTTCAAGGGCGCCGGTGGAGGGAACATCCCATTTCTTGCCATTGTTTCTAAAATTATATTTAATATACGTTCAAGAAGCCCACCTAACGCCTTTAGGTCCTCACCATATATCCCTTTATGGGGGATCCCTAATTTTACCCCCTCCCTTACGAATGTAACACTCCAAAGGTGGAGGCAAAGTGGACTGTCTTTAGTGACCAAGGTTTTTGACCCAGGTGGAACTGTGCTCTCTTTTGATACGCTTGCTCAGGTCTATTCAATCCCAAACTCTCAGTTCTACCTTTATTTACAAGTTAGATACTATGTCCAATCAATTTGTCCTCCCCCTTGGGAAAACAATGTCTCACGCCCTATTCTTAGATTATTACACCCAGTGGTGTAGCTAGGGCGGAGCGGGGGGAGCGCCTGCTCCGGGCGCCGAAAGTTGACTTGGCGTCTGATCCGCACACCGCATCCCTGCCCTTTATGCCGCCCGCCCGCTGTCTTCTCTCAGTAGTAGTTAGTCTACATAAAAATGGCCGCCGGCCTCCTGCACTGAGGACATGTCTAGTGCAGGAGGCCGGTACAGAGGGTAGGGGTAGCAGGAAGTAGTCTGTGATGATCACAGGCTGCTGCCTGCTGTGAGCTCTATCTACCTACTTCACTGCAGCCTGCCTCGTTCAAACGTGCACAGAAGGGGGTTTCCAAATACATAGAAACCCCCCTGCCCGCCGATACATCTGCTGAGGTGTTGAACAATGTATTTTTTTTGTTTATGAAGGCCTGCCTCGTACTGTTCTGCTGCTGGCTGACAGCAGCATCTCTCTCTCCGTGAGAGACTGGTCAGCCACTGTCTGCCAGTGGGGGGGCTGCAGCATTAGTGCACAGTGTGCAGCTCCTCTAAGTTCTCCCTCTCCTCTGCAGTTCTCCCATTTCTGCGTCTTTCTGACAGTTCTAGGCTGGCTGGGTGTCGTGGGTCAGTGAGTAATAACAGTAGAGCAGGTGTGAGTGTCTCATGTAGGGGTAGTTATATTGTGCTGGTCGGGCAGACAAGGGGACAGACAGCCCTGACTCCTGATAGCCTCAGAAGTTTATTGTAGTAAGGTGTGTGTGGGCTACAATAATACATCGTTTGTCTGACTTGGGGGCCAGTGGGCTAACA
This sequence comes from Crinia signifera, assembly GCF_055691185.1. Classification (NCBI taxonomy): domain Eukaryota; kingdom Metazoa; phylum Chordata; class Amphibia; order Anura; family Myobatrachidae; genus Crinia; species Crinia signifera. The sequence goes on from NC_139220.1 coordinate 326,451,402, forward strand.
AAAAGTAATATCCCACTGGGAGAAGTGTTTGTGTGTGGATTGTACTGCAGTCCAATACAAAGCTTTCAATTAAACATTTACACCTGCTGCATCATTATTTTTATTAATGCAAAGCAGCAGCTTCCTTCGTTCTCAAGATAGTCTGAATGAGTCCGACAGTCAGGCCCCTACAATAAGCTCACATAGGAGTAAGGGATAGTCTGCAAAACGTTCGCCAGCATTCAAACACTGCTGACTACACTTCTATAGTGGGAAGTAATTTGCAGACTGTCCCTTACTTTTAGCGTGACTTGTGAGATCTCTGGCTGGCAGCAGCAGCAGCAGCATTCCTGGTAACTTTTTTGGGTGGAAATTGGAATGGATTGTGTGGGGTGTCACTTATCCTATTTGTGTGTATCCCTTGTACCTATGTCAAACCCAGGTGGGCATATCCTTGGCAGTACTTTCCCCACATTGTATCAATGCCATGCCCTTCTCATGGGAGCGTACGTACCTGCAATACACAAAAATATTCCTGTGACCGCTAACCCCTTCCCCTATCAGAGTGTCCCCCTGTGATTTACTTCTGGATCCACCCCTGATTTAAATAGTTTTGAAAGTAACCATACTGCTTAAATAAATTAAAGGGTGATCACAGGTTATTCTGGGGTATAGTTTCAGTGCACAAGTTCTCAAACTCGGTCCTCAGGACCCCACATAGTGTATGTTTTGCAGGTCTCACAGAATCACGAGTGAAATAATTAGGTCCACCTGTAGATCTTTTAAAATGTGTCAGTACATAATGATTGCACCTGTCGGGTGACCTGGAAAACGTGAACTGTGTGGGGTCCTGAGGACCGAGCTTGTGTTTAACTCTACATGTACCTGGAACTTGACTTGGAAGAAAAGAGAACAATGTTTTACACCACAGAAATACAAAGACTTATAAACCTGTTATACCCTCTGCTCATCTTATCATCTTGATAAAGGTCAGCTAGACCGAAACGCGTAGATCCTGTCAGAGGAAAGTGAGCAGCCACACTCCTGGATGTATGTATGCGCTTTTTTAGCTATATTTTAATGTTTTTGGATTACATTGGACACTTTGGATCTTCTTTGTATTTTTGTATTTTTTTGTCTCGTATCTATGTCCGCATGATCTGTCTATGGGACATACCTTTTTATATGGCTTAAAACATTGTGAAAGATTTTTATCAAAATTGAATCTTCGGCTTCATTCCTGTTAAAATTTGAGTACCCACCAATAGGAAAAGAAACTGCTATGGGCTTTTGCCCCCCTCTATAAGGGGTGAGTAAGGTACGCCACTACTGGCTGGCAAGATAGATCGATTACACAAATTTGGTGACATTTTACCTCCCTTAAAAAAACACTTTTATGTTTCATGTACCCCGATATACTGGAGCTACCGGGCTAACAGATACATATCCGGCTTCATTAATACCCCACTCATCAACACAAAGAAACCTTTATAGGTTTGAAAACTACTAAACACACCGTGAGTAGGGGTACGCCTTCACGTCATTCAATATAAAGAAACTTTTATGTGTGTATAATATTTGATTTAAATGTAAGTGAGGTACGCTGGCAAGACATTATTTTTGTACAGCTCCCACTCACTTAAAAAACAAGTCACTTTGTTTCTGAGACACTACTTTTTCTCTTTTTTGAACACTGGTGAAAATCCCGATATACTGGAGCTACCGGGCTAACAGATACATATCCGGCTTCATTAATACCTCACCCATCAACACAAAGAAACCTTTATAGGTTTGAAAACCACTAAACACACCGTGAGTAGGGGTACGCCTTCACGTCATTCAAACATAAAGAAACCTTTATGTGTGTATAATATTTAATTTAAACATAAGTGATGTACGCTGGCAAGACATTATTTTTGTACAGCTCCCACTTACCTAAAAACCAAGTCATTTTGTTTCTGAGACACTACTTTTTCTCTTTATTGAGCACTGATGAGAATATATCCATTGCTGCTGAGAGGCTGAGTTTCCCGAGACTACAACCAAAGAAACCTTTATAAGAGGGATAACATCTAGAACCAACGTGAGTCTTGGTACGCCTTGTGGAACTCAACTTGTCTCAACATTCACGATATCACTCACTAGAGTGTTTATAATAAGACACATACACGGATTTTTAATTATTGTTTATTTTTCTTGTTTTTCACGAATTTATATTGCTTGACCACCTTCACCTGAGACCAAGCTAAATATATGAAAATAGAAGTTAAAAAGAACGACTTTAAGTATCGATTTTGCGCCATTGTGTCGATATCCCACCTCTTTTTCCACATATTGTCTACAACCGCCTCACTGACTTTCTCTCCTCCCACTCTCTGCTTGACCCATTCCAATCTGGCTTCCATTCTCTCCACTCCACTGAAACTGCCCGTACAAAAGTCTGCAATGATCTTCATGCTGCCAAATCTAAGGGCCACTACTCTCTACTTATTCTTATTGACCTTTCTGCTGCATTTGACACTGTGGACCGCCCTCTCCTCTGAATCCTTCACTCCCTTGGTCTGCATGATACTGTTCTCTCCTGGCTGTCCTCCTACCTCTCTGATCGTTCCTACTCTGTATTCTCTTATAACACTACCTCCTCCCACCTCCACAAACCGTTGGTGTCCCACAAAGTTCTGTTCTTGGTCCTCTCGTTTTCTCTCTCTATACAACCTCATTAGTTTAGCTTAATCGTTCTTTTGGCTTCCAATATTATCTCTATGCTGATGATACTCAAATCTACCTTTCATCCCCTGACCTTTCCCCTGCTCTTCTCACTTGTATCTCCAACTGTCTCTCTTCTATCTATTCTTACTGGATGTCCTAGCACTTTCTTAAACTTAACATGTCCAAGACTGAGATGATCAGCTTCCCACCCTCCCGCACAACCTCACATCCCACAATCTCATTATCTATTGATGGCGCAACTATCACCTCTAGCTCCCAAGTATGCTGTCGTGGAGTAATACTTGACTCCTCTCTCTCCTTCAAACCACATATTCAGCACCTCTCACAAACTTGCCATTTTCAATTAGACCTTTTCTCACTCAGGATGCCACTAAGACCATTTTCCACTCACTAATCATATCCAGGCTGGTTGTCTGCAATCTCTTCCTAACTGGTATCCCTGACAAATGCCTGTCTCCACTCTAATCGATGCTCATTACTGCAGCCCGGCTCATCTTCCTCACCAAACGCACTACCTCCAACTCACCTCTTCTACAAGCCTTTCACTGGCTTCCCTTCCCTTTCAGAATTCAACTCAACCTTCTCACACTCACTTACAAAGCCCTCACCCACTCCTCTCCCACTCCTCTCTGACCTTATAACCCTTTACACTCCCACTCATCCCCTTGTGAGAGAATAAAATAGAGCCGAAACAAAATGGATATGTAAAATGAAGACATTAGAACCTTTAGGACTCAACATTGAGTTAAATGCATTTTTATAAGTGGTACCTTGTTTTTTAACTTGTATCTGCTATATGTGAAAATTGAACTGATCCCCATTATAAGGATAGGAACATGTGCTTCCCACCTTTTTCCCTCCCTTCCGGAACAGAACTTCTGTTTTATCAATAAAGTTTTTCCCTATAAAAACCCACAATGTTGGAAAGCCAAACCATCCTTGAAAAAGTGTGCAGGATGCACGAAACGTGTTGGACCCACAAGGAGGACACTGGCACTTGCTCCCACACCTGCCCTGAAACTCTGCCCGGCAGCCACGGTGAACGTCCGGCAAACTCCCGAACTTTCGGCAGTCACGGATGCGCAGTAACATAGCCGCAAAAACATCAAGTGGCAGCCCTGACACTGCGCCCTGCCAAACAGAGATACCACCACCACCGGAACCACGTAAGGGTTAGTACAGGGACAGTACCAGTATCCATACATGTCTTCCCCAAAAGGGTGTAAACATTACTACTAATGCTGATTTTTTTTTACAGGTACCACTGTACATAAAATATTAATTACGTTCATTACTTTTTTTAAATTACCCTTTTTTTAGCGCTTTTTACAAACTCCTGGACTTTTAGATGAGTAAACAAACCAAGCACTTTAGCCACAAAAGTGTCACTCGCTGTCAAAGAAGTGCTTGTTTTTTTTAAACCGGATGTCCTTTTTAATATATGCCAGAAGGGCTGATGGTAGAGCCTGAGAACAATATCATCAAGCTTCACTTTTATTATAGGTTTTACCCTCCTTCATATCTTAATGTGACGACAGCAAGGAGAGGAGCTTCCAGTTTCCATTTTAACTGTACTGACCAAAGTCAAGTGATTTGCTGGCTGTAAAGGCTTTTTATTATTGGGCTTTCTACTATTTGGCAATTCCCCTATTCTTATATTGCATTGTCCACTAAAACTCTTCTTCTATATAATGGAGTATGACACAGTCATCTGTATGTTTATAGTTTTTACCATACCTTAAACAAAAGCATAGCCACAACTTTGTAATGAATGTTCTAAATAGTTTTAATAATAACAATGTATCAAACTTAAGTTTCCAAAGGTAGCATAGCTTGTTGTCTTATTACAGACTAACAAAATACAGATTCAAAACAATTAACATTTTTTTTTAAGATTATGGATAACATAAATATAAGAGCTCTGGTGTCTAATTATTATAATTGACATAATAATGACACAACTGAATTCTCCTTGGATTAACTAAACCCATAAAACACTCCAGATAAAGGTATAAATTGAAAGTACATTGAGATGATCTTTCTGCAACACTAACTGGGCTGCAGGACATTGTATATGTGTGTGATAGATTTTATTACAGCCTAGAATTTTTTGCCAAGAGTAGTGCAAAGAAATATTATGATACAGTACGTTGAATTGGGCTCTATCAACAGACATGGAGCCACAACGAATTCCTGATGAAGTTGAGGTAAGAAGCAACCTTATCATGGTACTGTGTACTAAACCTGTGCACTTTAGTGTAGGTGACACATTAACAATGGTGTGGTACAAATAATGTTTTTTTAAACAAAGTTTTGGAGGACGCGTGTTGACTAAAACCTACCACAATTAAAATGTTATAATTGTAGTTTATTGTACTGTATATAAACACGATGCACAGAATTATAGTGAAAAAACTAAATTGATAATTCTCCTCAGCCCTGGTTAATAGGAAAATAAAAAAAGGATTGCCTTTGAATATCTTGCCATTGTGAAATGATTAAATAAATACTAGTGGAACTGAGTCAAAGAAAAATACATAAAATGTACAATGTGAACATAATACCATGTAAAGAAACCTTTATAGAAAAAGAAAACTATATAAAGTGCAACATTATGTAGCTCTGCAATGAACATACCCATACTTTATCTGTAAAAAAATAGGAATTATTTGTAAATGGGGTGTATTTGATTGAGTTTTTGATTGACTTTATGGATTCAATGTTGTTTATGGAAGATAATAGTGCATATGAGCAATTTTTTTTGTTATTTATATTTATTTTGTATATTTTGTTTAATGGAATCTCCACCTTAGTTTGGCTGGTTGCCTATTACTACAAAATTAATACATTTGTTTCTCCCCCAGGTACCATATAGTATCAATATCACCTCAGTCATTCTTCTTGGGTTTCCAAAGCTTCAACATGTTTCTATTCTCTTGTTCTTGCTCCTGCTCGTTATATATTCGGTGACCATATCTGCCAATATTTTTATTATGATTTTATTTCTGCTGAGCAAAAACCTTCAGACCCCCATGTACTTCTTCATTACCCAGCTTTCAATATTTGACATCTTATTGACGACTGATATTCTCCCGAACCTACTGCACATTTTGCTGTATGATGGATGTGTTATGTCACTAATTGGCTGCATCATTCAGTTTAATTTATTTGCCGCCACAGAATGCTCTGAGTGTCTTCTTCTGTCGGTGATGTCCTACGATCGCTACCTGGCCATTTGTGACCCTTTGCGCTATCATTCTATCATAAATCCCAGGTTTTGTGTAAAATCTCTTATTACAGTTTGGATAGTGAGTTTTCTCCTGATGTTAGTCAATGCTATATCTATCTGCAGTTTGCATTTCTGTGGACCAAACATCATTGACCATTTCTACTGTGACTTTGAACCAATATTACAACTGTCCTGCTCTGATACCTCCATAATTTATATTCAGACTTTTATAATGTGTATTGTTGCCACACTAACTCCATTTATAATAATTGTGATGTCATATGTGTTCATCGTCCTTGCAATTCTAAAGATACCATTATTTACTGGAAGACAGAAAGCCTTCTCCACCTGCAGCTCCCATCTCATGGTGGTTTCCATATTTTATGGGACACTAATCATTGTTTATGTGTTACCCACAAAACAATTGACCACAGTAAGCAAAGTCATGGCTCTTTTTTATACGGTGATAATTCCATTGCTTAATCCTATAATATATACTTTCAGAAACAAGGACTTTAAAGAAGCATTTGATAAAATAAAAAACATGAAATCAGACAAGTTTTGGTGACAGAGTTTAAAGAAGGTAAGCTCAATGTTTTACTCATAATGTAAAGATTAACTGGTTAACTACTCAAACAGCAAAAAAAAGTTTATCAAGGCTGAATGGGTTTACGGAAGTGATGGGCAAGTTTAGGACAAGTGATTTACAGCAGTGTTCTTGGATATACAACTGAGGAAGACTTGGATGCAAATAAAAGTGGAAGGAAGCATCCTGACGCCTGGTGCCTGCACCAGGGCATAGTGGTAGTGGTGGTGGTGGTGGTGATAATGATGATAATCATGATGATGAAGACCAATATTATGTAATTGCTTTTCTATGTCTGATGCAGATTAAAATCATCAACAAAATGTTATCGAAATTTGACCTTTATATTTAATATTAGAACACACTTCGTTTTTTAAAGAAAAATAAAATTTACTACTGCACTTATACAAGGAACGGAAAAGATGAGTTGCAGTTTTTTTTTTCTTATTTTTTCCCCACCAATCTTTTTTTTTTTACTGTTTACCTTTTCATTTCCATTAACTTTATATAGATTCAATGGGATTAATAATCTGCTTAACCAGCTGAGGGACATCACCTCCTTTACTAGTATATTAAGACACACTTCTGCTATTATCAATAAAAAAGGATTTTTCGAGACTAAACGTAGAATATATAAATATTTCCTAACCATCATATACATACAAACTATTAATAATTTTCTTCAATATTTTAATGTTTGTGTCTAAAATAAAGTTACACTTACTGCAGTATATCCTGTTACAAGGCCAGATTGAAAGGGGGGGCATCAAGGTACGTGTTATACGTTACACATAGATAAGTGGTAACTGTAATTGACAACTATTAAGGCAGCTCCCAGTAGCAAACTGGATATTTGCTTAAACGGCCAAGGCTACAAGAGAATATAAAAGATACATATATGTGTGAAATTAAATCACACACTAATTTACTTTTATAAAAGAGCGCCACACAGCTGAGTATAATTAATCAATTAATTTTGTTATTAGCATATTAATCAAGTTTATATACAAAAAAACATATAACAATTATAAAAACATGATTAAGAATTTGATTAAGAATTATTTCAAACAATATATTCACTGGAAACCACACTCCGATGTTATTTATATCTTAATTATTTCAATTTTAGGAAAGCAAAGTCCCGTGCTGTGTGTAATGAACAGCAATGCGATATTTTGCGGCATTGTTTAATTGTTTTTTGGCGAGTCCACTTGTACGGCGGCTTCCTGATGCGGAGACAGATGGCTCGCTCCCTGACTGCAAACGTCATCTAGCAGTACAACATCAAGCGGCGATAGCCGCACAGGTGAGCTGGAGCCGTCCGAACTAACCAACCTAGGTTACTTCGGACACCTTCTATAAACAGGGCGTCATCCTAGCCCGAGTTTATTACTGTACAAGCCATATACAGTGCATATATATTTGCCATATTTGGATAAAGGATAGCAAACTGTTTGTGGATACCATTACCAAACCAACTAAACAGTGCCGCAAAATATTGCATTGCTGTTCATTACACACAGCACGGAACTCTGCTTTCCTAAAATTGGAATAATTGAGATATAAATAACATCGGAGTGTGGTTTCCAGTGAATATATTGTTTGAAATAATTCTTAATCAAATTCTTAATCATGTTTTTATAATTTTTGTATGTTATTTTTATATATAAAATTGATTAATATGCTAATAACAAAATTAATTGATTAATTACACTCAGCTGTGTGGCGCGCTCTCATAAAAGTAAATTTGTGTGTGATTGAATTTCACACATATATGTATCTTTTATATTCTCTTGTAGTCTTACACAGTTCCCTGGCCTATCATGATGGAAGTGGGCAGAGCATGGCTAAAGAAGTGTGAACATGGGACAGTGGAGGAAGACACAAGGCTTCAGCAGGGCAAGGAAAGGATAACTGTTTCCCATGCTCACATGCACCCCCATGATTACTATCCCCCCAGACTAACTTGCACTCCCAGGATAATGCCCTTCCCAAGAAGAGCAGTGCTTTCAGTATCCATATAACTGCCTAACCCTAGCCCCACTCTCCCAGCAGCATGACCCTCCCTGCTGTTGCCTAAACCATAACCCTTGTACCACACCACATAAACCCACTCTCCCCACAGCCTGGACCTAAAACTTCGACCAACCGCAGCCTAACTATTATTTATTTATTTATTTATGAACAGGTTCTTATATAGCGCACACATATTCCGCAGCACTTTACAAATAATTACAAGCAAAAACACATAACGAATTACAGCACAAGACAGTTTAGGACAAGTACATGGTTAATACGGATAGTTGCACAAGGGGACAGGACACTGAAGCAATCATCAGGGTGGCAAAGGTTTATATATTCTAAGAAAGGCACATGAGGAGAGAGTGCCCTGCTCGTGAGAGCTTACATTCTAAAGGGGAGGGTTAGACAGACAGGTGGTGACACGGAAAGGGTAGAAGTGAGCATAAACAGGTTAGGATGAGAGATGGTCAGGAATTATGCGGGAGGGTGGGAAGAGGTCAGCTTAATCTTTGATATTTTCAGTCTAAAAAAGCGCTGGGTCATCCAGGAGTAGACAGCAGAGAGACAGTTGGAGATATGAGTGAGGATAGAGGGAGAGAGATCAGGAGAGGAGAGGTAGAGTTCAGTATTATCAGCATAGAGGTGAAAGTGGAAGTCGAGTAAGCAGATGAGCTCACACAGGGCCTTATTTTGGTTCATTCTTTCTGACAAAATCCTTCTTAGATGGGCAAAACCATGTGCACTGCAGGGGGGCAGGTGTTACTTGTGCAGAGAGAATTAGATTTGGGTGGGGTTTTACTTCAAAGTGAGATCTATATTGCAGTGTAAAAATAAAGCAGTCAGTATTTACCCTGCACAGAAACAAAATAACTCACCCAAATCTAATTCTCTCTGCACATGTTACATCTGCCCCCCTGCAGTGCACATGGTTTTGTCCATCTAAGAAGGATTTTGTCAGAAAGAATGAACCAAAATAAGGCCCACAGAGAGGATGTAAAGAGATAGAGAAGAAGAGGGTCAAGAATAAAATTCTGGGGGACACCTACTATCAATGGAAGAGCAGGGGAGGTGAAGTCATTTTCAAAACTGACAGTGCAAATACAAGCATTAACAGTGATAGTAAAAGTTGTTTGCAGATGTACAAATGATGATATTATGGTTGAATAGCCAGATTAAGTAACCAGGAGTAGTATGTTGTGAGAATGAATTGATCTCACTCAAAGCAGTCTTTGGTTTTCTAAGCTGTTGGTTTCTGTCCTTCTGTTTCACTTCAGTAGAATGCTGCAGTTATATTTAAATTATGCCGCACTTTAAAAATTATGCACTTCAAAACTATGGAAAAAAGAAGGGTACTTGTTTCCTAGCACGGCCACAAATCTTGGCCATCGGGGGTAATTTTAGTGGCCTGCGACGCGACCGACGCGATGCCCCCGATTTTTCCATTGAAATGCATTGAAAACAGTGAAAAATCGGGTCGGTCGCGTCGTGTGCGCCTAAAAATGCTTAAATTGTCCACCCGCGATGGCCGCGATTTCCCCATAGGGAACAATGTTAAATGCCTCAATTTACCCGCGATGACCCCGATTTCCCATTGGAAGCAATGTTAAATGGGTCAATTTACCCAAATCATCATAGGGAAGAATGGTAAATGGGCCAGAAAGCCCAAAAACCCCCCCTGACCAGTGAAATGTCCCCCCCAAAAGTAGTTCACGCCACCCCGCGATGAACGTGAACCCGAAGCGTGGCGAGCGCAGCGAGTCCGCGAGGGGCGGCGGTACGCGTCCTCCGACCTTTTTATACCCCCACTATCCACTAGGGCGTGGAGTGAGAATAGAATAGTGTGGCGAGCGCAGCGAGCCACCGAGCCGGAAGCGTGGCGAGCGCAGCGAGCCCCGCGAGGGGACGCGGATACCTTCACAGGTAAACGCGTCCCTTCGCGGGCTTCACAGGTATCCGCGTCCCCTCGCGGGGCTCGCTGCGCTCGCCACGCTTCGGGCTCGGTGGCTCGCTGCGCAAGCCACACTATTCTATTCTCACTCCACGCCCTAGTGGATAGTAGGGGTATGAAAAGGTCGGAGGACGCGTACCGCCGCCCCTCGCGGGCTCGCTGCGCTCGCCACGCTTCGGGTTCACGTTGATCACGTGGTGGCGTAAACTACTTTTGGGGGGACATTTCAATGTTATGGGGTGTTTTGGGCCCATTTACTATTGTTCCTATGATAATTTGGGTAAATTGAGCCATTTCACATTGTTTCCTATGGGAAATCGTGGTCATCGCGGGTAAATTGAGGCATTTAACATTGTTCTCTATGGGGAAATCGCGGGCATCGCGTCTGGCCCATCGCACCCGATTTTTTTGCGCATGCGATGCCCGCGATGGCCCCGATTTTACCCCCGATGACCGCGATTATGATCGTTGTGGCCGTGCTAGGAAACAAGTACCAAAAGAAGAACTAAAAAAGTAGTCTGTTTGTGGCACACTAGAAACACTAAAAGTAAAATATATCTATTACATTTTTAATATTTAATATTGTAGTCCGTTGCCACAGCGAAAATTAAAAACTTTTCGTAGATAAAGTGTCAGAAGAATTTTTTTTTTTTTTAAATCAATAGATTTTTTTTATTGAAAATGGCCAGGTAAAATATCTCAGCAATAACAATATGTATAGTAGGTTAGAATACAATATGCACGATTGAGAGAGTGTACTTGAGGAAGCAGAGATAACATAAAAAGACACTCAATAGAGGTAAAATGCTAATTACTATTCCACGTGGCCAATAATTGTATGTTTTATAAACAATACTGACTTAATACAAAACCATGTAAATCATATGATGGGGTTTGAAATGGGGGGAAGGGAGGGGGGGTTGAGGAGATGGAGAGAGAAAGATAGATATACATTTGCATCTATACTCTCAAAACTGTGTACACGTGTATATACACATACATGTACATTTATCTATTTAAATGAATAGAGGAGAGAACCAGTGAGTAAATGCAACGGAATGATATGACGATGAAGCAAGGAAGCAGGAAAAAGAAACATAGAAAGACAATGAGGAGGAAGAAGAAGAAGAAGAACCCTCTCAGCAGAGTCCGGATAGTGGTACAACACGAAAGAGATACCACGGAGACCAGATTGTGTGGAATTTGGCTACAGTATTATTCCGGAGGCTAGTGATATATTCCATTTCAACTACGTAATTAATCCTATTTATCAGAGCATTTAGGGAAGGTGCATTAGGGTCTTTCCAGTGTTTAGCTATTAGAGATTTAGCTGCCATGCATATATGCATGATAAGCTTATCATGATATTTGGGAAGGTCGGGGATAGGGGCGTGAAGTAAAGCGATAGAAGGGGAGAGGTCGAATCTTTGTCCTAAACATTGTCTAATCAAGGATTCAACCAGATTCCAAAATGGGCGAAGAGAAGTGCAGGTCCACCATGTGTGAAAAAAGGAACCCACCTGACCACACAGCCTCCAACATTGATTCGATGTAGCGGGGAATATGGTGTGTAGCCTAGTGGGTACTAGGTACCAGCGGGTATAAACCTTGTAACACGTTTCTTTAATTGCTACGCTTAAGGAGGATTTGGCTATATGTAGTCTGATTTCTTCCCATTTCTCGTCTTCCAATGATTGGGAAAGGTCTGCTTCCCAGGCTAGCTCATGTGGTTCGCAGAGTGGTGGGTCAGGGGACAAAATAGAATGGTAGATTATATAGATATTCCCTTTGCTGCAACTTCAGGGTAAGCATAGCCTTTCGAATGAGGAAGGCTGTCTCAGTGTGGTAGATCTCGTTTGAGAAATGAGAAAGCTTTGTATTTGGATATATTGAAAATGATAAGAGTGAGGTATTCCAAAACGCTCTCTGCATTCCTCAAAGGAGGATGGGGAATTTTGGCCTCTGAGATGGATAAATCTGGTAATCCCGCGAGATTGCCATGAATCTGCCATAGTGCGATCAGTTCCAGGAAGGAATGCCGGGTGGCCCCAGAGTGGGGTCATCTGGGATGGGTAAGAAGATAAATTATGGCCAACTAATGCTTTGTCCCATAGACGGATTGTAAAATTTACCGTGGGTATTAGGTATGCCGAGGATGGTCTGCAGGGCCTAGGGAGCCACAAGAGGTAATCTAGTCTGTTTCCCTGAAGTAGGGCATTTTCAATATCCACCCATTTCTTAGTGCCTTGTGGTGAGTGCCAGGATATAACATGATTAAGTTGGTAAGCTACGTAGTATGCGTGCAGATTAGGGTATCCCAGTCCACCCAGAGTAGTCTGTTTGTTTAAAATCGAACGTCGTATTCTAGGTTTACGATTGGCCCAGACAAATTTGTGACACAGTTTTTGGAGAGATGTAAAGGTTGACCGCGGTACCGAAATTGGAATTGTTTGGAACAGGTATAAAATGCGTGGGAGTAGGTTCATTTTGAGGGCGTTTATTCTGCCAATCCAAGAGATGTATAAGCGGTTCCAGTTATTCATATCTTGTGTAAGCACCTTAATAATGGGGTCAAAGTTAGCCTTGTAGAGAGCGAAATAGGTTTTGGTAATATTTATGCCGAGATATTTAATGGACTGTGGCCTCCAAAGGAAGCGGAATGATGAGGTGAGGGAAGCATATGTTTGGGGCGGAATATTGAACGCCATCGCCTCAGATTTGGTGTGGTTAACTCTGTAGCCTGAGAGAGAACCATATAGACTAATTTCTGTTTGGAGATTGGGAAGAGATATCAGCGGGTTAGAAAGGGTCAAGAGAATGTCGTCCGCAAACAACGATATCTTGTATGGGTTATGTCAGATAGTGATACCTCCTATGTCGATATTAGAACGGATACGAGCTGCGAGGGGCTCAATACACAGCGCAAAAATTAGAGGTGAGAGGGGACAGCCTTGGCACGTGCCATTATTTCACTGAAACCGTGAGGAATTGAGACCGTTAGTCGCAACTGTCGATGAGGGCTGCGAGTAAAGGGCTTTAATGGCTGTGAAAAAGTGGCCTTGAAGGCCAAAGGTAGAGAGCGTTGTGAATAGAAAGGGCCAAGAAATGCGGTCAAATGCCTTTTCGGCGTCGAGTGCTAAGGCGACCGCTGGAATTTTGTTAGAGATGATGTGGTGTATCAGGTTGATAGTGTGTCTAGTATTATCAGAAGCCTGTCTGCCCGGGATGAATCCTACTTGGTCTGGGTCTATCAGCGAGGCCAGGACTGAATTTAAGCGAGAAGCCAGAATCTTAGCAAAAAGCTTAAGATCCGTATTAATGAGCGAGATGGGCCTGTAGTTAGAGCAAGATGTAGGATCCCTGCCGGGTTTCGGGATGACAATAATACGGGAGTTCATGGAATCCTTATGGAAAGGGGCTCCTTTCATGACTTTGTTAAAAAGGGAGACCATGTGCGGGATGAGTTGTGGTGCAAAGGTCTTATAATAGATCATCGGATAACCATCGGGGCCAGGAGCTTTAGAGGGTTTTGGGGATTTTAGGGCCGCCTCCAATTCTTCAGTCATTATATCGGCATTTAAAATCGAGTTTGCTGAGTCATCTAAGTTGGGGAGGGCGCATGAATCTAGGTATTGACGGATCTTATGAATTTGGCTTACAGGGTCTGGAGGAGCCTCCAGGTTATATAAAACTTTATAGTAGTCTAAGAAAGTATTGTTATTTTTTTTAGGGTCAAATGTCAGATTACCTGAGGAGTCTTTAATAGAATGTATTGCCCGGTTTGCTTTTTTAGCGTGCAGTTTGTTAGCCAGGAGAGTGTGGGCCTTGTTACTTTTTTCATAGAACGATTGATTGGCCCAGCGTAATGAACGTTTAACTTTTTCTGCTAAAAGGGATTGTTATTCGGCTCGTGTGTTTGAAAGTTTTGTTAGGACTTGCTGGGAGTGGGTGCGTTTATGTTCCCTATCTAGTTCCACTAAGGATTTATTGAGAGCTTGAATACGCTTTTCTTGCTCTTTCTTCCGTCTAGATAAATATGAAATGATGGTCCCCCTAATGACTACTTTGTGGGCTTCCCATATCGTTGATTCGCTGCAGTCATCCTGTAGATTATGAGAAAAATACTCCTGAATGTTAGTCTTAATTAACTCTTGAAATTGAGGGATCTTCGATACAGTTTCGTTGAGTCTCCATGAAGGTTTACAGGTGGAGATTTCATATATATTAAAGGAGGCGACTAATGCGGAGTGGTCAGTCCAAGTGAGGGGGACTATTAAGGAACTCTGGGCAGACTGGGATAATGAGGAACAGCCCTGGAACATATCTAAACGTGAATAAACATCATGTGGTTTAGAGAAAAAAGTATATTCTCTGGTAGTGGGGTGAAGACATCTCCATATATCATACAAATCCGCCCCAGCAATGCAGTTACGTAGCGTGGTTGAATTTGGGATTTGGTTACCCTGTACAGGGCCAGATTTATCCATAGGGGTGAGAACCATATTAAAATCCCCTCCTATAAGTGTCTTGCCTCGCCTATACATTTCAAATACCCGAAAAAATTTCCTAAAGAATTTTGCTTGGCCAGTATAAGTGGCATATGTGTTGGCCATTTTAACTTCTTCATGTCCAAATTTGCCTCTTATTATAAGGTATCGACCGTCACTATCACATTTAGAATCTTGAAATTGGAAGGGGAAAGAGTTTCTAATGAGAATAGCTGCACCACAACGCTTAGTTGAATTATTGGAGTACCATGCTAGAGGGAAAGATTTAGATGTCAGGGAAGGGTGAGAGATACTTTTTAAGTGTGTTTCTTGTAGGAATACCACGTCGCCTCCTAAGGTCTTTAGTGATCTGTGCATATGGGAGCGTTTCTGAGGGGTGTAAAGGCCTTTGACATTTATGGACACAAACTTTAAAGGCATAATACAAGTGGATGTTTAGTGTAGATTTGTAACTATTATGAGGCCCCAGACCCCGATGAGAGGGGAGAGAGAGAAAAAATAAAAATAAATAAAAAATAAAAATAAAAAAGGAGATAGAGAGAAAAAGAGGAGAAGAGAAGGGGGGTGGTGGAAGAGGGGGAAATAATATAGGAGAATAATAAGTAGACAAGATACTCTGGAAAACCAGGGAAATTGTCCACTAAGGTTGAGCTCTACACCAAACTGAGCTCACTAGTGCGAAATAGGTAAATTAACAACGGCCCGAAGGGTTTAAACCCAACAGGTAAATGCACAACAGTTATCCCAATAAGTGGTGGAGGGTGGCCCGCCAAAGAGGCTTGGCTCCCCCGCCCCCCACAGCTGATTTTAAACATAAGTAGGTAGATAATACTTAACTTACAGAGCCCAGAGATTCAACAAGTAAAGAAGTGTAACAGGGGTCGCGGCGCCAACCGGGATGCAGACGCGTAGCATTAGATAGCAACTCCTTTGAGTGTAACTGCCACAAAGTGCCACATAAATTGCGTCTATCACACCAGGCGGGGCCGCGAAAATGGAGGCCCAAAACATAACATTAACAACTCAAAACTGAAATTTAGAGTATGGTTGGCTGATGTTCAGTCAGCAATGGTGATAAAGAGGATTTGTCTAAAGGTTAAACTGTAACAGTAATTTTCAGGTTTGTACTATACCCACGAGAAGTCCGGTACAGCATAGCAAAGGAAAATGTTTATACTCGCGGTCTAGTTTTATCAGAAATGGGTATGGAATGAACCAAAGAGATTGGGATCATCCCAGGGATGAAGCTTTGGATGTTGCTAGATCATTTCCAGATGGAGGTACCAGCTGGAGTTTACGTAATAGGCGGTGCCCTTCCTCAGGTGAACGGATGGTTTAAACCTTTCCCTCAATGTCCACTATTAAACGAAAGGGGAAGCCCCAGCGATATTTGTATCCATTGTCTCGTAGCATGGAGGTGACAATACGTAGATCTCGCCTTTTGGCGATAGTCACTGGAGACAAATCTTGGTAGATCTAGATGCGACCTCCCTCAAATAAGATCGATGAGGAATTTCTGCTTGCCATTGTGATGTTATTTTTAGTTTTGAAGGAGAGGAACCTAAGTATGACGTCCCTAGGCGGTTCGGAGTCCTTTGGTTTAGGTCTTAATGCTCGGTGTACTCTCTCTATTTGGATCACCGGCTCAGTCAGAGATGGTACTAAAGAGATGAAGAGCCGTTTGAGGTATGGTTCAAGTATGGTTCAAGTTCGATTGTAGTTACTGTTTCCGGAATATTGCAGATTCGCAAGTTGTTCCGTTTTTCGCGATTTTCACTATCTTCAGGTCCAGTTCACCGTACAGATGATACATATCCTCACCCACTTTGTTCTGAAATTCTAGATGTTTTTCTAGCTGTATTTCTGTCCGATTTTAGTTCTCCTATGGCTGACTGGAGAGCTGAAGTGAAAGAGTTCTTTAGGTCCATTATCATATTTTGGATAGATTGGATATCTTCTTTGGTAGATGGAGCATCTTTAGGGTCCATCATTTGCAAGGGTGATGGAGACGGCAGCGGTGAAGCGGGAGCTGGTTTCTCTTTACGTGGAAAGTGTTTAGCAATATCTTGTGGTGCTCCTTTGTTGGTCCGCGTGCTCGCCCTCGCTCATAATAACTATTAGGGTTGAGAAGTTTTGGGTTCTTTGTCCTGAAAGGTATCTCCTTGGGCTTAATATAATTTCCAAGAGCGGAGGGGGGAAGGGGGAGCGTGCTGCCCTTAAATCACATCATATGAGGGGTCTAGGTCTAAGGTGAATGGGGAAAGCCAGCAATAAAAGTTCCTGGGAGTTGAATCTAGATTATAGTATAAATGTAAGAGACACCAAGTGTGGGAGTGCAGGTATCTCAGAGGGTCCTGCAGGTGGCCCGCAAAGTCTAAGTAAGGGGTAGCCCAAAGCTGCAGCTATCCAAGGTGTCTCTGTGTTCAACAGGGGGTTGTGTGGCGGACAGTCATGAGGGTGCTATGACTCACCGTTGGAATAATCTTCCTCCTCTGCCGCTCCCGGTCAGAGCCACGAGGCTGTAGATCTGCAAATGGAAGTGTGAGGCCACTGGTCCACCGCCATCAAGGATCAGGGTCGTGTCAACGCTGCAGCGTCTGTATAGGGGGAGCCTGGGCGGGTAGAAGATGGCTACCCATCACGTCTGCTGTCGTCCCGTTGAGTACTCTGATCTGTTGGCCTGTCCCGCAGTGCCTCCGGTATTGAAGTTGGTGTGAGGATGGGAACAGCGCCACACTAGGCAGCTGACTAATGATTCAGTCACTATTTACTGGTTGTGGTGTCAGGTGTGAGAGACCGGGCCCTCAGCACTTTTATGAGGGGTCTAGGTAAGGTGCTGTAGTGCAGGGGGTGTACGGTGTATCAGGGAGGAGAGGTGACAGGCAGACAGACTGCAGCTCCTCAGGTTGCCTCATCCAAGATGGCCACCACCGTAGCTCCCAGTGCCCGATGCTCCAAATTTCAAGCAGCTTGGTAGGCACACAGCTGCAAAACAGACATCACTCAGTCTTCTCCTAGTTCCCCACCCCAGCAGGAGACTCAGCAGCAGACAAACACAGACAGATATGCAGGTTCTCCGTTTCTGTCTCTCCCAAGATGGCCGCCGCGGGCGCCGGGATAGGGAGAGACTGAAGAATTTTTTTTATTTAAATTTTTTGTGTCCAATTCAGCTAGGTATGTGTATCTTTATTTATTTCCTCTCTTTCTTAATATATATTTTGGTATATGTCCTTGTGTTTATAGCATATAGTTACATTTAGTTGATACTCTGTTTTCCTTGTAGCTAGTTGGGAGATCTGAGCTCTGTTGTTACTTTCATTTGTAAAGATTTGTAATTGTATCAAATATATTGGCTCAGTTCCCAGTTCCTGCTAGGTTTTTCTCTTCTCATATATTTAAGCTTATATTACACCAACGTATATCTGACAGGTGAAGATTTATGTAGATGGGGGGCAATATCTTGTATAAATGCTTGGGTACAGTTACAGTACCTATCAAACACTTTCTTTCCAAACAACCATACCGTGAGGCGGCACATAGACTTCCCACATTCTACGAGGCTCTACGTCAGGCTGAATCCTCTCCTCAACATCTCCTTTCCATAGGATATAAACTCCTAATACAAGATACGTTCACTACGCTACCACGTTTTACTACGAATTGGGAAAGGGATCTAGGTATACAGTTGAGTCATAAAGAATGAGAAACATATTTTTTTAGGTTACTTTGTCATGCTCGTTGAGCTATTTAGTAATAGAGACCCAATATAAGGTGTTATAGGTGTTATCCAGATGGTACAGATGCCCCTCAATATTGGCTAGGATGTACCCTGGATTACCTGCGTCTTGTTGGAGATGTAATGCAGCCTTAGGATCCCTGCTACACATATGGTGGGATTGTAGTAGCCTTCACCCTTTTTGGAACTCAGTGTTTTCAATAGCTAAGGAAATTATGGGACAGGATATAGGCTCTGATCCTACATTCTGGCTTCTTAACAAAATAGACTGTCCTATTTCCAAATACAAAAAATCTTTACTAAAACACTTGAACAGTGCAGCTAAAGCCGTTATCCCGATACACTTGAGGTCCACTTCCCCCCAACCATAGCTGAATGGTTCACGCGACTTGAGTTCTACCTGTGTCTGTCCGGCCCTTCTAACTATCAAACGTTTAATGCTATATGGACATCATGGCTCATTTTCAAAGACTACATTTCCTTTTTAAGACATATTAGGATATAAAACCATCAAGATAGATATGTTGATAACTTGTCAATGGCTACTCGTGTAGTACCCCTTTATATACCTCCCTTTCTGTAACATTACCAGATATGTTCTTCCTTTTGTTTCTGATTTATGTTACTAGAAAAACCAGTTTGATTTTGCAGTGTAAATGATTGCCACTTTTTAAAAAAACTGGAGATTTCTCATCAAATCTCTCACTTACTGAATCTCTCATCCCATTAAATCTCACCCATTGTTTCCATCTGACTTTCGCAGATACGTCGGTCAACTTTAATGGCCAACTTCATGAGGGTGTCCAGAGTTTCTGGGGTTGGGTACTGGACTAGTTAATCCTTAATCTGCTTGAGGAGGCCTAATAGAAACTGGCCACGCAGGGCCCAGTCATTCCAACTACAGTCATTAGCCAACTGAGGAAATTTGGTATAGAAGATATCCACTTGCTTTACGGGGCGGAGATGTGCCTTTTTCAATGCTGCACACTTGGGGTCCTCATAAAGCATCCCCAAAGCTTTGAAGGTTCCCACTGAGGAAAGATTGCAGATCACCCTGCAGGAGGGAGATAACAATACCCACCCGCTGGGTTTCCGATTCTGAGAAATTTTGTCTGAGATGGAAGTAGAGCTTACACTTCAAAAACTGCTTACAGTCTCCCGTAAACTGGTTGGGAATGTTCAGTTTGGGCTCCCTTGGAGTTGACAATGGGGTGGATAGAACCCTTAGAAAAACATATAATAAACCAGCCAATAACAAAGACTAGAAGTAAACCAAAATCAGTCCCTGCCCCAGTGGAGCTTACATTCTATATTCCTTACCACATGTACACGCACACTCATTCCTTCTAGGGTTAATATTTTGTTAGGAGCCAAATAACCTACCAGTATATATATTTTGGAATGTGGCAGAAAACCTGAGTACCCGGAGGAAAGCCACGCATGAACAGGGAGAATATACAAACTCCGCACAGTTAGGGCCATGGTGGGAATGGAACCCATGACCTCATTGCTATGAGGCACTAATGGTAACCATTACATTATCTGTACTTTCCCATGTGATACATGTGATGCAGGAACAGAATTTCAACAGAAAATTTAGTGCACAGACATGCAGGACCTGGAGTTCCTCCAGGAATGAAAAGTTATCACCAGCAAGGATATGAATACAGGAAGAAGTTTTAACCCAGACTGTCTAATGACTGCTTGAGGATCTTAATTAATCAAATGACATGCAGATCTCCTACTGCACGTCCCTTTAGTCTATTCCCACACAATTAATTACCCAGCAACAGAGAATGCCATCGGCCTTCAGCATCCCCGTTTCTAGGCACCCAGTGGCGCCCAAGCAGCACAGTGGCTGCATCGCTAGGAGCAGGGCGGAAGCCAGCGTTCCCTACATCCGGTGGCAATGTAGCGTACTGGTCACTGTGCAATGGCCAGGACCTGTGTCCTTGGCGAACCACTCCGTGTCTTCTAACAAGTAGGCATATTGACATCTGGATCAAAGGAATTTTATATAATGGGAATTACATTAGGAACCTAAAGCCTAATTCCAACTTTATTGCAAAGCATATTTTTCTCTAATGGACAAAACAATGTGCAATGTATGTGGGGCAGATTTAACATTACCAGAGAGGCAAGAAAAGTGCTAGAGAGGCCAACGGTCTGGAGGGTGTGGAGGCGGAGAGGGGATTGAAAGTATTAAGGAGGAAGCAAGGAATAGAGAACCAAGTTGAGTTATTGGAAAAAGGATTTATTGGTGTGAGAGAGGACAGAGCTGTAGGAAAAGTCCACCAGAGAGCAATTTTTCCTCCAGGAGCATTTTTTTAAGGAACTGTGTCAGTTTGTAGTGCCAGATTTGGATGTGCCAGTAAGGGTGGATTTAAAGAATGAGACAGCCTGTTTGGGGCAGGTCATGGTAGATAGAGGGTAGGATAGTGGACCCAATATTGCATCTGGTGAGGGTGAGTCTGGGCGTGGGAAGGAGAGGAAGAGATAAAAAGATGAAAGAATGTAGATGGTGGGAAGAAAGATGGAAGAGAGAGTGGAGAGGACAGAAGGGTCACACTGGTAAGTGAAGACAAGGTCAGTGAAGTGGCTAAGTTGGTGAGTGGAAACAGAGGTCCACTGAGATAGGCCAAAGTAGGAGGAGAGGGAAAGAATATTAATGGATGCTGACTATGGGATGTTAAACTTGTCAAGGATGATAAAGGGGGGGTCATAAAAAAATAATAGGGGAAATCCGGCAGCAAAGTTGTTGAGAAATGGGGAGATAGATAATCACCACAGGGAGGTGAATGGGGGTAGAAGAGGCAGATAAGGCACATCTTAAAGGTGAAGAAAGCGAGGGAGTGTTCAGATGGGATGATGTGAATGGTGCAGTTCAGGGAGAGAGACAGATGCCTGTCCCTTTGCAGTCATCATTCAGGTGAAGCGGAATCAGTAGAGGAAAGACAATTTTTCTCTTGTTGACCTCCAGTATATCTCCAATATGTATCATAATATTTCTGCACACTTTATGCTACCACACTCCACAGCTCCACGTCACTTTACAGCAGTCTGGTTAAAAAGAGATGCAGACCTGCACCTAGCTATAGCATTAGGGTCCACCAATACTCAGAGAAGCCTTGACGGACAGCTTGAAAGCTTACTAATGTACAGTATTTATTTAACCAAGATATCTAAGTCCTACTACCATGTAGTTTTTAAATCTGATTACTGATATCATTCAGTGTGCTGGGGGAAACAATGTTTTGTTTTTCTTACTTAAGCTTACCCCTCCCTTTCATCCTGTATCTGGATGGTGATGAACAAACTTGCTACTGTCGACCAGGTTCACTTTGATGCTTAACATCTGTCGATCTCCCGTCACTGTCTATCTAAATGCTAATTTCAAAATACAGGCATCTAAGTAGACAACATCGACCTCAAGTGGTTGATCATGGTAATGTCGATCTAAACAGGCTTTCATTCTCCTGAGTGATATTACTAAACTGATTGAGGGTATGCTAGTATATATAAACCTGTATATAAGCCACATTGGAAGCCCCATCCAAAGACAAAGGTTTTCAGCAAAGTGAGAACATTGAATGTTCAGTTAACCCCTTAATACACAATGATTTCCTGCCATACTACAGTCTGAGAACTTCAAATATAAATGACAGTATAGGCCAGTTTACTTAGCAGATTTTGTTAACAGAAGAGCACAATGCAGGAATGGTAGGAGTATAACTGTTACTATGTTTACTTTGCTTTGTGCATACAATAAACTTGTTGTCTTAGAAAAAAATAAAATAAAAGTTTAATTTGCCATAATCTCCACTTGAAGCACCATATATACTAACCAGCAGTGGAGGCTACAGAGGTGGGGCTGCAGTGCACTTCAAAATTTAAATAAGGGAGGATCAGCAACTGTCACAACTTTTATTCCAGTTGGTGTGGCTCCAGTATCTGAATTTCGGACTGTGCTGCAGCCCTACCTCTGGAGCTGCCACAGGTACAGTATCCAGGTTGATTTCTACCCTGAATATGCTTCAGTGACTAGAGGAACAACCAGTCATGCAGACATACACATCCAGCCATGAGAAGGGGACATCATTTCTCACTGCAGCACTATGGAGAATATTCTTTGTTTTATGTCAGGTAATATAATTTATTAAACTACTAAAAACACAGCTGGAGAAGCTGAAGGATGAGAAAAAATGATAAGCATTTCTGCTAAGTATGTTCAACTTTTAGATCAGGTAATGCATTCTTTGCACAAGGATCTGTACTTTTTGCTATGAAGTTGTCAGCTCGAGTTTAATTAAATCACCAACATACTTTCTTTTGAGTGTGCCCAAACAAACCAAGCCCTTCAGCCACAAAAGTGTCACTCGCTCTCAATTAAGTGCTTGTTTTTTTAACTGGATGAACTTTTTAATATACAATATAAGGGTTGTTTTTAGAGCCCGAGAACAATATCATCAAGCTTCACTTTTATTATTGGGTTTGCACTCCTTAATATCTTAATGTGAAGACAGCAAGGGGGGGGGGGGGGAGTTTCGAATTTCCATTTTCCCTGTACTGGCAAAAGACCAATGGCTGGAAAAGCTTTTTATTATTAGGGTTTCTACTATTAAACTACTATATACTACTATAGGCAATTCTCCTATACTTATATTGCATTGTCCACTAAAACTCTTCTATATAATGGAATGTGACACAGTCATCTGTATGTTTATAGTTTTTAGCATACCTTAAACCGGGCATATCCAAACTGTGGCCCTCAAGTTGAAACTACACAACCCAGCATGCCTTGCCATAGTTTTAGCAATCCCTAATAGCAAAACTGTGGCAAGGCATGATGGGACTTGTAGCTTTACAACAGCTGGAGGGCCACAGTTGGGACATGTCTGCCTTAAACAAAAGCATAGCCACAACTTCTTAATGATTGTTCTAAAAAGTTTTAATATTTTTTCAACAATTTATCAAACTTAAGTTTCCAAAGGTAGCATAGCTTGCTGTCTTATTGCAGACTAACAAAATACAGCTTCAAAACAATATTTTTTTTTTTTTTTTTTACATTATGGATTACACAAATATTAGAGCTCTGGAGTCTAATTATAATTTCCATAATAATTTCAGAACTGAATTCTCCTTGGATTAACTAAACCTATGAAACACTCCACGTTAAGGTATAAATTGAACGTACATTGAGATGATATTTCTGCAACACTAATTTGGCTGTAGGACAGTGTATATGTGTGTGATAGATTTTATAACAGCCTAGAAAGGTTTGCCAAAATTCCTACAATGAAATATTATTATACGTAGAATTGGACTATATCAACAGACATGGACCCAAAACTAATTCCTGATGAAGTCGAGGTAAGCAGCAACCTTATCATGGTACTGTGTACTAAACCTGTGCCCTTTAGTGTAGGTGCCACATAAACAATGGTGTGGTACAAATTCTGTTATTTAAAAAAAAATTGGAGGACGCGTGTTGAATCATATTTCTACATGTTTTGCGTTGTTTACTAAAACCTACCACAATTCATATATTATTATTGTAGTTTATAATATATAAAAAGATGCACAGAATAATAGTGAAAAAAAAAGTTTGATAATTCTCCCCAGCCCTCGTTAATCAGAAAATAAAAATAAGGGTTGACTATGAATATCCTGTCATTGTAAAAGGATTTGCAAAATACCAGTGCAACTGATTGAGTTGAAGAATAACACTAAAAATGTACATTGTGAACATACAGTACTGTAATACCATGTAAAGAAACCTTTATGAAAACAAGAAAACCATATATAGTGCTGTTTATCTGTGCAGTGAACATACCCATACTTCATCTGTAAAAAAAATGGAGTTATTTGTAAACATTCTAAGGGGTGTATTCGATTGAGTTATTGGTTGACTTTATGGATAAATGGATGTTCATGGAGGACTATGGTGCATATAAGCAATTTTGTTTTGTTATTTATATTTATTTGTGTTTTGTGTTTAATGGAATCTCCACCTCAGTGTTGGCTGGTTGCCTATTACTACAAAATAAATACATTTGTTCCTGCCCCAGGTACCATATAGTAACAACATCACCTCAGTCATTCTTCTTGGGTTTCCAAATCTTCAGAATGCTTCTATTCTCCTGTTCTTGCTCCTGCTCGTTATATATTCATTGACCATATCTGCCAATATTTTTATTATGATTTTATTTCTGCTGAGCAAAAACCTTCAGACCCCCATGTACTTCTTCATTACCCAACTATCAATATATGACATCATATTGACGACTGATATTCTCCCGAACCTGCTGCACATTGTGCTGTATGACGGATGTGTTATGTCACTTATTGGCTGCATCGTTCAGTTTAATTTCTTTGCTATGTCAGAAACCTCTGAGTGTCTTCTTCTGTCGGTGATGTCCTATGATCGTTATCTGGCCATTTGTGACCCTTTGCGCTATCATTCTATAATAAATCCCAGGTTTTGTGTAAAATCACTTATTACTATTTTAATAGTGAGTTTTGTCTTGATGTTAGTAAATGCTATATCTATCTGCAGTTTGCATTTCTGTGGACCAAACATCATTGACCATTTCTACTGTGACTTTGAACCAATATTGCAACTTTCATGCTCTGATACCTCCATAATTTATATTCAGACTTTTATAATGAGTATTGTTGCCACACTTACTCCATTTATAATAATTGTGATGTCATATGTGTTCATCGTCCTTGCAATTCTAAAGATACCATTATTTACTGGAAGACAGAAGGCCTTCTCCACCTGCAGCTCCCACCTGATGGTGGTGTCCATATTTTATGGGACACTAATCATTGTTTATGTGTTCCCAACAAAACAATTGACCACAGTAAGCAAAGTCATGGCTTTGTTTTATACCGTGATAATTCCATTGCTTAATCCGATAATATATACTTTCAGAAACAAGGACTTTAAAGAAGCATTTGATAAAATAAAAAACATGAAATCAGACAAACGTTGGTGAGAGAGTTCAAAGAAGGTAAGCACAATGCTTTACTCATTATGTAAAGAGTAACTGGTTAACTCTACTTGACAGCAAAACAGTTTATCAAGGCTCAATGGGTTTAAGAAAATAATGGGCAAGTTTAGGCCAAGCGAAATACGGCAGTGTTCTTGGATATACAACTGAGGAAGACTTGGATGCAAATAAAAGTGAAAGGAAGCATCCTGAGGCCTGATGCCTACACCGGCTCATGGTGGTGGTGATGATGGTGATCACGATGATGATGACCAATATTACGTAGTTGCTTTTCACTGTCTGATGCAGATTGAGATTGTCAACTTTTATATTTAATATTCGAACACACTTCCTAGTTTATACAAGGAAAGGAGTTGTCAATTTTTTTTTATTTTTTTCCCCACCATTTTTCTTTTTTTTTTTACTGTTTTCTTTTCCATTTCCATTAACTTTATATAGATTCAATGGAAATGATAATTGGGTTGACCAATTAAAGGACATCAGCTCCTTTAGTAGTATAATAAGACAACACTTCTGATATTATCAATAAAAAGTATATAATTAAAAGGTACTCAGTCATGGTTTTTCTTTTTGAATTAGAATTTTGAGTCTCCCATATCTGAAATGCTTAGGATCAGAACTTTTTTTTAGAATTTTAGATTTTTTTCCATATTTCTAAATATTTGCTAATATAATGAGGTATCCTAGGGGTTTGGTACCGAGTCTAAACTTAGAATATATTCATGTTTCCTATCCATTGTATACACAGCACAACGGTGACCCAGGTACACTGACGTTTATAGGAATTGCAGAAGTCAAAAATAACTGGAGGGGAGGCGACTTTACACACAAGATAAATAAACTCAAACTCAAATACACGTATGAACTAAAAACACTAAAACCGCGGGGATTAAACTTAGACAACGAGGTGAAAGCCATAGTCGGGAAAAAAGAAAGAAACTTGTAAAAAACAAAAAAAAGGACCCAGCAGATTAAATGGGAGGGGCCAGCAGAACACTAAATACCCATCAACAACATCGAAAGACCTTAGACAAATCCCTACTATTATCCGATTTCAAACCAATAAAGACAACATCCAATTTAAGACAGCAATGAATAGAACCTATTATGCATCCACTTGTATAAAGAGAATTACTAACAACCAGTGTACAGCAGGCAACAAATAAACACACATATCTCTGCAATAAAATTCGGAGTGTACAATAAACAATTACTATGTATTTAAATTATACCTATGTTTAGAATTGATTACTGCCACCAAGTACTATGTAATTATGATAGACAAGAAAGACACTTGCAGCAACTATGTCAGTAAAGTGACACAGACAAACAGCAACAGACTGTTTCTCACCAGAGAGCTCTGAGGACCAATCAGAGACACCACAATAACCACCAATTACATCAGAGATGAGCAGAATGGAGGGACATTTAAACTGAGAGACTCACTTTGCAATCCATCTCCCTAGAAGAAGGCAAAAGCCGAAACGCGTTGGAGGGTACATACCAATGACCACTGACACTTCAAGCCGACCAAGAGACCAACACCTGTGAGAACCCCACAAGTAGGTGAGCGGCAGGTGCACACGCCGCCACGTAATGGAAGACGGAGAGAGACTGACACGGAGCAAGTGTACCGGCAGTGGTGAGTATCAAACAGGAGGGGGAGCAGGGCGAGCCAGCAGGGTCCTGTCCAAAAGGTAAGCGGTCACCGCGAAGGACTCCAAATCCTGAAACGGTGAGCCGCGACACCTCGCCAAGACAGGCAGCAGCGTCTGCATTTACTGAAGCCCGGTCAGCCGTGTTACACACGGAGCTGCCGGTGTTCTATAGTACACAGACGTAGCACACCCAGTCCGGGACCCGGGGATCCCCAGCAACACGAAGCACCGCGCGCACAGGTATCATCATTTCCTTTTCAGGAAGCATTTCAAATCATAAAGGATTACAAATAGCGGGACACCGCTTCACATTGCAAGACTGTGTAAACTTTTTTTCAGGAATTACCACTTAATTGTGTGCATATCCAACCCGAGTGTACACACCATACAATTTATTGGACATCCAATTCATGACCCAATTTATTTAATTCTTCAATATTTTTTCTATTTTCCCCTTTTTTTTGTTTAATTGTATTCTGATATTGTGTAATTCAGGCACAACATTCATGTACCATTTTGTAAATCATATCTATTGACCTTGAAGGAATGCACTCTTTCAGCCCGATTGAATGAACAGTGTATTGAAAAGGCCAAGTGCTCTATGTATAAAAGCTACATTTGTAAACAAATAAAGAACAACATTTTATCAAACATCTGTAGAATTTCAGTGACAGAGCGCGGCACCACCACCCATTCCAGTATCTTGTACAAGCGGACCCAGTCACCCGTTCAAAGTGCAGCTGCTAGTCAAAGAAAACACAAATAGATTCAGTGCGCAGGTACTAAAACTTCTTCTATACTGCCTTACCAGCAGCAAGAATCTATATATGGGATTAACCGACATTAGAAACAATAGGCTAGAAAGAGCAAATTAAGCTTTTCTCCCCTTACTAGGGGATCACCCACCACCCAGCCTAAACATTTTCTGTGATACATTCCTTAATCTAGAGAAGTTAATTTCAAAGGAGACAAAACTATGGTGGGAGACTCAAACACTAAAACTTTATGAACAAAACAACATAATACCGAAAGGACTACTAGTAAAAAAAGCACCAACACATGACTTAAATGACACATGCTTTATGGACAAATGGAACAACATACTAAAGGATTGTTCATTAGAACTGATGAAATTAATCATTGACAACAATACAACCAAACTAGACACCATTGAGAAGGAGATAGATAAACTAGATAAAGAACTTACACCATTCAAAGAAGAAAAAGAGTTTATCACACTATCAGATCTCACAAAGAAAAGATTACTACAAAGGGAAAAACAACTCATTGAAACAAAAAAGAAAAAAATACTTAGAGACAAATTTGGACTAAAACCACAGAACAACAAAAAAACCCCAAAAAAGCAAAACTATTTACCCCAATCCAGAATCACAAACAGAATAAATCAGTACGAAGCCCGGTATACAAACGTTTAAATCTGACATATCAACAGTATATGACTAAATTACATACAAAACCCTCTAGTTCCAACACAGCCGGGAACACTACACAAGAAAGCTTAAACTCAGCTGTATATGACACCTCTTTTTATGTCCATGAAATAGAAGAAGACACCTCAGGAGAGGAATTAAACTACGACAATATAAGTAAACTATTATTAAGAAAAGGGTTGGAAAACAGCCTCCTAGGTGACATCAGTTCACCAAGTAATCAAACTACACATAACACTGTAGGAGAAACAGAAGATACTGGAACATGTGCCACCCCAGAACCAACCCTTTTTTTAGACATACGTCACACCAGACACACCAAGAGCAGGACAGAGAAGGTGAGACCCACCGCAACAAAAAGAAACATAAAAAACAACACAAAAAAACAAGAAGAGGTTGCAGGGGAGGGGAAACCAAGAAAGACAATAATAAGAAGAAGCGACCACGAACTAACACAAGACCATCTAAAAATTCTAGATAAAGGCTTAAAATTTGCCCCACTAATAAGATTGACAAATTTCAGACATACCTAGACCTACATAATTTTGCAAGAAAACTAACACTCAAAAAGTATTTCAGCAACATAACACCAGTAGAAGTTAGGAACGACAAAGAAATGTCCAAATACAAACATACAGAACTGAAACCAGCATCTCATTTTTACCCCAGCCACATGAAAGGACCACAGATAGATGCCTTTATAAAAATGGTAGAGCGAGACATTGAAGGCATCACACATAAATCAGCAGACAGGAACATCACTAACAAAGAAGAGAAAGCACTGAGAGACCTACAAAATAACAAACAAATAATTGTGAAGCCAGCGGACAAGGGGGGAGGGACAGTCATCCTCAATAAACAGGACTATCTAGAAGAAGCACACCGCATTCTCAATGACGATACAACATACATGAAACTTAAAAATGACCCTACATCCAAATTTAAGACAGAACTAGAACACCATTTGAGACAAGGTAGCGAGATAGGCATCATAAATCCACAAGAACATAAATTCATTCAGATCCAGAACCCCGTTATACCTGTATTCTATTATTTACCCAAAATCCATAAAAACCCCACCAAACCACCAGGCAGACCAATCATATCCGGAATAAACTCATTAACATCCAATCTTTCCCACTACATCGACACTTTCCTGCAACCCTACGTACAACAACAAAGATCATACATATGGGACACAACACACATACTAAATCACCTACAGAACCAAACATGGGAAAACGATTTTTGGCTAGTTACAACTGATGTCACTTCACTGTACAGTATAATAGATCACGAACAAGGGACAGACAGTATAAAATATCATCTAGACCAAGACACCAACATCTTACCTGAACAGACCAAATTCATTCTAGACAGCATTACCTTCATCTTGAAACATAACTATGTTTGGTTTGAGGACCAACACTACATTCAAACAACAGGGACAGCGATGGGCACGAGATTTGCCCCTGGGTACGCTAATCTGTTCATGAGCTGGTGGGAGGACCAGTATATATGGGCGGAGGGCGGCCCAGGGCCAAATCTCGTGCTATGGAAACGCTTCATAGACGATATACTGTTCATTTGGAGAGGGGACGAGGCATCATTACTCAACTTCCTAAGATACATAAACAACAACAATAACAATCTGATATTCACAAACAAGTACAGTCAAAAAGAAGTAGAGTTCTTAGACCTCAGGATCTTTATTGAAGATGGTAAAATTCATACAAACACTTTCAAAAAATCAGTTGATGTCAACAGTTTTATATTATCCACAAGCTGGCACCACCCCAACTGGTTAAAATCAATCCCAAAAAGTCAATTTATCAGATTAAAACGCAACTGCACCAAAAACACAGACTTCATAGAACAAAGCAACAATATGATATCACAATGCATAGAAAAAGACTACAAATTAACCGAGTTAGAAACAGCACGCAGAGAGATAGAAGGAATAGAGAGAACTGACCTTCTTAAGTACAGAGAAAAAAGTAACAAAATATACCAAGAAGTACCATTTATCACCCAATACTCAAAACAATCAAAACAACTACAGTACATAATAAAAAAAAACATTGGCCACTATTACTTCAAGATTAGACACTTTCAGACATACTCCCAGAGAGACCCAGAATAGTGTATAGAAAAGCACCCGATATAAAACAGAAATTAATAAAGAACCATATTCCCCCCAAAAAACAAATCCAGTCAACCATCAACAAAAATGAACCCAACAAAGGATTCTATTACTGTGGGACATGCGTAGGCTGCACAAATCAAAAGCAAAAAAACACTCAACCAGTAACAACCTTTAAATCCACATCAACACAGGAAACATATAATATAAAAACCGAATCACCTGCAACAGTAAAGGGGTGATCTACTTGCTAGAATGTGGCTGCAGGAAGCAATATGTGGGACGGACAACAAGACCCCTAAAAACAAGAATTAACGAGCACATTCGAAACATAAACAAAAAGAATGAGGACCACAACTTATCAAAGCATTTCTATGACCAGCACAACGGTGACCCAAGTACACTGATGTTTATAGGAATTGCAGAAGTCAAAAATAACTGGAGGGGAGGGGACTTTACACACAAGATAAATAAACTCGAACTCAAATACATGTATGAACTAAAAACACTAAAACCTCGGGGATTAAACTTAGACAACGAGGTGAAAGCCATAGTCGGGAAAAAAGAAAGAAACTTGTAAAAACCAAAAAAAAAAAGGACCCAGCAGATTAAATGGGAGGGGCCAGCAGAACACTAAATACCCATCAACAACATCAAAAGACCTTCGACAAATCCCTACTATTATCCGATTTCAAACCAATAAAGACTACATCCAATTTAAGACAGCAATGAATAGAACCTAATATGCATCCACTTGTATAAAGAGAATTACTAACAACCAGTGTACAGCAGGCAACAAATAAACACACATATCTCCGCAATAAAATTCGGAGTGTACAATAAACTATTACTATGTATTTAAATTATACCTATGTTTAGAATTGATTCCTGCAACCAAGTACAATGTAATTATGATAGACAAGAAAGACACTTGCAGCAACTATGTCAGTAAAGTGACACAGACAAACAGCAACAGACTGTTTTTCACCAGAGAGCTCTGAGGACCAATCAGAGACACCACAATAACCACCAATCACATCAGAGAGGAGCAGAATGGAGGGACATTTAAACTGAGAGACTCACTTTGCAATCCATCTCCCTAGAAGAAGGCAAAAGCTGAAACGCGTTGGAGGGTACATACCAATGACCACTGACACTTCAAGCCGACCAAGAGACCAACACCTGTGAGAACCCCACAAGTAGGTGAGCGGCGGGTGCACACGCCGCCACGTAATGGAAGACGGAGAGAGACTGACACGGAGCAAGTGTACCGGCAGTGGTGAGTATCAAACAGGAGGGGGAGCAGGGCGAGCCAGCAGGGTCCTGTCCAAGAGGTAAGCGGTCACCGCGAAGGACTCCACGGTGAGCTGCGACACCTTGCCAAGAAAGGGAGCAGCGTCTGCATTCACTGAAGCCCGGTCAGCCGTGTTACACACGGAGCTGCCGGTGCTCTACAGTACACAGACGTAGCACACCCAGTCCGGGACCTGGGGATCCCCAGCAACCTCGACTTAGAAAAAAACGCTCCCGAACACGAAGCACCGCGCGCACAGGTATCATCATTTCCTTTTCAGGAAACATTTCAAATCATAAAGGATTACAAATAGCGGGACGCCGCTTCACATTGCAAGACTGTGTAAACTTTTTTTCAGGAATTACCACTTAATTGTGTGCATATCCAACCCGAGTGTACACACCATACAATTTATTGGACATCCAATCCATGACCCAATTTATTTAATTCTTCAATATTTTTTCTATTTTCACATTTTTTTCGTTTAATTGTATTCTGATATTGTGTAATTCAGGCACAACATTCATGTATCATTTTGCATCAAATTGGGTTTGCTGGCAGGAGCAAAATTCAGCCCCCTCTCCAGCAAACTCACTTCCTCCTCCGACAATTCTCTTTTGGAAAGATTGAATATTCCTTTTCCCTTTACCGTCTTTTTGAGTACTTTTCTAGCGAGTTTCCATCCTCCCCGTTTTCCCCTAAATCGTGGTCTCTTGGTCTTTTTAGGGGCCCATTCGCTCCCTCCTCCCAATTTCGTTGGTATCCCTGTCTGGGCGGGTTCCCTAAAAAAACATTGTTACATGGGGCGTTTCTCTCTGTGGGGGAGGGGTGGAATTTCCCCTACCTCTTCCACCGTTTGTCCTATTTTCATCCTGATATACTCTTTTTGATAAATGTCTAGAATCATATTTCTTATAGGAATCCATAAATATGCCCATCTGAAAACGAGGCATGGAGCGCAAACCCGGAAGTGCGGCTAAAACAACCCCGCGAACGGGACTGCTATAAATAGCGCAATACACACTAATGTCAGCACAACTGAGGAAGCCGCTGACTACAAGGCGGAGAAACGCGTTTTGATGCTGACCATCGTTTACCTGATCCAGCTACCGCAATAATTGTTACTCATATCAGCCTGAGTAGCTGCTATATCGGTTGGTGTTGCAGAGCTGTTCATCACATCACTTCTCCATACTCAGCAGGAGAGCGCCTCTAATTATGCAGAGGAAACAGTGTATTCATATCTATGGACACTAAATCAAGCCGGACACACCACCTTCTGAGATCCATCTCTTGTAACTGTGCGGGACTGGTAATTATACAAAAAGCCTTGCTTGAACAAAAATATTCATTGCCTTGAATGACTTTCTATTATCCAGCCTCATACCAGCTAAAATTTGCTCAAAAAAGCCTCTGTTTGTTAAATGTTGTGTGTCTTGTATGTCTGTTATACAATTGCAATTGAAAAATCTTTAAAGTGCACATATATGTATTATTATTGCATTTTTTATTGTTTTAAATAAATTTTTTACATTGATAAAAAAACATTGTTTATTATTGTGATGCTCACTGTTGCGCCTCCTGATAGTACATGTTAGTGCAAACTACATGTCCCTATCCCTTTCTTGCTCTGCCTGAGTTACACAAACTCCGACAGGGGGCAGCAACAGTGTGCAAGAGTGCGATCCTTCAGACACATACAAACCAGCGCTTCTAACTAGCCCTTTGGGCTTCCCCTCCTGGTTCTCTGTGTTTTTGTGTAAAATAGAAGCAGCAGGTTTTCTATTAATTGGTCATTAGACTGTTGATTAAATATGTCTGGCTTAAAATGCCTTAGCGAAAGAATGGAAAGAAGGAGTATGTATTTGAAGGATCACACAGATACAAGCTGTGCCTAATGAAAATGCTGATGGTATGCACAGTCTGTTTAATACATTAGAAAATGTATGCATTGATGAAACCAGACACTGGTGGGACCAAGTCCTTTTGCAAAAATATTTGGATCAGGACTTGATCCCTAGGGGACTAAGGATCTTAAAGACCTCCACGTTTAAAGACGATAAAAAATTCACAGAAGATTGGGAGTCCATATTAGATGGCTGCTCAAAAAATCTGATGAAATTACTTGTGAAATATAGAGAAATGAAAGTACAAAGTATACAACAAGAAATAGAAATAGTACAAGAAAAACTGAAGATTAATACAGGTGATCCAGATTTCCTAAAAAGGGATCAACAGGTTCACAAAAACGTGGAGGAATTTGAGAATTCTTTGATCCAGAGAAAAAATAATAAACTGGATAGGAATAGATCAGACTATGCCACAGGAATGATTCATAATTATAATATGAATAGACCCAATAAGAACTGGGAAAGTAATATTAATAAAAATAAAAAGAGAAATACATACCAAAAAGAAGTAGTGAGACGTCCTTATGAAATAAATCAGGAGCAAAGGAATGGGACATATAATAGGTTCCAGCGAGATTATAGAAATGAACAAAATCCAGTCGAGACTAGAAATAGGTTCGAACCCCTGATAAATATGGGAACCCCACCCTATAAGAAATATGATTCTAGACATTTATCAAAAAGAGTATATCAGGATGAAAATAGGACAAACGGTGGAAGAGGTAGGGGAAATTCCACCACTCCCCCACAGAGAGAAACGCCCAGTAACAATGTTTTTTTAGGGAACCCGCCCAGACAGGGATACCAACGAAATTGGGAGGAGGGAGCGAACGGGCCCCTAAAAAGACCAAGAGACCATGATTTAGGGGAAAACAGGGAGGATGGAAACTCGCTAGAAAAGTACTCAAAAAGACGGTAAAGGGAAAAGGAATATTCAATCTTTCCAAAAGAGAATTGTCGGAGGAGGAAGTGAGTTTGCTGGAGAGGGGGCTGAATTTTGCTCCTGCCAGCAAACCCAATTTATTTGATCTATTTATAGACCTAAATAGGTTTGTAAGGGGTTTGAGCCAAAAAAGGTACTTTGCTATTAAAAATCATCAAATGAATATAAACGAGAAAAAAGAGGATAGAGTAGAGATTGAATCTAGCGATATGTTGGCCTTGGAAATACTGGAATCACTAACCATTGAAGGGAATAGTGAGGAAATCCCTATTTTTGATGCAAAAGAGTATTTTACAGAAAAGAAAATATTCAAAAGAAAATCAGAGTTCTATCCCCTACAGTACAGAGGCCCTTATATAGAAAGCTTTTACAAAGTTACCATGGAGCAATTCAGAGAATTGTGCAGTAAAACGGAAAAATCTCCTTGAGAGACAATCTATCAAAAAAGGAAAGGAGAGCCTTGAGATCAATATGCAAAGACACAAGCCTGACTATTAAGCAGGCTGACAAGGGGGGGGGGGTTGTAATCATGGAGACCACTGAATACCTCAAAGAGGCTTATAGACAATTATCAAACTCAAATTATTATATAAAATTGCCAGGCGACCCAACCCCAAAATTTCAAAGGGAGTTGAGCCATCTGTTGGATGATGGTATGGCCGTGGGGGCAATATCCAAAGAAACTCACGATTTCCTTTTTCGGTCTATCCCGTCACACCCACTTTTTATTTTCTTCTAAAAATACATAAAACACTCACTAATCCACCAGGTCGCCCGATTATCTTGGGAATAGGATCAATGACAAATAATTTGTCCTATTTTGTGGACAGCTATTTACAAAAGTACGTAAGTAAATTGCGGTCTCATATTAAAGACACCACGCATTTTTTGCAAAAAATAAACACAATAAAGTGGAAGGAGAGTTTCTACTTTATTACTAGCGACGTGGAAGCCCTATATTCAAACATAGATCATGAATTGGGGATCAACGCAATTGAGAAATATCTGTCAAATGATCCCGAGATATCGGGCGACCTGATCACGTTTATTTTACAGTCGATTCGTTTTATTTTAACCCACAATTATTTCATTTTTGATTCCACATTTTATTTACAGTCACTGGGCACAGCTATGGGGACCAGGTTCGCCCCGAGTTTCGCTAACCTATTCATGGGTATGTTCGAGGAGGAGCATGTGTGGGGTTGCGACCTTGGGGAGAACCTGGTCCTCTATGGTAGATTTATTGACGATTTATTTTTTATTTGGGATGGGGATTATGATTCTGTTGTTCACTTCACCAATAGCCTTAATAATAACTCTTATGGTTTAAAATTCACAAGTAATTTTCACAAGGGTGGTATTAATTTTTTGGATATTGCCCTCACGGTCGAGGAAGGCCTGATACAAACTAAAACCTATGTAAAAGTTGTTGATTAAAACCGATACCTCAATTATCAGAGTAGCCACTATGATAAGTGGAAGAACAACATCCCTAAAAGCCAATTCCTGCGAATAAAGAGAAATTGTTCCACTAATATAGCTTTTGAAGAACAAAGCAGGACAATCTATAAATCATTTCAAGAACAGGGATACCCCAAAGAAATATTAAATGGAGCACTGGAAACTGTGAAGGAGATAAAAAGGGAGGAGTTACTGCAGGTTAAAGAAGGAGAGAGGAAAGGAGGATTAACAACAACAACAAAAAAACAACAGGAAAGGGGGAAAAGAACGGTATTTGTAACCAAATATAATACTCAAGCAATGAAAATAAAAAGCATAGTAAAAAAGAACTTATACCTTCTAAAAAGCCGATGAGATCTTGAATAAAGAAGTTGATATAGGCCAGACTGTAGTATTCCGAAAATCTAGGAATTTGAAGAATAAAATAGCAACCAGTTTCTATAGGAAGGAAGTAGTGGGTAACCCATCATCATGGTTGCCCGAAAAACCTGTAGGTTTCCATGTCTGCGGAGGTGGGGGGGGGGAGGAAGGGGGGGCTGCTCTTCTTGTGCCATCTATGAGAAAAAGACTATAAAATTCTCTTCATTTGTCTCAGGAGAGGTGTTCAACATCAATGAATTTATAAATTGCAAAACCAAGTATATCATCTATCTTCTGACTTGTGGATGCGGCATGCAATAAGGGGGTCGCACCATTAGAAACCTTCATATTAGATATATGGAGCACAAACGTAATATAACAAAAATGAATAAGAGCAACAGTCTGTATAGACATATGGCAGGTTGCCAACATGGGGACATCAATGGGATCCGTATGATAGGTATAGAACATGTCAAAAATACTCTAAGGGGGGGAGATAGATATGTCCAGTTATGCAGGAGGGAGGCATACTGGATTTTTTGTTTAAGAACTCTGAATCCGTTGGGCCTTAATGACAGCATTGAACTGAACAATGTATAGGGGAGGTAGACAGTGAGGGTCCTCTGGCTGTGCATTTTTCAGTTCAATGGGTCATAATACTTGCGTCCTATATAGGACTGAATTGATTGAAATTGCCATCTAATTAATTGTGTAAGAAATGGATGTATTATGTAGATTAAATTAATTATCTCTAAGAATATATGGGGAATATAATTCATTTTAGATGAATTATTTGTATCCTGTGGATGGACGTTCTATGAATCATCACTGCTGAATGAAGGAATCGCAATTATTCATTATTACAATGAAATTCAATATTATTTTTAAAATAGAATAAATATACATATATAAAAGTAAAGAATGGACATAGTCTGAGTTATCGCCACCTAGTGGGGGTGTCTAAATCATGATAAAGAAATTTATTACTAACTCTAAGTAAGATTGCAAAGACACATATATATATATATATATATATATATATATATATATATATATATATACATATGTTTTTTTGATAATCATGTATAAATAATCCTGTATATGTATGATGTTATATGTTAAATGTTGTCCTTGTTGTATGTTGAGGCTATACTGGTATGAGGCACAGGATATTGGCATTAATAAAAATAAAAATAGCAGGCTTCTATATGGAAAGCAAAAAAGAAAGAAAAAAACGGCTCCCAAAACGAGGCTTGGAGCCAGATACATTAACGGCCAGTATACCGAAAATGAGGCTTGGTATACAAAGCTAAAATGGCCGAGAGAGACTGATGACATGTATTAAATTGGAAATGAGGCTTGGATTACATTTAAAGATGGCCGTGAGAATCCATAAATATGCCCATCTGAAAACGAGGCGTGGAGCGCAAACCCGGAAGTGCGGCTAAAACAACCCCGCGAACGGGACTGCTATAAATAGCACAATACACACTAATGTCAGCACAACTGAGGAAGCCGCTGACTACAAGGCGGAGAAACGCGTTTTGATGCTGACCATCGTTTACCTGATCCAGCTACCGCAGTCATTGTTACTCATATCAGCCTGAGTAGCTGCTATATCGGTTGGTGTTGCAGAGCTGTTCATCACATCACTTCTCCATACTCAGCAGGAGAGCACCTCTAATTATGCAGAGGAAACAGTGTATTCATATCTATGGACACTAAAATCAAGCCGGACACACCACCTCCTGAGATCCATCTCTTGTAACTGTGCGGGACTGGTAATTATACAAAAAGCCTTGGTTGAACAAAAATATTCATTGCCTTGAATGACTTTCTATTATCCAGCCTCATACCAGCTAAAATTTGCTCAAAAAAGCCTCTGTTTGTTAAATGTTGTGTGTCTTTTATGTCTGTTATACAATTGCAATTGAAAAATCTTTAAAGTGCACATATATGTATTATTATTGCATTTTTTATTGTTTTAAATACATTTTTTACATTGATAAAAAAACATTGTTTATTATTGTGATGCTCACTGT
Organism: Crinia signifera; assembly: GCF_055691185.1. Taxonomy (NCBI): domain Eukaryota; kingdom Metazoa; phylum Chordata; class Amphibia; order Anura; family Myobatrachidae; genus Crinia; species Crinia signifera. The sequence continues at coordinate 326,490,418 of NC_139220.1, forward strand.
TGCGCCTCCTGATAGTACATGTTAGTGCAAACTACATGTCCCTATCCCTTTCTTGCTCTGCCTGAGTTACACAAACTCCGACAGGGGGCAGCAACAGTGTGCAAGAGTGCGATCCTTCAGACACATACAAACCAGCGCTTCTAACTAGCCCTTTGGGCTTCCCCTCCTGAACATCAATAAAACAAGGGTATAGAAAGCTGACTCTCACAAGTGAAGACAACATGAGGAGTAGTGTGATAAATACAGGCGTCCATGAAGGCTTCCACTCAGTGCTGTCAAGTGTGATCCACCCTCTTTCCTCCTTGCGTTTCAAAACCAACAGGTTTCTTTTTCAAGGCATAAGGAGGTAAAGCATTTGTCCCTATCTTTATACACCAATTGGGGAAAGTCTTATTACCAGAAATGGAATTACCTATCCAGCTAATCACAGGTGTATACCTATACAATGTCTCTTAGTCCAGTCCACGTTTTTTCAAAAACGTTACATCCCCAGCTGCTCCTCATCGCTCCGTATTACTTCTGTTCTCCGGTTCCTGCCGGCAGCGGAAGTGACGTATTTGCATTCCAACAACCCGGACTTCCGGTTAGCGGCTCCATGCCACTTGCGTTCCATGCTTCTTTGTCATGCGTATATGATCGCTGACTTCTAATTGGCTGTTCACCTTTACAGACATTTTCAATAAGGTGTCTCCATCCATCATTACATGTTTCATTTTCGCCATAGAAAATAAATGCAATAAATTAGAATAACAAGATATAATTTGATAAAAATACATAGTTAAATCTTTAGCGATCCTGGACAATGGGGACTAACTGGGACTTCTTCCTATTATTATATCAACATGCTTAAATATGAGACATATTCATTAAAATTAAACTATCTAAAATCAAGTAAAATCTATGATCTAAAATGTTCGAATTCACGGCTATTAGAGGGAACTCTACATAAACAATTTTAACTCAAAGTCTTTGTTGAGACCTCCTGGAGCAAGTGTTTGATGGTTAAAAATCATAGTCATTTCACTTTTAGCAAGATTTGTCACTTAGGGCCTTATTTTGGTTCATTCTTTCTGACAAAATCCTTCTTAGATGGGAAAAACCATGTGCACTGCAGGTGGGGCAGATGTAACATGTGCAGAGAGAATTAGATTTGGGTGGGGTTTTACTTCAAAGTGAGATCTATATTGCAGTGTAAAAATAAAGCAGTCAGTATTTTCCCTGCACAGAAACAAAATTACTCACCCAAATCTAATTCTCTCTGCACATGTTACATCTGCCCCCCCTGCAGTGCACATGGTTTTGTCCATCTAAGAAGGATTTTGTCAGAAAGAATGAACCAAAATAAGGCCCTAAATCACATCCCCTACTATTAACCGTGATTTTTCTAAATAAGTAAAATCTTTTGATAAAATCTGGATTGCACTGATGTTGTGAGTAGATAAGGCACACTTTTTCTTCAAACTAATTGGTTTTGACAGGTCCACGCCCCTTTTATACAGTTTGTCCACGCCCCCATTTATCCGCGTTTGATATGAAAGTGGTATAAATAATATTAACCCCCGTATTAAAATATAATTGGTTTGATACTGTAACTTCATACACGGATATTGGCTATGTGAAATAACACATATATAAAGTACGCTTAATGATATCTTAACCAGCTGGAAGAATTTCTAAACATAATGCTAAAAAAGTTGTTAGAAAAATATGGTATACAACAGATATATAATTCGTAGAAATGTAGATCTTGTTTTATATCAAATTTGATTTGTGTAGGATGTCGCGCAACGCCGATCATCAAAACAGCCGGCTGAAAGCCAGTTATTATAACGTATTAAAGCCGGGGAGTTTTTGCGGCTTTGATAAATATTATAAAGCTTTGAAAAATAAATTTAAAAGATCCGATGTGAAAAAATGGTTACAAGAGCAAGACGCGTACACATTGCACAAACCGGCTAGAAAAAACTATAAAAGGAATATGATATGCGTATCGGATATAAATCAACAGTGGCAATGTGATTTGGTATCACTCATAGATCTGGCAAAGCACAACGACGGCGTAAAATATATACTAACCGTCATCGATATATTCAGTAAGAGGGCCTGGGCTGAAAGTCTGACTGCTAAGAGCGCGACGACTGTCGCTAAGGCTTTTGAAAAATTATTCCAACAGGGGGACGTACCGCGGAAACTACAAACCGATAATGGTAAAGAGTTTCTAAACAAAGTCCTAAAAAAGTTGTTAGAAAAATACGGTATACAACATTTCACAACCAATAATGATGTGAAAGCAGCCGTTATAGAACGCTTCAATAGGACTTTAAAAACACGAATGTGGCGATATTTCACGGCGAATAATACATACCGATATATAGATGTTTTACAAGCGTTCATTACCAGTTATAATAACACATACCATAGAACGATTAAGCGGGCGCCGAATGAGGTGGATGGCTCTAACGCGCTGGATGTCTTCAAGACGATATATGGCGATTACTTTAGAAGTAAGAAAACAAAGGCTTGTTTAGCGGTCGGGGACCACGTTCGTATCTCAAAATATAAGGATATATTTCAGAAAGGTTACGAACAGAGTTTTTCTGAGGAAATATTTGTAATACGCGGCGTGAACACTAAAGGACTTAAGCCGCTTTACACGTTGGAGGATCTCTACGGGGAGGCTATAACGGGTAGTTATTACCCCGAAGAACTTCAAAGTATACCGAAAAACTACAATAGGATTTACAAAGTGGAGAAGATTTTAAAAAATAAGACGGTTAGAGGGAGGAAACACGTATTAGTCAAGTGGCGTGGATACCCCACAAAATTTAACAGTTGGGTCGCTGCATCGGAGATAAAAGATATATAAACAAAGAGGAAGATGGATGACAAACCCTTCTACATAACATTGCCGAGTAACGCCTCAGCCGATACATTTCCACAAAATAAGATTTCTGACTATACCACAAAGTTAGCAAGGCCTATAGACTTAAGTGGAGATTGGGAAGTAGCTCTTACAGAAATACAATACCCACACACCTGGAATACAATCGATGTGCGTGATTGTGTGTTGAAAATAACAAAGTGGGATGGGACGAGCGGTACAGTAACGAGGGTTTGCGTTAAACCGGGGTTTTATGAAACCATCGGGGCGTTACTGTTTTCTTTCAACGCTGAAATTGACCGACATAAACTGGATGGTTTAAAACTATTGTACGATCCGCTTGAACGAGAGATAATCATCGACAACAAGGCGATGTACAACATCTCAGCCGGTCCTAAATTGTCGAGAATACTGGGGTTATACCCGAAAACTAAGTTTTTAAAACCGTGCGCCGACATCAGCGGAGGGCAATATACGCTCTTCGTGTACACAGATATTATCGAACATCAGAGGGTCGGTGATAGTTATGTTCCGTTGTTGCGCACCGTTGAAATAAAGGGCCGTAACAACGAGATGGTCACTATACGGTATGAGAAGCCCGATTATGTTCCGTTGTGCAAGACGCATTTTGACACTATAGCCATAGAGATAAAGAATGATCAGAACGAAAACATGTCATTCAAGTTTGGGAAAGCGAACGTGAAACTACATTTCAGACGCCGCAAATCCGAATTTTATTAAAGACAATGGTGGCCGTTAAAAATTATGGTGACCCGGGGCTCTACGCGCAATATTATAAAACACAGGCCGGTAATGGATTACCCGGTTTTCACGGCAGCGCGTATATGTACGGGTGCGGTTTAGGTGGAATTTTTCGAAGCCTGTTCAGAAAAGCGGTACCGCTTTTCCGAAGAGGGCTGGCGATAGCAAAGCCCCACGTGAAGAATGCAGCACGCAACATCGCGAAAGACGTCATCGGACAAGCCACAGCGGCGGTTGTGAGCAAAATACACGACGCAAATCAAGCGAAGCAAGATGGATCAGGTTTAATCTATGCCAGGAAAGGGGCGGCTAAAAATAAACGGAAGCGGGCAATACGACTTCCGACATGGTGCAGACCCCTTTTAAACAAAAAACGGAGCAGACGCGGCTTAATTAAAAAAAGGAAACCGAAGCGAAGGGTCGGTGATATTTTTTAAGCATGTCTTTCATACACAATGAATCCATGGAATGCGCAAAATCTGAACTTGATCTTTTTGACGTACCACCGACGCAGACCAGCGTAGAGAAAAGCCTCTACGTCGAAGTTCAACCTTTGGCGGCATTATCCGAGACCGCGCCGCTTGAATTCTACATAGCGGCCAGCGGGGAACACTACTACGATCTGAACAACACGTTGCTGTACGTGACCTGCAAGATCGTACGGCCTGATAACACTGCTATACCTCAAGACGCCAAGGTCGCTCTTATTAATTACCCCATAGCAACTTTATTTAGCCAGGTTGATGTCACTTTGGGCGATAGGCTCATATCGCAGTCCAATAATCTTTACGCTTATAGGGCCTACATAGAGACCATACTGAATTATAGCTCAGATGCGTTATCCACAAAACACACAACTGGATTATTCTACAAAGATGTGGCTGGAGAACACAACACAAGAACCCTGGATGGTGTAAACACAGGGTTTATAAAAAGGGCAAGAACAACGGCACAAAGTCGATTGGTTGAATTATTGGGGCCGCTACACTGTGACCTTTTTCATCAACATAAACTAATATTGAACGCCGTGGACTTGAAGATAAAACTCATCAGAAACAAAGATGCTTTCTGCTTAATGTCTGCTGAAGCGGAGGCCTTTAAAATTCAGATTGTTGCAGCGTCCCTGTTTGTGAAAAGGGTTCAGGTCTCACCCGCAGTCCGGATTGGACACGCCCAGGCCTTACTGACCACCAACGCCAAATATGCGATCGATAGAGTGGGCATGAAGATCTATAGCATACCGACGGGGAGTCGCGTATTTAATTTAGAAAATCTGTTTTTAGGACAGGTGCCAAAAACCGTTATAGCCGCTTTTGTAGATAATGAAGCGTTTTCAGGAGCCTATGACAAAAACCCTCTACGGTTTGAACATAAAAATGTAAACTTCGCATCCCTATACCTGGATGGAACACCGCATCCGGCCAAACCATTTCAACCAGACTTTGAACACGGTAATGCGGTTCGCGAGTATATGTCGCTCATTCAGATCACAAATAAGCAGAAATCAGATTCGGGTATACTAAGTGACCGTGAAGAGTACCTCAACGGCTACACACTATTTGCTTTTGATCTGTCGCCTGAACAGGAATGCGCGGAGCATCTGTCTCTAATCAGAACCGGAAATCTACGAGCTGAATTCCGGTTTGCAGGAGCACTAGACCGGACAGTCAACATAATAATATACGCATTATTTGATAATATCATCGAGATCAACCAGCGGCGCGATGTGTTGTATGATTATCTATAAATGAAATAAATAATTTTTATATTTATCGTATATTTACCAATATTCATCACCCCATCAACGATATGAACACATTACAGATAAATTGTATACTGTACGCTAATCCGGTGACGCGTCTGTTTTTTAAAGGGACCTACCCGTGTGATATGCTTCCGAGCGGTAAACTATCGCAATACCCCTGCGCGTTTGTAATCAACACACACACCAGCGCCCAACCGGGGGAGCATTGGTTGGCCGTTTATTTTAACAACCAGCGCGAGTGTTACTTTTTGGACTCTTACGGTTTAGAACCTGACAACCCCCTATTCCCAAAGGCCATAATAAATTTTTTAAACTCAAATTCAAAAAGAATTTACCACCAAAATAAGCAGTTGCAAGGTTTTAACAGTACCGTTTGTGGACAATATTGTATATACTTTATATTTTTCATGTGTAAAAATTACAAATATACAGATGTGTTGGACCGTTTTAGTTTTGATACAAAACGTAATGATCGCTATGTATCAAACTTTGTAAGACGTCTCCCTAGAAGTCATTGTTTGAGTCGATATACGGGTAACTGTATACAGTCCTGTGTCACCAGTAACCAACATGTGTTTGATAATAATAATGTGTAATACAAAATTGCTTGTGTAACTTGTAACTAATGTTGTGATTGAAATGCTGTATGTACATTGCTTATGGTTACTTTCTATTAAAAAATCTTGCTTATTGAACTTTATATCGTGTGATTGCATATTTTTGCAGACAATCTGGTTAGAATCAAAGAACAAAACAGCATTTTATAAATCATAATCATATTTTATTGGTACAGACAAAATGTATTTACAGCAAAATAATCACGAATAACACGATAAACTTTACAGTTAAAACAATACACTAAATACATGATACAATACAAATTAAACGTCATCGTACAAATTAAACACACAAAAATACATTGTATAAAAACATTATAAATTAGTTATATGTTAAAGGTTCAACCACTGCGAATCCTGAAACAGATTTACGGATCTTTTCCTCGGTAGTAAGTATCCGTGTGGCGTTGTTAACCCGGGGGAATTTAAAACATTTATACGACTTTTTTTAATGTTGTGTATTGGGGAGGCTATATTTACATTGCCAATTTCATCATCGTAGATTTCAGCTTTTAAGCGATCTAACTGTAATCTGTTTGATGCATTACCAACTACAGTGGATGGGATATTCAACTCAGCCATAGCGCGCATAAATTCAATCCAGCCGTTAGGCATTTTATGACTCGTCACGCTGTGATTTTGCGTGATACCCCTTATCAAGTCTAACACATTGGATCCTGGCACTTTGACGCCTTTATACATAAACACACCCTTGCGGTCCCAATTCGCAATGTCTTTAGAGCGAACCATTTTACTCATTAGTATTTCACAGTTCTTTTTATACCGCACATTAACACTGTTCAAGACATCGTGGTAAACAGCGTCGGTAGCATCGTCTTGTGTAGGGTTAGTTGTATCCTCAACAGCATTTGCACCGGGTGATAAAAGCGTTAAAGTTGACATTTCTCTATCAGTTTGTTTACTCAACACCAGGTATCTCTGTAACACAGCTGTGTAGCGTTTTGCCTTTTCATACTCTGATAAAGCATTATTATGTAGTATACTTATGATCTCAGCATCTAGGTTTTGCGTGGCTGTTTTGCGTATATCATCGCCGGTTGGTTTGTTGTTTAAACGGTCTATCTGTTGCTGGGGGACCAGATACATTTTCTCAGCGTATTCCATCACCGATTAGACAGTAGTCCGGTAATTAATGGAATAGCAAATCCTAGCAACGATCCGATAAACCCACCCGACTGTTTCACCAACCTCTTCTTTTTCCCAATGGCGCATTTCTTATTACAAAGCGATTTTATAAGGTTCCTCTTCTTTTTAAGGTAGTTCAACTGACGCTGTGACAGGGGTATTTTACCTTTAAGCGTATTGAGAGCAATCTCACATATGGCTGTCACCAAATCGTTTGAAGCGTTGGATAATATAGCGTTTCTTTGGGCCGGTTTGGCTTTAATGAGGGTTTTTAAAAGGGCCCAATTACGCCTTATCCTGGTCGACATGTTCACAGCTGTTAGAAGTGGTAATGAATGACTATAGGATGAGCGGTTATAGCTATTTAGAACCCCGCTTCTTAACAACATAAGCTACTGGTGTGTCGGGGGGAAATAAACCGCTTCGTAAACGATAATCATCAAGGGCATTGTTTCTTAAATCAACCAGTAAATAACCGTATGGTGGCTCCGTAGCGGACTCATAGGCTTCAAGAAAAAAACGATATTTTGATGGGTACATTTGTCTAGCCAGAATGCTAACCTGCATTTTATCCCTGGGGTTTTTAAACAGGACCATATATTTTGTGTTTAAATGTATAGTCCGGCTCTTTCTACCTTGACAAAATATGTTTTGCACAAGGTACATGATACTGAGATTACGATGGTGCACATACTTTGTGAACGCTTTCTCAACCTCAGAATTATTACTCGCTGCATCCATCAAGTCATCTATCACCGTTAAATTAACCTTATCGGGGGGAAAAAGCTGGTCGTCGCTAAATGACTCGGGCAACCCCTCTATAAAACGCATACCAGGGTGAGCACCCAGAAGTTGGTCATATATTGGTTGCCAACAGGTGTAAAACCAAACAATATTATCAGGGACATGCGTCATATGTGTGGATGCGTGTTGTATTAGCGTTTTCACAAAATAACTTTTCCTCGAATTGGAGGGTCCGGCTAAAATACAGGAGAAGGGGTGTTGAAAACGGATGTCCATCTTAATAACCAAATGGTAGGGTTGTAAAATTATCCGTGAGGTTACGTTTAGTGTAAACACACTTTTGCGTTTTCTGCAGCATACGGGTTTCAATCTGCCAGTACTTTTTCACACGTACTATACCGAGCTGCCTGGTCACAATTTTTTTTCTGATCCTCGCCTTTGGGGTTTAAAGGATAATCTAAGACCAGTTCTTTCAGACTGTCAAAGTTAACGTGCTGCTCATTACAAACATTCAACGTTATACCTTTGACCTTGAGGCTCGTCTTGCCGTTGCTTAGTCTATAGCCGTATGACTTGGGGCCGGCTGAAACAAACTCTGTTATATGCGTACCAGCTGGTAGTTCGCTGGTCAACTCCCCTAGATAATCGCCTAATGGCGGATTCCAGTCACCGGGCCTGCTGACAAAAATTACAGAATCTGTATCGTGATACAGACATCTATCTTGTAATCTATCCAATAGGTTGTACAACTCGACGCGTGCGTGCGCTGTGGTAAATGCAGCTATAAATATATTTGTTGTTGAAGACCTGGTATAATGGTCTTTGGCGTATTTCCAGTTGACCATAACAGTTTCTGAGTCTATGAAGTCTAAAGCAGACACCTCATAGTGTGGTTGAAAGGCATATTCAAAAAGCTTATCAGGATCTGTCACTAGACAAGTATTGGGCATGTTGCTACGTTGACCAAATTTACCCCATAATGAGTTTAAAAACAATTTAGAAATCTATTGAGTATCATAATCATTTTCAATTTGTTAATTTGGAAAGAGTTACATCATTTGCAGAGGGTGTTGAAGCCGTACACAACGCTATACAGGTTATGATTGATGAATTCATGGTTGGTGTTGACCCTAATGATCGTGTACAGTTAAGATTGGAGGGGGGTGGTTTACACAACGCCATCTACTCACACCGAAAGCCGCAAGAATCATTAGACGCTGTCAGTTTCTTGAATCAAATTACAAACACTCTTCAAAGTAACGCTGAATTCTTATTAGGCACGGGTTTAAGGTTTGTGATCACTGTTTTTAGAAATAGAGCGGGTGGGGCCCTAACTGGTCGCGGCCTTAGACGCATTCCATACAGCTTAATTATAGAAAGGCGCAGAAGACACCTGTATGATTTCAACAATACGCACAATTATTTGTGCTTTGCGGCATCGATCTGCAAACTTCTGGATAAAGGTAATGCCACAGACGCTGAAATACACGATCGGGCGCTTCAAATTCATAAGGATTTGAACCTACCGATCGATAAAGCAGTCAGCTTTAGCGACGTTGTTGTTTTTGAAAAACACTTAAAAACAAAAATTACAATATTATATCATAATAATAGTTCTTGGCATTACTATTTTTCAGATTCGCGCTACGGTGATACCCTGTATGTATTATATCACGATTCACACTATTATGGCCTGATTAATATCTGCGCATTTCTCGGATCGAGATTTTTCTGTTCCTTCTGTAGTCGAACTTTTGAGCGCAAAAATAGCCACGATTGTCTTTTCTTTTGTAAGGCTTGTCACAGACAAGCGTGCGCTGATGATGGGGCTTCCGCATTAAGGTGTTCGGTTTGTAGGGTATTTTGCAGATCGCGTGAATGTTTAGAGGAGCACAAATCCTTAGCTTTAGATCGCAAAATATCCTGTCTTGAACATGTTTATTGCGACAGGTGTTGTCTCTACCGTCGCAGGTCTCATGAGTGTCAGGGGCTAAAGTGTTCTACTTGCAAGGCATATGTTGATGGGTTTGCGGATCATTTGTGTTACATACAGCCCATCAAAGCGGAAGAACCCACCACCAAATACATCTTTTATGATTTCGAATGCATGCAGGAGACAGGTATACATATACCAAACTACTGTTACGCTCTCACATTAATGGGTGAGAAATCCTGGGAGTTTAAGGGCAAAGGTTGTATCGATGATTTTGTAAAGACGTTCATGAAACCAAAATTTGCGCATTACACATTCATAGCCCATAACGCTGGGCGGTATGATGCGTATTTTGTATTGAACAAGATCATCAAAGAACGGTATACTGTATCCCTCATCTCTAATGGCGGAAACATAATGTGTATCACAATAAAAGATCTGAAGATTAGGTTTATAGACTCTCTCAATTTTCTCCCCATGAAATTGAGCAGATTTCCAAAGGCCATGGGATTTGATGGCGTTAAAGGTCATTTCCCGCATTTTTTTAACACAGCCGATAACCAAAATTACATAGGGGGCATGCCCTCAATAGAATATTTTGGCCTACAACACATGATGCCTGAGGAGGCCGCTGATGTTACAGAGTGGTACGAAAAAAACAAACACAAGGTGTTTAATTTTCAAAAAGAATTAATACGATATTGTAAAGAGGATGTCAGAATATTGCAAAAAGGGTGCGCAGCTTTCAGATCAGCCGTTATAGCCATGACAGAACAGGAGTTTGTAATAGCGGCAGAGAAAAAAGATGTAGCCGTTAAACGTCACGTTGATCCATTCCAACTGACGACTTTAGCGTCGGTTTGTATGGCTATGTATCGTTGTAAATATTTACAGGCAAACACATTGGCTCTTGTACCGGGTGATAACTATCACAAGACCCAGAAGCGTTACTCAACACCAGCCATACAGTGGTTAATGTACATAGAACACAAAGAAGGTGTGAGTATAAGACACGCTTTACAAGGTGGTGAGAAGAAAGTCGGTAGATACAGTCTGGATGGTTACGCCGTGATTAACGGCGTGCCAACAGCTTTTGAATTCCAGGGGTGTTTTTATCACGGTTGTGACAACTGTTACAAAGCCGATGATGAAAACAATCTGACTAAAACAACCTACGGTCAACTGCGGCACAAGACACAGTTAAGGATACAATTCCTTAAACGGTGTGGATTTCAGATAAGGGAGATGTGGGGGTGTGAGTGGAAGAAAATGAGGGAGACTGATGAGGAGCTTCAGGTTTTTCTGAAAGGTTTGGAAATCCCTGAACCCTTGGATCCTCGTGATGGTCTTTATGGCGGACGCACTAACGCCATAAAACTTTATCACAAGACAGAGTGCGATGAAAAAATACACTATTTTGACTTTACTAGCCTATACCCATTTGTCAACAAGACCAAAACATATCCTATACGTCACCCACGCATCATTTATAAGGACTTTGATGATGTCACAAAGTATTTCGGTTTTGTTAAATTAAAAATTAATCCTCCGCGAGGCCTTTTCTTTCCAGTTTTACCGGTTAAAATGAATGGTAAGTTAATGTTTCCGCTGTGCCGCACATGCGCCGAATCTGGACAGTGTGAGCCGTGCGTTCATGACTCAGAAAACCGCGCCCTAACCGGTACATGGTGCACAGTGGAGATAAATCTTGCTATAGAAAAGGGGTACAAAGTGTGTAAAATCTATGAGGTGTGGCATTTTGATGAGAGATCTGATGATTTGTTTTCAGGTTACATTAAAACACACCTCAGAGATAAACAGGAGGCTTCTGGTTACCCCGATTGGTGTACAGACTCTGTGAAACAACAAGAGTACATAGACGCGTATCAAAAAAATGAGGGCATAGCTTTAAGACACGAACACATAAATGTCAACCCCGCCAAAAGACAAATTTCTAAATTGTTTTTAAACTCATTATGGGGTAAATTTGGTCAACGTAGCAACATGCCCAATACTTGTCTAGTGACAGATCCTGATAAGCTTTTTGAATATGCCTTTCAACCACACTATGAGGTGTCTGCTTTAGACTTCATAGACTCAGAAACTGTTATGGTCAACTGGAAATACGCCAAAGACCATTATACCAGGTCTTCAACAACAAATATATTTATAGCTGCATTTACCACAGCGCACGCACGCGTCGAGTTGTACAACCTATTGGATAGATTACAAGATAGATGTCTGTATCACGATACAGATTCTGTAATTTTTGTCAGCAGGCCCGGTGACTGGAATCCGCCATTAGGCGATTATCTAGGGGAGTTGACCAGCGAACTACCAGCTGGTACGCATATAACAGAGTTTGTTTCAGCCGGCCCCAAGTCATACGGCTATAGACTAAGCAACGGCAAGACGAGCCTCAAGGTCAAAGGTATAACGTTGAATGTTTGTAATGAGCAGCACGTTAACTTTGACAGTCTGAAAGAACTGGTCTTAGATTATCCTTTAAACCCCAAAGGCGAGGATCAGAAAAAAAATTGTGACCAGGCAGCCCGGTATAGTACGTGTGAAAAAGTACTGGCAGATTGAAACCCGTATGCTGCAGAAAACGCAAAAGTGTGTTTACACTAAACGTAACCTCACGGATAATTTTACAACCCTACCATTTGGTTATTAAGATGGACATCCGTTTTCAACACCCCTTCTCCTGTATTTTAGCCGGACCCTCCAATTCGGGGAAAAGTTATTTTGTGAAAACGCTAATACAACACGCATCCACACATATGACGCATGTCCCTGATAATATTGTTTGGTTTTACACCTGTTGGCAACCAATATATGACCAACTTCTGGGTGCTCACCCTGGTATGCGTTTTATAGAGGGGTTGCCCGAGTCATTTAGCGACGACCAGCTTTTTCCCCCTGATAAGGTTAATTTAACGGTGATAGATGACTTGATGGATGCAGCGAGTAATAATTCTGAGGTTGAGAAAGCGTTCACAAAGTATGTGCACCATCGTAATCTCAGTATCATGTACCTTGTGCAAAACATATTTTGTCAAGGTAGAAAGAGCCGGACTATACATTTAAACACAAAATATATGGTCCTGTTTAAAAACCCCAGGGATAAAATGCAGGTTAGCATTCTGGCTAGACAAATGTACCCATCAAAATATCGTTTTTTTCTTGAAGCCTATGAGTCCGCTACGGAGCCACCATACGGTTATTTACTGGTTGATTTAAGAAACAATGCCCTTGATGATTATCGTTTACGAAGCGGTTTATTTCCCCCCGACACACCAGTAGCTTATGTTGTTAAGAAGCGGGGTTCTAAATAGCTATAACCGCGCATCCTATAGTCATTCATTACCACTTCTAACAGCTGTGAACATGTCGACCAGGATAAGGCGTAATTGGGCCCTTTTAAAAACCCTCATTAAAGCCAAACCGGCCCAAAGAAACGCTATATTATCCAACGCCTCAAACGATTTGGTGACAGCCATATGTGAGATTGCTCTCAATACGCTTAAAGGTAAAATACCCCTGTCACAGCGTCAGTTGAACTACCTTAAAAAGAAGAGGAACCTTATAAAATCGCTTTGTAATAAGAAATGCGCCATTGGGAAAAAGAAGAGGTTGGTGAAACAGTCGGGTGGGTTTATCGGATCGTTGCTAGGATTTGCTATTCCATTAATTACCGGACTACTGTCTAATCGGTGATGGAATACGCTGAGAAAATGTATCTGGTCCCCCAGCAACAGATAGACCGTTTAAACAACAAACCAACCGGCGATGATATACGCAAAACAGCCACGCAAAACCTAGATGCTGAGATCATAAGTATACTACATAATAATGCTTTATCAGAGTATGAAAAGGCAAAACGCCACACAGCTGTGTTACAGAGATACCTGGTGTTGAGTAAACAAACTGATAGAGAAATGTCAACTTTAACGCTTTTATCACCCGGTGCAAATGCTGTTGAGGATACAACTAACCCTACACAAGACGATGCTACCGACGCTGTTTACCACGATGTCTTGAACAGTGTTAATGCGCGGTATAAAAAGAACTGTGAAATACTAATGAGTAAAATGGTTCGCTCTAAAGACATTGCGAATTGGGACCGCAAGGGTGTGTTTATGTATAAAGGCGTCACAGTGCCAGGATCCAATGTGTTAGACTTGATAAGGGGTATCACGCAAAATCACAGCGTGACGAGTCATAAAATGCCTAACGGCTGGATTGAATTTATGCGCGCTATGGCTGAGTTGAATATCCCATCCACTGTAGTTGGTAATGCATCAAACAGATTACAGTTAGATCGCTTAAAAGCTGAAATCTACGATGATGAAATTGGCAATGTAAATATAGCCTCCCCAATACACAACATTAAAAAAAGTCGTATAAATGTTTTAAATTCCCCCGGGTTAACAACGCCACACGGATACTTACTACCGAGGAAAAGATCCGTAAATCTGTTTCAGGATTCGCAGTGGTTGAACCTTTAACATATAACTAATTTATAATGTTTTTATACAATGTATTTTTGTGTGTTTAATTTGTACGATGACGTTTAATTTGTATTGTATCATGTATTTAGTGTATTGTTTTAACTGTAAAGTTTATCGTGTTATTCGTGATTATTTTGCTGTAAATACATTTTGTCTGTACCAATAAAATATGATTATGATTTATAAAATGCTGTTTTGTTCTTTGATTCTAACCAGATTGTCTGCAAAAATATGCAATCACACGATATAAAGTTCAATAAGCAAGATTTTTTAATAGAAAGTAACCATAAGCAATGTACATACAGCATTTCAATCACAACATTAGTTACAAGTTACACAAGCAATTTTGTATTACACATTATTATTATCAAACACATGTTGGTTACTGGTGACACAGGACTGTATACAGTTACCCGTATATCGACTCAAACAATGACTTCTAGGGAGACGTCTTACAAAGTTTGATACATAGCGATCATTACGTTTTGTATCAAAACTAAAACGGTCCAACACATCTGTATATTTGTAATTTTTACACATGAAAAATATAAAGTATATACAATATTGTCCACAAACGGTACTGTTAAAACCTTGCAACTGCTTATTTTGGTGGTAAATTCTTTTTGAATTTGAGTTTAAAAAATTTATTATGGCCTTTGGGAATAGGGGGTTGTCAGGTTCTAAACCGTAAGAGTCCAAAAAGTAACACTCGCGCTGGTTGTTAAAATAAACGGCCAACCAATGCTCCCCCGGTTGGGCGCTGGTGTGTGTGTTGATTACAAACGCGCAGGGGTATTGCGATAGTTTACCGCTCGGAAGCATATCACACGGGTAGGTCCCTTTAAAAAACAGACGCGTTACCGGATTAGCGTACAGTATACAATTTATCTGTAATGTGTTCATATCGTTGATGGGGTGATGAATATTGGTAAATATACGATAAATATAAAAATTATTTATTTCATTTATAGATAATCATACAACACATCGCGCCGCTGGTTGATCTCGATGATATTATCAAATAATGCGTATATTATTATGTTGACTGTCCGGTCTAGTGCTCCTGCAAACCGGAATTCAGCTCGTAGATTTCCGGTTCTGATTAGAGACAGATGCTCCGCGCATTCCTGTTCAGGCGACAGATCAAAAGCAAATAGTGTGTAGCCGTTGAGGTACTCTTCACGGTCAATTAGTATACCCGAATCTGATTTCTGCTTATTTGTGATCTGAATGAGCGACATATACTCGCGAACCGCATTACCGTGTTCAAAGTCTGGTTGAAATGGTTTGGCCGGATGCGGTGTTCCATCCAGGTATAGGGATGCGAAGTTTACATTTTTATGTTCAAACCGTAGAGGGTTTTTGTCATAGGCTCCTGAAAACGCTTCATTATCTACAAAAGCGGCTATAACGGTTTTTGGCACCTGTCCTAAAAACAGATTTTCTAAATTAAATACGCGACTCCCCGTCGGTATGCTATAGATCTTCATGCCCACTCTATCGATCGCATATTTGGCGTTGGTGGTCAGTAAGGCCTGGGCGTGTCCAATCCGGACTGCGGGTGAGACCTGAACCCTTTTCACAAACAGGGACGCTGCAACAATCTGAATTTTAAAGGCCTCCGCTTCAGCAGACATTAAGCAGAAAGCATCTTTGTTTCTGATGAGTTTTATCTTCAAGTCCACGGCGTTCAATATTAGTTTATGTTGATGAAAAAGGTCACAGTGTAGCGGCCCCAATAATTCAACCGTTCGACTTTGTGCCGTTGTTCTTGCCCTTTTTATAAACCCTGTGTTTACACCATCCAGGGTTCTTGTGTTGTGTTCTCCAGCCACATCTTTGTAGAATAATCCAGTTGTGTGTTTTATGGATAACGCATCTGAGCTATAATTCAGTATGGTCTCTATGTAGGCCCTATAAGCGTAAAGATTATTGGACTGCGATATGAGCCTATCGCCCAAAGTGACATCAACCTGGCTAAATAAAGTTGCTATGGGGTAATTAATAAGAGCGACCTTGGCGTCTTGAGGTATAGCAGTGTTATCAGGCCGTACGATCTTGCAGGTCACGTACAGCAACGTGTTGTTCAGATCGTAGTAGTGTTCCCCGCTGGCCGCTATGTAGAATTCAAGCGGCGCGGTCTCGGATAATGCCGCCAAAGGTTGAACTTCGACGTAGAGGCTTTTCTCTACGCTGGTCTGCGTCGGTGGTACGTCAAAAAGATCAAGTTCAGATTTTGCGCATTCCATGGATTCATTGTGTATGAAAGACATGCTTAAAAAATATCACCGACCCTTCGCTTCGGTTTCCTTTTTTTAATTAAGCCGCGTCTGCTCCGTTTTTTGTTTAAAAGGGGTCTGCACCATGTCGGAAGTCGTATTGCCCGCTTCCGTTTATTTTTAGCCGCCCCTTTCCTGGCATAGATTAAACCTGATCCATCTTGCTTCGCTTGATTTGCGTCGTGTATTTTGCTCACAACCGCCGCTGTGGCTTGTCCGATGACGTCTTTCGCGATGTTGCGTGCTGCATTCTTCACGTGGGGCTTTGCTATCGCCAGCCCTCTTCGGAAAAGCGGTACCGCTTTTCTGAACAGGCTTCGAAAAATTCCACCTAAACCGCACCCGTACATATACGCGCTGCCGTGAAAACCGGGTAATCCATTACCGGCCTGTGTTTTATAATATTGCGCGTAGAGCCCCGGGTCACCATAATTTTTAACGGCCACCATTGTCTTTAATAAAATTCGGATTTGCGGCGTCTGAAATGTAGTTTCACGTTCGCTTTCCCAAACTTGAATGACATGTTTTCGTTCTGATCATTCTTTATCTCTATGGCTATAGTGTCAAAATGCGTCTTGCACAACGGAACATAATCGGGCTTCTCATACCGTATAGTGACCATCTCGTTGTTACGGCCCTTTATTTCAACGGTGCGCAACAACGGAACATAACTATCACCGACCCTCTGATGTTCGATAATATCTGTGTACACGAAGAGCGTATATTGCCCTCCGCTGATGTCGGCGCACGGTTTTAAAAACTTAGTTTTCGGGTATAACCCCAGTATTCTCGACAATTTAGGACCGGCTGAGATGTTGTACATCGCCTTGTTGTCGATGATTATCTCTCGTTCAAGCGGATCGTACAATAGTTTTAAACCATCCAGTTTATGTCGGTCAATTTCAGCGTTGAAAGAAAACAGTAACGCCCCGATGGTTTCATAAAACCCCGGTTTAACGCAAACCCTCGTTACTGTACCGCTCGTCCCATCCCACTTTGTTATTTTCAACACACAATCACGCACATCGATTGTATTCCAGGTGTGTGGGTATTGTATTTCTGTAAGAGCTACTTCCCAATCTCCACTTAAGTCTATAGGCCTTGCTAACTTTGTGGTATAGTCAGAAATCTTATTTTGTGGAAATGTATCGGCTGAGGCGTTACTCGGCAATGTTATGTAGAAGGGTTTGTCATCCATCTTCCTCTTTGTTTATATATCTTTTATCTCCGATGCAGCGACCCAACTGTTAAATTTTGTGGGGTATCCACGCCACTTGACTAATACGTGTTTCCTCCCTCTAACCGTCTTATTTTTTAAAATCTTCTCCACTTTGTAAATCCTATTGTAGTTTTTCGGTATACTTTGAAGTTCTTCGGGGTAAAAACTACCCGTTATAGCCTCCCCGTAGAGATCCTCCAACGTGTAAAGCGGCTTAAGTCCTTTAGTGTTCACGCCGCGTATTACAAATATTTCCTCAGAAAAACTCTGTTCGTAACCTTTCTGAAATATATCCTTATATTTTGAGATACGAACGTGGTCCCCGACCGCTAAACAAGCCTTTGTTTTCTTACTTCTAAAGTAATCGCCATATATCGTCTTGAAGACATCCAGCGCGTTAGAGCCATCCACCTCATTCGGCGCCCGCTTAATCGTTCTATGGTATGTGTTATTATAACTGGTAATGAACGCTTGTAAAACATCTATATATCGGTATGTATTATTCGCCGTGAAATATCGCCACATTCGTGTTTTTAAAGTCCTATTGAAGCGTTCTATAACGGCTGCTTTCACATCATTATTGGTTGTGAAATGTTGTATACCGTATTTTTCTAACAACTTTTTTAGGACTTTGTTTAGAAACTCTTTACCATTATCGGTTTGTAGTTTCCGCGGTACGTCCCCCTGTTGGAATAATTTTTCAAAAGCCTTAGCGACAGTCGTCGCGCTCTTAGCAGTCAGACTTTCAGCCCAGGCCCTCTTACTGAATATATCGATGACGGTTAGTATATATTTTACGCCGTCGTTGTGCTTTGCCAGATCTATGAGTGATACCAAATCACATTGCCACTGTTGATTTATATCCGATACGCATATCATATTCCTTTTATAGTTTTTTCTAGCCGGTTTGTGCAATGTGTACGCGTCTTGCTCTTGTAACCATTTTCTCACATCGGATCTTTTAAATTTATTTTTCAAAGCTTTATAATATTTATCAAAGCCGCAAAAACTCCCCGGCTTTAATACGTTATAATAACTGGCTTTCAGCCGGCTGTTTTGATGATCGGCGTTGCGCGACATCCTACACAAATCAAATTTGATATAAAACAAGATCTACATTTCTACGAATTATATATCTGTTGTATACCATATTTTTCTAACAACTTTTTTAGCATTATGTTTAGAAATTCTTCCAGCTGGTTAAGATATCATTAAGCGTACTTTATATATGTGTTATTTCACATAGCCAATATCCGTGTATGAAGTTACAGTATCAAACCAATTATATTTTAATACGGGGGTTAATATTATTTATACCACTTTCATATCAAACGCGGATAAATGGGGGCGTGGACAAACTGTATAAAAGGGGCGTGGACCTGTCAAAACCAATTAGTTTGAAGAAAAAGTGTGCCTTATCTACTGTTGTGATTTAAAATGCATGGAAAGAGCGTGTGTCTTGAGCCCTTTATGGATGTTTTGTAAATGCTCTTTTTTTTAACATTTTTATTTTCAATAAAAGTGCATAACAATTCAAAGTACACATTTTGATTTGGGTACCGATACACATCAGCAGCAATAAAACATGTATTACAGTTCTGATGTGCAGACCTAATCTGTGGAATTCGGGAGCCAACATGTCCAACAAATCTGGTGGATGGAGCTTAACCTTAAGCATAGATTCCCAGCAATCAAGACAGACGGGTCATTATAAAGTTCCAAAGTATAGGTCTAAGTGAAATAGTATGATATGGTATTCGGCCCCACACAACTCAATAAACATAATCATATTACATATAATATATAACATAGAACATAAAAGAGAGAAAAAAAGTGAAAAGGGGGAGGAGGGGCAGGAAAGTAGGGGGGGTTAAATCTCATGCCTATAGGTTTTACTAGGTCTCGCTTTGCCGGCGCGGCCTGTTTAGGTCTCATTAGGATTTCTTTAGAAAAAGAGTGGGCCTGGACCCTTTAGGAGTTGTACCATTGATTAGAAGTGGAAAGTTTGGAGGGATACTTGTGCAGGATGGAAGCCATTACACGTCACACCACCTTAATTGACACAGTTATTCGGACACAAGCCGTCCCTTGCAAGGGCCCAGGATTGGTGTTCAGTATATAAGTAAATCTTGGATTGAGCATCTGTGTCAAGGGTGAGTATATATCTCCCCCAATTTCTGTGGAAACAAGAGTTGCCAGTACAAAACAGATCAGGTAAATATTTACGGCGTAGTACATTTGTTGCAATTTCATCGGACCATTGGACTGGTCTTGGCTATCCAGTGCTTTGGTATTAGTTTCTTTGAAATCATGAACAGGATAGTAAGCAGTGGAACCACCTCTCTGTGCTGAGCCATGTCTGCCCAGCCATCAAAGTTAATACACAATTACGCCATAGGGTGTGGCGTAATATTGATGTGAAGTTGGGAGTTTATAAACATAAATAACTTATTCCAGTACCTTCAAATTTATAACATTCCCAAAAACAGTGGAACAGAGAAGCTGCTAGTATTCCACATTTCGGGCATCGACCCTCTTCATCGGGGACGAAGTGGGACCTAACACTAGGAGACATATAAGCTCTGTGAAGAGTATTGAGGTGCACTTCTTGTGAATATGCCGAATGCAGGGTCCGCATCATGGCCACATATCCCCCCATAAGATCCTTTCCTGACTGATTTCCCTCTATGTTGCGGTGCCATCAGTCTGCCAGCTTGACCATATATGTAGTGGAGGGTATGTTGACTATAAGGATATATATGTTTCAATTTGTAAGCCTGGGTTTCCCATTTTTTAAGTATTTTAAGAACTCCATCTGTGGGCTGCGAGTGGGGATCTGGAAGTTGTAAGGATTGTACGTAATGCCTAGCCTGCAGGTACATGTAGAAATTGGAGTTAGGTAGTAAGTACTGTTCTCTCACATCCCGAATCGGGAAGACCACGCCTCAAGGGTCAAATTTTTTGGGGTCAGACCCTTCTCCCTCCATCAGAGAAATGCGGAATCATGTATGGAAGGCAAAAGGATGGGTTACCCCATAGATTAACATATGAGTGGCATTGTGGTGTCCCTTGAGTTTTTATTGAGAAGCACCCAACTGGTATAGGTATTGTGAAAAAGTGGGTACCGCAAAATGTCAGGAGGAATACGACTTCTCTTAGTGTGTAACAAAGCGTTTGGCGAGTACGGGTGAAAGACATGACTATCTAAAGCAAGATTTGTATAGTTGCTCTGTACCAGGATCCAGTCCCCAGCATACCTCATGAGGATGGACAGGGAGTATGAGAATATATCTGGGATCCCCGAACCCCCCTCATCTCTGGTCATAGCCAATTTAGAGAATGCAATTTTTGGTTTCTTCCCCTGCCATATAAAGTGTGCAATGGCCTTCTTTTATTTTGGTTATCATCATTGGTTATAACGAAGGACAATAGTTGCATAATGTAAAAGATTAATAGTTTTTACCACTGCTATACACCCCATTAATGAAATCGAAAGATCATGCCAGTCATCTAGTTTCATAATAAGACTGGATATCATTTTTTGTAAAATTCAACTGGTATATAACAGAAGGGAATTTGGGGATCAAGATCC
The DNA here is from genome assembly GCF_055691185.1 of Crinia signifera. Taxonomy (NCBI): domain Eukaryota; kingdom Metazoa; phylum Chordata; class Amphibia; order Anura; family Myobatrachidae; genus Crinia; species Crinia signifera. The sequence goes on from NC_139220.1 coordinate 326,511,870, forward strand.
CAAGGTACCTAAAGTGGGATTGGGTGACTTCTAGCTGCCTGGAGTTGATTAGGGTAGATATAACCCCCTGTGGCATGTTAAGGGCCAAGAGTTCCGATTTATTGACATTAATCTTGTACCCCGCCTTGCTTCCAAATTAAGTAATGAGGCATAGAATTTTGGAGATGAAGGTTAGAGGATCCGACACAAACAGGAGCATGTCGTCGGCAAATAAAGCTATTTTCAGCTCCTCGCCTCCCAATTTCATGCCCCTGTATGTGGTTGAGGCCCTCAGCATCATTGCCAAGGGTTCCAACGCTATGGCAAACAGTAGAGGCGAGAGAGGGCATCCTTGCCTCGTGCCTTTGTCTATAGTGAAAGGGTCCAATAGAAACCCATTACATGCTATTTGAGTTTGAGGGTTGTGTTACAGCCAACACATAGTGTTCATAAAGCCCTCAGGAAATGTGAAATTGCCTAAGGTATCGCAAAGATGAGACCATTCTATAAGGTTGAAGGCCTTCTCGGCATCCAGGGAGAGCCCAGCATTATGAATATAGAGGGGGGGGGAGGTCTGGGATGCAGTAAGAACCACCAGTATCTTCCTCATATTGATCAACGAATGTCTCCCTGCAATGAACCCTGTATGATCAGGGTGGATTATCTGGGGCATTATAATTTTTAATCGGTTCGCTACTATTTTAGCCTTTAGTTTAATAAAGATATTGGGCGGTATGAGCCCGGGAGGGAGAGGTCTCTGCCCAGTTTGGGGAGAATTTTGAGGGTAGCAGTATTAAAGTGTAGGGGGAGGTACGGTTTATAAGCATGGCATTGAATGCATTGGTAAGTATAGCGACAAGTGTGGGGGCTAGTATTTTATAGAATTCTCTGCATTATCCATTCGGGCCAGGTGCCTTGTTAGGTTTCAGGCTTTTAATTGCGGCTGAGACCTCGGCCTCCGTAATCGCTGAGACCAAAGAGTCAGACATCTCAGTCGTAAGGGTAGGTTATTGTATAGCATCCCATTCAGTGTTGGGAGGGAGGGGGTGTGATTACTGAGCTCCACGAGGAGGGGGGTCATGGATCTTTGGGAGGGAAGAGGAATACAGAGTCTTATAGAATTGCTGCATAGTGTTAGCAATCCAGGAGTTTGAGTTTGTCATGGACCCATCAGCTTTGCGTAGAGGATGAACTACTGTGGGTTTGTTACAACCCTTGCAAAGGTTAGATAATAGGGTTCCCACTTTGTTGCCAAGCGATGGAACTTGTAGTTCACCGCAAAAAGATATTTATCACCCATATCCGTCAAATACTCGTTGAAATGTGTCTTTGCCAAGAGATATAATTGTTTTAGATCGGGGGAGGGGGAGGCTTTGAAGCTTTGAAATGCGGTCATTACAGTTGTTTGTAGCAATATATATTTTTTGGAATAGTTCTTATTACTAGCTGCCGTGAAGGACACCACAGATCCTCTTACCAACGGTTTTAGAACCATCCAAAACAGAGAGGGGTCGGAGTCTGCCATATCAGCATTGTCAGTACAATAATTCTGAATCGCTAGTTCAAGTAGGTCTTTGAATTTTGAGGATTTACAGAATCTGGAGGGGAATCTCCACAGTTTATTAGTACCTGATTCATCTGGTAGTTGTATATGTATCGTTACCATATCGTGATCTGAGAGAACTATGGGTGCTCTATTGGACCTTGTTGAGAGGGAGAAAATGGTAAGTGATAGGAATATGTAATCGATGCGGGAAAGGGACCCATGTGCAGAGGATAAGCACGTATAATCCCTATCCAAGGGGTGATGTGCTCTCCACACATCAATCACCTGTAAAGAGTCTTTAGCAACAGTGATAGACATATTTTAGGTGTGGAGGTGGAGGCCTTCCTACTTGTAGATCTGTCCAATGTAAGGGACATAACCATGTTAAAGTCGCCACCCAGGACAAGATTCTCATTTACATATGGGGCTAACAAAGCAAATATGGAGCGAAGTTAGACCAAGTTAGGCTGTACGGGGCAGAACAGAACTTGTATTGTAAAAGTCATATGTCACAAATGTTGGATTTGATGGGTCTGTGTGTGCATCAGGGATGACTGCAGTCAGAGGATAACAAAGAATAGATTCCAAATAACCTTGGGTAGGATCTGGAATAAATGAGAGCTGTCCCAATATTTATTGAGAGAGTCCTTTGAGAATAAAATAATTAAGAGTCCAATGAAGATCATTTAAAACCTGAATGTGATACAGAAGATAATCAGAGGGAAATATTTAAAGATGTTGGTATTTATGAGGAGGAGCCAAGATGGAGATGATTCAGGGTTAGCCATTGGCTGGATCACAGAGTACCAAAAGCAGCAGCAGGCTGGGAAGTAAAGATGGTTAGAGGTCTGGTGGAAGATCCAGCTGTGATTCTCAGGATGCTGCCACTAAGGCTGGCTGAGGATTCCCAAGAAGCTGCCACTGAGGCTTGCTGAGGATTCCCAGGAAGCTGCTACTAACGCTGGCTGAGGATTCCCAGGAAGCTGCCACTGAGGCTTGCTGAGGATTCCCAAGAAGCTGCCCCTGAGGTTGGCTGAAGATTCCCAGGAAGCTGCCCCTGAGGCTGGCTGAGGATTCTCAGGAAGCTGCCCCTGAGGCTGGCTGAGGATTCCCAGGAAGCTGCCCATTAGGCTGGCTGAAGATTCCCAGGAAGCTGCCCCTGAGGCTGGCTGAGAATTCTCAGGAAGCTGCCCCTGAGGCTGGCTGAGGATTCTCAGGAAGCTGCCACTGAGGATGGCTGAGGATTCCCAGGAAGCTGCCCCTGAGGCTGGCTGAGGATTCTCAGGAAGCTGCCCCTGAGGATGGCTGAGGATTCTCAGGAAGCTGCCACTGAGGCTGGCTGAGGATTCCCAGGAAGCTGCCCCTGAGGCTGGCTGAAGATTCCCAGGAAGCTGCCCCTGAGGCTGGCTGAGGATTCTCAGGAAGCTGCCCCTGAGGCTGGCTGAGGATTCCCAGGAAGCTGCCTATAAAAGCTGGCTGAGGAGTCCCAGGAAGCTGCCACTGAGGCTGGCTGAAGATACACAGGAAGCTGCCACTGAGGCTGGCTTAGGATTCCCAGGAAGCTGCCCATTAAGCTGACTGAGGATTCCCAGGAAGCTGCCACTGAGGCTGGCTGGGCAGAGTAACAGGCTTACAGTACATAAGTCCAGACAGACTGATTATATATTATAATATATGAGGTTCTTGGCATAGTGTCCGCAATAGTATGAGCCTGCCCATAACTCTTTAAGTGACCTAATTGGACAGGTCCCTAACATTATAGGGGTTCACCTCTGGGGTTCATGGTACCCCCAATCTGCCCCATCCAACCCACCCCAGGGATTACATAGGGTGGCATAGCACTCTGGAAGGGGAGGCATATACCTGATTGCAGGACTCCAAATTTTAGCAGCCCAGTGATCAGTTCTGAATTAGGCCACCAGTAATTTTGTCCACCAGTAATTAGCAATAAACCTTTTACAGATCTTTAGCTACGATATTGCCACACTGCATATGTGTTTTTAAGTGAGCTGTACTGTATTCAGCAATATAAAATTATTTGTAACCTAAAAAAATCCAAAATATAACTCTGATCTCTCAAAATAGGCAATATCCTATTCATGTTCATTGTTGAACATTTCCCCCCTTTAAAATGCATTTTATTGGCATTGCTATGCATATCGGATGCACAAGCAGCTTCTGCTGAGTAAAATAATTTGCAGAATGCCTATGGGCCAGATTTTCTAAGCTTCAAAAGAGATAAAATGGAGAGTGATAAACAGCTAGCCAATCATCTCCTACCTGCCATGTCACAGACTGTGTTTGAAAAATGTCAGGCAGGAGCTGATTGGCTGGCTGTGTATCACTCTCCATTTTATCACTTTTGAAGCTTAGAGAATCTAGCCCTATATTTCATATGTACTGTAATGCAAAATCTGCAAAATCTGCAAAATCAGACACTAATAACAATAATATGCAGCATGCATTCCACAGTATCTTCATACAAAATTGTATGTTACAGTGTTTTCCAGCCAAACACTGTAACATAATTTGGTATGCAGATACAGTGATATGCTTATATTCTGTGTACACTGTAGCATACCCAGTAGCGCACGCGTGTGGGAGGAGTTCTGAGTACCCAGAAACCCCCCAGGAGTCTAAGGGCCATAGTCTGAAAGCTGAGGGTCCCCTCTTTCCATGGGTATAAGAATTTTAAAATTCGGCCCTTGGAAACCAGAGATATCTGACTTCAAAGCAGTGGTCCCCATCTAAGCCTGTTAATTGCTCTTCCCAGTCAGATATTTCAGGTTCTGTCTAACTTAGAGCTTTTCTGAGGGTATATCCAGTGGTGGGATTCAAAAAAATTAACAACAGGTTCTATGTCCTAATGACCATTTTAAATATACTAAAAGAAATACCAAAAGGTAGTTTCCACATGCCATATTGCCCGTTACACAGTACTCTGCAACCTGTAATGCCTGTACATATTATCTCACACATCATAATGCTAATGCCCATTAAACATAAAGCCACACACCATAATGCCAATTACAAATAATTGTGCTACACACCTTGATGCTCGTTACACATCGTGCCACAAACTGTATTGCCCATCACTCACAGGTAAAGCAGGGATACAGCAGAACTCGCTATACCTGATGGGTAAAAAATGCTTCATAGATGGGACTATGCAGTAACCCTTTATGTTCAAATATCTGAAATGTTTATTTAATATTATTTCCCACAAGTAAAAAGGATCCACCACAGTTGGCACTAGTGGGGGGTCTTGGGGGCAGTGAGAGGTTAGGGTAAGGCTGTGCAGAGGGAAAGGTTAGGGTTAGGCACCTACAAGGGGGTTAGGGACAGGCTGTGGGATGGTGATAACTTGTATACTAACAAATAACCAGTCACATGCCTATGGGACACTTACTGGCCCTGTACTGCATATACCTAACACATGCATAGTCCTATATATCAGGATTATACTGATAGGCATAGTGAGGCTAAGTACCCAGGTTCTAGTATCATGTGGTGACATTTCTGCAGAGCTAACACTCTAGTGACATGACTGCAGACAGCGGCGTAGCTTTGTTTGGGGCGCCCCCCCCCCGCCGTTAATGGGGGGGGCGCCCCCCTCCCCGCCCGCCCGTCCGTCCGGCGTGCCCCCCGTGCCTGCCCCCTGTGCCCCCTCCCCCCATTGCCGCATGCTTACCTGTCCGCGCGTCCCGGCTCCCCTCCTGGCTTCAATAAATTCTATGCAGACAGACCACGATAAAATGGCCGCCCCCATACCGCAGACAGTTTCAAAGAACAGTCTGCTTTATGGGGCGGCCATTTTATCGTGGTCCGTCTCCATAGCATTGATTGAAACCAGGAGGGGAGCCGGGACGCGCGACAGGTAAGCATGCGGGGGATGGGGGGCGGGTGGATTACTATAGCACCGCAGTCCCCCCGGCACCCCCATATGCACAGGGCCCCCCACGCGACCGCGGGGGCTGCGGTGCTAAAGTTACGCCACTGACTGCAGACTCTAGTGACATGGCTGCAGAGCTAACACTCTAGTGACATGGCTGCAGAGCTAACACTCTAGTGACATGGCTGCAGAGCTAACACTCTAGTGCCTCCAGCTCATCCCCTCCCATGGCGTGTGATACTCACTTTGTAAGGCCCTTGCACAGCAGGTAGAGGGACCTCCAGGCCTGTAGGGCGGAGGCCAGCAGGGACAGCACCCCAGCGAGAACCCTGAACCTGCAGGCGGACTCTGGCCCCCACTCCTCCACGGTGAAGTGCTCCCTGTCCAGCGTGATAAAACCGCGCTCAGCCAGATGCCCTCAGTGTGACACACACCACCAGGCAGGTAGTGCTTCCAGTGTTTGCGTGGCTGCAGGAAAGCCGCGCAATGTAATGGCACTGTGTCAGTGGTGGGATTCACCGGCTGAATCCCACCACTGGGTATATCCCAAAAGCTGGGACTCTCCCCCTTTGATGAACACTAGAAGCTTGTCTCTACTGTTTTCAGAACCAAAAATATCGGCCTTCCAGCAACTGGTTACATCTCCAGCTCCACACACCTGGTATGTAGTTTTATATAATCATTGGTAGATTGCTCTGCCTTCTGAAGTCTGATCCCCTAGTCCCCAATACCATTTGGTAGGTGAGATTATCTAGTTTTTAATTCCATTAAAATCTAAGAAATCTCTTTACGGGAACTGGAGATATCTGCAGTCAAGCTGTCCTCCCACCAGAAAATTATGAATAATAAGCCCACTCCACTATACACACCTCCTCTGCATATTAAACATCCTCTACCACCCTGGAAGTTATGTATCAGGGCCCCTTCATTCAGCCCAATACCCCCTTCTCCCACCCCATCTCCCACCATATGTGCAGTAAAGGGGTAATTAGTGGAAATTACTGATCCAGGCCCTACATGCTGAGCGGTTGATATAATACCCCCTACCACCCACAGGATATCAAAGCTTCCCCTACCCCTACCTCTGGAGGATCAGTAGGGGCCCCAATACATTGCTATGTCCAGGAGTCTACACTGCTGTTGATGCCCCTGTATGTATATGTATAATATATATATACCCTTCTGTCAAAGCCTTCACGAGGATGATGGAGGCATCAGCGGACATTGAACTGCCTGGGGTGCCCTTGTCCCATAATCTGTCTGTGGCTGAAAGGTCTGCTTTGCGGGCTCTATGTGGTAGATCTGACATTGTGATACGCAAGGCAGATAAGGGGGGTTCAGTTGTGGTACAGGATTTGAGCAAGTATATCTGTGAATGTCAACGTCAATTGTCTGATGTATTGATTTATGACAGCTTACAGCAGGACCCCTCCGTGGGATTCAAGGCAGAGTTAGATGATATCTTAAAGGTTGCATTTGACACAGGTGTGATTTCTGAAAATGTTTGTAGTGCGTTACAGACCTCATTCCCTATAACACCTCTATTTTACACCTTACCTAAGGTGCATAAGGGATTGGTGGATCCCCCTGGTAGGCCTATAATCTCTGCCAGGGGGTCACTGTATCACCCTGTGTCTACCTTTTTGGACGCATATTTGAATCCTTGTGTTCAGCAAACTGCTGCATATCTCAAGGATACTAATATGCTTATTAAAAAATTGCAGGAGGTAACCCATTGGCCAGACGGCATGCTGCTTTGTAGCGCCGATGTAACAAGCCTTTATACGTGCATCCCCCATCAGGAGGGGATGGAGGCAACTCGCAACTTGTTGCACGGCAATTCATGCTATACTGGTCCTTCTATTGAATTTTTTATGCAATTATTGTCCCTCACTCTTAATAGAAATTACTTCACCTTTAATGGCCAGATGTTTAGACAGCGCCTGGGCTGTGCGATGGGGTCCCCAGTGGCCCCATCGTACGCTAATGCTTATATGTGCGATATTGATAACAAATTATTTCTGGATGGCCCAATGAAAGGTGAAGTATTGCTATATTTGAGGTACATCGACGACCTCCTGATCTTTTGGGGGGGTTCTGAAAATTCATTAATACAGCTGTTTGAACAACATAATGCCTCTGCCAGCCCAGTTAAATTCACTTTTTCTATCAGTACACACACAGTCAATTTTTTGGATGTTAAAATGGATTTGGTCGACAATAAATTGTCGACATCCATTTACGTAAAGGAGACGGATCGTAACACATTGTTGCGACATGAGAGTTGTCATCCGTTACCTTTACGTAAAGGTCTACCCTACTCTCAGATGTTGAGAGTAAGGCGCATTACCAGCGACCCTGAACAAACGGTGACTGATTTGAATTCAATGCAGGACCGATTCGAGCAACGTGGTTATAGAAAGAAAGATCTCGATATGGTAAAAAAGAAGGTTTTGGAGACTCCCAGGGAAGTGGTTTTAAACCCTGTTGCAACTAACACCAAAGCACAAGATAAGTTACCCTGGGTCAATCAATATGCGGTTGACAGCCCTGGGGTCACAAAACAAGTCAAACAACTTTGGCCATTAATCACGTCAGATAAATCGCTGGTGGGCTTGAACAAGATGCAAATTATGCCTGCTTATAAAAGATCAAGGAATTTGAATGATATGCTAGTTAAACTAGATATAAGTGAATTGACTAAAAAGGCAGCACCTGTGCATTTCTTGACCAGACAAGCTGGTTGTTACAGATGTGTGGGATGTACCACTTGCAGGGCTCTGCTTGTGGGTAACTTCATCAGTCATCCCCATACTGGCCGTAAAATACCTATTAAATTTGCTGTTACCTGTTCCTCTAAATACGTTGTTTACGTTCTGTCTTGTCCATGTGGTCTTTACTATGTGGGCAAGACAGAATGCCAGTTTAAGGAGAGAATGGCGAATCATCGCTATGCCATCAGGCAGGCGCTGTCTAGTGGCACTAGTGAGCAGCCAGTTGCTAGACACTGTGTCCTTATGGGGCACAGTGTAGCTAGCCTAAGATCTAAAATCATTGACCATATACCTTTGCCAGCGCGGGGTGGTAATAGGGGGAGACTCCTTCTTCAAGCGGAAGCCCGCTGGATATTTGTTCTTGACACCCTTTCACCGAGGGGACTTAATGAGCAGCATGGGCTGCACAGTTTTTTGTAGCCTTCTCAGTGTATATCACTTTATTTGCAGAATACGTAAAGTATAATACTATTACTATTTATAATGTTGTTATGACGATGCAGCTTAATGTATAAATGTTTTCTGTTTTGTCTGTGAATTTTAAATGTATTGTGGATCTTTTATAATCACGTTTTTCACTATTTGTTTCAGTTGCCATGGCAACCTTATGCCCTGTGTAAGTCCCGGACGCGCTCCACGCATATGGATTGGCTGACAGCGCTGGTGTCATGAAGTAGCGCCCGGGATGCATGACGCGTCATTTGACGCGACCCGGAAGTGCACTGATGCTATCAGGCTATCGGCGTTCGCAGTGTGGACGCGACAGGTGGACGGACACAGGTGAGTATGATTATTGTATCAAGGGGTGGGTCTCTAAGGGGTATTTATTGTGCACATGTACTACTGTTTGGTTGTACCCTGACGACGAGCTGAGGCTCGAAACACCGTGTTGGTGCTTACACCCATTTCTGCAATAAAGCAGTATTTTTGATTGAATCACTGTCTCCGAGTGCCACCTTGCTTCTGCACGTATTGAGGACCGATTGGTTTGTGGAAGGCACCGGGGCAAGCTGCCGACTGTATGCAACGTGGAGTGCCGGATCTACCCAATTACCTATATATGCCTGCAGGGGATTTTGTTGAGTATACTCTTGTGACTTTTGTGAAATTTTTTCTTTTACTCCCACTGCATGGACTTTGATTTGGCCCGTTTGTAAGGCCTCTATGGAATAAACTTTTCTATTTTTGCATTTCTGGTGTGCCAGTTTCTCATGTTAATATTGCTGGTTACCTTTATGTGACTGTGCACCCGCCCACTCTTGCTTATACAAGTGTGCAGATTGTTTTTGACCATATATATATATATATATATATATATATCTATGTGTGTGTGTGTTTGTTTGTATAAATATGTATACATATATTATTATTATTATTAGTATTATTAGTATTATTATTATTTATATACATTTGGTCTATCCATAATACTTTAACTGACCTGGGGTATACTGGGTCACCTAAGTGTCCATCTCCGTGCTTTGCTCCGCCCCTCTGGAAACCCCTTGTAAAAATCCTGCGTTTGCTCCTGATACCATTTTGTAAGCAGATACTGTTGCATGCATGCTGCACATTATTGTAATCAGCAGCTGTTTGTGCATCTGATTTGAATAGCAATGCAAATCAAATGCTTTTTCAGAGGAAAATTACAAAAATGACATGAACATACATGATCTATGTTGACAGAAATTAGCAAATTTTGCATATTAAAGGTTAGAAATTTTTTTTTTGGGAAAAGAGGGATACCGTGATAAATCAGGTCACTGTAGGGATGGTTTATCAAGCTGCTATCACTTGTGTAGGGTCAAGTCCAACTAGGAACAAACCTGAGACATTAAAGGCCCCCATACATTAGGCCGACTTGTCCTTAGGACAAGTCGGACCCAATTCTCCTGTGAGCCGCCCGGCAGCTCCCCGGGAGGCTCACATACAATTTGGCACTTGATGAGCCAGTTTTTACATGTGATAAATCGCTTGCGATTTATCACATGTAAAACAAATGGGGAGCTGCAGGGCGGTGAGGAGCAGTAGGGCGGGCAGCGGCAGTAGTGGGGGCGGGCAGCGGCAGTAGTGGGGGCGGGCGGCGGCTCACAAATGAGTTCCCGGGGGTGCCGGGTGCTGCGAGTGATGCTGGCCTGGCCGGCATGCTGTGATCACAAATAGCAGCGCTGCCGCTGCGGGACGGGACGCACAGTGGCGGCTATTAGATTTTCAAAATACCTGTCAAATGACCGGCCGTTCTGTGATTGGCTGAGAGAGCTCTCAGCCAATCACAGAACGGCCGGTCATTTGACAGGTATTTTGAAAATCTAATAGCCGCCACTGTGCGTCCCGTCCCGCAGCGGCAGCGCTGCTATTTGTTATCACAGCATGCCGGCCAGGTCAGTGTGTCTGCCCGCCGTGCTCCCCCGCCCCCCGGTGTCTGCATGCATATGCCTGACAGGTGGGCAGGCATATGCATAGCATACAGGGAGGTCGGATGATCTTATGTGCTGACCGTCCGACCTCCCTGATCCGGTCCGATGCGCACGGGACCGCGCATCGGATCGGATCATATATCACACACCTGCGATTTTGGGGTGATTTCATCCGGTTATCGGCCCAAAGTGCCGAAATCGGATGAAATCGTCCCAAAATCGTATAGTGTATGGGGGCCTTTAGGGTGCGATTTAATAGGATGAGAAATTCAGAAAATGAGAGATTTGGGGCCTTATTCTGGTTGGTGCGGTCCGTTCCGAAATTCTTTCGGAACTGTCCGAACGCTACACTGTGCGGACATTGTAATAACAAGCGCCCACAGGTCGTGCGCATTCAGTCGGACTGACTCTCTAAGAAGAGGGTGTGTTTTCGGACTACATCCAAAACGTGTGTGTGCGGGTGGAACACAAAGATTCTGCACGGTCTTACAGCGTCCGAACGGACGAGAAGCTGCCCGTATGCACCGATGCGGTGTATTTCCGCAAACCTCACTACTCTATTCGGAACTCATACATCTGCCACATGACACACTTATGCAATTAGCCAACCTCATAAAAAATGGATTGTTTTTATTTGTAATCAATTAATTCCTAATTGATACTTAAATACATTACTACCACTTTAGATTAACCCTTACATCATGTTAAGTGGTATTAATTCATTGTTGCCCCTTTACCTATGTTTTATGTATGCATATTATATAATAATTGCACGTCACATGCAATATTTTACAATGTGCAAATTATTAGTAACACATACTAAAGCTCACTTACCTACAGTTATAATCACAGTGTGTGTGTATTATGTATTTTGCCTAATTTTATTTGGACTACAATTAGATTACATTTGTGTCTTGCAAGGATGTGCACACTACAATAAAGGTACTTTACCTCGCTGTGCTAAAACACACACATACACACCAACACACCTTCAACACCAATTTTACATTACCCTTCACTTTATAGCACTTGTATGCAAACACACATCTATATACAATATCTACATTTTGCAAGTGATAAATATATTACACTATTTACACATATACTGTAAAATAAAATAAAAAAAACACAGACAACTTCTAACTGGGATTAACAATTTATTTATGAACCAAAAAAAAATATATTTATAAAACACACATACATACCACATGAAAAGCCTGGGTTTGTCCCTCTACCCCTTACTCTGTAGGAGACCTCACAGTCATAGTGCTCACTCTGAATCCAAACCCACCCATGACTAAGCTGCTGCTGCTGTTGTCCATGGACCTGAGAAGCATGTAATGATCTCCACCAATCAGAGCTCAGCAAAAACCTCCCAGCCTCTGTCCTCGGCTGCAACGTGTCATGGGACTTAGTCAATTCCCAGTAATGCACAGTACACTTGTGCAATCACGGTGGCTTGGCTGGCGATGTTCTGCTCCATTAATCATTGTCACATTGCCAGATAGGTGAAGCTGCAGCACTAACCCACTCCCATGCACAAAACCATTATAAATTAAAAAAACAAACAACATTTTTTGGTCAAAAATACATGCCAACCACAGGGGGCCCCTAGCTAGAGGGGGGCCCAGGGGCACTGACCACTTGTGACTCCATAATAATCCAGCCCTGGCCATACTCCATTTATGCCATAGTTATTCTTGTATAGAAATAAAAATCAACAATAAACACTAATCACCTACATGAGGCTACAGATTGAGGGCCCTCTAACCCCCAAGTCTGTCTGTTGTTACCGACTTTGTTTTCTTACTGTTTACTATTGTAAAGCACAATTCAATCAGCTGTGCTACATAACAAACTGTACCTAAATAAGTAAATAATGATGCATTATGTATACGTACCACTTTCAGCCACCTCGACACCAATTTCTCCCTCCAGGTTGGTGGGTGGTGTGTGATTTGGTGGGGGTACATTCCCCTCATTGTACCCAGTGTAGCTGGGTGGAGAAGGGAGGGAGAATGAGGAGGTTGGGGAGTGGGTAGGGGGAGGGGAGTGGGTTGGGGTAGGGTCATGGGTAGGGGAAGGTGAGTGGGAGTGGGCAGCCTCCTCACGGGCCGCCTCCTCACTGGCCGCCTCCTCACGGGCCTCCTCCTTACCGTCCGCCTCCTCATGGGCCTGTCTTGCTCGTTCCCGTGCAGTGGAAAAAATGAACAAAATGGATGAGTGTCAATTAAGGGTCATTATTGTATGAATCACAATCAAGAATCATATACAATTACATATTATATCCACATGACTGCATTTCAAAGAGGAAGTATCACACATTTAGTACTGTATATGCCATTTTAAACTCATTAACACCCATTTAACCTCATTTACTTAAATAAGTTAATTAAATCATTCACTGGTAAATATGTTTTTTTTTGCGTAAAAACTCACATCTTGCAATCCGGCGCCTTAGACGCTGGAGAAGGTCGGGCTGGTGCCTCCGCAGGTCCCACCATCGCCTCTCCAGCTGGGCGATGGTCCTCTGGGTGCAGGCAAATATTCTGCGCCGGGCAGCAACATACGCCCGGCGCTTATCTATATTGCTTATGAAGGGCCCCGCACGGCCCAGCCTGCTCTCCATAACAGAGACCAGGGCAATGAGCTCCGCATTTGAAAACGGGGCTGCTCTGCCATAGGCCACCATCTTAGCAATGGCGCATTACAAGCAATCATGTCCTGTCATTGGTTGGTAAGAGTGTTATTTGGTATTAACTTTATTGATCATTTTTACATGAACAGTGTGTATGCGCCACATCAATCGGTGAAAACATCGCATCGCCAAGCAACGCTTGCCATAGCTTGGCATCGATGAGCTGCCCTTCGCATTACTTACTGTATGCAACCGATATTTGCACAAATAACAACATCACCAACACATACAAAACAGACAGGGTGAAAGAAGTTGTAAAAGCAATATACTCACCAAACATGGCTGAAAACATCAGCTGAAATAGTGTTAAACAATATACAGTTTAACATATCTCTACAAGGTATACATTTTCACACCCATATTGGTGTAAAACCAATACACTTCAAACATTAAAAATAGTGCAATAGCATTTTCCATTAATAGCCCATGGTGGCATGTAAAACCTTGATATAAAAAAAGGTTTCAAAATCACAAATAGTGCGCTCCCAGGTGGGCAGCAAATCTGCTGGTGAGATAAGTGGAGGTGATTCCACACCCCTCCTGAATACACAATAGACAAAAAGATATTATCTCCCAGCACTTTTGCGCCTCAACCCTTCCACATGTATATATAAAGTAAGTGAATTTCACAATAAAATCTTATCTTATGATCCAAATGGTCGTGTACTCCTTTTCTGTTCAGGTATCTCCAATAAGTATCATGCATAAAAGAGATATAAACATACCATCATAGCGTAAACAGATTTAATAACATATGGGTACACATACGAAAGAAAGATAAAATATCCTTTTGCAAAAGGACTGGTTACACAATTACCATATGAAATGGAGAACTTCAATTTGAAAGTTCTCTAAAAACACATATATATATAAATATGACCAGGGAACCACTTCAGAGATGTAATAAGTAGGAGTGTCAGCAAATTACCAGACGTAGTTGAAAACTAGTAGCCAACTAAGTTCTCAAAATGGGCAAGATGTGCGACTCAGCGCTGGTCCTGGACTCCTGCAGTAAGTCCTTGGGCAGCGTTACCTCCGTCCTATTTCTGCTCCAGTAGTGGGTCCTCCGTGGTCCTCTCCAATGACTGGCCGACGCGTTTCGACCACAACTGTGGTCTTTATCAAGGCTGTGAAGCCTTGATAAAGACCACAGTTGTGGTCGAAATGCGTCGGCCAGTCATTGGAGAGGACCACGGAGGACCCACTACTGGAGCAGAAATAGGACGGAGGTAACGCTGCCCAAGGACTTACTGCAGGAGTCCAGGACCAGCGCTGAGTCGCACATCTTGCCCATTTTGAGAACTTAGTTGGCTACTAGTTCTCAACTACATCTGGTAATTTGCTGACACTCCTACTTATTACATCTCTGAAGTGGTTCCCTGGTCATATTTATATATATGTGTTTTTAGAGAACTTTCAAATTTAAGTTCTCCATTTCATATGGTAATTGTGTAACCAGTCCTTTTGCAAAAGGATATTTTATCTTTCTTTCGTATGTGTACCCATATGTTATTAAATCTGTTTACGCTATGATGGTATGTTTATATCTCTTTTATGCATGATACTTATTGGAGATACCTGAACAGAAAAGGAGTACACGACCATTTGGATCATAAGATAAGATTTTATTGTGAAATTCACTTACTGGCATGTAAAACCTTACCTTATACCGGGCCACACTAGAGATCTGTATGAAAATGTTTCTAGCAACAAGTCAGTATTTAAAGGCCTATCACATGTGATTTGAATGCAATCAGTGATTAGTATTGAATGTGTTGTGGACTGGATTTAAATCTGGAATGGGTTACTTACATTTGTTGTACCTACAATACAAGTGCACAGTACAAATCCCCATTCACATATTGCATGTATGGCTGTGAAAAGTTGTAGCTGGTCATTGATGAAAAATTCAGGCTATGTATAGAAAATCATACTCGGAACGGACGCCTGGTTTTGACAAGTATTTTTCCCTCTGGTATGGGCGTGGTGTAGGCTCCGCACAAACACCATGGTGTACGCTGCCGTACGGTACGCTGCCGCACGATACGTAGCAGCACAGAACGCAGGGTGGGGGTGAAGTACGCCAATTAGATACATGGGTATATATAGGTGTGCAAGAAGAACTAGATTTTGCTGCAAACATGTCTGGGACAGAGTCAGACAATGCTCATGAGCATGAGCTCCTCTTGGCTCGGCTGGACTCAATCACCTCCAATGTGCACCTGAGCACAAATCAGCCATTTGGAGGTGACCAGGCAGCAGGTCCATCTTCTGCATGGCCACCTTCGACCTCAGCAGAATCATTATGGACACAGCAGGTGGCTTCACAAGAGAGTAGCCAGGCCAGCACTTCGAGTAAAGCAATTGGTAGCCGTGGGCGTGGCCGGGGGATGCCAACAGAGGAACCAACCACTAAGAACAAGGCATTCCAACCGGCGGAACTTCAAATACTGGTACCCCGTGCACGGGATTTGATAGAGTTGACACAGACGAGGTTGACATCCACAATGAGATGGAAGATTTGGGACGACATCACTGCGGAGATTAATGCGGTTGCCCAAAAGTTCAAGTAGCAGAGTGTGTTAGAAAAAGGCAAGTTCAAGTGTGTAAAATTAGAACTGAACAATACCAGTAATGTGTTTATACGAAGGTATATGTAATTGGTAAATGCCAGGTCACGTTGCTAGGAGCAACAGATATGATTGCCATGTCACTTATTCAATATATATTAGACGGTGACTGTGAATGTAAGTTCAAGGTGATTTTTTTAAACTTTGACCTAATGTAAGTTATTTTGAATGAAGCAGCCTTAAAAATCTGTAGCAGATAACAATGCATGCAAAACAAACGTCAGGTGTGAGATGTAATAATATTTAAACTTTGGTTGCAGGTGGCATGACTTCAAATGCAACCTCAAGAAGAAAATGACCGCACGTTGGGAACACAGCCACACCACTAGGGCTGGCCCCATGCCAGCCCGACTTAAGCTCACCCCCCTGGAGGAGTTGGCCACAGATTGTATTGCTATTGAGGAGGTCCGGGGGGTGAGCAACATGGACAATGAGGCCCCAGTGGATGTATTTGCGGCTGAACTTGCAGTTAATTTGTTAGCATGACATAACTAGTTTGTAATAAGTTTCAAGGAATGTGTTGTCATTGTACGTTTCGATTTCAGCACCATCTCCAACGAGCGGGAGTGATCTTCTTGAGGAGGAGGAGGAGACAGTGCTACCTGCCACCAATGGCAGCCAGGTGCAGCAGCAGCCAACGGCCACACAGGATGTGCACGGGTGGACGCAGCTGCTGAACACCATTCAGCAGCAGGGAGAGTTAGCAGCAGAGCGGCTGAGTGGGACTGAGGAGGTCATGCAGGCTATTATCGGCACCCAGCAGGCAACAGCTGGGAACCAGCAGGCAATAGCTGGCAGCCAGCAGGTCATGGCTAAGCAAGCCGTTCGCCAAAATGACCTGCTGGTGCGCCAAAATGACCTCCTGCTCCGCCATAATGAGCTTGTGGCGGAGCTAATCACAACCAATAGGGCCCTATTATCAGCCGTTTCTGGTGCTTTACCAAAACCAGCACTCCCTGCTGCCGGAAGGGGAACACCATCACCCCCTTCCACAGCAGCTGCTCCACCCAACCCACCAGCACAACGTGGCCGTGGTCGAAGAGCTGCTGCACGTGGCCAGGCACCCACCAGGACAAAATGGCCACGCAAGTGAGGTGGCATCCACATTTATTTCCGCCCTTATGTCGTCCCAAATCTTTTATTTTGCTGTGTGTGTCAGCTTCATGTGTGCAACCCAATCTCGTGCAAAGGGTACCCACATTTGTGGTGCCTTCGGTTGGAATGTTTTGGTTGGTTCCCCTGTTGCCCTCTTTCTGCTACCATTACTGGCTGCTGGTCTCGAAGTGTTGGTCCTTTACTTTTCTTGTGAAGCCACCTGATGTGTTCCTAATGATTCTGCTGTGGCTATGTATGAAATGATAAAAAATTTGTACTTTTTTTATATTATTTTTCATTATTATAATGTTCCCTTTATTTTTAGCCATGTGCCAAATAACATGGTAAAAAGTTCTTATGTTTTTGTAAAATGTAATATTTTCTTATTTTACCCCCACATGTGTGCTGTTATCGCTGAATGTAAAAGTGAAATGTAAATTTATATTAGTGTTACAAATTGCTGTCCATTGCTTGCAGTGTAAATGTGGGTAAAATAGCAACAATGCAGTCGTGTTTGCAGCATATACTTCTGTTATTTGTAATGGGCCATTTAGCCAGCAATGCTTACAAGTGAACCTATGAAAAGAGTGTAATTAATCACTAATGAGTATACGAGTGGATTGTATTGTGTTCAGCTGAGAGTGCTTCAGGTGCAGGCGTACTAATTGGGCAAACCGAATGCCTAGCGCATGAACAACTGCTCTCCGCAAAGAGAAACTTGTTTATGGACACCGCATATTTCATGCGTCTTGGTTCGTTTGCAATCGGTCTAGTGTCCGAATGCACGCCTACCACAGTTCGTGCACTCCCTCGTGTACTTCCAGTTTTGCCCACTTTGAAACCACGCCCTTGTGTAGGGCCGAATGATGCCCATATTACGCCCATATTTCCCGAGTCAATTCGGTGCACATTTCTGGACGGGATTAGTGAGAACGATTGCGGAGACAATGTGTGGCACATGCGCATTGCGTTGCCTACGCATGCGCAGACGGATAAAAAGCACGCTCCGAAAGAATTCGGAACGGACCCCACCAACCAAAGTAAGGCCCTTGGTGAGAAATCTCCAGTTTATTTAAAGCAGCAATCATTTACACTGCAAAACCAGTTTAATTTTGCAGTGTAAATGATTGCAGCTTTAAATAAACTGGAGATTTCTCTCCAAATCTCTCATTTTCTGAATCTCTCGGTAGAGTGTCTATTATTGTAAACATTTTAACGATATGTTTTATTAATGTGCACTCATTTTATGACATTATATTTATTAAATAGGATTAACATCCAATTGATCTACTATATTTTTTAGCGCTCCACTACACCTTTGTTTGTTCTATTAGAATTCTTTTTAGCTACATTTATTTGTTGCAAATGTGCTGTAATTGTGTAACTGTATTTGAATTTGTACATTGCCAAATACAACTCAACCGAAAAAAACCAGCCCTATTTATGTCTGACTTTATAGAGCTGTTTTGTTTGAAACTTTATAACTCGGTTCCCATTACATCCCGGCCTGCAACTATTATACAATAGGGCACGTTCCAGTTTCTGTGAAAAATACTGTATAGACGGTTCCTGCTCTAAAAATCCCATGACAAGTGGGATCCAATTTTCAGTCAGTGGAGCGTTAAAGCCACACTCCATTACTTTGGCTGAGATTCATGACTTATTCAAAAAGAATGGCCTTTTCAAAAAGTCACGATGTGCGTGAAGAAATGCATCAAAGACTTTTGTTGCCCCCACTCATTACAGCTGATAGAACTCTGGATGAGTCTCTCCTCTCCGACAACCATTCACCGACGCGTGGATTCAAGCGCACGGCTACAACAGTTGGTTCTCGCTACAACAGTTAGCAAATACCTTTGGGAACCACTGAACCTGACTCCCAGAAATAAAAAGCTGCCCACCCCAGTGGAGTCCACAGTGAATACGTCACACTAGCGGATCCTGCATATCTCCCACCGCTAATTACATCCATGCCGCACCTTTGTCTCCTGGGCTTAGGCTCAGAACAGGAGATGCCTGCCTCTTACATACTACTGTGGGCAGCCCACGCTGGTGTGGACCATGCACCCTCCTTGAGGCATGCAGCTTGTCATTCAGGCCTCAGTTGACTACAACCTATACACCGCTGTGGGCAGCACATGCTGGTGCTGACCCCACAGCTTCCTTTGAAGCATGCAGCCTTTTCATCCAGCGCTCAGCCAGCTGTCGCTTACATACCGTTGTGGGCAGCAAATGCTGGTACAGACTCTGCACCTCCTTTGAAACACGCTGCTCGATTGCCTTCTCATTGCAGATTGTTAGTAGCCATGTACTGACCACCATTCTGCTGCATGATACCTGGGCACCGACCATCAATATTAAGCCACACACACCTTTACATATGGAAGCAGCCATCTGGCCATCCCTGACTTGTCATACAGGACACCTGCACACCTGGTAATTCTTTTGCCACTATTGGAGATCTGAGGATGCTTTTGAGTCAACCAAACTCTAGGCTAATGTATATATTTTTTATTATTATTATTATTATTATTATTATTATTATTATTATTATTATTATTATTAATTTATAACATCTGTGTTTTTTATTGTTTATATACTGTACTTTAACTGTACCCATTTTGATTGATCGTAAGGGCAATGTGGAGGCTGCCTGTCATTTAGAAAAAGCACCCAAGTATGATTGGTATTATGTTGGTAACCCTTCAGGATCTGGGAATGTGGGTAGAACAGGAATGTACAGGCATCTAGAGAAACCCTATGTGCCCCAGGAAACAAGATCTCTGGTTCTCCATATGGGGTTATGTGTCTTCAGCCAAGGGAGTCCCAGCACAATGGGAGTCAATGGGCAGTGAACAAGGATAAATTATAATTCCTACAGAAAGAATAAGAATAGAAGTCTGGGAGTTTACCTGTCCATTCTAAAATGGATTCCCATCAAGACCACAAATAGAAATGGGTACCTTCAATTCTTCTTTAAGAATATCCTGGGAGCATGTGAACTCTAAATTCATGAAGTTCCCTGCAGCCCCAGAATCAAGGTAAGCCAGAACGTTAATCTCAGTTTTTAAAAGAATAATTTTAATAGGAGAATTATTTGGGGAGAAGGAAGAAAAACCTGAGAGAATTCGACTTTTTTCCCTCAGGTCTGCTTGTTTTCCACCTTCTGGGAACAGGCATTTACTAAATGCCCCTTGCCTCCACATAAAGGCATTATCCAAGGGTACACCATCAATTCTTCTCTTGGGGTGACTAGCGCCTCATTCTTCATTGGCTCTTCTGCATTCTCAGAAAGCTCTGGAATCGTCTACTGGGAAGATGGTAACGGACCCTTTTTTTTTCCATCTGGCGTTCGCAGATACGTCAGTCAACTTTATTGGCCAACTTCATGAGGGTGTCCAGAGTGCAGCGGCGTAGCTAGGGCGGAGCCGATGGAGAACGTGCTCCAGGCGCAGTAACATCACCTGGCACCAGAGCCGTGCACTCTGCTGCCGGCTCCTCCGCCCTGCTTCCCCCAGTTTGCCCGCTCGCTGTTCCCCGCTGTGCCGGCTTGAGACGGAGTCCCGGCGGGTTTGCATGACCAGGAACTCCGTTTTAAAAATTGGGCGGGTCCCCTGGGACGCGCCTCACGCTAGTTGGTCGGGAAGCTCAGGATCGACATGCCTGGGCGGCAGCAGTGCAGGAGCACTGCAGCGCAGGACAGGAGTCACCGGCTGGGAAGGGGAGCCAGGAGCGGCAGATGGGGAGGACGGCAGCCTGCCCCATGTCACAGGTCTGTCTATTATCTACAATGCCCGAACAGGCAGCTGTGGGTGGCCCTGGGGAAATGTCAATGTCTGTGTGTGGGGATTCGCATGTGGTCCACCCCGGAGCAGCGCCCGCAAATCCAACTATTTTGCAGATGAAAAGGAGGGTTTGTGGGCAATGGAAAGGTGTTACTTCTTCCCCCTCCTGTATATCACATGTTTTTGCCCTCAATCTCCTCAACGGTATATACATCTGACCACCCCCTGTAGGTGTCAACCTGGCCATTTGCGCTCACCTGCATGTGCCTGCCAAACCCTATGAGTGACAGCCTACCCCCCCTTGCTCTTGCATGCATGTGCTTTTCCCCTCCCCTTATAAGTGACAACCTGAACCCTTGCTCTCCTCTGTAATGTGTATGCCAACCTCCCCCACTGATATTGACAGGTTCTGTCACCACTTCTCTCTCCCCTGTATCTTGACAGCTTCCCATGGGACATAACTGTTTCCCCCTATGTGTGTGACACCTGTCTCCCTCCACCATCGCCTCTATGTGTGACAGCTTCTATCCTCCCCTTTCCTCTACTTTGGAATTGCTTCTCCCACTCTCTCTGTTTGACACCCTCTGTCTACCTGATTCCATCTCTCTCCCCCTTTAACCCCCCCCCCGCTCTCCCTCTCATTATTCTTCTCTTCCTTTCTTCCCAACACCCTCTTTATCTGTCACTCTCCTGCTTTGTAGGGACAATGGTGGGTGGGGGCCCCCTTCGGGATCTTGCTATGGGGCCCACAAAGTTGTAGTTACGCCCCTGACTGGCCGCTTATTTGAACACTCGAACCCCCTGTAGCTTTTTTTGTATTATACTGTATTTAAATCCGTACCTGACCTGCCAACCATTTTGCCAGCCCTTTGCCAGTGTGTTTTCTTTCTCTCTCTCTCTCTCTCTCTCTCTCTCTCTCTCTCTCTCTCTCTCTCTCTCTCTTTTGTTAAATTATGTGTCAAATGTGTAATGGGCATTACGGTTTGTTATATAGCATGTAATGGGCATTCCAATTTGTTATATAGTATGTAATGGGCATCATGTGTGGCTCTATGTGTAATGTGTATTACAAAATTCACTAAAATGTGCAATGGACATTACTGTATGTGGTATAATGTTGGGCCACGCCCCCTTTATCGCCTTGCAAGAGCCCCGCATTCTAAAAATGGGGGGGGCGTGAAACATGCCCTTGCACCGGCACCGTGGCGCCTAGCTACACCACTGCCAGAGTGTCTGGGGTTGAGTACTGGACCAGTTAATCCATAATCTGCTTGATGAGGCCTAATAGAAACTGGCCACGCAGGGCCCAGTCATTCCAACTACAGTCATTAGCCCACTGAGGAAATTTGGTATAGAAGATATCCACTTGCTTTACGGGGTGGAGATGTGCCTTTGCCAATGCTGCACAATTGGGGTCCTCATAAAGCATCCACAAAGCTTTGAAGGTTTCCACTGAGGAAAGATTGCAGATCACTCTGCATGAGGGAGATAACAATACCCACCCGCTGGGTTTCCGATTCTGAGGAATGATGTCTGAGACGGAAGTAGAGCTTACAGTTCAGAAACTGCTTATAGTCTCCGGTAAACTGGTTGGGAAGATTCAGTTAGTTGGGAATAGAACCCCTTTATTATCTGCATTTGTACTAATACTTTACCTGCATTAAAAGCAGAAACACTTGATACCAACGGCTAACAGAGAATATTTTAATCTTTCTAAAAATTTCTTTTTCTCTATATCTACTATTTCTCTTATTTTAATATTTTCGCCACTATAATCCCTGATACAGGGTAACAATATCATCGGGTTTAGCATTATTGAATAATAAAAATTCATAATTACCAATATAAATAATGATGACCTGTAAGTGAATAATTTTCTTTTTGAAGTATTTAATAAAGATATAACCTAATTTTAGTCACTTTGTGACAGTGTGAATGGGGAGTGCGTCAAATTGAACTGATTTGCTTTTTCTCTCCTACAAGATTCAGTTAGGGCTCCCTTGGAGGTGACAATGGGGTGGATAGAACCCTCTGACCCTCTTCCTGGGAATCCACATGCAAAGCTAACTCCTGTAGTCTTTGGGACAGACCTTTCATTTGGCAAGCTAGAATCCTGTGGAGCCTGTTCTCTTTGACCAGAAAAAAACAAAGCTACAGTTTTGGACTTGTCATACTGTTATGATCTCTAAGGAAGTACCTGCGGAGTCTAGGCAGTGCAGGCTTGGGTAGCCAAAGTCACAGGCAAAATGGATACTTGATGATGGAGTGTCTGGACATTAAGGGGGAAATTTACTAAAGGAAATTTGTAAAAAATAGGTGTATTTGTATCCAGAAATACACTTATTTTTGACATTTACTATCCCGAAAATATAGCAATTCGTATTCGTATTGATAGAACATCAATACGACTACGAACTGCCATATTTTCGGTATAGTAAATGTCAAAAATAAGTGTATTTCTGGATACAAATACACCTATTTTTTTTACAAATTTCCTTTAGTAAATTTCCCCCTAAGCCCTGTGCTCCAAAGGGGTAAGCATCACAGAGAACAGCAGCATGTCTTCTGGCCCGGTAAAGCCACTTTTTCCTTAAGACATGGCATTCCTACAGGTACTGGGATGCCACCAAGACTTGCACAATTGGTGTCAGTGTAAGCTTACCCACAAGTGACTGAAGTTAACTGATGGAAGGAAAGGGAAGGAGTATGTATTGAATGATAATAGGATTACAGCAAGGTTAAAACAGGGAGAGGTTATATGGTGCACAATGGAGCAGATATAACAGGGGCTAAACAGGAAAAACATATAATAAACCAGCCAATAACAAGACTATAAATAAACCAAAATCAGTCCCTGCCCTAATGGAGCTTACATTCTATATTCCTTACCACATGTATATGCACACTCATTCCTTCTAGGGTTAATATTTTGTTAGGAGCCAAATAACCTACCAGTATATATATTTTGGAATGTGGCAGAAAACCTGAGTACCCGGAGGAAAGCCACGCATGAACAGGGAGAATATACAAACTCCGCACAGTTAGGGCCATGGTGGGAATGGAACCCATGACCTCAGTGCTATGAGGCACTAATGGTAACCATTACATTATCTGTACTTTCCCATGTGATTCCTATGATGCAGGAACAGAATTTCAACAGAAACTTTAGTGCACAGACATGCAGGACCTGGAGTTCCTCCAGGAATGAAACCTATCACCAGCAAGGATATGAATACAGGAAGAAGTTTTAACCCAGACTGTCCAATGACTGCTTGAGGATCTTAATTAATCAAATGACATGCAGATCTCCTATTGCACGTCCCTTCAGTCTATTCCCACACAATTAATTACCCAGCAACAGAGAATGCCATCTGTCTTCAGCATCCCCAGTTCTAGGCACCCAGTGGCGCCCAAGCAACACAGTGGCTGCATCGCTAGGAGCAGGGCGGAAGCCAGCGTTCCCTACATCCGGTGGCAATGTAGCGTACTGATCACTGTGCAATGGCCAGGACCTGTGTCCTTGGCGAACCACTCTGTGTCTTCTAACAAGTAGGCATATTGACATCTGGATCAAAGGAATTTTATATAATGGGAATTACACTAGGAACCTAAAGCCTAATTCCAACTTTATTGCAAAGCATATTTTTCTCTAATGGACAAAACAATGTGCAATGTATGTGGGGCAGATTTAACATTACCAGAGAGGCAAGAAAAGTGCTAGAGAGGCCAACGGTCTGGAGGGTGTGGAGGGGGAGAGGGGGGTGAAAGTATTAAGGAGGAGGCAAGGAATGGAGAACCAAGTTGAGTTATTGGAAAAAGGATTTCTTGGTGTGAGAGAGGGCAGAGCTGTAGGAAAAGTCCACCAGAGAGCGAGTTTTCCTCCAGGAGCATTTTTTAAGGAACTGTGTCAGTTTGTAGTGCCAGATTTGGATGTGCCAGTAAGGGTGGATTTAAAGAATGAGACAGCCTGTTTGGGGCAGGTCATGGTAGATAGAGGATAGGATAGTGGGGTCTAGAGACCCAATATTGCATCTGGTGAGGATGAGTCTGGGCGTGGGAAGGAGAGGAAGAGATAAGATGATGAAAGAATGTAGATGGTGGGAAGAAAGATGGAAGAGAGAGTGGAGAGGACAGAAGGGTCACACTGGTAAGTGAAGACAAGGTCAGTGAAGTGGCTAAGTTGGTGAGTGGAAACAGAGGTCCACTGAGATAGGCCAAAGCAGGAGGAGAGGGAAAGAATATTTATGAATGCTGACTATGGGATGTTAAACTTGTCAAGGATGATAAAGGGGGTGTCATAAAAAAATAATAGGGGAAATCCGGCAGCAAGGTTGTTGAGAAATGGGGAGATAGATAATCACCACAGGGAGGTGAATGGGGGTAGAAGAGGCAGATAAGGCACATCTTAAAGGTGAAGAAAGCGAGGGAGTGTTCAGATGGGATGATGTGAATGGTGCAGTTCAGGGAGAGAGACAGATGCCTGTCCCTTTGCAGTCATCATTCAGGTGAAGCGGAATCAGAAGAGGAAAGACAGTTTTTCTCTTGTTGACCTCCAGTATATCTCCAATATGTATCATAATATTTCTGCACACTTTATGCTACCACACTCCACAGCTCCACGTCACTTTACAGCAGTCTGGTTAAAAAGAGATGCAGACCTGCAACTAGCTATAGCATTAGGGTCCACCAATACTCATACTTGACGGACAGCTTGAAAGCTTACTAATGTAAAGTATTTATTTAACCAAGATATCTAAGTCCTACTACCATGTAGTTTTTAAATCTGATTACTGATAATGTTTTGTTTTTCTTACTTAAGATTACCCCTCCCTTTCATCCTGTATCTGGATGGTGATGAACAAACTTGCTACTGTCGACCAGGTTCACTTTGATGCTTACCATCTGTCGATCTCCCGTCACTGTCTAAATGCTAATTTCAAAATACAGGCATCTAAGTAGACAACATCTACCTCAAGTGGTTGATCATGGTAATGTCGATCTAAACAGGCTTTCATTCTCCTGAGTGATATTACTAAACTGATTGAGGGTATGCTAGTATATATAAACCTGTATATAAGCCACATTGGAAGCCCCATCCAAAGACAAAGGTTTTCAGCAAAGTGAGAACATTGAATGTTCAGTTAACCCCTTAATACACAATGATTTCCTGCCATACTACAGTCTGAGAACTTCAAATATAAATGACAGTATAGGCCAGTTTACTTAGCAGAGTTTGTTAACAGAAGAGCACAATGCAGGAATGGTAGGAGTATAACTGTTACTA
Source organism: Crinia signifera (assembly GCF_055691185.1). Lineage (NCBI taxonomy): Eukaryota > Metazoa > Chordata > Amphibia > Anura > Myobatrachidae > Crinia > Crinia signifera. The sequence goes on from NC_139220.1 coordinate 326,537,967, forward strand.
TGTTTACTTTGCTTTGTGCATACAATAAACTTGTTGTCTTAGAAAAAAATAAAATAAAAGTTTCATTTGCCATAATCTCCACTTGAAGCACCATATATACTAACCAGCAGTGGAGGCTACAGAGGTGGGGCTGCAGTGCAGTTCAAAATTCAAATAAGGGAGGATCAGCAACTGTCAAAACTTTTATTCCAGTTGGTGTTGCTCCAGTATCTGAATTTTGGACTGTGCTGCAGCCCTACCTCTGGAGCTGCAACAGGTTTAGTATCCAGGTTGAATTCTACCCTGAATATGCTTCAGTGACTAGAGGAACAACCAGTCATGCAGACATACACATCCAGCCATGAGAAGGGGACATCATTTCTCACTGCAGCACTATGGATAATATTCTTTGTTTTATGTCAGGTAATATCATTTATTAAACTACTAAAAACACAGCTGGAGAAGCAGAAGGATGAGAAAAAATGATAAGCATTTCTGCTAAGTATGTTTGACTTTTAGATCAGCTAATGCATTCTTTGCACAAGTAGCTGTACTTTTTGCTATGAAGTTGTCAGCTCGAGTTTAATTAAATCACCAACATACTTTCTTTTGAGTGTGCCCAAACAAACCAAGCACTTCAGCCACAAAAGTGTCACTCGCTGTCAATTAAGTGCTGGTTTTTTTAACTGGATGAACTTTTTAATATACAATATAAGGGTTGTTTTTAGAGCCCGAGAACAATATCATCAAGCTTCACTTTTAATATTGGGTTTGTACTCCTTGATATCTTAATGTGAAGACAGCAAGGGGGGGAGTTTCCAATTTTCATTTTCCCTGTACTGGCCGAAGACCAATGGCTGGAAAAGATTTTTATTATTAGGTTTTCTACTATTAAACTACTATATACTACTATAGGCAATTCTCCTATACTTATATTGCATTGTCCACTAAAACTCTTCTATATAATGGAATGTGACACAGTCATCTGTATGTTTATAGTTTTTAGCATACCATAAACCGGGCATATCCAAACTGTGGCCCTCAAGTTGTTGTGAAACTACACAACCCAGCATGCCTTGCCATAGTTTTAGCAATCCCTAATAGCAAAACTGTGGCAAGGCATGATGGGACTTGTAGCTTTACAACAGCTTGAGGGCCACAGTTGGGACATGCCTGCCTTAAACAAAAGCATAGCCACAACTTCTTAATGATTGTTCTAAAAAGTTTTAATATTTTTTTCAACAATTTATCAAACTTAAGTTTCCAAAGGTAGCCTAGCTTGCTGTCTTATTGCAGACTAACTAAATACAGCTTCAAAACAATGAAATTTTTTTTTTTTTTTTACATTATGGATTACACAAATATTAGAGCTCTGGAGTCTAATTATAATTTCCATAATAATTTCAGAACTGAATTCTCCTTGGATTAACTAAACCTATTAAACACTCCACGTTAAGGTATAAATTGAACGTACATTGAGATGATATTTCTGCAACACTTATTTGGCTGTAGGACAGTGTATATGTGTGTGAAAGATTTTATAGCAGCCTAGAAAGGTTTGCCAAAATTCCTACAATGAAATATTATTATACGTAAAATTGGACTATATCAACAGACATGGACCCAAAACTAATTCCTGATGAAGTCGAGGTAAGCAGCAACCTTATCATGGTACTGTATACTAAACCTGTGCACTTTAGTGTAGGTGACACATAAACAATGGTGTGGTACAAATTATTTAAAAAAAAAATTGGAGGACGCGTGTTGAATCATATTCCTACATGTTTTGCGTTGTTTACTAAAACCTACCACAATTCATATATTATTATTGTAGTTTATAATATATAGAAAGATGCACAGAATAATAGTGAACATTTTTTCTTTTGATTATTCCCCCCAGCCCTGGTTAATCAGAAAATAAAAATAAGGTTTGCCTGTGAATATTCTGTCATTGTAAAAGGATTTGCAAAATACCAGTGCAAGTGATTGTGTTGAAGAATAACACTAAAAATGTACATTGTGAACATACAGTACTGTAATACCATGTAAAGAAACCTTTATAAAAACAAGAAAACCATATATAGTGCTGTTTATCTGTGCAGTGAACATACCCATACTTCATCTGTAAAAAAATGGAGTTATTTGTAAACATTCTAAGGGGTGTATTTGATTGAGTTATTGGTTGACTTTATGGATAAATGGTTTTTCATGGAGGACTATGGTGCATATAAGCAGTTTTGTTTTGTTATTTATATTTATTTGTGTATTGTGTTTAATGGAATCTCCACCTCAGTGTTGGCTGGTTGCCTATTACTACAAAATAAATATTTTTTTTTTCTGCCCCAGGTACCATATAGTAACAACATCACCTCAGTCATTCTTCTTGGGTTTCCAAATCTTCAAAATGCTTCTATTCTCCTGTTCTTGCTACTGCTCGTTATATATTCGGTGACCATATCTGCCAATATTTTTATTATGATTTTATTTCTGCTGAGCAAAAACCTTCAGACCCCCATGTACTTCTTCATTACCCAACTATCAATATTCGACATCATATTGACGACTGATATTCTCCCAAACCTGCTGCACATTGTGCTGTATGACGGATGTGTTATGTCACTTATTGGCTGCATCGTTCAGTTTAATTTCTTTGCTATGTCAGAAACCTCTGAGTGTCTTCTTCTGTCGGTGATGTCCTATGATCGTTATCTGGCCATTTGTGACCCTTTGCGCTATCATTCTGTGATAAATACCAAGTTTTGTGTAAAATCACTTATTACTATTTTAATAGTGAGTTTTGTCTTGATGTTAGTGAATGCTATATCTATCTGCAGTTTGCATTTCTGTGGACCAAACATCATTGACCATTTCTACTGTGACTTTGAACCAATATTGCAACTTTCATGCTCTGATACCTCCATAATTTATATTCAGACTTTTATAATGAGTATTGTTGCCACACTTACTCCATTTATAATAATTGTGATGTCATATGTGTTCATCGTCCTTGCAATTCTAAAGATACCATTATTTACTGGAAGACAGAAGGCCTTCTCCACCTGCAGCTCCCACCTAATGGTGGTGTCCATATTTTATGCGACACTAATCATTGTTTATGTGTTCCCAACAAAACAATTGACCACAGTTAGCAAAGTCATGGCTTTGTTTTATACGGTGATAATTCCAATGCTTAATCCTATAATATATACTTTCAGAAACAAGGACTTTAAAGAAGCATTTAATAAAATAAAAAACATGAAATCAGACAAACGTTGGTGAGAGAGGTCAAAGAAGGTAAGCACAATGCTTTACTCATTATGTAAAGAGTAACTGGTTAACTCTACTTGACAGCAAAACAGTTTATCAAGGCTCAATGGGTTTAAGAAAATAATGGGCAAGTTTAGGCCAAGCGAAATACGGCAGTGTTCTTGGATATACAACTGAGGAAGACTTGGATGCAAATAAAAGTGAAAGGAAGCATCCTGAGGCCTGATGCCTACACCGGCTCATGGTGGTGGTGATGATGGTGATCACGATGATGATGACCAATATTACGTAGTTGCTTTTCACTGTCTGATGCAGATTGAGATTGTCAACTTTTATATTTAATATTCGAACACAGTTCCTAGTTTATACAAGGAAAGGAGTTGTCAATTTTTTTTTATTTTTTTCCCCACCATTTTTTCTTTTTTTTTTTACTGTTTTCTTTTCCATTTCCATTAACTTTATATAGATTCAATGGAAATAATAATTGGTTTGACCAATTAAAGGACATTAGCTCCTTTAGTAGTATAATAAGACAACACTTCTGATATTATCAATAAAAAGTATATAATTAAAAGGTACTCAGTCATGGTTTTTCTTTTTTAATTAGAATTTTGAGTCTCCCATATCTGAAATGCTTAGGATCAGAACTTTTTTTTAGAATTTTAGATTTTTTCCATATTTCTAAATATTTGCTAATATAATGAGGTATCCTAGGGGTTTGGTACCGAGTCTAAACTTAGAATATATTCATGTTTCCTATCCATTGTTTACACAGCACAACTGTGACCCAGGTACACTGACATTTATAGGAATTGCAGAAGTCAAAAATAACTGGAGGGGAGGCGACTTTACACACAAGATAAATAAACTCAAACTCAAATACACGTATGAACTAAAAACACTAATACCGCGGGGATTAAACTTAGACAACGAGGTGAAAGCCATAGTCGGGAAAAAAGAAAGAAACTTGTAAAAACCAAAAAAAAAGGCCCCTGCAGATTAAATGGGAGGGGCCAGCAGAACACTAAATACCCATCAACAACATCGAAAGACCTTAGACAAATCCCTACTATTATCCGATTTCAAACCAATAAAGACAACATCCAATTTAAGACAGCAATGAATAGAACCTAATATGCATCCACTTGTATAAAGAGAATTACTAACAACCAGTGTACAGCAGGCAACAAATAAACACACATATCTCCGCAATAAAATTCGGAGTGTACAATAAACAATTACTATGTATTTAAAGTATACCTATGTTTAGAATTGATTACTGCCACCAAGTACTATGTAATTATGATAGACAAGAAAGACACTTGCAGCAACTATGTCAGTAAAGTGACACAGACAAACAGCAACAGACTGTTTCTCACCAGAGAGCTCTGAGGACCAATCAGAGACACCACAATAACCACCAATCACATCAGAGATGAGCAGAATGGAGGGACATTTAAACTGAGAGACTCACTTTGCAATCCATCTCCCTAGAAGAAGGCAAAAGCCGAAATGCGTTGGAGGGTACATACCAATGACCACTGACACTTCAAGCCGACCAAGAGACCAACACCTGTGAGAACCCCACAAGTAGGTGAGCGGCGGGTGCACACGCCGCCACGTAATGGAAGACGGAGAGAGACTGACACGGAGCAAGTGTACCGGCAGTGGTGAGTATCAAACAGGAGGGGGAGCAGGGCGAGCCAGCAGGGTCCTGTCCAAGAGGTAAGCGGTCACCGCGAAGGACTCCAAATCCTGAAACGGTGAGCCGCGACACCTCGCCAAGACAGGCAGCAGCGTCTGCATTAACTGAAGCCCGGTCAGCCGTGTTACACACGGAGCTGCCGGTGCTCTATAGTACACAGACGTAGCACACCCAGTCCGGGACCCGGGGATCCCCAGCAACACGAAGCACCGCGCGCACAGGTATCATCATTTCCTTTTCAGGAAGCATTTCAAATCATAAAGGATTACAAATAGCGGGACACCGCTTCACATTGCAAGACTGTGTAAACTTTTTTTCAGGAATTACCACTTAATTGTGTGCATATCCAACCCGAGTGTACACACCATACAATTTATTGGACATCCAATTCATGACCCAATTTATTTAATTCTTCAATATTTTTTCTATTTTCCCCTTTTTTTTGTTTAATTGTATTCTGATATTGTGTAATTCAGGCACAACATTCATGTACCATTTTGTAAATCATATCTATTGACCTTGAAGGAATGCACTCTTTCAGCCCGATTGAATGAACAGTGTATTGAAAAGGCCAATTGCTCTATGTATAAAAGCTACATTTGTAAACAAATAAAGAACAACATTTTATCAAACATCTGTAGAATTTCAGTGACAGAGCGCGGCACCACCACCCATTCCAGTATCTTGTACAAGCGGACCCAGTCACCCGTTCAAAGTGCAGCTGCTAGTCAAAGAAAACACAAATAGATTCAGTGCGCAGGTACTAAAACTTCTTCTATACTGCCTTACCAGCAGCAAGAATCTATATATGGGATTAACCGACATTAGAAACAATAGGCTAGAAAGAGCAAATTAAGCTTTTCTCCCCTTACTAGGGGATCACCCACCACCCAGCCTAAACACTTTCTGTGATACATTCCTTAATCTAGAGAAGTTAATTTCAAAGGAGACAAAACTATGGTGGGAGACTCAAACACTAAAACTTTATGAACAAAACAACATAATACCGAAAGGACTACTAGTAAAAAAAGCACCAACACATGACTTAAATGACACATGCTTTATGGACAAATGGAACAACATACTAAAGGATTGTTCATTAGAACTGATGAAATTAATCATTGACAACAATACAACCAAACTAGACACCATTGAGAAGGAGATAGATAAACTAGATAAAGAACTTACACCATTCAAAGAAGAAAAAGAGTTTATCACACTATCAGATCTCACAAAGAAAAGATTACTACAAAGGGAAAAACAACTCATTGAGACAAAAAAGAAAAAAAATACTTAGAGACAAATTTGGACTAAAACCACAGAAACAACAAAAAACCCCCAAAAAAGCAAAACTATTTACCCCAATCCAGAATCACAAACAGAATAAATCAGTACGAAGCCCGGTATACAAACGTTTAAATCTGACATATCAACAGTATATGACTAAATTACATACAAAACCCTCTAGTTCCAACACAGCCGGGAACACTACACAAGAAAGCTTAAACTCAGCTGTATATGACACCTCTTTTTATGTCCATGAAATAGAAGAAGACACCTCAGGAGAGGAATTAAACTACGACAATATAAGTAAACTATTATTAAGAAAAGGGTTGGAAAACAGCCTCCTAGGTGACATCAGTTCACCAAGTAATCAAACTACACATAACACTGTAGGAGAAACAGAAGATACTGGAACATGTGCCACCCCAGAACCAACCCTTTTTTTAGACATACGTCACACCAGACACACCAAGAGCAGGACAGAGAAGGTGAGACCCACCGCAACAAAAAGAAACATAAAAACCAACACAAAAAAAACAAGAAGAGGTTGCAGGGGAGGGGAAACCAAGAAAGACAATAATAAGAAGAAGCGACCACGAACTAACACAAGACCATCTAAAAATTCTAGATAAAGGCTTAAAATTTGCCCCACTAATAAGATTGACAAATTTCAGACATACCTAGACCTACATAATTTTGCAAGAAAACTAACACTCAAAAAGTATTTCAGCAACATAACACCAGTAGAAGTTAGGAACGACAAAGAAATGTCCAAATACAAACATACAGAACTGAAACCAGCATCTCATTTTTACCCCAGCCACATGAAAGGACCACAGATAGATGCCTTTATAAAAATGGTAGAGCGAGACATTGAAGGCATCACACATAAATCAGCAGACAGGAACATCACTAACAAAGAAGAGAAAGCACTGAGAGACCTACAAAATAACAAACAAATAATTGTGAAGCCAGCGGACAAGGGGGGAGGGACAGTCATCCTCAATAAACAGGACTATCTAGAAGAAGCACACCGCATTCTCAATGACGATACAACATACATGAAACTTAAAAATGACCCTACATCCAAATTTAAGACAGAACTAGAACACCATTTGAGACAAGGTAGCGAGATAGGCATCATAAATCCACAAGAACATAAATTCATTCAGATCCAGAACCCCGTTATACCTGTATTCTATTATTTACCCAAAATCCTCCATAAAAACCCCACCAAACCACCAGGCAGACCAATCATATCCGGAATAAACTCATTAACATCCAATCTTTCCCACTACATCGACACTTTCCTGCAACCCTACGTACAACAACAAAGATCATACATATGGGACACAACACACATACTAAATCACCTACAGAACCAAACATGGGAAAAAGATTTTTGGCTAGTTACAACTGATGTCACTTCACTGTACAGTATAATAGATCACGAACAAGGGACAGACAGTATAAAATATCATCTAGACCAAGACACCAACATCTTACCTGAACAGACCAAATTCATTCTAGACAGCATTACCTTCATCTTGAAACATAACTATGTTTGGTTTGAAGACCAACACTACATTCAAACAACAGGGACAGCGATGGGCACGAGATTTGCCCCTGGGTACGCTAATCTGTTCATGAGCTGGTGGGAGGACCAGTATATATGGGCGGAGGGCGGCCCAGGGCCAAATCTCGTGCTATGGAAACGCTTCATAGACGATATACTGTTCATTTGGAGAGGGGACGAGGCATCATTACTCAACTTCCTAAGATACATAAACAACAACAATAACAATCTGATATTCACAAACAAGTACAGTCAAAAAGAAGTAGAGTTCTTAGACCTCAGGATCTTTATTGAAGATGGTAAAATTCATACAAACACTTTCAAAAAATCAGTTGATGTCAACAGTTTTATATTATCCACAAGCTGGCACCACCCCAACTGGTTAAAATCAATCCCAAAAAGTCAATTTATCAGATTAAAACGCAACTGCACCAAAAACACAGACTTCATAGAACAAAGCAACAATATGATATCACAATGCATAGAAAAAGACTACAAATTAACCGAGTTAGAAACAGCACGCAGAGAGATAGAAGGAATAGAGAGAACTGACCTTCTTAAGTACAGAGAAAAAAGTAACAAAATATACCAAGAAGTACCATTTATCACCCAATACTCAAAACAATCAAAACAACTACAGTACATAATAAAAAAAAACATTGGCCACTATTACTACAAGATTAGACACTTTCAGACATACTCCCAGAGAGAGCCAGAATAGTGTATAGAAAAGCACCCGATATAAAACAGAAATTAATAAAGAACCATATTCCCCCCAAAAAACAAATCCAGTCAACCATCAACAAAAATGAACCCAACAAAGGATTCTATTACTGTGGGACATGCGTAGGCTGCACAAATCAAAAGCAAAAAAACACTCAACCAGTAACAACATTTAAATCCACATCAACACAGGAAACATATAATATAAAAACAGAATCACCTGCAACAGTAAAGGGGTGATCTACTTGCTAGAATGTGGCTGCAGGAAGCAATATGTGGGACGGACAACAAGACCCCTAAAAACAAGAATTAACGAGCACATTCGAAACATAAACAAAAAGAATGAGGACCACAACTTATCAAAGCATTTCTATGACCAGCACAACGGTGACCCAAGTACACTGACGTTTATAGGAATTGCAGAAGTCAAAAATAACTGGAGGGGAGGGGACTTTACACACAAGATAAATAAACTCGAACTCAAATACATGTATGAACTAAAAACACTAAAACCTCGGGGATTAAACTTAGACAACGAGGTGAAAGCCATAGTCGGGAAAAAAGAAAGAAACTTGTAAAAACCAACAAAAAAAAAGGACCCAGCAGATTAAATGGGAGGGGCCAGCAGAACACTAAATACCCATCAACAACATCAAAAGACCTTCGACAAATCCCTACTATTATCCGATTTCAAACCAATAATGACTACATCCAATTTAAGACAGCAATGAATAGAACCTAATATGCATCCACTTGTATAAAGAGAATTACTAACAACCAGTGTACAGCAGGCAACAAATAAACACACATATCTCCGCAATAAAATTCGGAGTGTACAATAAACAATTACTATGTATTTAAATTATACCTATGTTTAGAATTGATTCCTGCAACCAAGTACAATGTAATTATGATAGACAAGAAAGACACTTGCAGCAACTATGTCAGTAAAGTGACACAGACAAACAGCAACAGACTGTTTTTCACCAGAGAGCTCTGAGGACCAATCAGAGACACCACAATAACCACCAATCACATCAGAGAGGAGCAGAATGGAGGGACATTTAAACTGAGAGACTCACTTTGCAATCCATCTCCCTAGAAGAAGGCAAAAGCCGAAACGCGTTGGAGGGTACATACCAATGACCACTGACACTTCAAGCCGACCAAGAGACCAACACCTGTGAGAACCCCACAAGTAGGTGAGCGGCGGGTGCACACGCCGCCACGTAATGGAAGACGGAGAGAGACTGACACGGAGCAAGTGTACCGGCAGTGGTGAGTATCAAACAGGAGGGGGAGCAGGGCGAGCCAGCAGGGTCCTGTCCAAGAGGTAAGCGGTCACCGCGAAGGACTCCACGGTGAGCTGCGACACCTTGCCAAGAAAGGGAGCAGCGTCTGCATTCACTGAAGCCCGGTCAGCCGTGTTACACACGGAGCTGCCGGTGCTCTACAGTACACAGACGTAGCACACCCAGTCCGGGACCTGGGGATCCCCAGCAACCTCGACTTAGAAAAAAACGCTCCCGAACACGAAGCACCGCGCGCACAGGTATCATCATTTCCTTTTCAGGAAACATTTCAAATCATAAAGGATTACAAATAGCGGGACGCCGCTTCACATTGCAAGACTGTGTAAACTTTTTTTCAGGAATTACCACTTAATTGTGTGCATATCCAACCCGAGTGTACACACCATACAATTTATTGGACATCCAATCCATGACCCAATTTATTTAATTCTTCAATATTTTTTCTATTTTCACATTTTTTTCGTTTAATTGTATTCTGATATTGTGTAATTCAGGCACAACATTCATGTATCATTTTGCATCAAATTGGGTTTGCTGGCAGGAGCAAAATTCAGCCCCCTCTCCAGCAAACTCACTTCCTCCTCCGACAATTCTCTTTTGGAAAGATTGAATATTCCTTTTCCCTTTACCGTCTTTTTGAGTACTTTTCTAGCGAGTTTCCATCCTCCCCGTTTTCCCCTAAATCGTGGTCTCTTGGTCTTTTTAGGGGCCCGTTCGCTCCCTCCTCCCAATTTCGTTGGTATCCCTGTCTGGGCGGGTTCCCTAAAAAAACATTGTTACTGGGCGTTTCTCTCTGTGGGGGAGGGGTGGAATTTCCCCTACCTCTTCCACCGTTTGTCCTATTTTCATCCTGATATACTCTTTTTGATAAATGTCTAGAATCATATTTCTTATAGGAATCCATAAATATGCCCATCTGAAAACGAGGCGTGGAGCGCAAACCCGGAAGTGCGGCTAAAACAACCCCGCGAACGGGACTGCTATAAATAGCGCAATACACACTAATGTCAGCACAACTGAGGAAGCCGCTGACTACAAGGCGGAGAAACGCGTTTTGTTGCTGACCATCGATTACCTGATCCAGCTACCGCAATAATTGTTACTCATATCAGCCTGAGTAGCTGCTATATCGGTTGGTGTTGCAGAGCTGTTCATCACTTCTCCATACTCAGCAGGAGAGCACCTCTAATTATGCAGAGGAAACAGTGTATTCATATCTATGGACACTAAAATAAAGCCGGACACACCACCTTCTGAGATCCATCTCTTGTAACTGTGCGGGACTGGTAATTATACAAAAAGCCTTGCTTGAACAAAAGTATTCATTGCCTTGAATGACTTTCTATCATCCAGCCTCATACCAGCTAAAATTTGCTCAAAAAAGCCTCTGTTTGTTAAATGTTGTGTGTCTTGTATGTCTGTTATACAATTGCAATTGAAAAATCTTTAAAGTGCACATATATGTATTATTATTGCATTTTTTATTGTTTTAAATAATTTTTTTACATTGATAAAAAAACATTGTTTATTATTGTGATGCTCACTGTTGCGCCTCCTAATAGTACATGTTAGTGCAAACTACATGTCCCTATCCCTTTCTTGCTCTGCCTGAGTTACACAAACTCCGACAGGGGGCAGCAACAGTGTGCAAGAGTGCGATCCTTCAGACACATACAAACCAGCGCTTCTAACTAGCTCTTTGGGCTTCCCCCCCTGGTTCTCTGTGTTTTTGTGTAAAATAGAAGCAGCAGGTTTTCTATTAATTGGTCATTAGACTGTTGATTAAATATGTCTGGCTTAAAATGCCTTAGCGAAAGAATGGAAAGAAGGAGTATGTATTTGAAGGATCACACAGATACAAGCTGTGCCTAATGAAAATGCTGATGGTATGCACAGTCTGTTTAATACATTAGAAAATGTATGCATTGCTGAAACCAGACACTGGTGGGACCAAGTCCTTTTGCAAAAATATTTGGATCAGGACTTGATCCCTAGGGGACTAAGGATCTTAAAGACCTCCACGTTTAAAGACGATAAAAAATTCACAGAAGATTGGGAGTCCATATTAGATGGCTGCTCAAAAAATCTGATGAAATTACTTGTGAAATATAGAGAAATGAAAGTACAAAGTATACAACAAGAAATAGAAATAGTACAAGAAAAACTGAAGATTAATACAGGTGATCCAGATTTCCTAAAAAGGGATCAACAGGTTCACAAAAACGTGGAGGAATTTGAGAAATCCTTGATCCAGAGAAAAAATAATAAACTGGATAGAAATAGATCAGACTATGCCACAGGAATGGTTCATAATTATAATATGAATAGACCCAATAAGAACTGGGAAAGTAATATTAATAAAAATAAAAAGAGAAATACATACCAAAAAGAAGTAGTGAGACGTCCTTATGAAATAAATCAGGAGCAAAGGAATGGGACATATAATAGGTTCCAGCGAGATTATAGAAATGAACAAAATCCAGTCGAGACTAGAAATAGGTTCGAACCCCTGATAAATATGGGAACCCCACCCTATAAGAAATATGATTCTAGACATTTATCAAAAAGAGTATATCAGGATGAAAATAGGACAAACGGTGGAAGAGGTAGGGGAAATTCCACCCCTCCCCCACAGAGAGAAACGCCCAGTAACAATGTTTTTTTAGGGAACCCGCCCAGACAGGGATACCAACGAAATTGGGAGGAGGGAGCGAACGGGCCCCTAAAAAGACCAAGAGACCATGATTTAGGGGAAAACAGGGAGGATGGAAACTCGCTAGAAAAGTACTCAAAAAGACGGTAAAGGGAAAAGGAATATTCAATCTTTCCAAAAGAGAATTGTCGGAGGAGGAAGTGAGTTTGCTGGAGAGGGGGCTGAATTTTGCTCCTGCCAGCAAACCCAATTTATTTGATCTATTTATAGACCTAAATAGGTTTGTAAGGGGTTTGAGCCAAAAAAGGTACTTTGCTATTAAAAATCATCAAATGAATATAAACGAGAAAAAAGAGGATAGAGTAGAGATTGAATCTAGCGATATGTTGGCCTTAGAAATACTGGAATCACTAACCATTGAAGGGAATAGTGAGGAAATCCCTATTTTTGATGCAAAAGAGTATTTTACAGAAAAGAAAATATTCAAAAGAAAATCAGAGTTCTATCCCCTACAGTACAGAGGCCCTTATATAGAAAGCTTTTACAAAGTTACCATGGAGCAATTCAGAGAATTGTGCAGTAAAACGGAAAAAATCCCCTTGAGAGACAATCTATCAAAAAAGGAAAGGAGAGCCTTGAGATCAATATGCAAAGACACAAGCCTGACTATTAAGCAGGCTGACAAGGGGGGGGTTGTAATCATGGAGACCACTGAATACCTCAAAGAGGCTTATAGACAATTATCAAACTCAAATTATTATATAAAATTGCCAGGCGACCCAACCCCAAAATTTCAAAGGGAGTTGAGCCATCTGTTGGATGATGGTATGGCCGTGGGGGCAATATCCAAAGAAACTCACGATTTTCTTTTTTCGGTCTATCCCGTCACACCCACTTTTTATTTTCTTCTAAAAATACATAAAACACTCACTAATCCACCAGGTCGCCCGATTATCTTGGGAATAGGATCAATGACAAATAATTTGTCCTATTTTGTGGACAGCTATTTACAAAAGTACGTAAGTAAATTGCGGTCTCATATTAAAGACACCACGCATTTTTTGCAAAAAATAAACACAATAAAGTGGAAGGAGAGTTTCTACTTTATTACTAGCGACGTGGAAGCCCTATATTTAAACATAGATCATGAATTGGGGATCAACGCAATTGAGAAATATCTGTCAAATGATCCCGAGATATCGGGCGACCTGATCACGTTTATTTTACAGTCGATTCGTTTTATTTTAACCCACAATTATTTCATTTTTGATTCCACATTTTATTTACAGTCACTGGGCACAGCTATGGGGACCAGGTTCGCCCCGAGTTTCGCTAACCTATTCATGGGTATGTTCGAGGAGGAGCATGTGTGGGGTTGCGACCTCGGGGAGAACCTGGTCCTCTATGGTAGATTTATTGACGATTTATTTTTTATTTGGGATGGGGATTATGATTCTGTTGTTTACTTCACCAATAGCCTTAATAATAACTCTTATGGTTTAAAATTCACAAGTAATTTTCACAAGGGTGGTATTAATTTTTTGGATATTGCCCTCACGGTCGAGGAAGGCCTGATACAAACTAAAACCTATGTAAAAGATGTTGATCAAAACCGATACCTCAATTATCAGAGTAGCCACTATGATAAGTGGAAGAACAACATCCCTAAAAGCCAATTCCTGCGAATAAAGAGAAATTGTTCCACTAATATAGCTTTTGAAGAACAAAGCAGGACAATCTATAAATCATTTCAAGAACAGGGTTACCCCAAAGAAATATTAAATGGAGCACTGGAAACTGTGAAGGAGATAAAAAGGGAGGAGTTACTGCAGGTTAAAGAAGGGGAGAGGAAAGGAGGATTAACAACAACAACAAAAAAACAACAGGAAAGGGGGAAAAGAACGGTATTTGTAACCAAATATAATACTCAAGCAATGAAAATAAAAAGCATAGTAAAAAAGAACTTATACCTTCTAAAAGCCTATGAGATCTTGAATAAAGAAGTTGATATAGGCCAGACTGTAGTATTCCGAAAATCTAGGAATTTGAAGAATAAAATAGCACCCAGTTTCTATAGGAAGGAAGGAGTGGGTAACCCATCATCATGGTTGCCCGAAAAACCTGTAGGTTTCCATGTCTGCGGAGGTGGGGGGGGGGGGGGAAGGAAGGGGGGGCTGCTCTTCTTGTGCCATCTGTGAGAAAAAGACTATAAAATTATTTTCATTTGTCTCAGGAGAGGTGTTCAACATCAATGAATTTATAAATTGCAAAACCAAGTACATCATCTATCTTCTGACTTGTGGATGCGGCATGCAATATGTGGGTCGCACCATTAGAAACCTTCATATTAGATATATGGAGCACAAACGTAATATAACAAAAATGAATAAGAGCAACAGTCTGTATAGACATATGGCAGGTTGCCAACATGGGGACATCAATGGGATCCGTATGATAGGTATAGAACATGTCAAAAATACTCCAAGGGGGGGAGATAGATATGTCCAGTTATGCAGGAGGGAGGCATACTGGATTTTTTGTTTAAGAACTCTGAATCCGTTGGGCCTTAATGACAGCATTGAACTGAACAATGTATAGGGGAGGTAGACAGTGAGGGTCCTCTGGCTGTGCATTTTTCAGTTCAATGGGTCATAATACTTGCATCCTATATAGGACTGAATTGATTGAAATTGCCATCTAATTAATTGTGTAAGAAATGGATGTATTATGTAGATTAAATTAATTATCTCTAAGAATATATGGGGAATATAATTCATTTTAGATGAATTATTTGTATCCTGTGGATGGACGTTCTATGAATCATCACTGCTGAATGAAGGAATCGCAATTATTACAATGAAATTCAATATTATTTTTAAAATAGAATAAATATACATATATAAAAGTAAAGAATGGACATAGTCTGAGTTATCGCCACCTAGTGGGGGTGTCTAAATCATGATAAAGAAATTTATTACTAACTAAGTAAGATTGCAAAGACACATATATATATACATATGTTTTTTTGATAATCATGTATAAATAATCCTGTATATGTATGATGTTATATGTTAAATGTTGTCCTTGTTATATGTTGAGGCTATACTGGTATGAGGCACAGGATATTGGCATTAATAAAAATAAAAATAGCAGGCTTCTATATGGAAAGCAAAAAAGAAAGAAAAAAACGGCTCTCAAAACGAGGCTTGGAGCCAGATACATTAACGGCCAGTATACCGAAAATGAGGCTTGGTATACAAAGCTAAAATGGCCGAGAGAGACTGATGACATGTATTAAATTGGAAATGAGGCTTGGAATACACTTAAAGATGGCCGTGGGAATCCATAATTATGCCCATCTGAAAACGAGGCGTGGAGCGCAAACCCGGAAGTGCGGCTAAAACAACCCCGCGAACGGGACTGCTATAAATAGCGCAATACACACTAATGTCAGCACAACTGAGGAAGCCGCTGACTACAAGGCGGAGAAACGCGTTTTGTTGCTGACCATCGATTACCTGATCCAGCTACCACAATAATTGTTACTCATATCAGCCTGAGTAGCTGCTATATCGGTTGGTGTTGCAGAGCTGTTCATCACTTCTCCATACTCAGCAGGAGAGCACCTCTAATTATGCAGAGGAAACAGTGTATTCATATCTATGGACACTAAAATCAAGCCGGACACACCACCTTCTGAGATCCATCTCTTGTAACTGTGCGGGACTGGTAATTATACAAAAAGCCTTGCTTGAACAAAAGTATTCATTGCCTTGAATGACTTTCTATCACCCAGCCTCATACCAGCTAAAATTTGCTCAAAAAAGCCTCTGTTTGTTAAATGTTGTGTGTCTTGTATGTCTGTTATACAATTGCAATTGAAAAATCTTTAAAGTGCACATATATGTATTATTATTGCATTTTTTATTGTTTTAAATAATTTTTTTACATTGATAAAAAAACATTGTTTATTATTGTGATGCTCACTGTTGCGCCTCCTGATAGTACATGTTAGTGCAAACTACATGTCCCTATCCCTTTCTTGCTCTGCCTGAGTTACACAAACTCCGACAGGGGGCAGCAACAGTGTGCAAGAGTGCGATCCTTCAGACACATACAAACCAGCGCTTCTAACTAGCCCTTTGGGCTTCCCCTCCTGAACATCAATAAAACAAGGGTATAGAAAGCTGACTCTCACAAGTGAAGACAACATGAGGAGTAGTGTGATAAATACAGGCGTCCCTGAAGGCTTCCACTCAGTGCTGTCAAGTGTGATCCACCCTCTTTCCTCCTTGCGTTTCAAAACCAACAGGTTTCTTTTTCAAGGCATAAGGAGGTAAAGCATTTGTCCCTATCTTTATACCCCAATTGGGGTATTCTGGTCTTATTACCAGAAATGAAATTACCTATCCAGCTAATCACAGGTGTATACCTATACAATGTCTCTCAGTCCAGTCCACGTTTTTTCAAAAACGTTACATCCCCAGCTGCTCCTCATCGCTCCGTATTAATTCTGTTCTCCGGCTCCTGCCGGAAGCGGAAGTGACGTATTTGCATTCCAACAACCCGGACTTCCGGTTAGTGGCTCCATGCTTCTTTGTCAAGCGTATATGATCGCTGACTTCTAATTGGCTGTTCACCTTTACAGACATTTTCAATAAGGTGTCTCCATCCATCATTACATGTTTCATTTTCGCCATAGAAAATAAATGCAATAAATTAGAATACAAGATATAATTTGATAAAAATACATAGTTAAATCTTTAGTGATCCTGGACAATGGGGACTAACTGGGACTACTTCCTATTATTATATCAACATGCTTAAATATGAGACATATTCATTAAAAATAAACTATATAAAATCAAGTAAAATCTATGATCTAAAATGCTTGAATTAACGGATATTAGAGGGAACTCTACATAAACAATTTTAACTCAAAGTCTTTGTTGAGATCTCCTGGAGCAAGTGTTTGATGGTTAAAAATCATAGTCATTTCACTTTTAGCAAGATTTGTCACTAAGGGCCTTATTTTGGTTCATTCTTTCTGACAAAATCCTTCTTAGATGGGAAAAACCATGTGCACTGCAGGTGGGGCAGATGTAACATGTGCAGAGAGAATTAGATTTGGGTGGGGTTTTACTTCAAAGTGAGATCTATATTGCAGTGTAAAAATAAAGCAGTCAGTATTTTCCCTGCACAGAAACAAAATTACTCACCCAAATCTAATTCTCTCTGCACATGTTACATCTGCCCCCCCCTGCAGTGCACATGGTTTTGTCCATCTAAGAAGGATTTTGTCAGAAAGAATGAACCAAAATAAGGCCCTAAATCACTTCCCCTACTATTAACCGTGATTTTTCTAAATAAGTAAAATCTTTTGATAAAATCTGGATTGCACTGATGTTGTGATTTAAAATGCATGGAAAGAGCGTGTGTCTTGAGCCCTTTATGGATGTTTTGTAAATGCTCTTTTTTTTAACATTTTTATTTTCAATAAAAGTGCATAACAATCCAAAGTACACATTTTGATTTGGGTACCGATACACATCAGCAGCAATAAAACATGTATTACAGTTCTGATGTGCAGACCTAATCTGTGGAATTCGGGAGCCAACATGTCCAACAAATCTGGTGGATGGAGCTTAACCTTAAGCATAGATTCCCAGCAATCAAGACAGACGGGTCATTCTAAAGTTCCAAAGTATAGGTCTAAGTGAAATAGTATGATATGGTATTCGGCCCCACACAACTCAATAAACATAATCATATTACATATAATATATAACATAGAACATAAAAGAGAGAAAAAAAGTGAAAAGGGGGAGGAGGGGCAGGAAAGTAGGGGGGGGGTTAAATCTCATGCCTATAGGTTTTAATAGGTCTCGCTTTGCCGGCGCGGCCTGCTCAGGTCTCATTAGGATTTCTTTAGAAAAATAGTGGGCCTGGACCCTTTAGGAGTTGTACCATTGATTAGAAGTGGAAAGTGGGGAGGGATACTTGTGCGGGATGGAAGCCATTACACGTCACACCACCTTAATTGACACAGTTATTCGGACACAAGCCGTCCCTTGCAAGGGCCCAGGATTGGTGTTCAGTATATAAGTAAATCTTGGATTGAGCATCTGCGTCAAGGGTGAGTATATATCTCCCCCATTTTCTGTGGAAACAAGAGTTGCCAGTACAAAACAGATCAGGTAAATATTTACGGCCGTAGTACATTTGTTGCAATGTCATCGGACCATTGGACTGGTCTTGGCTATCCAGTGCTTTGGTATTAGTTTCTTTGAAATCATGAACAGGATAGTAAGCAGTGGAACCACCTCTCTGTGCTGAGCCATGTCTGCCCAGCCATTAAAATTAATACACAATCACGCCATAGGGTGTGGCGTAATATTGATGTGAAGTTGGGAGTTTATAAACATAAATAACTTATTCCAGTACCTTCAAATTTATAACATTCCCAAAAACAGTGGAACAGAGAAGCTGCTAGTATTCCACATTTCGGGCATCGACCCTCTTCATCGGGGACGAAGTGGGACCTAATACTAGGAGACATATAAGCTCTGTGAAGAGTATTGAGGTGCACTTCTTGTAAATATGCCGAATGCAGGGTCCGCATCATGGCCACATATCCCCCCCGTGAGATCCTTTCCTGACTGATTTCCCTCTATGTTGCGGTGCCATCAGTCTGCCAGCTTGACCATATATGTAGTGGAGGGTATGTTGACTATAAGGATATATATGTTTCAATTTGTAAGCCTGGGTTTCCCATTTTTTAAGTATTTTAAGAACTCCATCTGTGGGCTGCGAGTGGGGATCTGGAAGTTGTAAGGATTGTACGTAATGCCTAGCCTGCAGGTACATGTAGAAATTGGAGTTATTGGGTTCAATTGGGTTCAGACCCTTCTCCCTCCATCAGAGAAATGCAGAATCATGTATGGAAGGCAAAAAGGATGGGTTACCCCATAGATTAACATATGAGTGGCATTGTGGTGTCCCTTGAGTTTTTATTGAGAAGCACCCAACTGGTATAGGTATCGTGGAAAAGTGGGTGCCGCAAAATGTCAGGAGGAATACGACTTCTCTTAGTGTGTAACAAAGCGTTTGGCGAGTATGGGTGAAAGACATGACTATCTGAAGCAAGATGTGTATAGTTGCTCTGTACCAGCATCCAGTTCCCAGCATACCTCATGAGGATGGACAGGGAGTATGAGAATATATCTGTGATCCCAGAACCCCCCTCATCTCTTGTCATAGCCAATTTAGAGAATGCAATTTTTGGTTTCTTCCCCTGCCATATAAAGCGTGCAATGGCCTTCTTTCATTTTGGTTATCAACATTGGTTATAACGAAGGACAATAGTTGTATAATGTAAAAGATTAATAGTTTTTACCACTGCTATACACCCCATTAATGAAATCGAAAGATCATGCCAGCCATCTAGTTTCATAATAAGACTGGATATAATTTTTGTAAAATTCAACTGGTATATATCAGAAGGGAATTTGGGGATCAAGATCCCAAGGTACCTAAAGTGGGATTGGGTGACTTCTAGCTGCCTGGAGTTGATTAGGGTAGATATAACCCCCTGTGGCATGTTAAGGGGCAAGAGTTCCGATTTATTGACATTAATCTTGTACCCCGCCTTGCTTCCAAATAAAGTAATGAGGCATAGAATTTTGGAGATGAAGGTTAGAGGATCCGACACAAACAGGAGCATGTCGTAGGCAAATAAAGCTATTTTCAGCTCCTCGCCTCCCACTTTCATGCCCCTGTATGTGGTTGAGGCCCTCAGCATCATTGCCAAGGGTTCCAACGCTATGGCAAACAGTCGAGGCGAGAGAGGGCATCCTTGCCTCGTGCCTTTGTCTATAGTGAAAGGGTCCAATAGAAACCCATTACATGCTATTTGAGTTTGTGGGTTGTGTTACAGCCAACACATAGTGTTCATAAAGCCCTCAGGAAATTTGAAATTGCGTAAGGTATCGCAAAAATGAGACCATTCTATAAGGTTGAAGGCCTTCTCGGCGTCCAGGGAGAGCCCAGCATTATGAATATGGAGGGGGGGGTGGGTGTGAGAGATGCAGTATGAACCACCAGCATCTTCCTCATATTGATCAACGAATGTCTCCCTGAAATGAACCCTGTCTGATCAGGGTGGATTATCTGGGGCATTATAATTTTTAATCGGTTCGCTACTATTTTAGCCTTTAGTTTAATAAAGATATTGGGCGGTATGAGCCCGGGAGTGAGAGGTCTCTGCCCAGTTTGGGGAGAATTTTGAGGGTAGCAGAATTAAAGTGTAGGGGGAGGTACGGTTTATAAGCATGGCATTGAATGCCTTGGTAAGTATAGGGACAAGTGTGGGGGCTAGTAGTTTATAGAATTCTCTGCATTATCCATTCGGGCCAGGTGCCTTGTTAGGTTTCAGGCTTTTAATTGCGGCTGAGACCTCGGCCTCCGTAATCGCTGAGACCAAAGAGTCAGACATCTCCGTCGTAAGGGTAGGTTATTGTATAGCATCCCACGGGAACACGGGAAATCAAGCTGGCAAAAAAAAGATTCTCAGACAAGCTGGCGAACAACCTGTCAACCAACGACCCCGCGTCAGCTTGGAGAGGCATGCAAGCTATAACCAACTACAAGATCTCTCGAACCCCCTCCACCATGCACCAGAAACTAGTGAACGAGCTGAACGATTTCTACTGCAGGTTCGAGAAGGAAGCTACCTGCATCAGTCCTACCCCTGACCGGGGCAAAATGGCTTGCCCACCCTCCTTCCAAAACTGCCACCCCCAGACTCTCCAGGTGGACCAAACAGAGGTAGAAGGAATGTTCAAGAGGGTCAACCCTAGGAAAGCTGGAGGCCCAGACGGAGTGTCTCCATCTGCCCTCAAGACCTGTGCAACACAGCTCGTCCCTATCTTTACCAGGATTTTCAACACTTCACTAGAAATGTGCAAGGTCCCCACCTGCTTCAAAGCCTCAATTATCGTCCCGGTTCCCAAGAGAGTTGTTACAAATGCTCACCTCGACCCCCTGCAGTTTGCCTACCGAGCAAACAGAAGTGTCGAGGATGCAGTCAACCTAGGGCTGCACCACATTCTACAGCACCTGGACAGTCCAGGCACCTATGCAAGGATACTATTTGTTGATTTCAGCTCGGCATTCAACACTATCATCCCTCACATCCTGGAGCCAAAACTCAGTTCACTAGGAGTCCCAGAACCTACATGCTCCTGGATCACTGACTTCCTGACTGAAAGGAAACAGGCGGTGAAAGCAGGCGCATTCATTTCAAACACATGCACAATTAGCACCGGTGCCCCTCAAGGATGTGTCCTCTCCCCCCTGCTCTTCTCCCTCTACACAAACGACTGCACCTCAGCAGAACAATCAGTAAAAATTATAAAATTTGCAGACGACACAACGGTTATCGGCCTAATCATGGATGGAAACGAGTCGGCATACAGACGGGAGGTGGATCGGCTAACTAAATGGTGTAGCGGAAACAACCTTGACCTCAACCCCCTCAAAACGGTGGAGATGGTGGTGGACTTCAGAAGGAAACCAAATGCCATGCACCTACTCATAATATCTGACAGAGTAGTGTCGAGGGTCGACTCCTTCAAATTCCTAGGAACAAAGATTTCCTGCAACCTCAAATGGGGTCCCAACATCATTACAACTGTCAAGAAGGCTCAGCAGCGGTTGTTCTTCCTGAGGCAACTCAAGAAATTCAACATCCCGCAGGAGCTGCTGCTCATCTTCTACACTGCCATAGTAGAGTCTGTCCTTTGCTCCTTGATCACAATCTGGTTCGGAGGAGCAAACGAGAATGACAGACGAAAGTTGCAAAGAGTGGTGAGGATGGCAGAAAAGATCATTGGGGCGGAGCTCCCCACTGTCCAAGAACTATACCTAGCCAGGGTCAATAAGCGTGCAGGAAAGATCTTGGCGGACAAGCTACACCCTGGCCACAACCTGTTTGAACCCCTTCGGTCAGGCAGACGTTTTAGGTCCATCCCAGCAAAGACGACAAGAACTACAAAAGGCTTCTTCCCAATAGCTGTCCACCAACTAAACCGTATTGAACATACCAAATACTAACTCGAACTTTTCTAGATACATGTGAAATGTATGTGATGTATGTTTATGCCTCTCTTCCCACCCCCTTTGTGTTCCCTGATTGATGCTGCACTGTTACCACAAAAAATTCCAAGCATACGCAAGTATACCTGGCCAATAAAGATGATTCTGATTCTGATTCAGTGTTGGGAGGGAGGGGGTGTGATTACTGAGCTCCACGAGGAGGGGGGTCATGGATCTTTGGGAGGGAAGAGGAGTACAGAGTGTTATAGAATTGCTGCATAGTGTGAGCAATCCGGGAGTTTGAGTTTGTCATGGACCCATCAGCTTTGCGTAGAGGATGAACTACTGTGGGTTTGTTACAACCCTTGCGAAGGTTAGATAATAGGGTTCCCACTTTGTTTCCAAGCGATGGAACTTGTAGTTCACCGCAAAAAGATCACCCATATCCGTCAAATACTCGTTGAAATGTGTCTTTGCCAAGAGATATAATTGTTTTAGATCGGGGGAGGGGGAGGCTTTGAAGCTTTGAAATGCAGTCATTACAGTTGTTTGTAGCAATATATATTTTTTGGAATAGTTCTTATTACTAGCTGCCGTGAAGGACACCACAGATCCTCTTACCACCGGTTTTAAAACCATCCAAAACAGAGAGGGGTCGGAATCTGCCATATCAGCATTGTCAGTACAATAATTCTGAATCGCTAGTTCCAGTAGGTCTCTGAATTTTGAGGATTTACAGAATCTGGAGGGGAATCTCCACAGTTTATTAGTATCTGATTCATCTGGTAGTTGTAGAGTACCCAGGTTCTAGTATCATGTGGTGACATTTCTGCAGAGCTAACACTCTAGTGACATGACAGCAGACAGCGGCGTAGCTTTGTTTGGGGTGCCCCCCGTCCGGCGTGCCCCCCGTGCCTGCCCCCCGTGCCCCCTGTGCCCCCTCCCCCCATTGCCGCATGCTTACCTGTCCGCGCGTCCCGGCTCCCCTCCTGGCTTCAATAAATTCTATGCAGATGGACCACGATAAAATTGCCGCCCCCATACCCCCATACCGCAGACAGTTTCAGAAAACAGTCTGCTTTATGGGGCGGCCATTTTATCATGGTCCGTCTTTATAGCATTGATTGAAGCCAGGAGGGGAGCCGAGACGCGCGGACAGGTAAGTATGCGGGGGATGGGGGGCGGGGGGATTACTTTAGCACCGCAGCCCCCTCGGCACCCCCATATGCACAGCGCCCCCCCCCCGCGACCGCGGGGGCTGTGGTGCTATAGTTACGCCACTGACTGCAGAGCTAACACTCTAGTCACTAGAGTGTTAGCTCTGCAGCCATGTCACTAGAGTGTTAGCTCTGCAGCCATGTCACTAGAGTGTTAGTTCTGCAGCCATGTCACTAGACTCTAGTGACATGGCTGCAGAGCTAACACTCTAGTGAGATGGCTGCAGAGCTAACACTCTAGTGCCTCCAGCTCATCCCTTCCCACGGCGTGTGGTACTCACTCTGTAAGGCCCTTGCACAGCAGGTAGAGGGACCTCCAGGCCTGCACGGCGGAGGCCAGCAGGGACAGCACCCCGGCAAGAACCCTGAACCTGCAGGCGGACTCTGGCCCCACTCCTCCACGGTGAAGTGCTCCCTGTCCAGTGTCATAAAACCACGCTCAGCCAGATGCCCTCAGTGTGACACACACCACCAGGCAGGTAGTGCTTACAGTGTTTGCGTGTCTGCAGGAAAGCAATGTAATGGCACTGTGTCAGTGGTGGGATTCAGCCTCTACCCGGCCGATGGGGCGCATTAGGAAACGGTTCTGCAGAACCGGTGCAAACCGGCTGAATCCCACCACTGGGTATATCCCAAAAGCTGGGACTCTCCCCCTTTGATGAACACTAGAAGCTTGTCTCTACTGTTTTCAGAACCAGAAATATCGGCCTTCCAGCAGCTGGTTACTGCTCCAGCTCCACACACCTGGTATGTAGTTTTATATAATCATTGGTAGATTGCTCTGCCTCCTGAACTCTGATCCCCTAGTCCCCAATACGATATTTGGTAGGTGGGATTCTCTAGTTTTTAATTCCGAAATCTAAGAAATCTCTTTACGGGAACTGGAGATATCTGCAGTCAAGCAAGCTGTCCTTCCACCAGAAAATTATGAATAATAAGCCCACTACACTATACACACCTCCTCTGCGTATTAAACATCCTCTACCACCCTGGAAGTAGGGTTACCACCTAGTCCCTTTAATTCCGGACACATGTTTTTTTTTTTTAAATGCTTTTTATTGAAATTTTCAAGAAAAGAGAAATACAAAGTCATTAAACAAGTAAACATTTGTCAGCAGTAGAGTAGAGTCATTACAGGGACAACGTATTTCACATGTTGTATAAGGAAAATATGCGTGTACTGTTTTTCTACAATAAAGGCTGTATAAAAACATTTCTATCTTGTTATGTGTTTGACTATCAATCTATCATAGTAGTATATATCTCATCATGTCTTCCACATTTTATTACAACCTTCTAAAATAAATTTAGCAATATAGATCAGTTATAGTAATAATAATAGCAATGGTGATAGGCCTCTTTGTTCTTTTCACAATGGATAGCCTATAGGCATTTTACTGCTAGAAAAATCGACAGTGGGATACGCTGTGCTACATTTCTGTGGTCTGTAGACCCTACACTGACAAATACAACTGAAATAAACCAACTTTGGCTTAACAATGACAAAGACAAAGACAAAGACAGAAATAGAGTAAGGGTATACAATAAGAATAGGAGGGGGGGGGGGGGGGGTGTCAGGACCGAGATTTGCTATATTTACATTATACACATAGATAATTTTATCAGTTCTCTACAACAGTTATTTCTATATTACAAAACAAAGAAAAGCAAGAGGTATAAAAGTCATAATTACATATGACCTTCAGCTGCGATCACACTCCGGGATTTATTGGCATTTAACTAAGGTAATATGGCCTTGAAGTGATTTTTAGTTTCATCATCGAGTGTATTAAGAAATAATTGCCATTTTCTAAAAAATGATTGGGTCCCATTCCGGGGTTCTATTCTGGCATATTTCCACTCATAATATACCATTCGTAGCAATTTTTGTTTTAATATTAATAATTGTGGGGCGGACTTCTTTGTCCAATGCAAGAGTATGCATTTTCTTGCTACTGTGAGTATAGTTATGAGTAGTGGAATAGACCTTTTATCTACTTTGTCCATAGGCCAGGTATTAAAATTCAGACCCATGAGCGCAGCCGGGTCAAATGCAAACTTTACTCCAAACATTATAGAAATGTATTGCAGTACCTTAAACCAAATTTTTTTGAGTTTGTAACAATCCCACATTGAGTGAGCATAATCTGCCTTAACAGCTCTACATTTTGTACAATGTCCTAGTTCTTCCGGGACCATGAACTTTCTTCTGTATGATGTAATATAAGCCCTATGGATAGTTCTAGTATATACTTCCTGGTAATACATTGAAGTCAAAGATTTTCTGGTAATAATACCTAGTCCTGTAATATCTGCAATATTCCTTAAAGAAGGGATATCCGACTTCCATTTCTGAAGTAGGGAGTCCCACTGAGGGCTTTTTAAAGGGTCAATTGATGTCAGCAGTTTATACAAATATTGTAGTTTATATTTATGCGAAAGCAGATATATCAATAACTGGTCAATCGTTTTTATTTGAGATATTAAAGAGATATTGATGGGATATTTTTTGGTAAAGGACCTAATGTTCTTTGACCTTGTACAAAATGACGTACTTGAAAATACATGAATCTATTGTTATTGGGAATTGCATATTTTTCTATCAATAATTGGAAAGAAAAAACACTTCCACCTGGATCAAATACTTTATATGATATATGCTAAGGGTTCAATAGCCAAATCAAACAGAAGTGGTGACAAAGGGCACCCTTGACGTGTGCCCCTCCCTAATTGAAACGGTTGAGAGTAAATACCATTACACGCTATAGTCGATTTGGGTGCTGAGTACAAGGTTTCTATGATTTTTATAAAAGCAGGAGGAAAACCAAATTTCTCTAAGGTGCGTATTAGGTGAGGCCACAGGACTAGGTCGAAGGCCTTCTCCGCGTCCAACGACAACACCATATGTGGTGGCGTATCTGACGCAACAAGGCCTCCGACCCCCCCACCGCAGCCAATACCCGTCGCACATTTACCACTGCATGACGGCCTGTTATAAAACCCGTCTGATCGGTATGTATGATCGTTGGTAGTATCGATTTTAATCTCTCTGCCAATATCTTAGTGAATATTTTGTAGTCACAATTGAGCAGAGAGATTGGTCGATATGAGGCGGGCAATTCCAAATCACGTCCTGGTTTAGGAAGGACTCTAATAATGGCATCTGAAAAGTGAGGCGGTAAGTATCCTGAGCAAATTATATGATTAAAACAATCTTGTAGTGGCCGATATAATTTATCACCCATTATCTTGTAAAATTTGTTCGAGTAACCGTCTGGGCCCGGGGATTTCGCTAATTTCAATTGGCCTATTGCCCATTTCACTTCCTCCAAAGTTATTAAATTAAGTAAGACCTGAGTTGCTTCACTTGAAATTTGAGGTAAATCCAGAGAATCCCAGAAAAGAGCAGGGTAACGTGGAGGGTTTACATCTGGATCCATGCTATCACCTGTCGGCTCACCCGGGAGAACACCGGGGGGAGTATAAAGATCTTCATAAAAAGATTTCAATTCTTCCGTTATTTGTGCATCTGAGTTTGTCATCGTACCATCAGCTTTTCTTAATGGATGGATTGTATTGGATGACCTTGGCCCTCTTAGCAAATTTGTTAGGAGTTTGCCAACCTTATTACCATACTTATAAAATTTTGAGTCAATATTAAACAAATAGCGATCTCCCTGCATCTGTAGATGTTCTTCAAAATGTAATTTAGCTAATTTATAGTCTTCCCTATTATGTAGAGAAGGGGTAAGTTTAAATGTATCAAAGGCTGTTGTAAGTTTAGCCTGTAAATCTAGGTAAGAGTGTTTTTGTTGCCGTTTAAGTTTAGCCATATATCCAATAATTTCTCCCCGCAAAACAGCTTTCGCTGCCTGCCAGAAGACTGTAGGGTTCGAATTAGAACTAGAATTAGTATCATTATTTAAACAATAATCATCCCAGGCTTTAGTGAGTTTTTCCCTAAGTTCTGGGGATTGGGATAGGTGAGAGGGAAACCGCCACAGCGGTCTAGCTGTTGTTTTATAGACTATATTTATTTCCATAGTAACAAGCCCATGGTCCGACATCACAGGGGGGGAGATCTGAGCAGAGGAGACTTTGGTGAACATAGGTTCAGCCACAAGAATATAGTCAAGTCTTGACCAGGTGGAGTGTGTTAGGGATAAGCAAGTATATTCTTTTTCAGTGGGATTCATAGCACGCCAGACATCAACTAAGTTCAAGGATTCCATTAAATAAGAAATATTAATTTTTGGAAAAGATTTTTGTCTTTTAGGAATTGGAGATCTGTCCATGGTGTTCGAGACCACTAAGTTAAAATCCCCACAGACAATCAGTGTAGTGAGCTCATACGTGTGTAATTTTGAGAGTAAGTCTATAAAGAAAGATTTTTTATATGGTGTTGGGGCATATAAGTTACAGATAGTAAACATTTTACCTTGAACATTAATGTTTAGAATAACATATCTACCTTCGGGATCGGAATCCTCTGAATCGATCTGTATGTCTAGGTTCTTCCTCGCCAGAGTTATAACTCCGCGTGCTTTTTTATTCAAAAATGCCGAACCTAAGACCGTCCAGCCTAGCATATTCATCTTTTTAATTTCCATGCAATTTCAATATTTTGTTTGGAAAGATATGTCAACAATTTTCGGCGTTTAGCCGGGGTATGGATACCTCTAACATTCAAAGAACCTATACATACAGCCATTTGTCATAATAATTAGTATAGAATTTTGGCGACTGATAATGATTCAAACCTCGGTCAGGGAAGGAACATGAAGGGAGGGAAAAGACAAGACAAAACATATAATAGAAATAGAAACATAAAAAATAAAATGATAGAGCCAGCTAAGCTTCACAAATAAAGGACTTCCATAATGTAATCTAAACTATGGATATCCATTCCAATACCATTATGTAAGTTAACTTGTATGCAAATTTGAACAATAGGCACAAAGGGAATTCTCTTAACATCTAAGAAACCTGATCACGGAGGGTCTTGATCCGCTATGTCTTCAGAAAGCTCACTTGATCTCGAGCGTGCTAGGTAGTCCTCAGCTGCTTTAGCAGAATCAAAGTCTTTGAAACCCATGGCTGTGACAATGCGCAGCCTGGCTGGGTATAGGACATAAAACTTGCGTTTTTCTTTTATCAAAGTAGAACAAATGTTATTAAACAATCTTCTTGCCTTGGAGACCTCAAGTGAAAAATCTTGAAACACCCTTATATTGTGTTGTTCCCAGACAATGGGATTCACCTTGCGGGAAGCATTCCAAATAGCCTGCTTATGAAGGTAATTTAGAACCTTCATAATGACCACTCTTGGCCTCTCCTGGTCACGGTTCTGATAATGTCCCATTCTGTGAATGCGCTCAATAACTATGTCTGTGCAAGCCGCTTTGATATTTAAGAGCTTAGGCAGGGTGTTACGTGCAAAATGTTCCAGGGCCGAGCCCTTCAACGATACCGGGATACCAGCAATTCGAAGGTTATTGCGTCTCTGTCTATTTTCAACATTAGTTAAAGCTTCATTGAGTTTTTTGTTATCTTGCTGCAATGCTTGTACGGATTTTTGAAGTGCAATAACATTATCAGTATTATTGCTTATGTGGGATTCAGCTTCCGTCATTCTCACTGAAAGTGAGGTGATGCGATCTGAAATTTCCATAACCGCTTTTTGCAGTAGTGGGGACATAACTGAGTGAATTGCCTTAACTAAGTCTGTGTATGACAAAGAGTTAAGAGAGGTACTATCAGGGTTACCTGGGACATCCAATGAGCCATCTTGAATCGGTTTCTTTGAAAGTGGAGTACCTGCTTGGTCTTCACCAGGAGGCATTGTGCTGTGATCTCCTCGTCTCTTCTCCTGTCCTTGGCGTTGGGGTTGAGGTTGAGAAGTTGTTTTTGATCCCGAGGGAGCCTCAAGGAATTTATCCATCTTTTGAGGGAGTCTGCGAGGAG
Organism: Crinia signifera; assembly: GCF_055691185.1. Classification (NCBI taxonomy): domain Eukaryota; kingdom Metazoa; phylum Chordata; class Amphibia; order Anura; family Myobatrachidae; genus Crinia; species Crinia signifera. The sequence continues at coordinate 326,567,743 of NC_139220.1, forward strand.
ACCGGGAACGGTTTTTGCGTTGTTTCGTCAGTTTTAAAGAATTCAGGTGTCCCGCACTAATTTAAAAAAAAAAATGAAACAGCACTTTTCATATGAACAGTTCACAAACAAACGCTTCTATTAATTAGAGTTTCATATAGTAAAGTCTGATAAAGCTCAGTATGTCATTTCTTATTTGTCCTCAAGATGGCATCATTGAGTTTCTTATATGTTAAGAATATGGAGTCAGCTCCGTTATAAGCAGAGTGTCTTAAATAACATGTCAAGAATAAGAAAAAGAGGGAAAGATGTCCTATGTCGGTGCACCAGTATAAAGTAAAACGTAACTTTTATTAATTGCTTTTTTAACCCCTTCACGACATTGCCTTTTAAGGTAATTTTTTTTTTTTTTTCCTCCTTGCGTTCAAATAAGCGTAACTTTTTTAATTTTCCGGCTATATAGACACATGAGGGCTTTTTTTTTGCGGGACAAGTTGTACTTTCTAATGGTACCATTTACTATACCGTATAATATTCTGGGGAATCAGGAAATAATTCAATGTGGGGTAAAAAAAAAAAAAACGCCATTGCACAATTTTGCGCTGGTTACGTTTTTTTTGGAGTTCATAGTTCGTTTAAAATGATGGGTTATCTTTATTCTATGGGTCGTTACGATTCTGGTGATACCAAACTTATATAGTTTTCGTTATGTTTTACCACTAAAAAAAAAAATCGCAACTTTTACGGTTTTTCTAATTTGCGTTGCGTCGCCATGTTCTGCGGCTTATAACTTTTTTATTTTTCCACCTACGGACCTGGGTGAGGGCTCATTTTTTGCGGGCTGAAGTGTACTTTTTAATTAATACCATTATGGGATATGGGCGACTTTCTGATCTCTTTTAGTTATTTTTTTTTGGGTACGCGATGCGACCAAAAAACGTAGTTTTGGCGTTGGGGATTATTTTCCGTTTACGCCTTTAACCGTGCGGGATAACTAATGTTATATTTTAATAGATCGGACTTTTAGGAACGCGGCGATACCAAATATGTTTATTTTTTTTATTTTTTATTTATTTTTATTTGGGAAATGGGGAAAGGGGGGTGATTTGAACTTTTAATATTTTTTTATTTTTTTTTTATTTTTAAACTTTTTTTTTTTTTTTTTTTACTTTTACTACAAGGCCCCCTAGTGTACTTGACCACTAGGGGGCGCGATCGCCTGTACTAGGTTCAGCCATAGAGCTCTATGGCTGAACGTAGTGATTTTATGCACTTCCTATTACATCCTGCCTGAGGCAGGATGTAATAGGTATGCATACACGGCCAGCACAGGGGTCTACATTAGACCCCTGGCTACCATGGCAACCGATCGGCACCCTCCGATCTCGCTGCGGGGGGCCCCGATCGGCGCCGGAGGGGGGCGCCCCCCCTCCGATCAGCTATTTAAGCACTGCGGGCGCTTTGCCCGCGGTGCTTAAAGGGTTAAACGGCCACGATCGGCGAACTCGCCGCTCGTGGCCGTGAGAGCAGGGACCTGGCTGTAATATACAGCCATTACCTGCTCTCTTTCAAGCCAGCTCACTCCGTGAGCTGGCTTGATTCCCCCGCAACCGACATATGACGTATATATACGTAATATGTCGTGAAGGGGTTAAGAACTGCGAGATAAAAATGAACACATATATTAGACAAAAGGGGGGGTATAACACTTTATTAAAAACTAAGGTGGCGGGCAGATGCCTGTTATATACTATAATAAATGTACTGATTTTGTTGACAGTGTGCTCCTGGTCAGTTTATCACTGTACAGACCAGGTATAGGTAGTATAGGTAGGTAGTAAACCCTAGTAGGTAATATATTGAATGCCGCTCAATAAACTCATGTCAATAAGAAATTTGACACGTTTATCCTGAATAATTAGATAATGCTCAGATGTCAATTAACATACAGCTAACCATATAGTAGCGTATGGGGTGAAAATCACTCCGCCTCCCTAGGGAGAATCACTGTCTGAGTCATTAAGTCAAAAATTAATGCAGGTCCAACGATTTGGAGCACTGCCCAAGATAAATACTGAAACTCCTGACGGCTATGGTCTGCCTGATATAGGAGTCAGTGCAATGGAAATAGTGCTCGCTGAATGCTGGATAATTCACTGAGCCAGTCCAGTGGAGTCGCCTCCAGGTGGACCGTAGTGGACTACAGTGAACGCCCTGAAAAGGGCTATTGCGGCATAGCACAGGTCAACAGATCAAAATGCATTAGTAAGAAAAATAATAAACAGTTACAGACATCTGCCCGTGCACCGCTAGCCGGCACACGCTTCGCAGATTTTAGCTTCCTCAGGGCCAACCAGACTGAATGGGTGCAGGGTTTTTATACCTGTAGTAATGTATAATGCCCCAATGATAGTGCGCCTTGTTGGACGCGCCCCCGGAAGTCAGTCTAGAGTCAGGTATCCAATCGCGGAGCTCCCTATCCGGCGAGCCCCCGGATGGTCTACTCTGAGTCCGGGTATAGTGTATCGTTGTCCTGGTTACCACTGATGCGTACGTCTGAACGGGGAGCGCGTTAATGACGCGCGTCTCATCCCGTCCAATCATGTGTGGTCTAGTAATCATGACGCGTGATTGCGTCTGAGGTTGGTATGGTTACCAAGCCGGAGTGAGTGGCGCCTATCCAGTTATCGGCGCGTTGGTGATGTACGCTCGTTCAGATCTTATTGTTTACATTTGCCTGGCGTCACGTTACCATGGTGATCATGGACAGTTTGTGTACCAAGTTCCCTGTTATAGTAATCCCACTATGGATTTCTCTAGGGGATATCATTCAGGGTCACTAAAGATTGGCGTGATCGCTGGGAGCATATGTTCACTCCGATCCTATTATTTATATTTGACTGGCGTCATATTGCCATGGTGATCGTGGACAATTTGTGTACCATGTATCCTGTTCTGGTGATCCCGCTATGGGTTTCTCTAGGGGATATCATCCGAGGTCACTGAAGATTTGCATAATCGCTGGAAATGTTAAGAGTATGCTGGTGACATATTTTATATGGCGTGGGATAGACAGGTTCAGACAATTCTCTCAGAGATGGTAATAATAGAATATTATTGAATATTCCCCACAGCAGTGCCTTTCGTGCCTCTCGTGCAAACAAACAGGGGCTGATGACGCGTTTCCCCGCCTCTCCTTGGTCAGCGGCTTCCTCAGATGAAAGGAAGCCGCTGACCAAGGAGAGGCGGGGAAACGCGTCATCAGCCCCTGTTTGTTTGCACGAGAGGCACTGCTGTGGGGGACCTGTAAGCCGGAGCGTTCTGGATAAAGCTGAAAAGAATTCCACCAAATCAGCTGGGAACACACTCAAGGCAGAGCCAGCTACTACTCCCCTAAAGTGGATTACAATTACACAGCATCATACAAGCTGCAGAGCAAGAGCATAAGTATACCTGTTTGCTTTCTTTCTGCTTATATGTGCCAAATTGTCACTGACTCTTAATATTATGGCTGACTGACTAATCTATTAATAAGCTGCTGAAAGCAAGCTCTGTGCAGGAAGCACATCATAATAACTTGTCAATTAACAGCCTTCTGGCAAAAAGCTTGATTTCAATCTATCCCTGCTAACAAAAAGCAATTAACCCTTTATATGCTTAACCAAGCTGGAATTATGCATTATTGAATGCTGCTCCCATGTTTACTTATTTTTATCATTATTTTTATGTTATTTTATGTAAAATGCTATGTATTGTATGAACCCCACCGGCCGGTGACCTCTTTTTAAAATTTGTCTATATTTCTAAGAGATTTATACTAAATAAACAGTATTAAATTTTAAACCAATGGGTTATTGAGTGTCCAGTCTGCGCTGTCTATCTGTGTGTATATTTAAATTATACCTATGTTTAGAATTGATTCCTGCAACCAAGTACAATGTAATTATGATAGACAAGAAAGACACTTGCAGCAACTATGTCAGTAAAGTGACACAGACAAACAGCAACAGACTGTTTCTCACCAGAGAGCTCTGAGGACCAATCAGAGACACCACAATAACCACCAATCACATCAGAGAGGAGCAGAATGGAGGGACATTTAAACTGAGAGACTCACTTTGCAATCCATCTCCCTAGAAGAAGGCAAAAGCCGAAACGCATTGGAGGGTACATACCAATGACCACTGACACTTCAAGCCGACCAAGAGACCAACACATGTGAGAACCCCACAAGTAGGTGAGCGGCGGGTGCACACGCCACCAAGTAACGGAAGACGGAGAGAGACTGACATGGAGCAAGTGTACCGACAGTGGTGAGTATCAAACAGGAGGGGGAGCAGGGCGAGCCAGCAGGGTCCTGTCCAAAAGGTAAGCGGTCACCGCGAAGGACTCCAAATCCTGAAACGGTGAGCCGCGACACCTCGCCAAGACAGGCAGCAGCGTCTGCATTAACTGAAGCCCGGTCAGCCGTGTTACACACGGAGCTGCCGGTGCTCTATAGTACACAGACGTAGCACACCCAGTCCGGGACCCGGGGATCCCCAGCAACACGAAGCACCGCGCGCACAGGTATCATCATTTCCTTTTCAGGAAGCATTTCAAATCATAAAGGATTACAAATAGCGGGACACCGCTTCACATTGCAAGACTGTGTAAACTTTTTTTCAGGAATTACCACTTAATTGTGTGCATATCCAACCCGAGTGTACACACCATACAATTTATTGGACATCCAATTCATGACCCAATTTATTTAATTCTTCAATATTTTTTCTATTTTCCCCTTTTTTTTGTTTAATTGTATTCTGATATTGTGTAATTCAGGCACAACATTCATGTACCATTTTGTAAATCATATCTATTGACCTTGAAGGAATGCACTCTTTCAGCCCGATTGAATGAACAGTGTATTGAAAAGGCCAATTGCTCTATGTATAAAAGCTACATTTGTAAACAAATAAAGAACAACATTTTATCAAACATCTGTAGAATTTCAGTGACAGAGCGCAGCACCACCACCCATTCCAGTATCTTGTACAAGCGGACCCAGTCACCCGTTCAAAGTGCAGCTGCTAGTCAAAGAAAACACAAATAGATTCAGTGCGCAGGTACTAAAACTTCTTCTATACTGCCTTACCAGCAGCAAGAATCTATATATGGGATTAACCGACATTAGAAACAATAGGCTAGAAAGAGCAAATTAAGCTTTTCTCCCCTTACTAGGGGATCACCCACCACCCAGCCTAAACACTTTCTGTGATACATTCCTTAATCTAGAGAAGTTAATTTCAAAGGAGACAAAACTATGGTGGGAGACTCAAACACTAAAACTTTATGAACAAAACAACATAATACCGAAAGGACTACTAGTAAAAAAAGCACCAACACATGACTTAAATGACACATGCTTTATGGACAAATGGAACAACATACTAAAGGATTGTTCATTAGAACTGATGAAATTAATCATTGACAACAATACAACCAAACTAGACACCATTGAGAAGGAGATAGATAAACTAGATAAAGAACTTACACCATTCAAAGAAGAAAAAGAGTTTATCACACTATCAGATCTCACAAAGAAAAGATTACTACAAAGGGAAAAACAACTCATTGAAACAAAAAAGAAAAAAATACTTAGAGACAAATTTGGACTAAAACCACAGAACAACAAAAAAAACCCAAAAAAGCAAAACTATTTACCCCAATCCAGAATCACAAACAGAATAAATCAGTACGAAGCCCGGTATACAAACGTTTAAATCTGACATATCAACAGTATATGACTAAATTACATACAAAACCCTCTAGTTCCAACACAGCCGGGAACACTACACAAGAAAGCTTAAACTCAGCTGTATATGACACCTCTTTTTATGTCCATGAAATAGAAGAAGACACCTCAGGAGAGGAATTAAACTACGACAATATAAGTAAACTATTATTAAGAAAAGGGTTGGAAAACAGCCTCCTAGGTGACATCAGTTCACCAAGTAATCAAACTACACATAACACTGTAGGAGAAACAGAAGATACTGGAACATGTGCCACCCCAGAACCAACCCTTTTTTTAGACATACGTCACACCAGACACACCAAGAGCAGGACAGAGAAGGTGAGACCCACCGCAACAAAAAGAAACATAAAAACCAACACAAAAAAAACAAGAAGAGGTTGCAGGGGAGGGGAAACCAAGAAAGACAATAATAAGAAGAAGCGACCACGAACTAACACAAGACCATCTAAAAATTCTAGATAAAGGCTTAAAATTTGCCCCACTAATAAGATTGACAAATTTCAGACATACCTAGACCTACATAATTTTGCAAGAAAACTAACACTCAAAAAGTATTTCAGCAACATAACACCAGTAGAAGTTAGGAACGACAAAGAAATGTCCAAATACAAACATACAGAACTGAAACCAGCATCTCATTTTTACCCCAGCCACATGAAAGGACCACAGATAGATGCCTTTATAAAAATGGTAGAGCGAGACATTGAAGGCATCACACATAAATCAGCAGACAGGAACATCACTAACAAAGAAGAGAAAGCACTGAGAGACCTACAAAATAACAAACAAATAATTGTGAAGCCAGCGGACAAGGGGGGAGGGACAGTCATCCTCAATAAACAGGACTATCTAGAAGAAGCACACCGCATTCTCAATGACGATACAACATACATGAAACTTAAAAATGACCCTACATCCAAATTTAAGACAGAACTAGAACACCATTTGAGACAAGGTAGCGAGATAGGCATCATAAATCCACAAGAACATAAATTCATTCAGATCCAGAACCCCGTTATACCTGTATTCTATTATTTACCCAAAATCCATAAAAACCCCACCAAACCACCAGGCAGACCAATCATATCCGGAATAAACTCATTAACATCCAATCTTTCCCACTACATCGACACTTTCCTGCAACCCTACGTACAACAACAAAGATCATACATATGGGACACAACACACATACTAAATCACCTACAGAACCAAACATGGGAAAACGATTTTTGGCTAGTTACAACTGATGTCACTTCACTGTACAGTATAATAGATCACGAACAAGGGACAGACAGTATAAAATATCATCTAGACCAAGACACCAACATCTTACCTGAACAGACCAAATTCATTCTAGACAGCATTACCTTCATCTTGAAACATAACTATGTTTGGTTTGAGGACCAACACTACATTCAAACAACAGGGACAGCGATGGGCACGAGATTTGCCCCTGGGTACGCTAATCTGTTCATGAGCTGGTGGGAGGACCAGTATATATGGGCGGAGGGCGGCCCAGGGCCAAATCTCGTGCTATGGAAACGCTTCATAGACGATATACTGTTCATTTGGAGAGGGGACGAGGCATCATTACTCAACTTCCTAAGATACATAAACAACAACAATAACAATCTGATATTCACAAACAAGTACAGTCAAAAAGAAGTAGAGTTCTTAGACCTCAGGATCTTTATTGAAGATGGTAAAATTCATACAAACACTTTCAAAAAATCAGTTGATGTCAACAGTTTTATATTATCCACAAGCTGGCACCACCCCAACTGGTTAAAATCAATCCCAAAAAGTCAATTTATCAGATTAAAACGCAACTGCACCAAAAACACAGACTTCATAGAACAAAGCAACAATATGATATCACAATGCATAGAAAAAGACTACAAATTAACCGAGTTAGAAACAGCACGCAGAGAGATAGAAGGAATAGAGAGAACTGACCTTCTTAAGTACAGAGAAAAAAGTAACAAAATATACCAAGAAGTACCATTTATCACCCAATACTCAAAACAATCAAAACAACTACAGTACATAATAAAAAAAAACATTGGCCACTATTACTACAAGATTAGACACTTTCAGACATACTCCCAGAGAGACCCAGAATAGTGTATAGAAAAGCACCCGATATAAAACAGAAATTAATAAAGAACCATATTCCCCCCAAAAAACAAATCCAGTCAACCATCAACAAAAATGAACCCAACAAAGGATTCTATTACTGTGGGACATGCGTAGGCTGCACAAATCAAAAGCAAAAAAACACTCAACCAGTAACAACCTTTAAATCCACATCAACACAGGAAACATATAATATAAAAACAGAATCACCTGCAACAGTAAAGGGGTGATCTACTTGCTAGAATGTGGCTGCAGGAAGCAATATGTGGGACGGACAACAAGACCCCTAAAAACAAGAATTAACGAGCACATTCGAAACATAAACAAAAAGAATGAGGACCACAACTTATCAAAGCATTTCTATGACCAGCACAACGGTGACCCAAGTACACTGACGTTTATAGGAATTGCAGAAGTCAAAAATAACTGGAGGGGAGGGGACTTTACACACAAGATAAATAAACTCAAACTCAAATACATGTATGAACTAAAAACACTAAAACCTCGGGGATTAAACTTAGACAACGAGGTGAAAGCCATAGTCGGGAAAAAAGAAAGAAACTTGTAAAAACCAACAAAAAAAAAGGACCCAGCAGATTAAATGGGAGGGGCCAGCAGAACACTAAATACCCATCAACAACATCAAAAGACCTTCGACAAATCCCTACTATTATCCGATTTCAAACCAATAAAGACTACATCCAATTTAAGACAGCAATGAATAGAACCTAATATGCATCCACTTGTATAAAGAGAATTACTAACAACCAGTGTACAGCAGGCAACAAATAAACACACATATCTCCGCAATAAAATTCGGAGTGTACAATAAACTATTACTATGTATTTAAATTATACCTATGTTTAGAATTGATTCCTGCAACCAAGTACAATGTAATTATGATAGACAAGAAAGACACTTGCAGCAACTATGTCAGTAAAGTGACACAGACAAACAGCAACAGACTGTTTTTCACCAGAGAGCTCTGAGGACCAATCAGAGACACCACAATAACCACCAATCACATCAGAGAGGAGCAGAATGGAGGGACATTTAAACTGAGAGACTCACTTTGCAATCCATCTCCCTAGAAGAAGGCAAAAGCCGAAACGCGTTGGAGGGTACATACCAATGACCACTGACACTTCAAGCCGACCAAGAGACCAACACCTGTGAGAACCCCACAAGTAGGTGAGCGGCGGGTGCACACGCCGCCACGTAATGGAAGACGGAGAGAGACTGACACGGAGCAAGTGTACCGGCAGTGGTGAGTATCAAACAGGAGGGGGAGCAGGGCGAGCCAGCAGGGTCCTGTCCAAGAGGTAAGCGGTCACCGCGAAGGACTCCACGGTGAGCTGCGACACCTTGCCAAGAAAGGGAGCAGCGTCTGCATTCACTGAAGCCCGGTCAGCCGTGTTACACACGGAGCTGCCGGTGCTCTACAGTACACAGACGTAGCACACCCAGTCCGGGACCTGGGGATCCCCAGCAACCTCGACTTAGAAAAAAACGCTCCCGAACACGAAGCACCGCGCGCACAGGTATCATCATTTCCTTTTCAGGAAACATTTCAAATCATAAAGGATTACAAATGGCAGGACGCCGCTTCACATTGCAAGACTGTGTAAACTTTTTTTCATGAATTACCACTTAATTGTGTGCATATCCAACCCGAGTGTACACACCATACAATTTATTGGACATCCAATCCATGACTCAATTTATTTAATTCTTCAATATTTTTTCTATTTTCACATTTTTTTCGTTTAATTGTATTCTGATATTGTGTAATTCAGGCACAACATTCATGTATCATTTTGCATCAAATTGGGGGGCCTCTGTACTGTAGGGGATAGAACTCTGATTTTCTTTTGAATATTTTCTTTTCTGTAGAATACTCTTTTGCATCAAAAATAGGGATTTCCTCACTATTCCCTTCAATGGTTAGTGATTCCAGTATTTCTAACGCCAACATATCGCTAGATTCAATCTCTACTCTATCCTCTTTTTTCTCGTTTATATTCATTTGATGATTTTTAATAGCAAAGTACCTTTTTTGGCTCAAACCCCTTACAAACCTATTTAGGTCTATAAATAGATCAAATAAATTGGGTTTGCTGGCAGGAGCAAAATTCAGCCCCCTCTCCAGCAAACTCACTTCCTCCTCCGACAATTCTCTTTTGGAAAGATTGAATATTCCTTTTCCCTTTACCGTCTTTTTGAGTACTTTTCTAGCGAGTTTCCATCCTCCCCGTTTTCCCCTAAATCGTGGTCTCTTGGTCTTTTTAGGGGCCCGTTCGCTCCCTCCTCCCAATTTCGTTGGTATCCCTGTCTGGGCGGGTTCCCTAAAAAAACATTGTTACATGGGGCGTTTCTCTCTGTGGGGGAGGGGTGGAATTTCCCCTACCTCTTCCACCGTTTGTCCTATTTTCATCCTGATATACTCTTTTTGATAAATGTCTAGAATCATATTTCTTATAGGAATCCATAAATATGCCCATCTGAAAACGAGGCGTGGAGCGCAAACCCGGAAGTGCGGCTAAAACAACCCCGCGAACGGGACTGCTATAAATAGCGCAATACACACTAATGTCAGCACAACTGAGGAAGCCGCTGACTACAAGGCGGAGAAACGCGTTTTGATGCTGACCATCGATTACCTGATCCAGCTACCGCAATAATTGTTACTCATATCAGCCTGAGTAGCTGCTATATCGGTTGGTGTTGCAGAGCTGTTCATCACTTCTCCATACTCAGCAGGAGAGCGCCTCTAATTATGCAGAGGAAACAGTGTATTCATATCTATGGACACTAAAATCAAGCCGGACACACCACCTTCTGAGATCCATCTCTTGTAACTGTGCGGGACTGGTAATTATACAAAAAGCCTTGAATGACTTTCTATTATCCAGCCTCATACCAGCTAAAATTTGCTCAAAAAAGCCTCTGTTTGTTAAATGTTGTGTGTCTTGTATGTCTGTTATACAATTGCAATTGAAAAATCTTTAAAGTGCACATATATGTATTATTATTGCATTTTTTATTGTTTTAAATAAATTTTTTACATTGATAAAAAAACATTGTTTATGATTGTGATGCTCACTGTTGCGCCTCCTAATAGTACATGTTAGTGCAAACTACATGTCCCTATCCCTTTCTTGCTCTGCCTGAGTTACACAAACTCCGATAGGGGGCAGCAACAGTGTGCAAGAGTGCGATCCTTCAGACACATACAAACCAGCGCTTCTAACTAGCCCTTTGGGCTTCCCCTCCTGGTTCTCTGTGTTTTTGTGTAAAATAGAAGCAGCAGGTTTTCTATTAATTGGTCATTAGACTGTTGATTAAATATGTCTGGCTTAAAATGCCTTAGCGAAAGAATGGAAAGAAGGAGTATGTATTTGAAGGATCACACAGATACAAGCTGTGCCTAATGAAAATGCTGATGGTATGCACAGTCTGTTTAATACATTAGAAAATGTATGCATTGATGAAACCAGACACTGGTGGGACCAAGTCCTTTTGCAAAAATATTTGGATCAGGACTTGATCCCTAGGGGACTAAGGATCTTAAAGACCTCCACGTTTAAAGACGATAAAAAATTCACAGAAGATTGGGAGTCCATATTAGATGGCTGCTCAAAAAATCTGATGAAATTACTTGTGAAATATAGAGAAATGAAAGTACAAAGTATACAACAAGAAATAGAAATAGTACAAGAAAAACTGAAGATTAATACAGGTGATCCAGATTTCCTAAAAAGGGATCAACAGGTTCACAAAAACGTGGAGGAATTTGAGAAATCCTTGATCCAGAGAAAAAATAATAAACTGGATAGGAATAGATCAGACTATGCCACAGGAATGGTTCATAATTATAATATGAATAGACCCAATAAGAACTGGGAAAGTAATATTAATAAAAATAAAAAGAGAAATACATACCAAAAAGAAGTAGTGAGACGTCCTTATGAAATAAATCAGGAGCAAAGGAATGGGACATATAATAGGTTCCAGCGAGATTATAGAAATGAACAAAATCCAGTCGAGACTAGAAATAGGTTCGAACCCCTGATAAATATGGGAACCCCACCCTATAAGAAATATGATTCTAGACATTTATCAAAAAGAGTATATCAGGATGAAAATAGGACAAACGGTGGAAGAGGTAGGGGAAATTCCACCCCTCCCCCACAGAGAGAAACGCCCAGTAACAATGTTTTTTTAGGGAACCCGCCCAGACAGGGATACCAACGAAATTGGGAGGAGGGAGCGAACGGGCCCCTAAAAAGACCAAGAGACCATGATTTAGGGGAAAACAGGGAGGATGGAAACTCGCTAGAAAAGTACTCAAAAAGACTGTAAAGGGAAAAGGAATATTCAATCTTTCCAAAAGAGAATTGTCGGAGGAGGAAGTGAGTTTGCTGGAGAGGGGGCTGAATTTTGCTCCTGCCAGCAAACCCAATTTATTTGATCTATTTATAGACCTAAATAGGTTTGTAAGGGGTTTGAGCCAAAAAAGGTACTTTGCTATTAAAAATCATCAAATGAATATAAACGAGAAAAAAGAGGATAGAGTAGAGATTGAATCTAGCGATATGTTGGCCTTAGAAATACTGGAATCACTAACCATTGAAGGGAATAGTGAGGAAATCCCTATTTTTGATGCAAAAGAGTATTCTACAGAAAAGAAAATATTCAAAAGAAAATCAGAGTTCTATCCCCTACAGTACAGAGGCCCTTATATAGAAAGCTTTTACAAAGTTACCATGGAGCAATTCAGAGAATTGTGCAGTAAAACGGAAAAAATCCCCTTGAGAGACAATCTATCAAAAAAGGAAAGGAGAGCCTTGAGATCAATATGCAAAGACACAAGCCTGACTATTAAGCAGGCTGACAAGGGGGGGGGGGGGGGGGTTGTAATCATGGAGACCACTGAATACCTCAAAGAGGCTTATAGACAATTATCAAACTCAAATCATTATATAAAATTGCCATGCGACCCAACCCCAAAATTTCAAAGGGAGTTGAGCCATCTGTTGGATGATGGTATGGCCGTGGGGGCAATATCCAAAGAAACTCACGATTTTCTTTTTTCGGTCTATCCCGTCACACCCACTTTTTATTTTCTTCCAAAAATACATAAAACACTCACTAATCCACCAGGTCGCCCGATTATCTCGGGAATAGGATCAATGACAAATAATTTGTCCTATTTTGTGGACAGCTATTTACAAAAGTACGTAAGTAAATTGCGGTCTCATATTAAAGACACCACGCATTTTTTGCAAAAAATAAACACAATAAAGTGGAAGGAGAGTTTCTACTTTATTACTAGCGACGTGGAAGCCCTATATTCAAACATAGATCATGAATTGGGGATCAACGCAATTGAGAAATATCTGTCAAATGATCCCGAGATATCGGGCGACCTGATCACGTTTATTTTACAGTCGATTCGTTTTATTTTAACCCACAATTATTTCATTTTTGATTCCACATTTTATTTACAGTCACTGGGCACAGCTATGGGGACCAGGTTCGCCCCGAGTTTCGCTAACCTATTCATGGGTATGTTCGAGGAGGAGCATGTGTGGGGTTGCGACCTCGGGGAGAACCTGGTCCTCTATGGTAGATTTATTGACGATTTATTTTTTATTTGGGATGGGGATTATGATTCTGTTGTTCACTTCACCAATAGCCTTAATAATAACTCTTTTGGTTTAAAATTCACAAGTAATTTTCACAAGGGTGGTATTAATTTTTTGGATATTGCCCTCACGGTCGAGGAAGGCCTGATACAAACTAAAACCTATGTAAAAGATGTTGATCAAAACCGATACCTCAATTATCAGAGTAGCCACTATGATAAGTGGAAGAACAACATCCCTAAAAGCCAATTCCTGCGAATAAAGAGAAATTGTTCCACTAATATAGCTTTTGAAGAACAAAGCAGGACAATCTATAAATCATTTCAAGAACAGGGTTACCCCAAAGAAATATTAAATGGAGCACTGGAAACTGTGAAGGAGATAAAAAGGGAGGAGTTACTGCAGGTTAAAGAAGGGGAGAGGAAAGGAGGATTAACAACAACAACAAAAAAACAACAGGAAAGGGGGAAAAGAACGGTATTTGTAACCAAATATAATACTCAAGCAATGAAAATAAAAAGCATAGTAAAAAAGAACTTATACCTTCTAAAAGCCTATGAGATCTTGATATAGGCCAGACTGTAGTATTCCGAAAATCTAGGAATTTGAAGAATAAAATAGCAACCAGTTTCTATAGGAAGGAAGTAGTGGGTAACCCATCATCATGGTTGCCCGAAAAACCTGTAGGTTTCCATGTCTGCGGAGGTGGGGGGGGAGGAAGGGGGGGCTGCTCTTCTTGTGCCATCTATGAGAAAAAGACTATAAAATTCTCTTCATTTGTCTCAGGAGAGGTGTTCAACATCAATGAATTTATAAATTGCAAAACCAAGTATATCATCTATCTTCTGACTTGTGGATGCGGCATGCAATAAGGGGGTCGCACCATTAGAAACCTTCATATTAGATATATGGAGCACAAACGTAATATAACAAAAATGAATAAGAGCAACAGTCTGTATAGACATATGGCAGGTTGCCAACATGGGGACATCAATGGGATCCGTATGATAGGTATAGAACATGTCAAAAATACTCCAAGGGGGGGAGATAGATATGTCCAGTTATGCAGGAGGGAGGCATACTGGATGTTTTGTTTAAGAACTCTGAATCCGTTGGGCCTTAATGACAGCATTGAACTGAACAATGTATAGGGGAGGTAGACAGTGAGGGTCCTCTGGCTGTGCATTTTTCAGTTCAATGGGTCATAATACTTGCGTCCTATATAGGACTGAATTGATTGAAATTGCCATCTAATTAATTGTGTAAGAAATGGATGTATTATGTAGATTAATTTAATTATCTCTAAGAATATATGGGGAATATAATTCATTTTAGATGAATTATTTGTATCCTGTGGATGGACGTTCTATGAATCATCACTGCTGAATGAAGGAATCGCAATTATTACAATGAAATTCAATATTATTTTTAAAATAGAATAAATATACATATATAAAAGTAAAGAATGGACATAGTCTGAGTTATCGCCACCTAGTGGGGGTGTCTAAATCATGATAAAGAAATTTATTACTAACTCTAAGTAAGATTGCAAAGACACATATATATATACATATGTTTTTTTGATAATCATGTATAAATAATCCTGTATATGTATGATGATATATGTTAAATGTTGTCCTTGTTATATGTTGAGGCTATACTGGTATGAGGCACAGGATATTGGCAGTAATAAAAATAAAAATAGCAGGCTTCTATATGGAAAGCAAAAAAGAAAGAAAAAAACGGCTCTCAAAACGAGGCTTGGAGCCAGATACATTAACGGCCAGTATACCGAAAATGAGGCTTGGTATACAAAGCTAAAATGGCCGAGAGAGTCTGATGACATGTATTAAATTGGAAATGAGGCTTGGAATACATTTAAAGATGGCCGCGAGAATCCATAAATATGCCCATCTGAAAACGAGGCGTGGAGCGCAAACCCGGAAGTGCGGCTAAAACAACCCCGCGAACATTTTTTATTGTTTTAAATAATTTTTTTACATTGATAAAAAAACATTGTTTATTATTGTGATGCTCACTGTTGCGCCTCCTAATAGTACATGTTAGTGCAAACTACATGTCCCTATCCCTTTCTTGCTCTGCCTGAGTTACACAAACTCCGACAGGGGGCAGCAACAGTGTGCAAGAGTGCGATCCTTCAGACACATACAAACCAGCGCTTCTAACTAGCCCTAGGGGCTTCCCCTCCTGACCATCAATAAAACAAGGGTATAGAAAGCTGACTCTCACAAGTGAAGACAACATGAGGAGTAGTGTGATAAATACAGGCGTCCCTGAAGGCTTCCACTCAGTGCTGTCAAGTGTGATCCACCCTCTTTCCTCCTTGCGTTTCAAAACCAACAGGTTTCTTTTTCAAGGCATAAGGAGGTAAAGCATTTGTCCCTATCTTTATACACCAATTGGGGAAAGTCTTATTACCAGAAATGGAATTACCTATCCAGCTAATCACAGGTGTATACCTATACAATGTCTCTCAGTCCAGTCCACGTTTTTTCAAAAATGTTACATCCCCAGCTGCTCCTGATCGCTCCGTATTAGTTCTGTTCTCCGGCTCCTGCCGGAAGCGGAAGTGACGTATTTGCATTCCAACAACCCGGACTTCCGGTTAGTGGCTCCATGCTTCTTTGTCAAGCGTATATGATCGCTGACTTCTAATTGGCTGTTCACCTTTACAGACATTTTCAATAAGGTGTCTCCATCCATCATTACATGTTTCATTTTCGCCATAGAAAATAAATGCAATAAATTAGAATACAAGATATAATTTGATAAAAATACATAGTTAAATCTTTAGCGATCCTGGACAATAGGGACTAACTGGGACTACTTCCTATTATTATATCAACATGCTTAAATATTAGACATATTCATTAAAATTAAACTATCTAAAATCAAGTAAAATCTATGATTTAAAATGCTTGAATTCACGGATATTAGAGGGAACTCTACATAAACAATTTTAACTCAAAGTCTTTGTTTAGACCTCCTGGAGCAAGTGTTTGATGGTTAAAAATCATAGTCATTTCACTTTTAGCAAGATTTGTCACTTAGGGCCTTATTTTGGTTCATTCTTTCTGACAAAATCCTTCTTAGATGGGAAAAACCATGTGCACTGCAGGTGGGGCAGATGTAACATGTGCAGAGAGAATTAGATTTGGGTGGGGTTTTACTTCAAAGTGAGATCTATATTGCAGTGTAAAAATAAAGCAGTCAGTATTTTCCCTGCACAGAAACAAAATTACTCACCCAAATCTAATTCTCTCTGCACATGTTACATCTGCCCCCCCTGCAGTGCACATGGTTTTGTCCATCTAAGAAGGATTTTGTCAGAAAGAATGAACCAAAATAAGGCCCTAAATCACATCCCCTACTATTAACCGTGATTTTTCTAAATAAGTAAAATCTTTTGATAAAATCTGGATTGCACTGATGTTGTGATTTAAAATGCATGGAAAGAGCGTGTGTCTTGAGCCCTTTATGGATGTTTTGTAAATGCTCTTTTTTTTAACATTTTTATTTTCAATAAAAGTGCATAACAATCCAAAGTACACATTTTGATTTGGGTACCGATACACATCAGCAGCAATAAAACATGTATTACAGTTCTGATGTGCAGACCTAATCTGTGGAATTCAGGAGCCAACATGTCCAACAAATCTGGTGGATGGAGCTTAACCTTAAGCATAGATTCCCAGCAATCAAGACAGACGGGTCATTATAAAGTTCCAAAGTATAGGTCTAAGTGAAATAGTATGATATGGTATTCGGCCCCACACAACTCAATAAACATAATCATATTACATATAATATATAACATAGAACATAAAAGAGAGAAAAAAAGTGAAAAGGGGGAGGAGGGGCAGGAAAGTAGGGGGGGTTAAATCTCATGCCTATAGGTTTTACTAGGTCTCGCTTTGCCGGCGCGGCCTGTTTAGGTCTCATTAGGATTTCTTTAGAAAAAGAGTGGGCCTGGACCCTTTAGGAGTTGTACCATTGATTAGAAGTGGAAAGTGTGGAGGGATACTTGTGCAGGATGGAAGCCATTACACGTCACACCACCTTAATTGACACAGTTATTCGGACACAAGCCGTCCCTTGCAAGGGCCCAGGATTGGTGTTCAGTATATAAGTAAATCTTGGATTGAGCATCTGCGTCAAGGGTGAGTATATATTTCCCCCATTTTCTGTGGAAACAAGAGTTGCCAGTACAAAACAGATCAGGTAAATATTTACGGCTGTAGTACATTTGTTGCAATGTCATCGGACCATTGGACTGGTCTTGGCTATCCAGTGCTTTGGTATTAGTTTCTTTGAAATCATGAACAGGATAGTAAGCAGTGGAACCACCTCTCTGTGCTGAGCCATGTCTGCCCAGCCATCAAAGTTAATACACAATCACGCCATAGGGTGTGGCGTAATATTGATGTGAAGTTGGGAGTTTATAAACATAAATAACTTATTCCAGTACCTTCAAATTTATAACATTCCCAAAAACAGTGGAACAGAAAAGCTGCTAGTATTACACATTTCGGGCATCGACCCTCTTCATCGGGGACGAAGTGAGACCTAACACTAGGAGACATATAAGCTCTGTGAAGAGTATTGAGGTGCACTTCTTGTAAATATGCCGAATGCAGGGTCCGCATCATGGCCACATATCCCCCCCGTGAGATCCTTTCCTGACTGATTTCCCTCTATGTTGTGGTGCCATCAATCTGCCAGCTTGACCATATATGTAGTGGAGGGTATGTTGACTATAAGGATATATATGTTTCAATTTGTAAGCCTGGGTTTCCCATTTTTTAAGTATTTTAAGAACTCCATCTGTGGGCTGCAAATGGGGATCTGGAAGTTGTAAGGATTGTACCTAATGCCTAGCCTGCAGGTACATGTAGAAATTGGAGTTAGGTAGTAAGTACCGTTCTCTCACATCTCGAATCGGGAAGACCACGCCTCCAGGGTCAAATTTTTTGGGGTCAGACCCTTCTCCCTCCATCAGAGAAATGCGGAATCATGTATGGAAGGCAAAAAGGATGGCATTGTGGTGTCCCTTGAGTGGCATTGTGGTGTCCCTTGAGTTTTTATTGAGAAGCACCCAACTGGTATAGGTATCGTGGAAAAGTGGGTGCCGCAAAATGTCAGGATGAATACGACTTCTCTTAGTGTGTAACAAAGCGTTTGGCGAGTACGGGTGAAAGACATGACTATCTAAAGCAAGATTTGTATAGTTGCTCTGTACCAGGAGCCAGTCCCCAGCATACCTCATGAGGATGGACAGGGAGTATGAGAATATATTTGGGATCCCAGAACCCCCCTCAACTCTGGTCATAGCCAATTTAGAGAATGCAATTTTTGGTTTCTTCCCCTGCCATATAAAGCGTGCAATGGCCTTCTTTCATTTTGGTTATCATCATTGGTTATAACGAAGGACAATAGTTGCATAATGTAAAAGATTAATAGTTTTTACCACTGCTATACGCCCCATTAATTAAATTGAAAGATCATGCCAGCCATCTAGTTTCATAATAAGACTGGATATCATTTTTGTAAAATTCAACTGGTATATATCAGAAGGGAATTTGGGGATCAAGATCCCAAGGTACCTAAAGTGGGATTGGGTGACTTCTAGCTGCCTGGAGTTGATTAGGGTAGATATAACCCCCTGTGGCATGTTAAGGAGTTCCGATTTATTGACATTAATCTTGTACCCCGCCTTGCTTCCAAATAAAGTAATGAGGCATAGAATTTTGGAGATGAAGGTTAGAGGATCCGACACAAACAGGAGCATGTCGTCTGCAAAAAAAGCTATTTTCAGCTCCTCGCCTAACACTTTCATGTCCCTGTATGTGGTTGAGGCCCTCAGCATCATTGCCAAGGGTTCCAACGCTATGGCAAACAGTAGAGGCGAGAGAGGGCATCCTTGCCTCGTGCCTTTGTCTATAGTGAAAGGGTCCAATAGAAACCCATTACATGCTATTTGTGGGTTGTGTTACAGCCAATACATAGTGTTCATAAAGCCCTTAGGAAATTTGAAATTGCGTAAGGTATCGCAAAGATGAGACCATTCTCTAAGGTTGAAGGCCTTCTCGGCATCCAGGGAGAGCCCAGCATTATGAATATGGAGGGGGGGGGGGGGGAGGAGGTCTGGGATGCAGTAAGAACCACCAGTATCTTCCTCATATTGATCAACGAATGTCTCCCTGCAATGAACCCTGTCTGATCAGGGTGGATTATCTGGGGCATTATAATTTTTAATCGGTTCGCTACTATTTTAGCCAATAACTTGTAGTCCAAGTTTAATAAAGATATTGGGTGGTATGAGCCCGGGAGGGAGAGGTCTCTGCCCAGTTTGGGGAGAATTTTGAGGGTAGCAGAATTAAAGTGTAGGGGGAGGTACGGTTTATAAGCATGGCATTGAAAGCCTTGGTAAGTATAGGGACAAGTGTGGGGGCTAGTAGTTTATAGAATTCTCTGCATTATCCATTCGGGCCAGGTGCCTTTGTTAGGTTTCAGGCTTTTAATTGCGGCTGAGACCTCGGCCTCCGTAATCGCTGAGACCAAAGAGTCAGACATCTCAGTCATACGGGTAGGTTATTGTATAGCATCCCATTCAGTGTTGGGAGGGAGGGGGTGTGATTACTGAGCTCCACGAGGAGGGGGGTCATGGATCTTTGGGAGGGAAGAGGAGTACAGAGTCTTATAGAATTGCTGCATAGTGCGAGCAATCCGGGAGTTTGAGTTTGTCATGGACCCATCAGCTTTGCGTAGAGGATGAACTACTGTGGGTTTGTTACAACCCTTGCGAAGGTTAGATAATAGGGTTCCCACTTTGTTGCCAAGCGATGGAACTTGTAGTTCAACGCAAAAAGATATCTATCATCCATATCCGTCAAATACTCGTTGAAATGTGTCTTTGCCAAGAGATATAATTGTTTAAGATCGGGGGAGGGGGAGGCTTAGAAGCTTTGAAATGCGGTCATTACAGTTGTTTGTAGCAATATATATTTTTTGGAATAGTTCTTATTACTAGCTGCCGTGAAGGACACCACAGGTCCTCTTACCACCGGTTTTAGAACCATCCAAAACAGAGAGGGGTCGGAGTCTGCCATATCAGCATTGTCAGTACAATAATTCTGAATCGCTAGTTCCAGTAGGTCTCTGAATTTTGAGGATTTACAGAATCTGGAGGGGAATCTCCACAGTTTATTAGTACCTGATTCATCTGGTAGTTGTATATGTGTCGTTACCATATCGTGATCCGAGAGAACTATGGGTGCTATATTGGACCTTGTTGAGAGGGAGAAAATGGTAAGTTATAGGAATATGTAATCGATGCGGGACCCATGTGCAGAGGATAAGCACGTATAATCCCTATCCAAGGGGTGATGTGCTCTCCACACATCAATCACCTGTAAAGAGTCTTTAGCAAAAGTGATAAACATATTTTAGGTGTGGAGGTGGAGGCTTTCCTACTTGTAGATCTGTCCAATGTTAGGGACATAACCATGTTAAAGTCGCCATCCAGGACAAGATTGTCATTTACATATAGGGCTAACAAAGCAAATATGGAGCGAAGTTTGCACAAGTTAGGCTGTACGGGGCAGAACAGAACTTGTATTGTAAAAGTCACATGTAACAAATGTTGGATTTGATGGGTCTGTGTGTGCATCAGGGATGACTGCAGTCAGAGGATAACAAAGAATAGATTCCAAATAACCTTGGGTAGGATCTGGAATAAATGAGAGCTGTCCCAATATTTATTGAGAGAGTCCTTTGAGAATAAAATAATTAAGAGTCCAATGAAGATCATTTAAAACCTGAATGTGATACAGAAGATAATCAGAGGGAAATATTTAAAGATGTTGGTATTTATGAGGAGGAGCCAAGATGGAGATGATTCAGGGTTAGCCATTGGCTGGATCACAGAGTACTGAAAGCAGCAGCAGGCTGGGAAGTAAAAATGGTTAGAGGTCTGGTGGAAGATCCAGCTGTGATTCTCAGAGAGCTGCCACTAAGGCTGGCTGAGGATTCCCAAGAAGCTGCCACTGAGGCTGACTGAGGATTCCCAGGAAGCTGCCACTAATGCTGGCTGAGGATTCCCAGGAAGCTGCCACTGAGGCTTGCTGAGGATTCCCAGGAAGCTGCCCCTGAGGCTGGCTGAAGATTCCCAGGAAGCTGCCCCTGAGGCTGGCTGAGGATTCTCAGGAAGCTGCCCCTGAGGCTGGCTGAGGATTCCCAGGAAGCTGCCCCTGAGGCTGGCTGAGGATTCCAAGGAAGCTGCCACTGAGGCTGGCTGAGGATTCCCAGGAAGCTGCACTTGAGGCTGGCGGAAGATTCCCAGGAAGCTGCCCCTGAGACTGGCTGAGGATTCCCAGGAAGCTGCCCATTAAGCTGGCTGAGGATTCCCAGGAAGCTGCCACTGAGGCTGGCTGGGCAGAGTAACAGGCTGACAGTACATAAGTCCAGACAGGCTGACTATATATTATAATATATGAGGTTCTTGGCATAGTGTCCGCAATAGTATGAGCCTGCCCATCACTCCTTAAGTAACCTAATTGGACAGGTCCCTAACATTATAGGGGTTCACCTCTGGGGTTCATGGCACCCCAAATCTGCCCCATCCAACCCACCCCAGGGATTAGGGTGGGATATCACTCTGGAAGGGGAGGCATATACCTGATTGCAGGACTCCAAATTTTAGCAGCCCAGTGATCAGTTCTGAATTAGGCCACCAGTAATCTTGTCCACCAGTAATTAGCAATAAACCTTTTACAGATCTATAGCTACGATATTGCCACACTGCGTATGTGTTTTTAAGTGAGCTGTACTGTATTAAGCAATATAAAATTATTTGTAACCTAAAAAAATCCAAAATATACTCTGATCTCTCAAAATAGGCAATATCCTATTCATGTCATTGTTGAACATTTCCCCCCTTTAAAATGCATTTTATTGGCATTGCTATGCATATCGGATGCACAAGCAGCTTCTGCTGAGTAAAATAATTTGCAGAATGCCTATAGGCCAGATTCTCTAAGCTTTAAAAGAGAAAAAATGACGAGTGATAAATAGCCAGCCAATCATCTCCTACCTGTCATGTCACAGACTGTGTTTGAAAAATGTCAGGCAGGAGCTGATTGGCTGGCTGTGTATCACTCTCCATTTTATCACTTTTGAAGCTTAGAGAATCTAGCCCTATATTTCATATGTACTGTAATTGCAATTGTATCTGCAAAATCAGACACTAAGTACAATAATATGCAGCATGCATGCCACAGTATCTTCATACAAAATTGTATGTTGCAGTGTTTTCCAGCCAAACACTGTAACATAATTTGGTATGCAGATACAGCCGCTTACAGTGATATGCTTATATTCTGTGTATACACTGTAGCATACCCAGTAGCGCACGCAGGGGGGTTTCTGAGTACCCAGAAACCCCCCCCAGGAGTCTAAGGGCCGTAGTCTGAAAGCTGAGGGTCCCCTCTTTCCATGGGTATAAGAATTTTAAAATTCGGCCCTTGGGAACCAGAGATATCTGACTTCAAAGCAGTGGTCCCCATCCAAGCCTGTTAATTGCTCTTCCCAGTCAGATATTTCAGGTTCTGTCTGACTTAGAGCTTTTCTGAGGGTATATCCAGTGGTGGGATTCAAAAAAATTAACAACAGGTTCTATGTCCTAATGACCATTTTAAATATACTAAAAGGGTACTCTTTACTTAGCACGGCGCCCATCGCGGCCATCGCGGGCATTGAATGCACTAAAAAATCGGGTGCGACGCGACCGACGCGATGCCCGCGATTTCCCATATTCCCATAGGGAACAATGTTAAATGTCTCAATTGACCCGATTTTCCTGTTCAATGCCTCAATTGACCCGATTTTTCCATAGGAAACAATGTTAAACGGCCCACAGAGGCCAAATAGGCACCCTGAAGTGTGAAATGGCCCCCACAATTGTTAACGCCACCCCACGATCAACGTGAACCCGAAGCGTGGCGAGCGCAGCGAGCCCGCGAGG
Organism: Crinia signifera; assembly: GCF_055691185.1. Classification (NCBI taxonomy): domain Eukaryota; kingdom Metazoa; phylum Chordata; class Amphibia; order Anura; family Myobatrachidae; genus Crinia; species Crinia signifera. The sequence continues at coordinate 326,591,349 of NC_139220.1, forward strand.
GGCGGCGGTACGCGTCCTACGACCTTTTCATACCCCCACTATCCACGTTGGCGTGGAGTTGAGAATAGAATAGTGTGGCGAGCGCAGCGAGCCACCGAGCCCGAAGTGTGGCGAGCGCAGTGAGCCCCACGAGGGGATGCGGATACCTGTGAAGCCCGCGAAGGGATGCGTTTACCTTTAAAGGTATCCGCGGCCCCTCGCCACGCTTCGGGCTCGGTGGCTCGCTGCACTCGCCACACTATTCTATTCTCAACTTCACGCCGACGTGGATAGTGGGGGTATGAAAAGGTCGTAGGACGCGTACAGCCGCCCCTCGCGGGCTCGCTGTGCTCGCCACGATTCGGGTTGACATTGATCGTGGGGTGGCGTTAACAATTGTGGGGGCCATTTCACACTTCAGGGTGGCTATTTGGCCTCTGTGGGCCATTTAACATTGTTTCCTATGGAAAAATTGGGTCAATTGAGGCATTGAACATGAAAATCGGGTCAATTGAGACATTTAACATTGTTCCCCATGGGAAATCGCGGGCATCGCGTCGGTCGCGTCGCACCTGATTTTTAGTGCATTCAATGCCCGCGATGCCCGCAATTTTTTTACCTGCGATGCCCACGATCAAAATCGTGGGTGCCGTGCTAGGTAAAGAGTACCAATTAAAGAAATACCAAAAGGTAGTTTCCGCATGCCATATTACCCGTTACACAGTACTCTGCAACCTGTAATACCTGTACATATTATCTCAGGCACCATAATGCTAATGCCCATTAAACATAAAGCCACACACCGTAATGCCAATTACAAATAAGGCAACACACGGTAATGTCCATTACACATTGTGCTACACACCTTGATGCCCGTTACACATCGTGCCACAAACTGTAATGCCCATCACTCACAGGTAAGGCAGGGATACAGCAGAACTCGCTATACCTGATGGGTAAAAAATGCTTTATAGATGGGGCTATGCAGTAACCCTTTATGTTCAAATATATGAAATGTTTATTTAATATTATTTCCCACAAGTAAAAAGGATCCACCACAGTTGGCACTAGTGGGGGGTCTTAGGGTTAGGATGGGGGGAGTGAGAGGTTAGGGTAAGGCTGTGCAGAGGGAAAGGTTAGGCACCTACAAGGGGGTTAGGGACAGGCTGTGGGATGGTGGGGGCTAACTTGTATACTAACAAATAACTAATACGCAGTCACATGCCTATGGGACACTTACTGGCCCTGTACTGCATATACCTGACAAATGCATAGTCCTATATTTCAGGATTATACTGATAGGCATAGTGAGGCTGAGTACCCAGGTTCTAGTATCATGTGGTGACATTTCTGCAGAGCTAACACTCTAGTGACATGACTGCAGACAGCGGCGAAGCTTTGTTTGGGGCGCCCCCACCGTTAATGGGGGGCGCCCCCCCTCCCCGCCTGCCCGTCCGTCTGGCGTGCCCCCCGTGCCTGACCCTGTGCCCCTCCCCCCATTGCCGCATGCTTACCTGTGCCAGCGCATCCCGGCTTCCCTCCTGGCTTCAATAAATTCTATGCAGACGGACCACGATAAAATGGCCGCCCCCATACCGCAGACAGTTTCAGAGAACAGTCTGCTTTATGGGGCGGCCATTTTATCGTGGTCCGTCTCCATAGCATTGATTGAAGCCAGGAGGGGAGCCGGGACACACGGACAGGTAAGCATGCGGGGGATGGGGGGCGGGGGGATTACTATAGCACCGCAGCCCCCCCGACACCCCCATATGCACAGCGCCCCCCCCCCCCCACGCGACCGCGGGGGCTGCAGTGCTAAAGTTACGCCACTGACTGCAGAGCTAACACTCTAGTCACTAGAGTGTTAGCTCTGCAGCCATGTCACTAGAGTGTTAGCTCTGCAGCCATGTCACTAGAGTGTTAGCTCTGCAGCCATGTCACTAGACTCTAGTGACATGGCTGCAGAGCTAACACTCTAGTGACATGGCTGCAGAGCTAACACTCTAGTACCTCCAGCTCATCCCCTCCCACGGCGTGTGGTACTCACTCTGTAAGGCCCTTGCACAGCAGGTAGAGGGACCTCCAGGCCTGCACGGCGGAGGCCAGCAGGGACAGCACCCCGGCGAGAACCCTGAACCTGCAGGCGGACTCTGGGCCCCACTCCTCCACGGTGAAGTGCTCCCTGTCCAGCGTGATAAAACCGCGCTCAGCCAGATGCCCTCAGTGTGACATACACCACCAGGCAGGTAGTGCTTCCAGTGTTTGCGTGGCTGCAGGAAAGCCGCGCAATGTAATGGCACTGTGTCAGTGGTGGGATTCAGCCTCTACCCGGCCGATGGGGCGCATTAGGAAACGGTTCTGCAGAACCGGTGCGAACCGGCTGAATCCGACCAATGGGTATATCCCAAAAGCTGGGACTCTCCCCCTTTGATGAACACTAGAAGCTTGTCTCTACTGTTTTCAGAACCAGAAATATCGGCCTTCCAGCAGCTGGTTACTGCTCCAGCTCCACACACCTGGTATGTAGTTTTATATTATCATTGGTAGATTGCTCTGCCTCCTGAAATCTGATCCCCTAGTCCCCAATACCATTTGGTAGGTGAGATTCTCTAGTTTTTAATTCCATTAAAATCTAAGAAATCTCTTTACGGGAACTGGAGATATCTGCAGTCAAGCTAGCTGTCCTCCCACCAAAAAATTATGAATAATAAGCCCACTCCACTATACACCCCTCCTCTGCATATTAAACATCCTCTACCACCCTTGAAGTTATGTATCAGGGCCACTTCATTCAGCCCAATACCCCCTTCTCCCACCCCATCTCCCACCATCTGTGCAGTAAAGGGGTAATTAGTGGAAATTACTGATCCAGGCCCTACATGCTGAGCGGTTGATATTATACCCCCTACCACCCACAGGACATCAAAGCTTACCCCACCCCTACCTCTGGAGGATCAGTAGGGGCCCCAATACATTGCTATGCCCAGGGGTCTACACTGCTGTTGATGCCCCTGTATGTATATGTATTATATATATATATATATACGGACGAAGCTTACTGGCGAAGCGTACGCCGACCGTACACTCCGCAGTGTGCTCCCACTTCCCTCTCCCCCCATGAATGCATTTTGATCTGTTTCTCTCCATTTAGCAGTATCCACAGCGGCGTGCATCCAAGCACTCATACGGCAGGCAGACGCGCAGGCAGACGCGGTGCGCACCGCAGTTCTTTTGCCCAGCACACTGGCTGACAGTCCCACAGACTGACTCAGACCCACACGTGCAGTACAGTGCGAGCCGGCTGTGTCATTCTCAGCCGGAGTGACGAGAGTGGGCGCAGCGCTTCTCAATTACACGCTGTGAATTCCACTGTCCCGGCTCACAGACCGGACTCAGAGCACTGAAATTACCACTCACTTAAGCACCATCCTGGTATTGCAGTGGCCACACAGCTTATTGCTGTCTCTGGCACTGATACTTTTTTGAGCATACTACATTATAAATGCTCATATCTGCATATGATTTAATTATACCAGCCTGCTGGGTGAGACCATAAATCTTTGGTTACCCTCACACCACAGACAAAATTGGTATACAGGCACTCCTGAACCTAATAGGTGCTTAAAGTGATACTGCTATTTAGTACTTGAAAACTGGGAAAATATATATCAACCAGTTCCTATTCTGGAAACAGTGAATGCACTAAACACATATTAAAGCGTCGACATTTATACGTATAAAAACATTGTGAAGTGGGACCCCACGGAGTCAAGGATATCTTCATCCTTTTTTACTTGTCTATGTTTAATGTGTGTATTGTGTCTTTTATATTTTTGCCAAACGTTTTTAAAAAATTATAAATAAAGGTTACTTATTAAATTTTCTCTCTCTCGGTGCATCACAAAGGGCCTTATTTTGGTTCATTCTTTCTGACAAAATCCTTCTTAGATGGGCAAAACCATGTGCACTGCAGGTGGGGCAGATGTAACATGTGCAGAGAGAATTAGATTTGGGTGGGGTTTTACTTCAAAGTGAGATCTATATTGCAGTGTAAAAATAAAGCACTCGGCCTTTTGGCTAAGATCAAGTGTAGTATCTGTTCTTATCAGTGGGTATGGACTGGCCTCTGGCAGAGAATAGAGAAAGGTGGGACTGAGTAGCTGCTCTGATGGGCGGAGGGTGTGGGACCCATCTGTTTTTTCCCGGGAGCAGTGAAAAGTCTCACTGAGTATCTTCACCTCTGCCTTTGGTAGGAGGTGTTGTTTCCGTAAATCCACTGGTAAGAGGGGGGGAGAAACACTGGGCCTAGTAGATTGACTCTCTTGATGGGGTTCGTAGCCCCCGAAGGATGAGTCAGCGAAAGGCTCAGTCTAGTATCCATTCCCAGGGAGCGGAGAAAAGCTGAGACCGAGTAGATTGGTCCAGGTTGGCTAACCACCAGCCTGGGCACAGCGAAAAGCTCAGCCTAGTATCTTAACCCTGGGAGCGGAGAAACACTGGGACTGAGTAGATTGCTCTTCCGAGGGGGGTGCAGCCCCTAAGGGAGTCTTTCGAAAAAGCCCAGTGGAGTACCCATTCCCATGCCAGGGGCTGGAAAATGCCTGCTGGTGAGACAGAGAAAAGCTTGGTCGGACGCTGAAGGGTCGGCTGCCTGGAGCCCGAGGCTGCACTGTGCCCCCGGGGAAACTCGGGGGTGCCTGATTTGCACTGGTGATGTCCAGCACCATGCACTGAATGGCACACACACTGCGCACTTCCCTCTAGGTTAGGCTACACGTCCTTACCTCGTCCTTTTGGATGGGGTAGGACAATTTTTTACACCCCCACCCCGGCCTTCTGGCTAGGGCCTCTTTTATTTATTTCTTTGATTTGCTTCTTTGATTTGCACTTTTGAGCACTTCACGTTTTTCGTTAGTTTGTCACGTTTTTTTGATTTGGGTAGTGCGGCTGTCCCTAACGGGCCTTCCGTTCCCCAAACGTGGCTGGGACTCTTCACCTTTTGGGGAGAGTCCCGGTCCCCTCGAGGGCAACCCCGAGCCGCAAGGCGGAGGGAAGCCTAAGCGGGTCTCTCCAAACCTTCGGGTGCGGAGGACCCACCGTCCAAAACCCTTCCGGGGGTGGAGGAAAAGCGGGTCTCTCTAAGCTTCGGCGAAGAGGACCCACCGATCCCTTTTTTCCCTTCCTTGGCCTTATGGTTGAGGGGGGTTAGGGGAACCATGGGGCCTTTCTCCTTTGGGAGAGGGTCCAAACGTTCGTACGGCTGCCCCCTTTGCACGTGTTTAGGCACAGCACTGGTGGTGGTGGGAGCACACCTCGGGCTCCCTGAGTTTCTTCAAACTCAGATGTAACATGTGCAGAGAGAATTAGATTTGGGTGGGGTTTTACTTCAAAGTGAGATCTATATTGCAGTGTAAAAATTAAGCAGTCAGTATTTTCCCTGCACAGAAACAAAATTACTCACCCAAATCTAATTCTCTCTGCACATGTTACATCTGCCCCCCCTGCAGTGCACATGGTTTTGTCCATCTAAGAAGGATTTTGTCAGAAAGAATGAACCAAAATAAGGCCCAAAGTGACATCCTTTTCTTTTCTTGCTTTACAAGAATTTGTCTTTTCCCACCCATGACTAAGCTGCTGCTGCTGTTGTCAATGGACCTGAGAAGCATGTAATGCTCTCCACCAATCAGAGCTCAGCAAAAACCTCTCAGCCTCTGTCCTCTGCTGCAACGTGTCATGGGACTAAGTCAATTCCCAGTAATGCACAGTACACTTGTGCAATCACGGTGGCTTGGCTGGCGATGTTCTGCTCCATTAATCATTGTCACATTGCTAGATAGGTGAAGCTGCAGCACTAACCCACTCCCATGCACAAAACCATTATAAATTAAAAAACAAGCAACATTTTTTTGGTCAAAAATACATGCCAACCACAGGGGGCCCCTAGCTAGAGGGGGGCCCAGGGGCACTGACCACTTGTGACTCCATTATAATCCAGCCCTGGCCATACTCCATTTATGCCATAGTTATTCTTGTATAGAAATAAAAATCAACAATAAACACTAATCACCTACATAAGGCTACAGATTGAGGTCCCTCTAACCCCCAAGTCTGTCTGTTGTTACCGACTTTGTTTTCTTACTGTTTACTATTGTAAAGCACAATTCAATCAGCTGCGCTACATAACAAACTGTACCTAAATAAGTAAATAATGATGCATTATGTATACATACCACTGTCTGCCACCTCGACAACAATTTCTCCCTCCAGGTTGGCGGGTGGTGTGTGGTTTGGTGGGGGTGCATTCCCCTCATTGTACCCAGTGTAGCTGGGTGGAGAAGGGAGGGAGAATGAGGAGGTTGGGGAGTGGGTAGGGGGAGGGGAGTGGGTTGGGGTAGGGTCATGGGTAGGGGGAGGGGAGTGGGTTGGGGTAGGGTCGTGGGTAGGGGAAGGTGAGTGGGAGTGGGCCACCTCCTCACTGGCTGCCTACTCACAGGCCGCCTCCTCACGGGCCTGTCTTGCTCGTTCCCGTGCAATGGAAAAAATGAACAAAATGGATGAGTGTCAATTAAGGGTCATTATTGTATGAATCACAATCAAGAATCATATACAATTACATATTATATCCACATGACTGCATGTCAAAGAGGAAGTATCACACATTTAGTACTGTATATGCCATTTTAAACTCATTAACACCCATTTAACCTCATTTACTTAAATAACTTAATTAAATCATTCACTGGTAAATATGTTTTTTTTTTGCGTAAAAACTCACATCTTGCAATCCGGCGCCTTAGACGCTGGAGAAGGTCGGGCTGGCGCCTCCGCAGGTCCGACCATCGCCTCTCAAGCTGGGCAACGTCCTCTGGGTGCAGGCAAATATTCTGCGCCGGGCAGCAAAATACGCCCGGCGCTTATCTATATTGCTTATGAAGGGCCCCGCACGGCCCAGCCTGCTCTCCATGACGGAGACCAGGGCCATGAGCTCCGCATTTGAAAACGGGGCTGCTCTGCCATAGGCCGCCATATTAGCAATGGCGCATTACAAGCAATCATGTCCTGTCATTGAGTGTTATTTGGTATTAACTTTATTGATCATTTTTACATGAACAGTGTGTATGCGCCACAACAATCTGCGAAAACATTGCATCGCCAAGCAACGCTTGCTATAGCTTGGCATCGCTGAGCGGACCTTCGGATTACTTACTGTATGCAACTAATATTTGCACAAATAACAACATCACCAACACATACAAAACAGACAGGGTGAAAGAAGTTGGAAAAGCAATATACTCACCAAACATGGCTGAAAACATCAGCTGAAATACTTTAAAAAAATATACAGTTTAACATATCTCTACAAGGTATAAATGTGTGCCATGTAAAACCTTACCTTATACCGTGCCACACTAGAGATCTGTATGAAAATGTTCCTAGCATCAAGCCAGTATTTATAGGCCTATCACATGTGATTTGAATGCAATCAGTGATTAGTATTGAATGTGTTGTGGACCGGATTTAAATCTGGAATGGGTTCAATTTGTTGTACCCAGGGCTATTTTTGTGCAGGCTCCAGCAGTAACTGTGGCCATTATTCTAGTTTACTCTTTCTGACAAAATATTTCTTAGATGGACAAGACCATGTGCACTGCAGGTGAGGCAGGTGTAAAACCCCACCCAAATCTAATTATCTCTGCACAAGTAACACCTGCCTCACCTGCAGTGCACATGGTTTTGTCCATCTAAGAAATATTTTGTCAGAAAGAGTGAACTAGAATAAGGGCCACAGTTCCTGCTGGAGCCTGCACAAAAATAGCCCTGGTTGTACCTACAATACAAGTGCACAGTACAAATCCCCATTCACATATTGCATGTATGGCTGTGAAAAGTTGTAGCTGGTCATTGATGAAAAAATCAGGCTATGTATAGAAAATCATACTCGGAACGGACGCCTGGTTTTGACAAGTATTTTCCCTCTGGTATGGGCGTGGTGTTGGCGCCGCACAAACACCATGGTGTATGCTGCCATACGGTATGCTGCCGCACGATATGTAGCAGCACAGAACACAGGGTGGAGCTGAAGTACGCCACTTAGATAAATGGGTATATATAGGTGTGCAAGAAGAACTAGATTTTGCTGCAAACATGTCTGGGACAGAGTCAGACAATGCTCATGAGCTCCTCTTGGCTCGGCTGGACTCAATCACCTCCAATGTGCACCTGAGCACAAATCAGCCATTGGGAGGTGACCAGGCTGCAGGGCCATCTTCTGCATGGCCACCTTCGACCTCAGCAGAATCATTAGGGACACAGCAGGTGGCTTCACAAGAGAGTAGCCAGGCCAGCACTTCGAGTAAAGCAATTGGTAGCCGTGGGCGTGGCCGGGGGAGGCCAACAGAGGAACTAACCACTAATAACAAGGCATTCCAACCGGAGGAACTTCAAATACTGGTACCCCGTGCACGGGATTTGATAGAGTTGACACAGACGAGGTTGACATCCACAATGAGATGGAAGATTTGGGACGACATCACTGCGGAGATTAATGCGGTTGCCCAAAAGTTCAAGTAGCAGAGTGTGTTAGGAAAAGGCAAGTTCAAGTGTGTAAAATTAGAACTGAACAATACCAGTAATGTGTTTATACGAAGGTATATGTAATTGGTAAATGCCAGGTCACGTTGCTAGGAGCAACAGATATGATTGCCATGTCACTTATTCAATATATATTAGACGGTGACTGTGAATGTAAGTTCAAGGTGATTTTTTTAAACTTTGACCTAATGTAAGTTATTTTGAATGAAGCAGCCTTAAAAATCTGTAGCAGATAACAATGCATGCAAAACAAACGTCAGGTGTGAGATGTAATAATATTTAAACTTTGGTTGCAGGTGGCATGACTTCAAATGCAACCTCAAGAAGAAAATGACCGCACGTTGGGAACACAGCCACACCACTGGGGCTGGCCCCATGCCAGCCCGACTTAAGCTCACCCCCCTGGAGGAGTTGGCCACAGATTGTATTGCTATTGAGGAGGTCCGGGGGGTGAGCAACATGGACAATGAGGCCCCAGTGGATGTATTTGCGGCTGAACTTGCAGTAAATTTGTTAGCATGACATAACTAGTTTGTAATAAGTTTCAAGGAATGTGTTGTCATTGTACGTTTCGATTTCAGCACCATCTCCAACGAGCGGGAGTGATCTTCTTGAGGAGGAGGAGGAGACAGTGCTACCTGCCACCAATGGCAGCCAGGTGCAGCAGCAGCCAACGGCCACACAGGATGTGCACGGGTGGACGCAGCTGCTGAACACCATTCAGCAGCAGGGAGAGTTAGCAGCAGAGCGGCTGAGTGGGACTGAGGAGGTCATGCAGGCTATTATCGGCACCCAGTAGGCAACAGCTGGGAACCAGCAGGCAATAGCTGGCAGCCAGCAGGTCATGGCTAAGCAAGCCGTTCGCCAAAATGACCTGCTGGTGCGCCAAAATGACCTCCTGCTCCGCCATAATGAGCTTGTGGCGGAGCTAATCACAACCAATAGGGCCCTATTATCAACCGTTTCTGGTGCTTTACCAAAACCAGCACTCCCTGCTGCCGGAAGGGGAACACCATCACCCCCTTCCACAGCAGCTGCTCCACCCAACCCACCAGCACAACGTGGCCGTGGTCGAAGAGCTGCTGCACGTGGCCAGGCACCCACCAGGACAAAACGACCACGCAAGTGAGGTGGCATCCACATTCATCTCCGCCCTTATGTCGTCCCATATCTTTTATTTTGCTGTGTGTGTCAGCTTCATGTGTGCAACCCAATCCCGTGCAAAGGGTACCCACATTTGTGGTGCCTTCGGTTGGAATGTTTTGGTTGGTTCCCCTGTTGCCCTCTTTCTGCTACCATTACTGGCTGCTGGTCTCGAAGTGTTGGTCCTTTACTTTTCTTGTGAAGCCACCTGATGTGTTCCTAATGATTCTGCTGTGGCTATGTATGAAATGATAAAAAATTTGTACATTTTTTATATTATTTTTCATTATTATAATGTTCCCTTTATTTTTAGCCATGTGCCAAATAACATGGTAAAAAGTTCTTATGTTTTTGTAAAATGTAATATTTTCGTATTTTACCCCCACATGTGTGCTGTTATCGCTGAATGTAAAAGTGAAATGTAAATTTATATTAGTGTTACAAATTGCTGTCCATTGCTTGCAGTGTAAATGTGGGTAAAATAGCAACAATGCAGTCGTGTTTGCAGCATATACTTCTGTTATTTGTAATGGGCCATTTAGCCAGCAATGCTTACAAGTGAACCTATTAAAAGAGTGTAATTAATCACTAATGAGTATACGAGTGGATTGTATTGTGTTCAGCTGAGAGTGCTTCAGGTGCAGGCGTACTAATTGGGCGAACCGAATGCCTAGCGCATGAACAACTGCTCTCCGCAAAGAGAAACTTGTTTATGGACACCGCATATTTCATGCGTCTTGGTTCGTTTGCAATCGGTCTAGTGTCCGAATGCACGCCTACCACAGTTCGTGCACTCCCTCGTGTACGCCCAGTTTTGCCCACTTTGAAACCACGCCTTTGTGTAGGGCCGAATGACGCCCATATTACGCCCATATTTCCCGAGTCAATTCGGTGCACATTTCTGGACGGGATTAGTGAGAACGATTGCGGAGACAATGTGTGGCACATGCGCATTGCGTTGCCTACGCATGCGTAGACGGCTAAAAAGCACCCTCCGAAAGAATTCGGAACGGACCCCACCAACCAGAGTAAGGCCCTTAATGAGAAATCTCCAGTTTATTTAAAGCAGCAATCATTTACACTGCAAAACCAGTTTAATTTTGCAGTGTAAATGATTGCAGCTTTAAATAAACTGGAGATTTCTCTCCAAATCTCTCATTTTCTGAATCTCTCGGTAGAGTGTCTATTATTGTGAACATTTTAACGATATGTTTTATCCTTGATAAAGGCCCACAGTGGCTGAAACGTGTTGGACCTGCACAAACCATCTCCACAACATCACCTACAGCATCAAAGTCTCCTCCGTCTGCCCGGAGTCGAGCGCACAGCTCCCCCCGGTGACGTCACCCCGCTAACCCGGAAGTTAGCGTCCGGGTCAGGAGCAGTGGAAGCCGCATCTACGATCACCGGAGCGGCTTAACACACAGACAGGCAGATGGGTGAACGCCTCTCACCACTGCCTTATGAAGTAAAACCGGGACGTCCAGCACCTATCCGCTGCACGAACTCTGCACTAAGACTGTGAGTGTGTAATAACTCTGGGAGCGGGGCTCCGCCACCCAGCACCTCCATTGACTTTTTTCCTGCAGCTACAAGTGCACCTGGACTTAACCCCGCCCGCCCACGGGTCACTTAACCCCTCATCCTCACTCACACAGCGGCCTCTTTTTGAGACATAAGCCCAAGGGCTTATGGTATAAAGGGTTCTGCTGACCCCTGATACCCATAAGGACTCAATACAGGCCACTGCCACACCATTAAACTGAATGAGACATAATCCTCCCAGGCTTATGGTAAAGGGGCCTGCTCGCACCCTCATATCCCCCACGGGACTCATCTCAGACACCCCCACTATTTACTGCCTTTTTCTTGTACAATACTTGTATATTGTTTACAAATAAAACTTTATTCAGAACACAAACATCTCGTCACTTTATTCTCACTAGCATAAAACCAAGGTTGAGCGCTTAAATATTACCATTATTCTCGGTAGAGTGTCTATTATTGTGAACATTTTAACGATATGTTTTATTAATGTGCACTCATTTTATGACATTATATTTATTAAATAGGATTAACATCCAATTGATCTACTATATTTTTTAGCGCTCCACTACACCTTTGCTTGTTCTATTAGAATTCTTTTTAGCTACATTTATTTGTTGCAAATGTGCTGTAATTGTGTAACTGTATTTGAATTTGTACATTGCCAAATACAACTCAACCGAAAAAAACCAGCCCTATTTATGTCTGACTTTATAGAGCTGTTTTGTTTGCATCTTTATAACTCGGTTCCCATTACATCCCGGCCTGCAACTGTTATACAATATGGCACGTTCCAGTTTCTGTGAAAAATACTGTATAGACGGTTCCTGCTCTAAAAATCCCATGACAAGTGGGATCCAATTTTCAGTCAGTGGAGCGTTAAAGCCACACTCCATTACTTTGGCTGAGATTCATGACTTATTCAAAAAGAATGGCCTTTTCAAAAAGTCACGATGTGCGTGAAGAAATGCATCAAAGACTTTTGTTGCCCCCACTCATTACAGCTGATAGAACTCTGGATGAGTCTCTCCTCTCCGACAACCATTCACCGACGCGTGGATTCAAGCGCACGACTACAACAGTTGGTTCTCGCTACAACAGTTAGCAAATACCTTTGGGAACCACTGAACCTGACTCCCAGAAATAAAAAGCTGCCCACCCCAGTGGAGTCCACAGTGAATACGTCACACTAGCGGATCCTACATATCTCCCACCGCTAATTACATCCATGCCGCACCTTCGTCTCCTGGGCTTAGGCTCAGAACAGGAGATGCCTGCCTCTTACATACTACTGTGGGCAGCCCACACTGGTGTGGACCATGCACCCTGCTTGAGGCATGCAGCTTGTCATTCAGGCCTCAGTTGACTACAACCTATACACCGCTGTGGGCAGCACATGCTGGTGCTGACCCCACAGCTTCCTTTGAAGCATGCAGCCTTTTCATCCAGCGCTCAGCCAGCTGTCGCTTACATACCGTTGTGGGCAGCAAATGCTGGTACAGACTCTGCACCTCCTTTGAAACACGCTGCTCGATTGCCTTCTCATTGCAGATTGTTAGTAGCCATGTACTGACCACCATTCTGCTGCATGATACCTGGGCACCGACCATCAATATTAAGCCACACATACCTTTACATATGGAAGCAGCCATCTGGCCATCCCTGACTTGTCATACAGGACACCTGCACACCTGGTAATTCTTTTGCCACTATTGGAGATCTGAGGATGCTTTTGAATCAACCAAACTCTAGGCTAATGTATATATTTATTATTATTATTATTATTATTATTATTATTATTATTATTATTATTATTATTATTATTATTATTATTAATAATAATAATAATAATAATAATAATAATAATAATAATAATAATAATAATAATAATAATAATAATTTATAACATCTGTGTTTTTTATTGTTTATATACTCTACTTTAACTGTACCCATTTTGATTGATCGTAAGGGCAATGGGGTGGCTGACTGCCATTTAGAAAAAGCACCCAAGTATGATTGGTATTATGTTGTTAACCCTTCAGGATCTGGGAATGTAGGTAGAACAGGAATGTACAGGCATCTAGAGAAACCCTATGTGCCCCAGGAAACAAGATCTCTGGTTCTCCTATTAAATATGGGGTTATGTGTCTTCAGCCAAAGGAGTCCCAGCACAATGGGAGTCAATGGGCAGTGAACAAGGATAAATTATAATTCCTACAGAAAGAATAAGAATAGAAGTCTGGGAGTTTACCTGTCCATTCTAAAATGGATTCCCAATAAGACCATACACAGAAATGGGTACCTTCAATTCTTCTTTAAGAATATCCTGGGAGCATGTAAACTCTAAATTCATGAAGTTCCCTGCAGCCCCAGAATCAAGGTAAGCCAGAACGTTAATCTCCGTTTTTAAAAGAATAATTTTAATAGGAGAATTATTTGGGGAGAAGGAAGAAAAACCTAAGAGAATGCCACTTTTTCCCCTCAGGTCTGCTTGTTTTCCACCTTCTGGGAACAGGCATTTACTAAATGCCCCTTGCCTCCACATAAAGGCATAATCCAAGGGTACACCATCAATTCTTCTCTTGGGGTGTCTAGCACCTCATTCTGCATTGGCTCTTCTGCATTCTCAGAAAGTTCTGGAATCGTCTACTGGGAAGATGGTAACGGACCCTTTTTTTCCCTCTGGCGTTCGCAGATACGTCGGTCAACTTTATTGGCCAACTTCATGAGGGTGTCCAGAGTGTCTGGGGTTGGGTACTGGACCAGTTAATCCATAATCTTCTTGATGAGGCCTAATAGAAACTGGCCACGCAGGGCCCGGTCATTCCAACTACAGTCATTAGCCCACTGAGGAAATTTGGTATAGTAGATATTCACTTACTTTACGGGGCGGAGATGTGCTTTTGCCAATGCTGCACAATTGGGGTCCTCATAAAGCATCCACAAAGCTTTGAAGGTTTCCACTGAGGAAAGATTGCAGATCACCCTGCATGAGGGAGATAACAATACCCACCCGCTGGTTTTCCGATTCTGAGGAATGATGTCTGAGACGGAAGTAGAGCTTACAGTTCAGAAACTGCTTATAGTCTCCAGTAAACTGGTTGGGAAGATTCAGTTAGGGCTCCCTTGGAGTTGACAATGGGGTGGATAGAACCCTCTGACCCTCTTCCTGGGAATCCACATGCAAAGCTAAGTCATGTAGTGTTTGGGACAGACCTTTAATTTGGCAAGCCAGAATCCTGTGGAGCCTGTTCTCTTTGGCCAGAAAAAAAACAAAGCTACAGTTTTGGACTTGTGATACTGTTATGATCTCTAAGGAAGTACCTGCGGAGTCTAGGCAGTGCAGGCTTGGGTAGCCAAAGTCACAGGCAAAATGGATACTTGATGATGGCGTGTCTGGACATTAAGCCCTGTGCTCCAAAGGGGTAAGCATCACAGAGAACAGCAGCAGGTCTCCTGGCCCGTAAAAGCCACTTTTTCCTTAAGACATGGCATTCCTACAGGTACTGGGATGCCACCAAGACTTGCACAATTGGTGTCAGTGTGAGCTTACCCACAAGTGACTGAAGTTAACTGATGGAAGGAAAGGGAAGGAGTATGTTCTGAATGATAATAGGATTACAGCAAGGTTAAAACAGGGAGAGGTTATATGGTGCACAATGGAGCAGATATAACAGGGGCTACACAGGAAAAACATATAATAAACCAGCCAATAACAAGACTAGAAATAAACCAAAATCAGTCCCTGCCCCAGTGGAGCTTACATTCTATATTCCTTACAACATGTATACGCACACTCATTCCTTATAGGGTTAATATTTTGTTAGGAGCCAAATAACCTACCAGTATATATCTTTTGGAATGTGGCAGAAAACCTGAGTACCCGGAGGAAAGCCACGCATGAACAGGGAGAATATACAAACTCCGCACAGTTAGGGCCACGGTGGGAATGGAACCCATGACCTCAGTGCTATGAGGCACTAATGGTAACCATTACATTATCTGTACTGTCCCATGTGATACATGTGATGCAGGAACAGAATTTCAACAGAAACTTTAGTGCACAGACATGCAGGACCTGGAGTTCCTCCAGGAATGAAAAGCTATCACCAGCAAGGATATGAATACAGGAAGAAGTTTTAACCCAG
Organism: Crinia signifera; assembly: GCF_055691185.1. NCBI lineage: Eukaryota > Metazoa > Chordata > Amphibia > Anura > Myobatrachidae > Crinia > Crinia signifera. The sequence continues at coordinate 326,606,756 of NC_139220.1, forward strand.
ACTGTCCAATGACTGCTTGAGGATCTTAATTAATCAAATGACATGCAGATCTCCTATTGCACGTCCCTTTAGTCTATTCCCACACAATTAATTACCCAGCAACAGAGAATGCCATCTGCGTTCAGCATCCCCGTTTCTAGGCACCCAGTGGCGCACAAGCAGCACAGTGGCTGCATCGCTAGGAGCGGGCCGGAAGCCAGCGTTCCCTACATCCGGTGGCAATGTAGCATACTGGTCACTGTGCAATGGCCAGGACCTGTGTCCTTGGCGAACCACTCCGTGTCTTCTAACAAGTAGGCATATTGACATCTGGATCAAAGGAATTTTATATAATGGGAATTACATTAGGAACCTAAAGCCTAATTCCAACTTTATTTTAAAGCATATTTTTCTCTAATGGACAAAACAATGTGCAATGTATGTGGGGCAGATTTAACATTACCAGAGAGGCAAGAAAAGTGCTAGAGAGGCCAACGGTCTGGAGGGTGTGGAGGGGCAGAGGGGAGTGAAAGTATTAAGGAGGAGGCAAGGAATGGAGAACCAAGTTGAGTTATTGGAAAAAGGATTTCTTGGTGTGAGAGAGGGCAGAGCTGTAGGAAAAGTCCACCAGAGAGCGAGTTTTCCTCCAGGAGCAATTTTTTTAAGGAACTGTGTCAGTTTGTAGTGCCAGATTTGGATGTGCCAGTAAGGGTGAATTTAAAGAATGAGACAGCCTGTTTGGGGCAGGTAATGGTAGATAGAGGATAGGAAAGTGGGGTCTAGAGACCCAATATTGCATCTGGTGAGGGTGAGTCTGGGCGTGGGAAGGAGAGGAAGAGATAAGATGATGAAAGAATGTAGATGGTGGGAAGAAAGATGGAAGAGAGAGTGGAGAGGACAGAAGGGTCACACTGGTAAGTGGAGACAAGGTCAGTGAAGTGGCTAAGTTGGTGAGTGGAAACAGAGGTCCACTGAGATAGGCCAAAGTAGGAGGAGAGGGAAAGAATATTAATGGATGCTGACTATGGGATGTTAAACTTGTCAAGGATGATAAAGGGCGGGTCATAAAAAAATAATAGGGGAAATCCGACAGCAAAGTTGTTGAGAAATGGGGAGATAGATGATCACCACAGGGAGGTGAATAGGGGTAGAAGAGGCAGATAAGGCACATCTTAAAGGTGAAGAAAGCGCGGGAGTGTCCATATGGGATGATGTGAATGGTGCAGTTCAGGGAGAGAGACAGGTGCCTGTCCCTTTGCAGTCATCATTCAGGTGAAGCGGAATCAGAAGAGGAAAGACAGTTTTTCTCTTGTTGACCTCCAGTATATCTCCAATATGTATCATAATATTTCTGCACACTTTATGCTACCACACTCCACAGCTCCACGTCACTTTACAGCAGTCTGGTTAAAAAGAGATGCAGACCTGCACCTAGCTATAGCATTAGGGTCCACCAATACTCAGAGAAGCCTTGACGGACAGTTTGAAAGCTTACTAATGTACAGTATTTATTTAACCAAGATATCTAAGTCCTACTACCATGTAGTTTTTAAATCTGATTACTGATATCATTCAGTGTGCTGGGGGAAACAATGTTTTGTTTTTCTTACTTAAGATTACCCCTCCCTTTCATCCTGTATCTGGATGGTGATGAACAAACTTGCTACTGTCGACCAGGTTCACTTTGATGCTTACCATCTGTCGATCTCCCGTCACTGTCTAAATGCTAATTTCAAAATACAGGCATCTAAGTAGACAACATCTACCTCAAGTGGTTGATCATGGTAATGTCTATCTAAACAGGCTTTCATTCTCCTGATTGATATTAATAAACTGATTGAGGGTATGCTAGTATATATAAACCTGTATATAAGCCACATTGGAAGCCCCATCCAAAGACAAAGGTTTTCAGCAAAGTGAGAACATTGAATGTTCAGTTAACCCCTTAATACACAATGATTTCCTGCCATACTACAGTCTGAGAACTTCAAATATAAATGACAGTATAGGCCAGTTTACTTAGCAGAGTTTGTTAACAGAAGAGCACAATGCAGGAATGGTAGGAGTATAACTGTTACTATGTTTACTTTGCTTTGTGCATACAATAAACTTGTTGTCTTAGAAAAAAATAAGATAAAAGTTTCATTTGCCATAATCTCCACTTGAAGCACCATATATACTAACCAGCAGTGGAGGCTACAGAGGTGGGGCTGCAGTGCAGTTCAAAATTCAAATAAGGGAGGATCAGCAACTGTCACAACTTTTATTCCAGTTGGTGTGGCTCCAGTATCTGAATTTTGGACTGTGCTGCAGCCCTACCTCTGGAGCTGCAACAGGTTTAGTATCCAGGTTGAATTCTACCCTGAATATGCTTCAGTGACTAGAGGAACAACCAGTCATGCAGACATACACATCCAGCCATGAGAAGGGGACATCATTTCTCACTGCAGCACTATGGATAATATTCTTTGTTTTATGTCAGGTAATATCATTTATTAAACTACTAAAAACACAGCTGGAGAAGCAGAAGGATGAGAAAAAATGATAAGCATTTCTGCTAAGTATGTTTGACTTTTAGATCAGCTAATGTATTCTTTGCACAAGTAGCTGTACTTTTTGCTATGAAGTTGTCAGCTCGAGTTTAATTAAATCACCAACATACTTTCTTTTGAGTGTGCCCAAACCAAGCACTTCAGCCACAAAAGTGTCACTCGCTGTCAATTAAGTGCTGGTTTTTTTAACTGGATGAACTTTTTAATATACAATATAAGGGTTGTTTTTAGAGCCCGAGAACAATATCATCAAGCTTCACTTTTAATATTGGGTTTGTACTCCTTGATATCTTAATGTGAAGACCGCAAGGGGGGGAGTTTCCAATTTTCATTTTCCCTGTACTGGCCGAAGACCAATGGCTGGAAAAGATTTTTATTATTAGGTTTTCTACTATTAAACTACTATATACTACTATAGGCAATTCTCCTATACTTATATTGCATTGTCCACTAAAACTCTTCTATATAATGGAATGTGACACAGTCATCTGTATGTTTATAGTTTTTAGCATACCATAAACCGGGCATATCCAAACTGTGGCCCTCAAGTTGTTGTGAAACTACACAACCCAGCATGCCTTGCCATAGTTTTAGCAATCCCTAATAGCAAAACTGTGGCAAGGCATGATGGGACTTGTAGCTTTACAACAGCTTGAGGGCCACAGTTGGGACATGCCTGCCTTAAACAAAAGCATAGCCACAACTTCTTAATGATTGTTCTAAAAAGTTTTAATATTTTTTTCAACAATTTATCAAACTTAAGTTTCCAAAGGTAGCATAGCTTGCTGTCTTATTGCAGACTAACAAAATACAGCTTCAAAACAATGAAATTTTTTTTTTTTTTTACATTATGGATTATACAAATATTAGAGCTCTGGAGTCTAATTATAATTTCCATAATAATTTCAGAACTGAATTCTCCTTGGATTAACTAAACCTATGAAACACTCCACGTTAAGGTATAAATTGAACGTACATTGAGATGATATTTCTGCAACACTTATTTGGCTGTAGGACAGTGTATATGTGTGTGATAGATTTTATAACAGCCTAGAAAGGTTTGCCAAAATTCCTACAATGAAATATTATTATACGTAGAATTGGACTATATCAACAGACATGGACCCAAAACTAATTCCTGATGAAGTCGAGGTAAGCAGCAACCTTATCATGGTACTGTATACTAAACCTGTGCACTTTAGTGTAGGTGACACATAAACAATGGTGTGGTACAAATTCTGTTCTTAAAAAAAAAAAATTGGAGGACGCGTGTTGAATCCTATTTCTACATGTTTTGCGTTGTTTACTAAAACCTACCACAATTCATATATTATTATTGTAGTTTATAATATATAAAAAGATGCACAGAATAATAGTGAACATTTTTTCTTTTGATTATTCCCCCCAGCCCAATCAGAAAATAAAAATAAGGTTTGCCTGTGAATATCCTGTCATTGTAAAATGATTTGCAAAATACCAGTGCAAGTGATTGAGTTGAAGAATAACACAAAAAATGTACATTGTGAACATACAGTACTGTAATACCATGTAAAGAAACCTTTATAAAAACAAGAAACCCATATATAGTGCTGTTTATCTGTGCAGTGAACATACCCATACTTCATCTGTAAAAAAATGGAGTTATTTGTAAACATTCTAAGGGGTGTATTCGATTGAGTTATTGGTTGACTTTATGGATAAATGGTTGTTCATGGAGGAATATGGTGCATATAAGCAATTTTGTTTTGTTATTTATCATTATTTGTGTATTGTGTTTAATGGAATCTCCACCTCAGTGTTGGCTGGTTGCCTATTACTACAAAATAAATATTTTTTTTTTTTCTGCCCCAGGTACCATATAGTAACAACATCACCTCAGTCATTCTTCTTGGGTTTCCAAATCTTCAAAATGCTTCTATTCTCCTGTTCTTGCTACTGCTCGTTATATATTCGGTGACCATATCTGCCAATATTTTTATTATGATTTTATTTCTGCTGAGCAAAAACCTTCAGACCCCCATGTACTTCTTCATTACCCAACTATCAATATTCGACATCATATTGACGACTGATATTCTCCCGAACCTGCTGCACATTGTGCTGTATGACGGATGTGTTATGTCACTTATTGGCTGCATCGTTCAGTTTAATTTCTTTGCTATGTCAGAAACCTCTGAGTGTCTTCTTCTGTCGGTGATGTCCTATGATCGCTATCTGGCCATCTGTGACCCTTTGCGCTATCATTCTGTGATAAATCCCAGGTTTTGTGTAAAATCACTTATTACTATTTTAATAGTGAGTTTTGTCTTGATGTTAGTGAATGCTATATCTATCTGCAGTTTGCATTTCTGTGGACCAAACATCATTAACCATTTCTACTGTGACTTTGAACCAATATTGCAACTTTCATGCTCTGATACCTCCATAATTTATATTCAGACTTTTATAATGAGTATTGTTGCCACACTTACTCCATTTATAATAATTGTGATGTCATATGTGTTCATCGTCCTTGCAATTCTAAAGATACCATTATTTACTGGAAGACAGAAAGCCTTCTCCACCTGCAGCTCCCACCTGATGGTGGTGTCCATATTTTATGCGACACTAATCATTGTTTATGTGTTCCCAACAAAACAATTGACCACAGTAAGCAAAGTCATGGCTTTGTTTTATACGGTGATAATTCCATTGCTTAATCCGATAATATATACTTTCAGAAACAAGGACTTTAAAGAAGCATTTGATAAAATTAAAAACATGAAATCAGACAAACGTTGGTGAGAGAGTTCAAAGAAGGTAAGCACAGTGCTTTACACATTATGTAAAGAGTAACTGGTTAACTCTACTTGACAGCAAAACAGTTTATCAAGGCTCAATGGGTTTAAGAAAGTAATGGGCAAGTTTAGGCCAATCGAAATACGGCAGTGTTCTTGGATATACAACTGAGGAAGACTTGGATGCAAATAAAAGTGAAAGGAAGCATCCTGAGGCCTGATGCCTACACCGGGTCATGGTGGTGGTGATGATGGTGATCACGATGATGATGACCAATATTACGTAGTTGCTTTTCACTGTCTGATGCCGATTGAGATTGTCAACTTTTATATTTAATATTCGAACACACTTCCTACTTTATACTTTAGTAGTATAATAAGACAACACTTCTGATATTATCAATAAAAAGTATATAATTAAAAGGTACTCAGTCATGGTTTTTCTTTTTGAATTAGAATTTTAGCATCCAGGTTGAGTCTCCCATATCTGAAATGCTTAGGATCAGAACTTTTTTTTTGAATTTTAGATTTTTTCCATATTTCTAAATATTTGCTAATATAATGAGGTATCCTAGGGGTTTGGTAAACTTAGAATATATTCATGTTTCTTATCCATTGTATACACAGCACAACGGTGACCCAAGTACACTGACGTTTATAGGAATTGCAGAAGTAAAAAATAACTGGAGGGGAGGGGACTTTACACACAAAATAAATAAACTCGAACTCAAATACATGTATGAACTAAAAACACTAAAACCGCGGGGATTAAACTTAGACAACGAGGTGAAAGCCATAGTCGGGAAAAAAGATAAAACAAATAAACACACATATCTCCGCAATAAAATTTGGAGTGTACAATAAACAATTACTATGTATTTAAATTATACCTATGTTTAGAATTGATTCCTGCAACCAAGTACAATGTAATTATGATAGATAAGAAAGACACTTGCAGCAACTATGTCAGTAAAGTGACACAGACAAACAGCAACAGACTGTTTCTCACCAGAGAGCTCTGAGGACCAATCAGAGACACCACAATAACCACCAATCACATCAGAGAGGAGCAGAATGGAGGGACATTTAAACTGAGAGACTCACTTTGCAATCCATCTCCCTAGAAGAAGGCAAAAGCCGAAACGCATTGGAGGGTACATACCAATGACCACTGACACTTCAAGCCGACCAAGAGACCAACACATGTGAGAACCCCACAAGTAGGTGAGCGGCGGGTGCACATGCCACCACGTAACGGAAGACGGAGAGAGACTGACATGGAGCAAGTGTACCGGCAGTGGTGAGTATCAAACAGGAGGGGGAGCAGGGCGAGCCAGCAGGGTCCGGTCCAAAGAGGTAAGCGGTCACCGCAAAGGACTCCACATCCTGAAACGGTGAGCCGCGACACCTCGCCAAGACAGGGAGCAGCGTCTGCATTCACTGAAGCCCGGTCAGCCGTGTTACACACGGAGCTGCCGGTGCTCTACAGTACACAGACGTAGCACACCCAGTCCAGGACCCGGGGATCCCCAGCAACCTCGACTTAGAAAAAAACGCTCCCAAACACGAAGCACCGCGCGCACACGTATCATCATTTCCTTTTCAGGAAGCATTTCAAATCATAAAGGATTACAAATAGCGGGACGCCTCTTCACATTGCAAGACTGTGTAAACTTTTTTTCAGGAATTACCACTTAATTGTGTGCATATCCAACCCGAGTGTACACACCATACAATTTATTGGACATCCAATCCATGACCCAATTTATTTAATTCTTCAATATTTTTTTCTATTTTCACATTTTTTTTCGTTTAATTGTATTCTGATATTGTGTAATTCAGGCACAACATTCATGTACCACTTTGTAAATCATATCTATTGACCTTGAAGGAATGCACTCTTTCAGCCCGATTGAATGAACAGTGTATTGAAAAGGCCAATTGCTATATGTATAAAAGCTACATTTGTAAACAAATAAAGAACAACATTTTATCAAACATCTGTAGAATTTCAGTGACAGAGCGCGGCACCACCACCCATTCCAGTAAACTATTAATAATGTTCATCAATATTTTAAAAGGTTAGTGTCTAAAACAAAGTTTGTGTACATAGGTTTTGCATAAACATCCATTCGTAGCCTATGGGACGACACCCACTTCATTGGATGGTCGCCGTGTATTGAATGATGTGATGGGCACATGTAAATCTAAGACACTCTCACGTCTCGATGTATCAATGTATTTTGGAATATTTCATATTTTGGAAAAGGGATACTAAAACTGTATTTTATTAAACTAAAATTAGTTTTATCTATTATTGGTTTTGTAGTACTGTATATAGATAGATCAATATTATTTATGAGTAAGTTTTCTTGAGGAGAATTGTGGTCTATATTAACTATTTATAGGTTCCTAGCTTTATACCTTTGTGCTAGTTACTATATTTTTTCTCTAAGAAATACATTTGTATTATTTGTTTTCTGCTTGGAGTATGTTGTATCTACACTCACTGCAGCATCTAGGCACTTGCCCCCCTATCATTAAGGAAATTTCATTTTATTTCTAAAGCTCAAAGTTACGCCTGCACAGAAATAACCCTGTGCTGGGGTAAAGAAATGGCAGTATTGAGGATTGTACAGCACAGTCTGTTTGCCGGGTGTCCGCATGTCACTTCCAGTGCACCCTGCTACTGTCATTCAGTCTTGGCCTCTACCTCCCACAGAGATCCCTGGTCTACTGCGGTGGAGGTGGGCAGGGCAGCAGGCATGGACTAAAGAAGTGTAAACATCGGACAGTGGAGGAAGACACATGGCTTCAGCAGTTCAGGTATGGGTAATGTTTTCCCACACTCACATGCAACCTCATTATTACCATCCCCCCAAAAAACTTGCACTCCCATTATGTCCACCTTCCCAAGGTGAAAGCTGGTAGCAAGCAATAAGGTGTTTTTATCAGTGGTTTTGCAGAACAATGAGGTAACAACTGACCCATTTTCAATTGATACTGTAACATCTAGAAAATCAATACGATTTAAACTACTATTACATGTAAATCTGATCCTCCCGGGAATGGAGTTCAGATGAGCAACAAATTGGTTGAGCATTTCCTGAGTACCAGTCCAAACCAAAAATAAATCATCTGTGTATCTAACGAAAAACTTAATATAACGTGAAAAAATTATATTAAACATAATGTAATGTTTTTCATATTGATACATAAACAAATTGGCATATGATGGGGCAACATTAGACCCCATTGCCGTACCTTGGCGCTGTAAATAAATCTTATTGTCAAAAGAAAATAATTTTTATGCAAAATCAATTTCATCAGCAAAAGTAAAAAATCGATTTTAGTCCTGAAAATGGGAAAATTTGAGGAAATGTCCGATTTTGTGTTAAAAAATATTTTTAAAAAAGTCCCCCATATTTCTGAAACCAGCTCTGGACTCTTGGACCGGTCCTGGTTCCAAACATATGGGTCACGAAAAAACGGGAGGTCCCCCGTATTTTGAAACCAGCACTGGGCTCCAACAGCACGTGGTGTCATGTCACAGCCAGGGGACAATTTTTACATAAGATCCCCATGCCGTATCATGCTCACTGTGGCTGTTCAGCCTTGGATGGGGTACCCGGGGCTGTGGACACCAACCTGATACGGATAAATCAGCCATACAAAAAATTGCTTTATACAGGTGAACTGCAAGTCCCAGCAGGCCTCCCCCACATGCTGGGACTTGGCGAACCACAAGTCCCAGCATGCAGGGCATTAATGGGGCCCCTTGGACTTGTAGTCCACCTGTAAAAAGATTGTTAAAAAAAACACACAGAGAGAAGTAAAAGTTATTAAATACTCCTTAATTTTTACACCAGGCAGTTTACTTACAACACCAGACTCCAGTGCTGACTCCATCTTTTCCACTGCAGGCTCATCTCACACTGACAGCAGGGTGAGCTGGCTTTCTCCGTCCCTGCTGACAGCTTGTATAGGGCTGTCACAGTGCAATACACGCAGTTAGCCTGGTTGGCTCTATGCGTCTAAATGGAGACGCATAGCTCAGCCCTGTTTGTCCAAAAAATATAAAAATATCGCCCCCAAAAAAAATCTCATCCTATTAAATTCACCCCTGGTGTGAGTGAGCCACACGGAGCAGTGTGGTGTAGCAACACTTTCCTTAAATTTGCATCTTTTTCGCAATGCTTAATGTATGCAGCAAAACACACACTATTTACTAAAGGTAGTTTTTGATCAATTTTAATTGATTGATTAAAACAGATCTTAACCTTTTGAGTGCCAACATCTCTGTGAGAGATGTTCAAAATATCAGGTAAAAAGGCCAGCATAGCTCAGTAGTAGTAGTAGTACATTTATTTATAAGGCGCCACAAAGTGTCCGCAGCGCCGTACAAAGCAAACAAAAAACAAATTACAAGGTAACGTACAGGGTGTGGTGATAAAATACAGCATAAATAGGGGTATAGCTGGTAGAACTAAAATCAGCATCATTACAGAAGTAGGTGTCAAAATTGTCGAGGAGACTGAAGATGAAGTAGAGGAAGGGAAGAACAGGGCAGGAGCACAGGTGAGGTAATGAGGTAGGGTAAGTACGTGAGGAAGGAGGGCCCTGCTCATAAGAGTTATCAGACTAAAAGGAGGTGGGTGGACGAATGGAAAACAATAGGATAAGTAAGAACAGATGGAGGGGTAGGGTAGGCAGGATAGGAGGAGCGAAAGATGTTAGGAGGAGGGGGAGGGATAGGCCAGTCGGAAGAAGTGGGTTTTGAACTCACATTTGTTATTTAAATTCCTATATAAGGTAAACATCACAGGTCATTATGATGAATACAAATGTTTGCTTGCCAATTTTCGCACCTACTGTATTTTACATTTGTATTTGGCACTAAAAGGGTTAATCAATGATGGGCTTCATGGGTCAAAATTCTAATTTACTAACAATATTTTTTTTTAATAGAATCTATAAATGTTAGTAAGTGTGTGTTTTAGTCCTGGAAGCCTAACATTGATGAAGATGGACCTGAAATCAATCAAAATTGAAAGAGATCAACCTACTGTATAGCAAATATACCCGTTCCTGGGCACTGACAGATTCTTTTTTTTATTTTTATTTTCGATTTACAGAAAAGAGAAACAAAATAAAAACACACAATGGTGTAGTACAGTTTTAAATAACAAGAATAATTTTCTCAGAGATGTTATTCTAACAAGATGTACCCCTTAAGGTGGTCTACTTTTTTAGGGTAGACATAACTCGTATCCTTGGGTGGTGGTAACATCACCGTAAGACTTTGAGCGTCTCCAATAGATATAAAAAAGAAAAGGCTGGTATAGTTTAATACTGTTATTACAACAACATCAATAAAACAAGGGTATAGAAAGCTGACTCTCACCGAGTGTGTTGGTACACAACACAAGTGCAGTAGTGTTATAAATACAGGCGTCCCTGAAGGCTTCCACCCAGTTCTGTCAAGTGTGATCCACCCTCTTTCCTCCTTGCGTTTCAAAACCAACAGGTTTCTTTTTCAAGGCATAAGGAGGTAAAGCATGTGTAACGCACGCCGGATTAGTCTGCCAAAAGACTATGTTACCGCTAACTATACGGGCTGCAAATTTGTAAGTATATTATACCACACCCCCGTATACTCTGCTATGATTTACAGTACGGTAGAATGTTTGTAGAAGTACTGTGTGACATTGTGTGATTAATTGGCGATCTGGTGGAGCACTTCCTGCCTCAAGGGTATTTAAACACTGTGAATGTCTATGGTGAATTATCTTCTGGGGCTGTGACCCACCCATCTGTTTGGTCTTGACAAAGGGCCCACAGTGGCTCGAAACGTCGGCAATCTGTCTGAGATTTTGGTGATGTATTAAATTTTACTTGCATCTAAGCTGGAAGACTGGTGAGTGCTCTTTACAGAAAAAGACTATATATATATATATATATATATATATATATATATATATATATTCCAAAGACAAAAAACCTTACGGTTTCACATGTCCCATTAAGGCTTCTTACACATGATCTGGCATTTCTGAAACCTGTTGTAACTCTTCCACTCAAACGCCAAAAAGCAATGAAATTACGATCATTAAGGCTGACGCCTTAATGGACGTGTTCCTTGCGCAATACAGATATGGTACGCCATCACAGCCTGTGGGTAAGTGCAGATTCAGCACTCTCACAGAGTGAGATTGCTGTCACTCACACAATGGTGGAGCTGCTAATTCTATGCAACTGAAGGTCTGAGCAGTAAACAGAGCCGAGAGGATGGGGAAAAAGTGGTGTTGATTGGGGTAGGAGGCAGTGTGGTGCAGATGGGGAGGAATAGAAATGCGTAGATGGTAGGAAGGCTAAGCAGCACTGATGGGGGACTAACGAAGCAGATGGGTGGAAAACTGTGGCACAAATTGGGGAAGGTAAGGCAGAGTGATGCGATTGGTTGGGAAACAGAGGAGCAGTTGGAGGAAAGACAGCACTGATGGGGGAGGGGGTTCGGAGCAAAGGGGATAAAGGGAAAAAAGAACAGCGTAGATGGAGAGGGGAGACAGCAGTACAGATGGAAGGAAACTGTCATGGATGAGGCGGGCAGAGCAGCATGGATGGAGGGGGAGACAGAGTATCGCTAATAGAGGGGAAGCCAGTGGCACATATAGAAGGAAACAGTGGCATCTGTGTGGAAAGACAGGGCAGGGCAGATGGGAATAGACACATTGTTGTGGATGAGGGAATCCACACAGCAGTAGGTATCGGGGAAGACAGAGCAGCATGAAGGCGTACGGGAGAAGAAAGAGTAGATGCATAGTAGTTGGGAGTATTATAGTTTTTGCAATTATGAAAGATGTTTCTGGTAACTGCATGTGAATACTAAATGAAATGGATATATGTAGTGAGTGTGCATGATGTTGGACCCGCAGTGGGATAGTTCTAGTAATAGTGTTTATTCTAGCACCCGCTATCTTTGAAAACCCATGCAGTTCCTCTACCCTGTCTGGGGTTTTGCTATCTGCTGTAGTGTTTCTAGCACAGGTCTGGTTTGCAGTGCTGATATACAGATCACACTAGAAGCACTACAGCAGACAGCTACACCCCAGGCAGGGAAGAGGAACTGCATGAGTTTTCAAAGATGGCGGGTGCTAGAATGAACACTATAGTAACTCAGAGGGCTAGACCGTTTTAGATGATTGCAGGTACTTATTAGGATGAGTGCGCCACATGACTGTTCAGACCTTCAGTTGCATAGACTGCATGTGTGTATTCCAATGAGCACACAAATCTGTGAATTAGCAGCTCCACCATTGTGTGAGTGACAGCAATCTCACTCTGTGAGAGTGCTGAATCTGCACTTACCCACAGGCTGTGATGGCGTACCATATCTGTATTGCGCAAGGAACACGTCCATTAAGGCGTCAGCCTTAATGATCGTAATTTCATTGCTTTTTGGCGTTTGAGTGGAAGAGTTACAACAGGTTTCAGAAATGCCAGATCATGTGTAAGAAGCCTTAATGGGACATGTGAAACCGTAAGGTTTTTTGTCTTTGGAATTTCATAGTTTTTTTTCAATTTATTTATGTATTTTTTTTGAAATTTTAAATTTCAGTGAAAGAATACAATTCGATTTTTTAAATGTTTAATGATAACACACCCCTGGCAATAAGCATTACCCCTGGCCACAAGAATAAAAAAACCCTGGCATTGAGTATGACACCCGTCCCAGTGCATGAAACCCCTGTCAACAGGCAAGACATCCATCCCAAGAAACCCCTGGCAATGAGCATGACACCCAGAGAGTAGAAGCTTTACTGTAGGGCATTGAAGGAGGACAATGTACATACGGGGTACACATAGGGGGGGGGCAGAGCTTACGCACAAGGAGCACTGGGGGGGGGGGCACTGCGTACACATGGGGGACTGTGTACACATGGGGGGGCACTGGGGGAGGGACTGCGTACACATGGGGGGCACTGCGTACACATGGGGGGGGCACTGGGGGAGGGACTGCGTACACATGGGGGGGCACTGGGGGAGGGACTGCATACACATGGGGGGGCACTGGGGAAGGGACTGCGTACACATGGGGGGCACTGGGGGAGGGACTGCGTATACACACGGGGGCACGGCATACACACACAGGGGCAACAGCATACACACAAGGGGCACCGGGGACGACGACAGTGTGCACACGGGGGCTACTGGGGGGGACAGCATACACACGGGGGCACAGGGTACAGCGTACACATGGGGGGACAGCATACACACGGGGGGCACAGGTACAGCGTACACATGGGGGGACAGCATACACAAGGGGGCACAGGGTACAACGTACACACGGGGTCACTTGGGGGCCGCATACGCACAGGGGCAGCATACACAGGGGCACTGGGGGGGCAGCATACACACGGGGGGCACTAGGGGGGGACAGCGTACACACGGGGGAGGCACTGGGGAGACGACAGCGTACACACGGGGGGCACTATGGGGGGGCGACAGCGTACACACGGGGGGCACTGGGGGGGACATCGTACACACGGGGGGCAATGGGGGGGCAGGGTATACACGGGGGTACAGCGTACACATGGGGGCAATGGTGGGGGCAGCATACACACGGGGGGCACAGGGTACAGCGTACACACAGGGGCACTGGGGGGGCAGCATACACACGGGGCACTGGGGGGGCAGCATACACACGGGGGCACTGGGGGGGCAGCATACACACGGGGGCACTGGGGGGGCAGCACACAGGGGCACTGGGGGGGGAAGCACACACACGGGGGGCAGCATACACACGGGGGGCAGCGTACACACGGGGGGCACTGCGGGACAGCGTACACACGGGGGGGCACTGGGGAAGGGGACAGCGTACACACGGGGGGGGGCACTGGGGGGGAAGGACAGCACACACGGGGGGCACTGGGGGGGCAGCGTACACACAGGGGGGAGACACTGGGGGGCAGCGTACACACAGGGGGGGCACTGGGAGGGGGGACAGCGTACACACAGGGGGGGGGCACTGGGGGGGGACAGCCTACACATGGGGGGGCACTGGGGGGGACAGCATACACACAGAGGGGGGGCACTGGGGGGACAGCATACACACGGGGTTGCACTGGGTGGGACAGCATACACACGGGGGGAGGGGACTGAGGAGGACAGCGTAAACACAGGGGGGCACTAGGGGGACAGCATACACACGGGGGCAGCGTACACACGGGGGGCACTGCGGGACAGCGTACACACGGGGGTGGGCACTGGGGAAGGGGACAGCGTACACACGGGGGGGCACTGGGGGGGGAGGACAGCACACACGTGGGGGGGCACTGGGGGGGCAGCGTACACACAGGGGGGAGGCACTGGGGGGGGGAGCAGCGTACACACAGGGGGGGGGGCACTGGGGGGGGGACAGCGTACACACAGGGGGGGGGGGCACTGGGGGGGACAGCCTACACATGGGGGGGCACTGGGGGGGACAGCATACACACGGAGGGGGGGCACAGGGAGGGGACAGCATACACACGGGGGTGCACTGGGGGGGACAGCATACACACGGGGGGAGGGGACTGAGGAGGACAGCGTAAACACAGGGGGGCACTAGGAGGACAGCATACACCTGGGGGGGACAGCGTACACACGGGGGGGGACTGTTCATATGGGGGGCACTGGTGGGGACAGCGTACACACGGGTGCACTGGGGGGGAAGCGTACACTGAGGGGCACTGGGGGGACAGGGTACATACAGGGACAGTGGGGAGATGGAGTTACCTGAGTGCAGCTGCAGTACAGGGGGGGACAGAGTACACACGGAGGGCACTGGGGAGACAGCATACAAACGGCGGGCACTGGGGGGGACAGCGTACACACGCCGGGCAGTGGGGGGGGGGGGGGGGCAGGGTACATACAGGGACAGTGGGGGGGACAGGGTGTGCACAGGGATAGTGGGGATAGGGGACAGGGTACACACAGGGACAGTGGGGGGATGGATTTACCTGGGTGCAGCTGCTCCTCTGATGGCCCGGGTGGCTGCTTTCTGTCTTCTGGATGGTGGGGCTTCACCAGACAGTCTGGCCGGGGCTTCACCAGACTGTTAGGCCGCAGGCTGTGGAAGTGCCTGAACCTGGTCCCGACGAGTCCCGGCGGCAGCATGGTGAGGACAGAGTCTGGGCAGGAAATATAAGAACAACAACAACAACATCAACAATGCGTACACACGGGGGGCACTGGGGGGGGCAGTGTACACACGGGGGCCAATGGGGGGGCCGGGACTGCGTACGCACTGGGGGCGGGACAGCGTACACGGGGGGTACAGTGTACACATGGGGGAGCACTGGGGGGGGGGGGGGGTTGGGGGACAGCGTACACACGGGGGGCACTGGGGGGGGGGCAGCGTACACACGGGGGGCACTGGAGGGGGACAGCATACACACGGGGGCACAGCGTACACACGGGCGGGCCTTGGGGGGACAGTGGACACACGGGGGGGCACTGGGGGGACAGCGTACACACGGGGGGCACTGGGGGGACAGCGTATACACACGGGGGCACAGCGTGTACACACGGGGGGCACTGGGGGGACAGCTTATACACACGGGGGGCACTGGGGGGTCAGCTTATACACACGGGGGGCACTGGGGGGACAGCATACACATGGGGGGCACAGCATACACACGGGGGGCACTGGCAGGGGAAAGCGTACACATGGGGGGGGCACTGGGGGGAAAGCGTACACACGGGGGGGGCACTGGGGTGAAAGCGTACACACGGGGGGACTGGGGGGAACTCGTACACACGGGGGGGGGCACTGGGGGGACAGCGCACACACAGGGGGGGGCACTGGGGGGACAGCGTACACACGGGGGGGGGCACTGGGGGGACAGCGTACACATGGGGGGCACTGGGGGGACAGCGTACACACGGGGGGCACTGGGGGGACAGCGTACACACGGGGGGCACTGGGGGGACAGCGTACACACGGGGGGCACTGGGGGGACAGCGTACACACGGGGGGCACTGGGGGGACAGCGTACACACGGGGGGCACTGGGGGGACAGCGTACACACGGGGGGCACAGCGTACACACGGGGGGGTACTGGGGGGACAGCATACACACAGGGGGGCACTGGAGAGATAGCGTACACACGGGGGGCGGCACTGGGGGACAGCGTACACATGGGGGGGGCACTGGTGGGACAGCATATACACGGGGGGCACTGAGGGGACAGCGTACACACGGAAGTGCACTGGGGGGGGACACAGAGTACACACGGGGGCACTGGGGGGGACAGCGTACACATGGGGGGGCACAGTGCACACGGGGGGCACAGCATTCACACGGGGGGGCACTGGGGGGACAGCGTACACACGGGGGCACTGGGGGACAGGGTACACACAGGGACAGTGGGGGGACGTATTTACCTGGGTGCAGCTGCTCCTCTGATGACCAGGGTGGCTTCTTTCTGCTTTCCCGGTGGCGGAGGCATCTCAAGGAAGCGCTTCAATCTGGTCCGCAGGCTGTGGAAGCGTCTCAGTCCCGGCGGTACCATGGGGTGGTCAGCGTCTGGGCAGGAAACATAATAATAATAATATTAAAGGGCACAGTGTTCACACGAAGGGGGGCACAGCGTACACACGGAGGGGGGGCACAGCGTATACGGGAGGGGGCACAGCGTACACACAGGGGGCGAACAGCGTACATACGGGGGCACTGGGGGGCGAACAGCGTACCCACGGGGGCACTGGGGGGCGAACAGCATACACACGGGGGCACTGGGGGGGGGCCGAACAGCGTACACACAGGGGCACTGGGGGGCTAACAGCGTACACACGGGGGCTAACAGCGTACACACGGGGGCTAACAGCGTACACACGGGGGCTAACCGCGTACACACAAGGGTTAACAGCGTACACACGGGGGTTAACAGCGTACACACGGGGGTTAACAGCGTACACACGGGGGTTAACAGCGTACACACGGGGGTTAACAGCGTACACACGGGGGTTAACAGCGTACACACGGGGGCTAACAGCGTACACACGGGGGCTAACAGCGTACACACGGGGGCACTGGGGGGCTAACAGCGTACACAGGGGGCACTGGGGGCGAACAGCATACACAGGGGGGCACTGGGGGGCGGACAGCGTACACAGGGGGGCACTTGGGGGAGGACAGCGTACACAGGGGGGCGGACAGCGTACACAGGGGGGCGGACAGCGTACACACGGGGGGACAGCGTACACACGGGGGCACAGCGTACACACGGGGGCACAGCGTACACACGGGGGCACAGCGTACACACGGGGGGCGGGAACAACATACACACGGGGGGCGGGAACAGTGTACATGGGGGGGAGACAGCATACACACACGGGGGGCACGGGGGCAGCGTACACACACAGGGGGGGCACTGGGGGGGCAGCTTACACACAGGGGGGGGCACTGGGGGGACATCATACACACAGGGGGGGGGCACTGGGGGGGACAGCGTACACACGGGGAAGCGGGCACTAGGGGGGACAGCGTAAACACGGGGGGGCAATGTGGGGGCAGCATACACATGGGGGTACAGCGTACACATGGGGCCAATGGGGGGCAGCATACATGGGGGGCACAGGGTACAGCGTACACACGGGGGCACTGGGGGGGGGGCAGCATACACAGGGGCACTGGGGGGGCAGCACACACAGGGGCACTGGGGGGGCAGCGTACACACGGGGGGGCTCTGGGGGGACAGCGTACACACGGGGGGGTCACTGGGGAAGGGGACAGCGTACACGGGGGGCACTGGGGAAGGGGACAGCGTACACGGGGGGCACTGGGGGCGAAGGACAGCATACACACAGGGGGCACAGGGGGGGAAGGACAGCATACACACAGGGGGGGAGGCACTGGGGGGACAGCGTACACACGGAGGGGGGGGCACTGGGGGGGACAGCATACACACGGGGGGGCGCACTGGGGGAGACCGCCTACACACGGGGAGAGGGGACTGAGGAGGACAGCGTAAACACAGGGGGGCACTGGGGGGTCAGCGTACACACGGGGGGCACTGTTCATATGGGAGGCACTGGTGGGAACAGCGTACACACGGGTGCACTGAGCGGGGAAGCGTACACACAGGGGCACTGGGGGGACAGGGTACATACAGGGACAGTGGGGGGACGGATTTACCTGAGTGCAGCTGCAGTACAGGGGGGACAGAGTACACACGGGGGGCACTGGGGGGGAACAGCATATACACGAGGGGGGGCACTGGGGGGGACACAGAGTACACACGGGGGCACTGGGGGGGACAGCGTACACACGGAAGGCACGGGGGGATAGCGTACACACGGGGGGCACAGCATACATGGGGGAACTGGGTGGACAGCGTACATGGGGGGCACTGGGGGGGAACAGCGTACACACGGGGGGCACAGGGGGCAGTGCACACACGGATACACTGGGTGGGGGAGCGTACACACGGGGGCACTGGGGGGACAGGGTACACACAGGGACAGTGGGGGGACGTATTTACCTGGGTGCAGCTGCTCCTATGATGACCAGGGTGGCTTCTTTCTGCCTTCCTGGTGGCGGAGGCATCTCAAGGAAGCGCTTCAATGTGGTCCGCAGGCTGTGGAAGCGTCTTAGTCCCGGCGGTACCATGGGGTGGTCAGTGTCTGGGCAGGAAACAGAATAATAATATTAAAGGCGACAGCGTTCACACGGAGGGGGGACACAGCGTACACACGGGGGCACAGCGTACATGGTAGGGGGCACAGCGTACACACAGGGGGGGCGAACATCGTACACACGGGGGCGAACAGCGTACACACGGGGGCACTGGGGGGCGGACAGCGTACACACGGGGGGCACTGGGGGTCGGACAGCATACACACGGGGGGCACTGGGGGGGGCGGACAGCGTACACACGGGGACACTGGGGGGGCGGACAGCGTACACATGGGGGCACTGGTGGGCGGACAGCGTACACACGGGGGCGAACAGCGTACACAAGGGGGCGAACAGCGTACACACAGGGGCACTGGGGGGCGAACAGCGTACAAAGGGGGGGCACTGGGGGGGCAGACAGCGTACACACAGGGGCACACTGGGGGGCGGACAGCGCACACACAGGGGGACTGGGGGGCGGACAGCGCACACGGGGGCACTGGGGGGCGAACAGCGTACACAGGGGGGCACTGGGGGGGCGGACAGCGTACACACAGGGGCACACTGGGGGGTGGACAGCACACACACGGGGGGACTGGGGGGCGGACAGCGCACACGGGGGCACTGGGGGGCGAACAGCACACACGGGGGCACTGGGGGCGAACAGCACACACGGGGCACTGGGGGCGAACAGCACACACGGGGGCACTGGGGGGCGAACAGCACACACGGGGGCAATGGGGGTGAACAGCACACACGGGGGCACTGGGGGGCGGACAGCGTACACACGGGGGGCACAGCATACAAACGGGGGGCACAGCATGCACATGGGGGGCACTGGGGGGCGGACAGCGTACACACGGGGGCACTGGGGGGGCGGACATGGTACACACGGGGGCACTGGGGGGCGGACAGCGTACACACGAGGGCACTGGGGGGGCGGACAGCGTACACATGGGGACACTTGGGGGGCAGACAGCGTACACACAAGGGCACTGGGAAGGCGGACAGCGTACACACGGGGGCACTGGGGGGGGGGCGACAGCGTACACATGGGGGCACTGGGGGGCGAACAGCACACACGGGGGCACTGGGGCGAACAGCACACACGGGGGCACTGGGGCGAACAGCACACACGGGGGCACTGGGGGGCGAACAGCACACACGGGGGCACTGCGGGGCGAACAGCATACACACGGGACACTGGGGGGCGGACAGCGTACACACGGGACACTGGGGGGCGGACAGCGTACACACGGGGGCACTGGGGGGCGGACAGCGTAGACACGGGGGGCACTGGGGGGCGGACAACGTACACACACGGGGGCACTGGGGGGGTGGACAGCGTACACACGGGGGCACTGGGGGGGCGGACAGAGTACACACGGGGGCACTGGGGGGGCGGACAGCGTACACACGGGGGCACTGGGGGGGCGGACAGCGTACACACGGGGGCACTGGGGGGGCGGACAGCGTACACACGGGGGCGAACAGCGTACACAAGGGGGCGAACAGCGTACACACGGGGGCACTGGGGGGCGAACAGCGTACACAGGGGGGCACTGGGGGGGCGGACAGCGTACACACAGGGGCACACTGGGGGGCGGACAGCGCAGACACGGGGGGACTGGGGGGCGGACAGCGCACACGGGGGCACTGGGGGGCGAACAGCGCACACACGGGGGCACTGGGGGGCAGACAGCGTACACACAGGGGCACAGGGGGCAGTGCACACACGGATACACTGGGTGGGGGAGCGTACACACGGGGGGAACTGGGGGGACAGGGTACACACAGGGACAGTGGGGGGACGTATTTACCTGGGTGCAGCTGCTCCTCTGATGACCAGGGTGGCTTCTTTCTGCCTTCCTGGTGGCGGAGGCATCTCAAGGAAGCGCTTCAATGTGGTCCGCAGGCTGTGGAAGCGTCTTAGTCCCGGCGGTACCATGGGGTGGTCAGTGTCTGGGCAGGAAACAGAATAATAATATTAAAGGCGACAGCGTTCACACGGAGGGGGGACACAGCGTACACACGGGGGCACAGCGTACATGGTAGGGGGCACAGCGTACACACAGGGGGGGGCGAACATCGTACACACGGGGGCGAACAGCGTACACACGGGGGCACTGGGGGGGCGGACAGCGTACACCTGGGGGGCGGACAGCATACACACGGGGGGCACTGGGGGGGGCGGACAGCGTACACACGGGGACACTGGGGGGGCGGACAGCGTACACATGGGGGCACTGGTGGGCGGACAGCGTACACACGGGGGCGAACAGCGTACACAAGGGGGCGAACAGTGTACACACAGGGGCACTGGGGGGCGAACAGCGTACAAAGGGGGGGCACTGGGGGGGCAGACAGCGTACACACAGGGGCACACTGGGGGGCGGACAGCGCACACACGGGGGGACTGGGGGGCGGACAGCGCACACGGGGCACTGGGGGGCGAACAGCGTACACAGGGGGGCACTGGGGGGCGGACAGCGTACACACAGGGGCACACTGGGGGGTGGACAGCACACACACGGGGGGACTGGGGGGCGGACAGCGCACACGGGGGCACTGGGGGGCGAACAGCACACACGGGGGCACTGGGGGCGAACAGCACACACGGGGCACTGGGGGCGAACAGCACACACGGGGGCACTGGGGGGCGAACAGCACACACGGGGGCAATGGGGGTGAACAGCACACACGGGGGCACTGGGGGGCGGACAGCGTACACACGGGGGGCACAGCATACAAACGGGGGGCACAGCATGCACATGGGGGGCACTGGGGGGCGGACAGCGTACACACGGGGGCACTGGGGGGGCGGACATGGTACACACGGGGGCACTGGGGGGCAGACAGCGTACACACAGGGGCACTGGGGGGGGGCGGACAGCGTACACACGAGGGCACTGGGGGGGCGGACAGCGTACACATGGGGACACTGGGGGGGCGGACAGCGTACACACGGGGGCACTGGGGGGGGCGACAGCGTACACATGGGGGCACTGGGGGCGAACAGCACACACGGGGGCACTGGGGCGAACAGCACACACGGGGGCACTGGGACGAACAGCACACACGGGGGCACTGGGGGGCGAACAGCACACACGGGGGCACTGGGGGGCGAACAGCGTACACACGGGACACTGGGGGGCGGACAGCGTACACACGGGACACTGGGGGGCGGACAGCGTACACACGGGGGCACTGGGGGGGGCGGACAGCGTAGACACGGGGGGCACTGGGGGGCGGACAACGTACACACACGGGGGCACTGGGGGGGCGGACAGCGTACACACGGGGGCACTGGGGGGGCGGACAGAGTACACACAGGGGCACTGGGGGGGCGGACAGCGTACACACGGGGGCACTGGGGGGGCGGACAGCGTACACACGGGGGCGAACAGCGTACACAAGGGGGCGAACAGCGTACACAAGGGGGCGAACAGCGTACACACGGGGGCACTGGGGGGCGAACAGCGTACACAGGGGGGCACTGGGGGGGCGGACAGCGTACACACAGGGGCACACTGGGGGGCGGACAGCGCAGACACGGGGGGACTGGGGGGCGGACAGCGCACACGGGGGCACTGGGGGGCGAACAGCGCACACACGGGGGCACTGGGGGGCAGACAGCGTACACACAGGGGCACTGGGGGGCAGAAAGCGTACACACAGGGGCACTGGGGGGGGGGGGCGGACAGCGTACACACTGGGGCACTGGGGGGGCGGACAGCGTACACACGGGGGCACTGGGGGGGCAGACAGCGTACACACGGGGGCGAACAGCGTACACAAGGGGGCGAACAGCGTACACAAGTGGGCGAACAGCGTACACAAGGGGGCGAACAGCGTACACAAGGGGGCGAACAGCGTACACAAGGGGGCGAACAGCGTACACACGGGGGCACTGGGGGGCGAACAGTGTACACAGGGGGGCACTGGGGCGGCGGACAGCGTACACACAGGGGCACACTGGGGGGTGGACAGCGCACACACGGGGGGACTGGGGGGCGGACAGCGCACACGGGGGCACTGGGGGGCGAACAGCGCACACATGGGGGCACTGGGGGCGAACAGCACACATGGGGGCACTGGGGGGCGAACAGCGCACACATGGGGGCACTGGGGGTGAACAGCATACACACGGGGCACTGGGGGTTGAACAGCGTACACACAGGGACAATGGGGGGGATGGATTTACCTGGGTGCAGCTGCTCCTCTGATGACCAGGGTGGCTTCTTTCTGCCTTCCCGGTGGCGGAGGCATCTCAAGGAAGCGCTTCAATCTGGTCCGCAGGCTGTGGAAGCGTCTCAGTCCCGGCGGTACCATGGGGTGGTCAGCGTCTGGGCAGGAAACATAATAATAATAATATTAAAGGGCACAGCGTACACACGGAGGGGGGGCACAGCGTACACACGGAGGGGGGGCACAGCGTACACACGGAGGGGGGGCACAGCGTACACACGGAGGGGGGGCACAGCGTACACACGGAGGGGGGGCACAGCGTACACACGGAGGGGGGGCACAGCGTACACACGGAGGGGGGGCACAGCGTACACACGGAGGGGGGGCACAGCGTACACACGGAGGGGGGGCACAGCGTACACACGGAGGGGGGGCACAGCGTACACACGGGGGGGGGGCACAGCGTACACACGGGGGGCACAGCGTACACACGGGGGGCACAGCGTACACACGGGGGGCACAGCGTACACACGGGGGGCACAGCGTACACACGGGGGGCACAGCGCACACACGGGGGCACAGCGCACACACTGGGGGCACAGCGCACACACTGGGGGGGCACAGCGCACACACTGGAGGGGGCACAGCACACACACTGGGGGGGGCACAGCGCACACACTGGGGGGGCACAGCGCACACACTGGGGGGGCACAGCGCACACACTGGGGGAGCACAGCGCACACACTGGGGGGGCACAGCGTACACACGGGGGGGCACAGCGTACACACGGAGGGGGGGCACAGCGTACACACGGAGGGGGGGCACAGCGTACACGGGGGGGGGGCACAGCGTACACGGGGGGCACAGCGTACACACGGGGGGCACAGCGTACACACGGGGGGGCACAGCGTACACACGGGGGGCACAGCGTACACACGGGGGGGCACAGCGTACACACGGGGGGCACAGCGTACACACGGGGGGCACAGCGTACACACGGGGGGCACAGCGTACACACGGGGGGGCACAGCGTACACACGGGGGGGCACAGCGTACACACGGGGGGCACAGCGTACACACGGGGGGCACAGCGTACACACGGGGGGCACAGCGTACACACGGGGGGCACAGCGTACACACGGGGGGCACAGCGCACACACTGGGGGCACAGCGCACACACTGGGGGCACAGCGCACACACTGGGGGGGCACAGCGCACACACTGGGGGGGGCACAGCGCACACACTGGGGGGGCACAGCGCACACACTGGGGGGGCACAGCGTACACATGGGGGGGCACAGCGTACACATGGGGGGGCACAGCGCACACACTGGGGGGGCACAGCGTACACATGGGGGGGCACAGCATACACATGGGGGGGCACAGCATACACATGGGGGGGCACAGCATACACATGCGGGGGCACAGCGAATACAGTGAGGGGGGGCAGGGGACACACGGGGGAAGTGAGGGGGGCGGGGGACACACGGGGACAGTGAGGGGGGGCCATGCACTGACATGCAGCAGCTGCGGCTCTTATGCCGCCGCTGCACCACTGGCACATACAGCGGGTCCCCCCACCATCAACCCCAGGACCAGCCTTACTAACCAGCCTTACTAACAAATAAAGCAAAGCAAGAAACCCACCCACCAACAAGAATACTTGCAGCCGCGGCGCTGCAGACTCGGGAGGGGAAGCTTTCTGGTTTGTCTGTAAACACACAGCTCCCGGCCGCCGCGCGCATACACACACTGACATGAGCGCCGCAGCAGCACGGGCTCATGTCAGTGAGTGTATGCGCGCGGCAGCCGGGAGCTGCGTGTTTTAAACAGGCAAACCTGAAGGCTTCCCCTCCCGAGTTATTCATGTGGGTGGGTGGGTGGGTGGGTGTTTTTACCGTTTTGGCTTGGAGGGATTGCGGGGCTGCAGCAGCGGGTCCTAGCCCCTCGCATCTCCGTCGGCCATCTTGGTACACCCAAGTGAGGCGTCTGTCTGTACTCCCCCTACTGGACGCAATGCGCATGCGCAACAAGTTGGAGCTCCTATCTTTATAATGGGGGACGTTTCACTAAATTTAATAAAAACTGTACCTATCTGAAAATCCTCAACCCCAAAAGGCACTCCACTGGGACAATATCTACCTAATAAAACAAACCCCAAGTCTCAATTGTTCCTCTACCCCGAGTTATGCCTTCCCAAAAAACCCCTCATAGACTAACATGGGTGACAAAGTGTCATTTCGTGAGTGTCAGAAAAAAACTGGCAGTTGGAAGTTTAGATCGCTCCCAATTGCTCATTTTTTAATATTTCGCCCTGAAATTTGGCACGCAGCACCGGTTGACGATTCTACGCGTACATGCCAAATTTCAGCTCAGTACGCCCAGTCACTTTTGAGGTGCAGTCCCTCAAACACCATGCCCCCATCCGAAAAGTTCCCTATGGGAAAAATCCGTTCGTTGGATTCAGCCTTAATATAAGGGCACTACCGTGCCCTTATAATATATATGCTTAAATATGAGACATCTTCATTAAAATCAAGAAAAATCTATGATCTAAAATGCTTGAATTCACGGATATTAGAGGGAACTCTACATAAACAATTTTAACGCAAAGTCTTTGTTGAGACCTCCTGGAGCAAGTGTTTGATGGTTAAAAATCATAGTTATTTCACTTTTAGCAAGATTTGTCACAGATCACAGCCCCTACTATTAACCGTGATTTTTTCTCAATAAGTAAATTTTTTTTATAAAATCTGGATTGCACTGATGTTGTGATTTAAAATGCATGGATAGAGCATGTGTCTTGAGCCCTTTACGGATGTTTTGTAAATGCTCACTCATCCAAACTTTTTTTTTTTTTAAACATTTTAATTTTCAATAAAAGTGCATAACAATCCAAAGTACACATTTTGATTTGGGTAACGATACACATCAGCAGCAATAAAACAGAGTCCATGTATTACAGTTCTGATGTGCAGACCCAATCTGTGGGATTCGGGAGCCAACATGTCCAACAAATCTGGTGGATGGAGCTTAACCTTAAGCATAGATTCCCAGCAATCAAGACAGACGGGTCATTATAAAGTTCCAAAGTATAGGTCTAAGTGAAATAGTATGATATGGTATTCGGCCCCAAACAACTCAATAAACATAATCATATTACATATAATATATAACATAGAACATAAAAGAGAGAAAAAAGTGAAAAGGGGGAGGAGGGGCAGGAAAGTAGGGGGGGTTAAATCTCATGCCTATAGGTTTTACTAGGTCTCGCTTTGCCAGTGCGGCCTGCTCAGGACTCATTAGGATTTCTTTAGAAAAAGAGTGGGCCTGGACCCTTTAGGAGTTGTACCATTGATTAGAAGTGGAAAGTGTGGAGGGATACTTGTGCGGGATGGAAGCCATTACACGTCACACCACCTTAATTAACACAGTTATTCGGACACAAGCCGTCCCTTGCAAGGGCCCAGGATTGGTGTTCAGTATATAAGTAAATCTTGGATTGAGCATCTGCGTCAAGGGTGAGTATATATCTCCCCCATTTTCTGTGGAAACAAGAGTTGCCAGTACAAAACAGATCAGGTAAATATTTACGGCCGTAGTACATTTGTTGCAATGTCATCGGACCATTGGACTGGTCTTGGCTATCCAGTGCTTTGGTATTAGTTTCTTTGAAATCATGAACAGGATAGTAAGCAGTGGAACCACCTCTCTGTGCTGAGCCATGTCTGCCCAGCCATCAAAGTTAATACACAATCACGCCATAGGGTGTGGCGTAATATTGATGTGAAGTTGGGAGTTTATAAACATAAATAACTTATTCCAGTACCTTCAAATTTATAACATTCCCAAAAACAGTGGAACGGAGAAGCTGCTAGTATTCCACATTTCGGGCATCGACCCTCTTCATCGGGGACAAAGTGGCACCTAACACTAGGAGACATGTAAGCTCTGTGAAGAGTATTGAGGTGCACTTCTTGTAAATATGCCGAATGCAGGGTCCGCATCATGGCCACATATCCCCCCGTAAGATCCTTTCCTGACTGATTTCCCTCTATGTTGCGGTGCCATCAGTCTGCCAGCTTGACCATATATGTAGTGGAGGGTATGTTGACTATTAGGATATATATGTTTCAATTTGTAAGCCTGGGTTTCCCATTTTTTAAGTATTTTAAGAACTCCATCTGTGGGCTGCGAGTGGGGATCTGGAAGTTGTAAGGATTGTAAGTAATGTCTAGCCTGCAGGTACATGTACAAATTGGAGTTAGGTAGTGAGTACCGTTCTCTCACATCCCGAATCGGGAAGCCCACGCCTCCAGGGTCAAATTTTTTGGGGTCAGACGCTTCTCCCTCCATCAGAGAAATGCGGAATCATGTATGTAATTCAAAAAGGATGGGTTACCCCATAGATTAACATATGAGTGGCATTGTGGTGTCCCTTGAGATTTTATTGAGAAGCACCCAACTGGTATAGGTATCTTGGAAAAGTGGGTGCCGCAAAATGTCAGGAGGAATATGACTTCTCTTAGTGTGTAACAAAGTGTTTGGCGAGTACGGGTGAAAGACATGACTATCTAAAGCAAGATTTGTATAGTTGCTCTGTACCAGGATCCAGTCCCCAGCATACCTCATGAGGATGGACAGGGAGTATGAGAATATATCTGGGATCCCCGAACCCCCCTCACCTCTGGTCATAGCCAATTTAGAGAATGCAATTTTTGGTTTCTTCCCCTGCCATATAAAGCGTGCAATGGCCTTCTTTCATTTTGGTTATCATCATTGGTTATAACGAAGGACAATAGTTGCATAATGTAAAAGATTAATAGTTTTTACCACTGCTATACGCCCCATTAATGAAATCGAAAGATCATGCCAGCCATCTAGTTTCATAATAAGACTGGATATAATTTTTGGAAAATTCAACTGGTATATATCAGAAGGGAGTTTGGGGATCAAGATCCCAAGGTACCTAAAGTGGGATTGGGTGACTTCTAGCTGCCTGGAGTTGATTAGGGTAGATATTACCCCCTGTGGCATGTTAAGGGGCAAGCGTTCCGATTTATTGACATTAATCTTGTACCCCACCTTGCTTCCAAATAAAGTAATGAGGCATAGAATTTTGGAGATGAAGGTTAGAGGATCCGACACAAACAGGAGCATGTCGTCGGCAAATAAAGCTATTTTCAGCTCCTCGCCTAACACTTTCATGCCCCTGGATTTGGTTGAGGCACTCAGCATCATTGCCAAGGGTTCCAACGCTATGGCAAACAGTAGAGGCGAGAGAGGGCATCCTTGCCTCGTGCCTTTGTCTATAGTGAAAGGGTCCAATAGAAACCCATTACATGCTATTTGAGTTTGTGGGTTGTGTTACAGCCAACACATAGTGTTCATAAAGCCCTCAGGAAATTTGAAATTGCGTAAGGTATTGCAAAGATGAGACCATTCTATAAGGTTGAAGGCCTTCTCGGCGTCCAGGGAGAGCCCAGCATTATGAATATGGAGGGGGGGGGAGGTCTGGGATGCAGTAAGAACCACCTTTATCTTCCTCATATTGATCAACGAAT
Organism: Crinia signifera; assembly: GCF_055691185.1. Lineage (NCBI taxonomy): Eukaryota > Metazoa > Chordata > Amphibia > Anura > Myobatrachidae > Crinia > Crinia signifera. Next base: position 326,635,476 of record NC_139220.1, read on the forward strand.
GTCTCCCTGCAGTGAACCCTGTCTGATCAGGGGGGATTATCTGGGGCATTATAATTTTTAATCGGTTCGCCACTATTTTAGCCAATAACTTTTAGTTCAAGTTTAATAAAGATATTGGGCGGTATGAGCCCGGGAAGGAAAGGTCTCTGCCCAGTTTGGGGAGAGTTTTGAGGGTAGCAGAATTAAAGTGTAGGGGGAGGTACGGTTTATAAGCATGGCATTGAATGCCTTGGTAAGTATAGGGACAAGTGTGGGGGCTAGTAGTTTATAGAATTCTCTGCATTATCCATTCGGGCCAGGTGCCTTGTTAGGTTTCAGGCTTTTAATTGCGGCTGAGACCTCGTCCTCTGTAATCGCTGAGACCAAAGAGTCAGACATCTCAGTCGTAAGGGTAGGTTATTGTACAGCATCCCATTCAGTGTTGGGAGGGAGGGGTGTGATTACTGAGCTCCACGAGGAGGGGGGTCATGGATATTTGGGAGGGAAGAGGAGTACAGAGTCTTATAGAATTGCTGCATAGTGTGAGCAATCCGGGAGTTTGAGTTTGTCATGGACCCATCAGCTTTGCGTAGAGGATGAACTACTGTGGGTTTGTTACAACCCTTGCGAAGGATAGATAATAGGGTTCCCACTTTGTTGCCAAGCGATGGAAAATTGTAGTTCACCGCAAAAAGATATCTATCACCCATATCCGTCAAATACTCGTTGAAATGTGTCTTTGCCAAGAGTTATAATTGTTTTAGATCGGGGGAGGGGGAGGCTTTGAAGCTTTGAAATGCGGTCATTACAGTTGTTTGTAGCAATATATATTTTTTGGAATAGTTCTTATTACTAGCTGCCGTGAAGGACACCACAGATCCTCTTACCACCGGTTTTAGAACCATTCAAAACAGAGAGGGGTCGGAGTCTGCCATATCAGCATTGTCAGTACAATAATTCTGAATCGCTAGTTCCAGTAGGTCTCTGAATTTTGAGGATTTACAGAATCTGGAGGGGAATCTCCACAGTTTATTAGTACCTGATTCATCTGGTAGTTGTATATATGTTGTTACCATATTGTGATCCGAGAGAACAATGGGTGCTATGTTGGACCTTGTTGAGAGGGAGAAAATGGTAAGTGATAGGAATATGTAATCAATGCGGGAAAGGGACCCATCTGCAGAGGATAAGCACGTATAATCCCTATCCAAGGGGTGATGTGCTCTCCACACATTAATCACCTGTAAAGAGTCTTTAGCAACAGTGATAGACATATTTTAGGTGTGGAGGTGGAGGCCTTCCTACTTGTAGATCTGTCCAATGTAAGGGACATAACCATGTTAAAGTCGCCACCCAGGACAAGATTCTCATTTACATATGGGGTTAACAAAGCAAATATGGAGCGAAGTTAGCCCAAGTTAGGCTGTACGGGGCAGAACAGAACTTGTATTGTAAAAGTCACATGTCACAAATGTTGGATTTGATGGGTCTGTGTGTGCATCAGGGATGACTGCAGTCAGAGGATAACCAAATAACCTTGGGTAGGATCTGGAATAAATGAGAGCTGTCCCAATATTTATTGAGAGAGTCCTTTGAGAATAAAATAATTAGGAGTCCAATGAAGATCATTTAAAACCTGAATGTGATACAGAAGATAATCAGAGGGAAATATTTTAAGATGTTGGTATTTATGAGGAGGAGCCAAGATGGAGATGATTCAGGGTTAGCCATTGGCTGGATCACAGAGTACTGAAAGCAGCAGCAGCAGTCTGGGAAGTAAAGATGGTTAGAGGTCTGGTGGAAGATCCAGCTGTGATTCTCAGGAAGCTGCCACTAAGGCTGGCTGAGGATTCCCAAGAATCCTGGTGGGGGCTAACTTGTATACTAACAAATAACCAGTCACATGCCTATGGGACACTTACTTGCCCTGTACTGCATATACCTGACACATGCATAGTCCAATATATCAGGATTATACTGATAAGCATAGTGAGGCTGAGTACCCAGGTTCTAGTATCATGTGATGACATTTCTGCAGAGCTAACACTCTAGTGACAATGACAGCAGACAGAGGAGCAGCTTTGTTTGGGGCGCCCCCCCGTCCGTCCGGCGTGCCCCCCGTGCCTGACCCCCGTGCCCCCTGTGCCCCCTCCCCCCATTGCCGCATGCTTACCTGTCCGCGCGTCCCGGTTCCCCTCCTGGCTTCAATAAATTCAATGCAGAATATTCTATTCTATTCCATTTTATCGTGGTCCGTCTCCATAGCATTGATTGAAGCCAGGAGGGGAGCCGGGACGCGCGGACAGGTAAGCATGCGGATTACTATAGCACCGCAGCCCCCCCGGCGCCCCCATATGCACAGCGCCCCCCCCCCCCCCCGGGGGCTGCGGTGCTATAGTTACGCCACTGACTGCAGAGCTAACACTCTAGTCACTGGAGTGTTAGCTCTGCAGCCATGTCACTAGAGTGTTAGCTCTGCAGCCATGTCACTAGAGTGTTAGCTCTGCAGCCATGTCACTAGACTCTAGTGACATGGCTGCAGAGCTAACACTCTAGTGACATGGCTGCAGAGCTAACACTCTAGTGCCTCCAGCTCATCCCCTCTCAGTGGTGGGATTCAGCCTCTACCCGGCCGATGGGGCGCATTAGGAAACGGTTCTGCAGAACCGCTGCGAACTGGCTGAATCCCACCACTGGGTATATCCCAAAAGCTGGGACTCTCCCCCTTTGATGAACACTAGAAGCTTGTCTCTACTGTTTTCAGAACCAGAAATATCGGCCTTCCAGCTGCTGGTTACTGCTCCAGCTCCACACACCTGGTATGTAGTTTTATTAAATAATTAGTAGATTGCTCTGCCTCCTGAACTCTGATGCCCTAGTCCCCAATACCATTTGGTAGGTGAGATTTTCTAGTTTTTAATTCCATTAAAATCTAAGAAATCTCTTTACGGAAACTGGAGATATCTGCAGTCAAGCAAGCTGTCCTCCCACCAGAAAATTATGAATAATAAGCCCACTCCACTATACACCCCTCCTCTGCACATTAAACATCCTCTACCACCCTGGAAGTTATGTATCAGGGCCCCTTCATTCAGCCCAATGCCCCCTTCTCCCACCACATCTCCCTCCATCTGTGCAGTAAAGGGGTAATTAGTGGAAATTACTGATCCAGGCCCTACATGCTGAGCGGTTGATATAATACCCCCTACCACCCACAGGACATCAAAGCTTCCCCACCCCTACCTCTGGAGGATCTGTAGGGGCCCCAATACATTGCTATGCCCAGGTGTCTACACTGCTGTTGATGCCCCTGTATGTATGTATATATATATATATATATATATATATATATATATATATATGTGTGTGTTTGTTTGTATAAATATGTATACATATATATTTTTATTATTATTATTATTTATATACATTTGGTCTATCCATAATACTTTAACTGACCTGGGGTATACTGGGTCACCTAAGTGTCCATCTCCGTGCTTTGCTCCGCCCCTCTGGAAACCCCCTTGTGAAAATCCTGCGTTTGCCCCTGATACCATTTTGTAAGCAGATACTGTTGCATGCATGCTGCACATTATTGTAATCAGCAGCTGTTTGTGCATCTGATTTGAATAGCAATGCAAATCAAATGCTTTTTCAGAGGAAAATTACAAAAATAACATGAACATACATGATCTATTTTGACAGAAATTAGAAAATTTTGCATATTAAAGGTTGGAATTTTTTTTTTTTTGTGAAAAGAGGGATACCGTGATAAATCAGGTGACTGTAGGGATGGTTTATCAAGCTGCTATCACTTGTGTACGGTCAAGTACAACTAGGAACAAACCTGAGACATTAAGGGTGCGATTTAATAGGATGAGAGATTCAGAAAATGAGAAATTTGGGGCCTTATTCTGGTTGGTGCGGTCCGTTCCGAATTTTTTCGGAACTGTCCGAACGCCACGCTGTGCGGACATTGTAAGAACAAACGCCCACAGGTCGTCCACATTCGGTCGAAAAGGAGGGTGTGTTTTCGGACTACATCCAAAACGTGTGTGTGCGGGTGGAACACAAAGATTCTGCACGGTCTTACAGCGTCCGAACGGACGGGAAGCTGCCCGTATGCACCGATGCAGTGTATTTCCGCAAACCTCACTACTCTATTCGGAACTCATACATCTGCCACATGACACACTTATGCAATTAGCCAACCTCATAAAAAATGGATTGTTTTTATTTGTAATCAATTAATTCCTAATTGATACTTAAACACATTACTACCACTTTAGATTAACCCTTACATCATGTTAAGCGGTATTAATTCATTGTTGCCCCTTTACCTATGTTTTATGTATGCATATTATATAATAATTGCACGTCACATGCAATATTTTACAATGTGCAAATTATTAGTAACACATACTAAAGCTCACTTACCTACAGTTATAATCACAGTGTGTGTGTATTATGTATTTTGCCTAATGTTATTTGGACTACAATTAGATTACATTTGTGTCTTGCAAGGATGTGCACACTACAATAAAGGTACTTTACCTCGCTGTGCTAAAACACACACATACACACCAACACATCTTCAACACCATTTTTACATTACCCTTTACTTTATAGCACTTGTATGCAAACACACATCTATATACAATATCTACCTTTTGCAAGTGATAAATATATTACACTATTTACACATATACTGTAAAATAAAATAAAAAAAACACTATATATATTCTTGAATATTAGTGCACCTCCTTTCTATTTTCTGCCTTATTCCAGCTTAAATTTTCAAGAATATATATAGTGACACTATAGTGGGAGACTCATAAAATCACCCGATAAAAATTGCAATCCAGCAAAATATTTAAATGACACTGCAAAAAGATGTCACTCAGATAAAATGTCAAAATAGACACTAAGTGACACTTTCACTATATAGCAGATGAACACTCTGACTGAGTAAAAAAGCTAACACTGTCTGAATAAATAAATTGCCTCCTACTCATATATAAATATCCTGGGGTAAGGGATAAGAGCTGTTAAATCAAACATCCGTACAGACTCCTACTCCTGATAAAGAGATTCTATTACATTCTCTATACAGCAAATATAGGAACAAGTAACACGTCTAGTGAACACCTTTAATAACTATAACACACTTTCCTACTTCTATAGTGCACAAGCACTTCACCTTATATGTATGTGTGACCTGTATGTCTAATTTCAACCTCTAACAAATTCACAAAAAGCGGAGTGGGCCAAGACCTGCGGTTCTACACAACTATAAAGAACGCAGACACCAAGGTCCCCTCTATATTTTATGTAAATAAACCAATAAAGGTTACCAAAGGATACAATTATTTTTGCCAACCATCCGGATCCATACCTGCAAGATCTCACAAGCGCTCCAGAAATAGCTGCATTTTTTGGATAAGCACCAGCAGCTGGGAGACGACAGAGAAGCAACTTAATGCAGGTACTTTCTCCAATAATTAGTCTGGCCAGACATGGACTGATATAAATCAAACAACACCAAAAGGAATAATACTAACAGCAACCTGTTTTTAAAAAGTACTAACAAGACTTTTAACACAAACAGACCCTGAGGTTACTAATCCCCCCCTAATAACAATATTGGGACTTTTATGTTAAATGTTGTTTGTCTATGTCTAGTGTCAAAGGCACCGTCTAAACAAACTATTTTTTAATATAATTTTTTATGATACACTGGCCAGTGATTTATATTTAATAAATGAACATAATTAATGTATAAATCTGTCTAGCGCAGTTTTTCCTTTTTCTTCTTTGTGTGCAATCTAAAGGGTCAAGCAACCCTTGTAAACTGCAGCTGGAAATATATTTTATGCTATATTTTATACCGTATATTAATTAAAACCGAGCGCTTTACTCCCCCCCCCCCCCCCCAATAAAGGTTACGTTTTAAAAAAGAAAATGATTCCTTCTGGTGTGCATCCATTGTGCAAATTATTTTCTTTCTTCTCAAACTAGCCTGTTACAGGCGCAGATTCAAGGGGGGCAGGGGGTGGGAGACCAATGCACGTGTCCATCGTCATTTTGGAATTTTAACTTTATTTCTAATTTTGAAGTTATGCTGGGAAAGAAGGCAGGATTGAGGAATGTACAGAGCAGTCTGTTTGCTGGTTGTCCGCATTGCAGTGCACCCAGCTACTTTCATTCAGTCCCGGCCTTCACCTCCCACACAGATCCATGGCCTATGGTGGGAAGGGCTACAGGCATTGACTAAAGGAGTGGGAGTGTGGGACATTGGAAGAAGACACAAGGTTTCAGCAGGGCAGGTAAGGGTAACTGTCTCCACATGTACCCCCATGATCACCATACACCCCAAACAACTGCACTCTCAGTATAACCCCCTTCCCAAGAAGAGCAGTGTTTGAATTATCCCTATACCTGCCCTACCCCTAGCCCCACTCCTCCAGCAGCCTGACTCTCCACACTAGTACTGGGTGAGAAAAAAAAAGAAAATGAGGGTTTGGCAGGGGATAGGGCATCAGCTTTGAGGCCTTTCCCCTTGTCAGACCTCACCCTCTTTTCCCTAGCCACTCCCCCATTCCCCTTCTATCCCCCTGTCATCACATCATGAAGTTCTGGATCCGCCCCTGTCCTGTAATGCCAATGTTTTAAATCTGAATAATTATTTTTACTACTTAAAAAAAAATAAAAAAGTATATATTAAAATACATTTAATGATCCATTTAGTGGACTGATTCCAAAAAGTTGCTTTTTGTGTGTGTTTTTGCAAAAAAGTTAATAATAACAAAACTACTGTATAGTGCTCTTTGCCAGTCAAGCTCAATTATTTACTTTGATGTACATTGTCATAGTGACGGCCCCCGCAGACCAAGCAATGGCTTTGGGGCACTGGCGCCTGTGTTATGCAGATACTGTTTGGACTGGCCATCTGAATGGAATACTGCTTAAAATGTCTCTCCATAAATGGCTGCTGCCAGTGGCGTAACTATGCCTACGCCACCCCCTGCCGTGGCGGGGAGGCGCAGAGTAACTATGGGCACCGGGGGGGGGGCTGCGGTGCTATAGTTACCCGCTGCGCTGCTGCCCGGCCGCATCTGCGGTCACTGTCCCGTCACTCGCTCCCGGCGCCGGCTCCTGCTGATAATGAAAACTGACACTTAGAAAATGGCTGCCCCCGTATTGCAGACAGTTTTGGCAGCCATTTTTTAAGAGTCACTTTTCATTATCAGCAGGAGCCGGCGCCGGGAGCGAGTGACGGGACAGGGATGGCGGCGCAGATGCAGCCGGGCAGCAGCGCAGCGGAGACTGGAGCAGCGCAGCGGAGACTGAGGGAGACTGGACGGGACAGTGACCGCAGATGCGGCTCTGTCAGATATGGGTATGGGGAGGGAAGGGAGAGAGAGAGGGGGAGGGGGGCGCCGAAAAAGTTTGACAGGGGGGTGCAAAATATATAGTTACGCCACTGGCTGCTGCCAAGGAGAAGGCAGATGCTAGAGGTCCAAGCGTCTTCGTCATGGTGCTCACAAATGATAAGTTCCCACTAATCTTATTTACAAAGCTAGGAGAAATCATTTTATGGTCAGCGACCATCCCCTCGCATATTCTCTAGGGTATCATCCGCTCCTGGCTTTAGACTTAAGGGGGCTGTAATTTTCTGGGTACTGCTTGTTGCAAATGGTTATTATATATTTGCAGGTTATTAGTTTGATTTGCTCTGTATCAGTGTTTGTGTGCATTTACTATAAATACATGATGCACTCATACCGTATGCATCCAAACACAGGTACAGAGCAAAATACACACTTTAATAACTTTAATATTAATTTAAGTACACATAATTATACTGTTAATAAATATTTACACACAAATAACAGTTTTAAAAAATATTATTCACAGTGGCTCAAATATTATTAAAATAATAATAAAAAACCTTCCATGCACCTCTCTGGTGCACATACCTTCCTTCAGCTGCATCACACTGAGTGACTCACTGAAGTCTGGGCATGCTCACTGCATAGGAATTGCTTCTGGGCTGCACAAGTAGCAGCCCATAGTAGCACTGTAGCTATGGCGATTTGCACAGAATGGCTTCCTGTTGGAAGCTATTGCTGTCATCAGTCCATGTACTGGCAGCCCAAGAGGGGGTGTTTCCAGCTCTGTGTATGATGAGCAGTAGCAGTTTCCAGTAGGAAGCTACTACATGCTGAACTCCTCCCCACAGGAGAGGAGGTCACACATGGAGCCTGGTGAGAAGAGAGACAAAGACAGCCAGCACCAGAGCTGAGGAGGTAGCGTGCATCCCCCCACCCATGAACGCGCACACCACCTGTGATAGTGCACACCCGTCCCCTGCGAATGGGTGAGGGGGTGCATGCTACCTCCGCTCAGCTCAGCTCTGGTGCTTGCTGCCTGTGTCTCTGTGGGGGGGGGGGGACAGGAGAGCTTTTCGCAGTCTTATTTCAAAAGGAGGGACTGCAGTCCCATAGCAAGAGCCGCAACTGATCATGGGTATTCCTCAGGGGGGGGTATTTGGCGGAACAGCATCTCAAATGCTTGGTAACCAGCATTCCTCACAGCTTACTGGGCACACTAGAATCAAGCCCTTAGTGGGAAAAACCCTACGGATTGTGACTCGTTCATACACCGATGTACATATGAAATGAATTAGCGCAGTCTTGGGCATACCACGCATGTTGGGTGTGCCAAGCACATGGAGCCGCAGATGTCAGGACAGGTGACTACCAGGAGAAAAGTTCTGGAAATAGGATAAGTATAACATTAGAGGGAGTAGCAACAAATGTCATTCAGATCCTATGCAATGGGTGTGGTGTAAAGCGAATGATCATGAGGGATCATTATTAAAGTGCTAGGCCCACTGACTAATTATTTGGACCATATACTGTAAATGCATGCAATTTTTAAGATCATGTTTCCACAGGTGCCGAAATACAAACATTTATGGGGAATTCCTTGATTGCTTCCCATATTCTTTAAGTGGCTATAAGGTGCAATGGATGGGATGCATTTAACAGTACTGACCTTGGCATCCCAACTACCATAAGACCAGTGCGGGGCAGGTTAGGATTGGGACCGGGAAGGGGGAGTTGGAGGGAATTTTTGGGTTAGGCTGCAATGAAGGGAGGGTAAGGGATAGGTTGTATTAAACGAGGGATATGGAGGGGCATAGGGAAGGTACATGCTGAAACAGAGATGGGCAGGGTCCCGGCGCCCATCCGCCGAGAGGCTGGGATGCACGTGCGCATGCACATGCATGTTTAATGGCGTCCCTGTCCAAAAAGAAAATAGATAAATAAACCCGAAGGCAACCCTACCTCAAAGCCCCCCACCCTGTATAATCTGACCCCAATTTAAGTATACAGTACTTGGATCCCTTAAACGATGAACCCTTATCCCACTACCTACTACCTACCTACCCAATCCCCCCCCCCCCCCCAAGAATCGGAGAATACAGTATATTGAATAGGTAACCAGGGCAATACAGTGATGACCTTAAGCTAGGGAAGACAGGACCCAGTTCTCCCTCAGTAGACATACAGTAGATACAGTTTACATATAATATTCAAAGGTACAGTATAATAAGGACATACTATCCTTAACAAAAAAGGGAGAAAACAGTGGATACAGTGATGAGAATGTAATAAGTGAGGATGAGAGATATTTATATATATATATATATCTATATATATATATATATATATATATATATATATATATATATTCTCGTTTTTATATTATTGTCGGGCAAACTTGTGCAATCAACCATGGCTAATTTTATGTATTCCAACTAGATCATTCCCACATGGGACGTCCAATAGGATTCTGTATATGGACAGATAAATCACAATGCCAGAGCCTATGGATATCGCACAGGACTTCCGCCACACCTGACAGGAAATGGGGCAGACTCCCTTGCTATCACGCCATGAAGATCTGTCTGTATTGACATATGGGAGATAACCTACTTCCGCTCCACTTCACCAGAACTTCATTTTGCCACACCTGACAGGAAGTTCATCTTACAGGGACGGAGGGCACCATGTAGATCAGCACCGATTCTACACGGACCCCGGAAGTTGTCACTCGCCGACCGGAAGTCATGTCTTATATGATGGACATTGCGGGAATCTTTACTATTGGACACTATGTAGGTCTGTTTTATTTTGTATTTCATGATTGGATGGGAGGGGTATTTAAGGTACACCTGGGAACCCTATCATTATTCTCCTTGAAAAAGACTGCAAGAAGTACACGTACTCTGTGAGGAAGGATTTGGAGATCCATCTAGACCAGCCTGATAGCCTTTTCTTTGGATCCCATTGAGCTTTATATATGGAGAAGAGGATCCTTTGTCTCCATAAAGGGGCATATGGTATATATACACATCTCTGTCTTTTCTTGTCTGGAGAAGAGGACCGTTCCCAAATATATAGGAATGTATTGTTATAGGATATTGGCGCCAGTGGAGAATACATCCATCTGTGTTTTTCTGCATTTTGGTTTATAGTGCCCATAGGGTTACCACTGTTTGATATATCCACCACAAGGCAGCTATTTACAGCACACGCACCATAGACTTCCTTTTTTTTCTGCATTTTGTTTCCCCCACCAGTCTGCCCTGTCCGGAATGCAGATCTCAGTCAAAACAGGATATTTTAGCAGGATTGCTGAGGGAGAGCTGGCAAAGACGTCTGGCTACAAGCTACTCCAGGCCACGCCCCCGACCATGTTACAGTTACCAGGCCTGGGGGTGTGAGTGAGGTGGAGAACACCGTGTGACAGTTCTTCAGGCAAGGCAGTGTCTGATTGTGTGATCATGCTACAGTTACCAGGCCTGGAGGTGTGAGAGGCAGCGTCTGATTTTATGATCATGCTACAGTTACCAGGCCTGGAGGTGTGAGAGGCAGTGTCTGATTGTGTGATCATGCTACAGTTACCAGGCCTGGAGGTGTGACAGGCATTGTCTGATTGTGTGATCATGCTACAGTTACCAGGCCTGGAGGTGTGAGAGGCAGTGTCTGATTGTGTGATCATTCTACAGTTACCAGGCCTGGAGGTGTGAAAGGCAGTGTCTGATTGTGTGATCATGCTACATTTACCAGGCCTGGAGGTGTGAGAGGCAGCGTCTGATTTTATGATCATGCTACAGTTACCAGGCCTGGAGGTGTGAGAGGCAGTGTCTGATTGTGTGATCATGCTACAGTTACTAGGCCTGGAGGTGTGAGAGGCAGTGTCTGATTGTGTGATCATTCTACAGTTACCAGGCCTGGAGGTGTGAGAGGCAGTGTCTGATTGTGTGATCATTCTACAGTTACCAGGCCTGGAGGTGTGAGAGGCAGTGTCTGATTGTGTGATCATGCTACAGTTACCAGGCCTGGAGGTGTGAGTGAAGTGGAAACCACAGTGTGACAGTGCTGCAGGTGAGGCAGTGTCTAATTGTGTGAGCCAGGTTTCAGTAATGTCCAGTATGTTGAAGTTGTGAGAGATGAAGTGGTTGTGGTTGGAGGTTATTTTGTTGCAAACAGAGTGTGGCACATTTAAGTTGCTTGGTGCGTGGTGGGAGGCATGTGTTATTTATGACAGCTGAATTTCTATAAGGCTTGGAACCAGTTAAATCTAAGGGGGACAGGTCGTTGGGACCTGGGTTTGATATTATATCTCCCACCACTTTACCCCTTTATGAGGTATGGACAATCGATAGATGAGGGGACATATGTTCCCCTAGATGGAGTCCATAGTGGTATAATTTAGTTGGATGTAACATTCTGAAATTACTGTATTAACTGTTAATCCAACTCAGCATTTGCAAACAATGGTAAGAGCAGCAAGTGTGTCATATGTTAGTGAGATCATCAACACCATTAAATAAAATTTGTTGTGAGATCCACAGAGGAGCAGCAATCTGAAAAAAAAAAAAAAAAATTACATTTTCACCCCTACCCCCCCCCCCCCCTAGATAGATAGATAGATAGATAGATAGATAGATAGATAGATAGATAGATACAGTAGATAGACACAACAAACTTGTTTTGTATAAGTTTTAAATAGATATTCTTGTCCTAATTTCTGAGTGGTTGTTTTGGGAAAACATTTCCAGCTAAGTGGTTATTTAGGCATTGTGATCCTTTAGTCACAAATATAACCACTAGTAAGCCCACTTGGAGCAAAAGCTTTGAAAGCTAGTCTGCTACTGTACCTTCTGTGTTTGTGCATGTGTGAGAAAGAGATGTAGTTTCCCTCTCTGCCAGCAGATGTCAGTGTTTTGGAGACTTACGGACACTAGACATATATATACAGTATAGATGATTCCCTATTTATTTATTGATGTTTGATACACAGATTGCTCTTAGTTTTTGGACATATGAATCAGAGTAGGAGTTCCCAGTCTTGATCCCATTGATGAAGTATCTGGTGCTGTATTATACAGTGCAATGGAGGGTATAGGGATGTTGGTGCTTGCATCAGTCAGAAGGCCAAAAGCAGCATCCCAATGTTCAGGATTCCAGTATCTAGTAGATAAGTATATTAACCCCCTACCCACTAACCCTTCCTACCTGCAGCCTAAACCAACCAGCCACACACTGTAACTCTAGCCCTCCTCCCTTAGTGCCTAGCCCTCATCCCATCTCCCTCCCACCCATAGTCTGACCCTAATCCTCCCCCCTTAATACCTATCCCTTACCTGTCTCCCTCCCACCAATAGTCTGACCCTAACCATTCCCCCTCAGTGCCTAATTCTAACCCTTCCTTCTTAGTGCTTGACCTTAATCCTCCCTATATGCAGTGTAACCCTAACTTTCTCACCTTCCACACCCTAAACCTGTACCTTTATCACCAACAGCCTAAACCTCAGCAGTATACTTACAACAGGGATGACAACAGTCAGGATTCCGGAGCCAGCATTGTGAGAGATGACAAGATCAAGGTACTCCTTGTAGGCATCCAAATGCCGGTATGCTAATCAAATCCGTGTACAAATGCTAGTTTCAGCTTTTTCCTAATGTACATGTGTGCCTTACTTTGTGAGCACTGAGACACTCACTTTCTGACTTTCTGTTTGCTGTAACAATGGCATTTATTCCTGACATACCACCAGTGGCTTAGCATAATGTCCACCATCGACACTTACACCAGCCCTACAGCAAATGGAGTTTCTCAGTCGGAACATGGGCTCCCATGACACTCCCATGAGATGGATTTTTAGGTCACCTCCTAGTCACGCCCAGGATCACCCCTCACTTTGCTGCTCAATTTATGATACCATCTGACCTGATCTTAAGAGGACATGTTTGCATTCATTTCAAGTTATGCCTGCAATGTAGGAGTTCTTTGAATAAATGTAAATATCAGCATTGCACGCCATTTGACGTTGCATGAATATTGACACAATTAAATGAATACTTTGTTAAAGAACATTTCAGCCATATTTTTAATATATGTCCATTTTACAATCTAAGGGCTAATATACTAAATGATTTATTTTTGGGTAATTTTTCCATTGGTCCTTCTCCATGTAGCCTAAAACTTTGAACATGCCCTTCTAGAATTCACATCTTTCCGCCCATTTTAAATCTGCCCTTTCCCCTATATTGAAAAAAAAAAGATTTAGCCAAGATTATAAGTTACTCACTTTTGTTGCATTGTTCTTGTATTGAGGATTCACATGCCCAATTAAGGCTTGTAACATTATCTAAAATGTAAGCATTGAAGAAGTAAAAGGTGACGAATAGTACACTGTAAATAACATTCACTGGAATTTACCAAACGGCAAAGTATATGGGGATGATGCCTCAAACATTGATGTGAGACAAAGGGAAGAGATATAAAGAAACTCATTGGCTGGTACTTTAGCTCATATATGTTAATGTTTGCCAAGGTTTGATACAGCTCCCCTATATGATAATTCTATGGTCACTGGACCTCCCTCAACTGTATTATGCAAAGTGCCCTCAGAGTCACAAAGAACAAATACAATGAGACAAGTCCATTAAATGTGCAGTAAAATCAATAGATTCTTTAATAAAGAAAATAAATGCACATACTAAACAAAAAGTTAAGTGAAATTTACTTTAGCTGGATATCATACACAAACATATTTATAGGTGTCAAGAAATGTAGGAACATTCGGTAAATATTTGTATCAACTGCTGGGCACTGCTATACGGGAGGCATTTTGCATGCAGATGATTGGGATGCCGACAGTCAAAATCCTGTAACAGAAATTCTGACCAGTGACCACAAAGCCAACAGCAGTATCCTGACATTAGTGGAAACGTGGATGCCGGAATCCCAAAAGCTGAAATCCCTGTTGTAAGTATGCCAGGGACCCTTATTGTTAGGCTGTAGAGGGAAGAAGGGGGCAGATGTCAGGTTTAGGCACCAAAAAAGGGAGTTTGGGGGTGATGTGATGGTTAGGGTTATGCTTGGGTATTAGGGTTAGGCACCCAAAAAGTTGGTTAGGATTAGGCACTAATGGGGAGGGTTAGACTGCAGGAGGAGATAAATAGGGTTAGGCATCCAGTACAGAGGATTATTAAGGTATTGGGACATGGTAAATATACTTGCACAGCCTCTGTAAGGATTCTGCTCATCGTGAGGCCTCTGTCGGTCTTCTGACATCCCGACCGTTGGCCACACATTTATGCTATTGTCTATGCTACACTAGTGTCACATTGCCTTATGGTATTTAAGGAAAATGTAGGTGATTAATTATTTGTTCCCGATATTAAATATATTCTGTACTGTAGCAGATGCCATTCTATAGTCTTCCAGTAGATTGGGTCGTTATTAGAAGCTTTAGGTGTCTATGTACAATTGGCACATTCTAGAATTGCAGTGACGCAGAATCTTCAACAACACAATTTACTAATCCAGATCTTATTTTTTCATCATAGTGAAAACCAAAACCCATACGCAAGGCTTTTCTCTATGTGTATGGTAGTGACAAAGTGTTTCGGCAAAATGTGCACATTTAGGGGGGTATTCAATCTTGGACTCTGACTGTCTCAATGTTCCAACAGTTGGAATCCTGGAACGCTTTCGCTCTGCTCGATAGAGACTCGACAGGTGGAATTCTGGAATTCAATGCTCCACTTGTCGAGTGGAAAAAGAAGGCAAGTTGGCAAAAACGGATGTGAAGTTTGTCAAGAAATAGTCGTGAATTCAACAATCCACATCCGTTTCCAACAAAACAGACCCGAATTGTCATAAAGTCGGTTCTGTTTTGTTGAAATTCCCCTTCAATGCTGTTGGAAGTGGCAGCATTGAATAGGCGGTGGCCATGATTTCCCCTGTTGGAAATAACGCCCGACATTGAATATCCCTCTGATGCCCCTTTCAGACCGCACTTTGTAAACGGTATATTGCCGTTTTTTTACCGTTTTAGAACGTAATCTGTGCGGTCTGAAAGGTGCAGGACCTCTTAACCGGTTAGAAAATACCGTTTTTTCTAACCGGTTAAAATGCAGGGTCCTACCCGTTTCAGAACCGGTATTTTAGGCTCAAAATCGGGTCTGAAACGGTATTTAGGACCCAGCCAATGAGCTGGGTCCTAAATTTAGCGCAGTGAATATTTAATGAGCGCTCATTAAATATTCACAGCACTGGAGCCGCCCCGCGCCCCCCTGCGTATTTGGCGGAACAGCATCTCAAATGCTTGGTAACCAGCATTCCTCACAGCTTACTGGGCACACTAGAATCAAGCCCTTAGTGGGAAAAACCCTACGGATTGTGACTCGTTCATACACCGATGTACATATGAAATGAATTAGCGCAGTCTTGGGCATACCACGCATGTTGGGTGTGCCAAGCACATGGAGCCGCAGATGTCAGGACAGGTGACTACCAGGAGAAAAGTTCTGGAAATAGGATAAGTATAACATTAGAGGGAGTAGCAACAAATGTCATTCAGATCCTATGCAATGGGTGTGGTGTAAAGCGAATGATCATGAGGGATCATTATTAAAGTGCTAGGCCCACTGACTAATTATTTGGACCATATACTGTAAATGCATGCAATTTTTAAGATCATGTTTCCACAGGTGCCGAAATACAAACATTTATGGGGAATTCCTTGATTGCTTCCCATATTCTTTAAGTGGCTATAAGGTGCAATGGATGGGATGCATTTAACAGTACTGACCTTGGCATCCCAACTACCATAAGACCAGTGCGGGGCAGGTTAGGATTGGGACCGGGAAGGGGGAGTTGGAGGGAATTTTTGGGTTAGGCTGCAATGAAGGGAGGGTAAGGGATAGGTTGTATTAAACGAGGGATATGGAGGGGCATAGGGAAGGTACATGCTGAAACAGAGATGGGCAGGGTCCCGGCGCCCATCCGCCGAGAGGCTGGGATGCACGTGCGCATGCACATGCATGTTTAATGGCGTCCCTGTCCAAAAAGAAAATAGATAAATAAACCCGAAGGCAACCCTACCTCAAAGCCCCCCACCCTGTATAATCTGACCCCAATTTAAGTATACAGTACTTGGATCCCTTAAACGATGAACCCTTATCCCACTACCTACTACCTACCTACCCAATCCCCCCCCCCCCCAAGAATCGGAGAATACAGTATATTGAATAGGTAACCAGGGCAATACAGTGATGACCTTAAGCTAGGGAAGACAGGACCCAGTTCTCCCTCAGTAGACATACAGTAGATACAGTTTACATATAATATTCAAAGGTACAGTATAATAAGGACATACTATCCTTAACAAAAAAGGGAGAAAACAGTGGATACAGTGATGAGAATGTAATAAGTGAGGATGAGAGATATTTATATATATATATATCTATATATATATATATATATATATATATATATATATATATATATATTCTCGTTTTTATATTATTGTCGGGCAAACTTGTGCAATCAACCATGGCTAATTTTATGTATTCCAACTAGATCATTCCCACATGGGACGTCCAATAGGATTCTGTATATGGACAGATAAATCACAATGCCAGAGCCTATGGATATCGCACAGGACTTCCGCCACACCTGACAGGAAATGGGGCAGACTCCCTTGCTATCACGCCATGAAGATCTGTCTGTATTGACATATGGGAGATAACCTACTTCCGCTCCACTTCACCAGAACTTCATTTTGCCACACCTGACAGGAAGTTCATCTTACAGGGACGGAGGGCACCATGTAGATCAGCACCGATTCTACACGGACCCCGGAAGTTGTCACTCGCCGACCGGAAGTCATGTCTTATATGATGGACATTGCGGGAATCTTTACTATTGGACACTATGTAGGTCTGTTTTATTTTGTATTTCATGATTGGATGGGAGGGGTATTTAAGGTACACCTGGGAACCCTATCATTATTCTCCTTGAAAAAGACTGCAAGAAGTACACGTACTCTGTGAGGAAGGATTTGGAGATCCATCTAGACCAGCCTGATAGCCTTTTCTTTGGATCCCATTGAGCTTTATATATGGAGAAGAGGATCCTTTGTCTCCATAAAGGGGCATATGGTATATATACACATCTCTGTCTTTTCTTGTCTGGAGAAGAGGACCGTTCCCAAATATATAGGAATGTATTGTTATAGGATATTGGCGCCAGTGGAGAATACATCCATCTGTGTTTTTCTGCATTTTGGTTTATAGTGCCCATAGGGTTACCACTGTTTGATATATCCACCACAAGGCAGCTATTTACAGCACACGCACCATAGACTTCCTTTTTTTTCTGCATTTTGTTTCCCCCACCAGTCTGCCCTGTCCGGAATGCAGATCTCAGTCAAAACAGGATATTTTAGCAGGATTGCTGAGGGAGAGCTGGCAAAGACGTCTGGCTACAAGCTACTCCAGGCCACGCCCCCGACCATGTTACAGTTACCAGGCCTGGGGGTGTGAGTGAGGTGGAGAACACCGTGTGACAGTTCTTCAGGCAAGGCAGTGTCTGATTGTGTGATCATGCTACAGTTACCAGGCCTGGAGGTGTGAGAGGCAGCGTCTGATTTTATGATCATGCTACAGTTACCAGGCCTGGAGGTGTGAGAGGCAGTGTCTGATTGTGTGATCATGCTACAGTTACCAGGCCTGGAGGTGTGACAGGCATTGTCTGATTGTGTGATCATGCTACAGTTACCAGGCCTGGAGGTGTGAGAGGCAGTGTCTGATTGTGTGATCATTCTACAGTTACCAGGCCTGGAGGTGTGAAAGGCAGTGTCTGATTGTGTGATCATGCTACATTTACCAGGCCTGGAGGTGTGAGAGGCAGCGTCTGATTTTATGATCATGCTACAGTTACCAGGCCTGGAGGTGTGAGAGGCAGTGTCTGATTGTGTGATCATGCTACAGTTACTAGGCCTGGAGGTGTGAGAGGCAGTGTCTGATTGTGTGATCATTCTACAGTTACCAGGCCTGGAGGTGTGAGAGGCAGTGTCTGATTGTGTGATCATTCTACAGTTACCAGGCCTGGAGGTGTGAGAGGCAGTGTCTGATTGTGTGATCATGCTACAGTTACCAGGCCTGGAGGTGTGAGTGAAGTGGAAACCACAGTGTGACAGTGCTGCAGGTGAGGCAGTGTCTAATTGTGTGAGCCAGGTTTCAGTAATGTCCAGTATGTTGAAGTTGTGAGAGATGAAGTGGTTGTGGTTGGAGGTTATTTTGTTGCAAACAGAGTGTGGCACATTTAAGTTGCTTGGTGCGTGGTGGGAGGCATGTGTTATTTATGACAGCTGAATTTCTATAAGGCTTGGAACCAGTTAAATCTAAGGGGGACAGGTCGTTGGGACCTGGGTTTGATATTATATCTCCCACCACTTTACCCCTTTATGAGGTATGGACAATCGATAGATGAGGGGACATATGTTCCCCTAGATGGAGTCCATAGTGGTATAATTTAGTTGGATGTAACATTCTGAAATTACTGTATTAACTGTTAATCCAACTCAGCATTTGCAAACAATGGTAAGAGCAGCAAGTGTGTCATATGTTAGTGAGATCATCAACACCATTAAATAAAATTTGTTGTGAGATCCACAGAGGAGCAGCAATCTGAAAAAAAAAAAAAAAAATTACATTTTCACCCCTACCCCCCCCCCCCTAGATAGATAGATAGATAGATAGATAGATAGATAGATAGATAGATAGATAGATAGATAGATACAGTAGATAGACACAACAAACTTGTTTTGTATAAGTTTTAAATAGATATTCTTGTCCTAATTTCTGAGTGGTTGTTTTGGGAAAACATTTCCAGCTAAGTGGTTATTTAGGCATTGTGATCCTTTAGTCACAAATATAACCACTAGTAAGCCCACTTGGAGCAAAAGCTTTGAAAGCTAGTCTGCTACTGTACCTTCTGTGTTTGTGCATGTGTGAGAAAGAGATGTAGTTTCCCTCTCTGCCAGCAGATGTCAGTGTTTTGGAGACTTACGGACACTAGACATATATATACAGTATAGATGATTCCCTATTTATTTATTGATGTTTGATACACAGATTGCTCTTAGTTTTTGGACATATGAATCAGAGTAGGAGTTCCCAGTCTTGATCCCATTGATGAAGTATCTGGTGCTGTATTATACAGTGCAATGGAGGGTATAGGGATGTTGGTGCTTGCATCAGTCAGAAGGCCAAAAGCAGCATCCCAATGTTCAGGATTCCAGTATCTAGTAGATAAGTATATTAACCCCCTACCCACTAACCCTTCCTACCTGCAGCCTAAACCAACCAGCCACACACTGTAACTCTAGCCCTCCTCCCTTAGTGCCTAGCCCTCATCCCATCTCCCTCCCACCCATAGTCTGACCCTAATCCTCCCCCCTTAATACCTATCCCTTACCTGTCTCCCTCCCACCAATAGTCTGACCCTAACCATTCCCCCTCAGTGCCTAATTCTAACCCTTCCTTCTTAGTGCTTGACCTTAATCCTCCCTATATGCAGTGTAACCCTAACTTTCTCACCTTCCACACCCTAAACCTGTACCTTTATCACCAACAGCCTAAACCTCAGCAGTATACTTACAACAGGGATGACAACAGTCAGGATTCCGGAGCCAGCATTGTGAGAGATGACAAGATCAAGGTACTCCTTGTAGGCATCCAAATGCCGGTATGCTAATCAAATCCGTGTACAAATGCTAGTTTCAGCTTTTTCCTAATGTACATGTGTGCCTTACTTTGTGAGCACTGAGACACTCACTTTCTGACTTTCTGTTTGCTGTAACAATGGCATTTATTCCTGACATACCACCAGTGGCTTAGCATAATGTCCACCATCGACACTTACACCAGCCCTACAGCAAATGGAGTTTCTCAGTCGGAACATGGGCTCCCATGACACTCCCATGAGATGGATTTTTAGGTCACCTCCTAGTCACGCCCAGGATCACCCCTCACTTTGCTGCTCAATTTATGATACCATCTGACCTGATCTTAAGAGGACATGTTTGCATTCATTTCAAGTTATGCCTGCAATGTAGGAGTTCTTTGAATAAATGTAAATATCAGCATTGCACGCCATTTGACGTTGCATGAATATTGACACAATTAAATGAATACTTTGTTAAAGAACATTTCAGCCATATTTTTAATATATGTCCATTTTACAATCTAAGGGCTAATATACTAAATGATTTATTTTTGGGTAATTTTTCCATTGGTCCTTCTCCATGTAGCCTAAAACTTTGAACATGCCCTTCTAGAATTCACATCTTTCCGCCCATTTTAAATCTGCCCTTTCCCCTATATTGAAAAAAAAAAGATTTAGCCAAGATTATAAGTTACTCACTTTTGTTGCATTGTTCTTGTATTGAGGATTCACATGCCCAATTAAGGCTTGTAACATTATCTAAAATGTAAGCATTGAAGAAGTAAAAGGTGACGAATAGTACACTGTAAATAACATTCACTGGAATTTACCAAACGGCAAAGTATATGGGGATGATGCCTCAAACATTGATGTGAGACAAAGGGAAGAGATATAAAGAAACTCATTGGCTGGTACTTTAGCTCATATATGTTAATGTTTGCCAAGGTTTGATACAGCTCCCCTATATGATAATTCTATGGTCACTGGACCTCCCTCAACTGTATTATGCAAAGTGCCCTCAGAGTCACAAAGAACAAATACAATGAGACAAGTCCATTAAATGTGCAGTAAAATCAATAGATTCTTTAATAAAGAAAATAAATGCACATACTAAACAAAAAGTTAAGTGAAATTTACTTTAGCTGGATATCATACACAAACATATTTATAGGTGTCAAGAAATGTAGGAACATTCGGTAAATATTTGTATCAACTGCTGGGCACTGCTATACGGGAGGCATTTTGCATGCAGATGATTGGGATGCCGACAGTCAAAATCCTGTAACAGAAATTCTGACCAGTGACCACAAAGCCAACAGCAGTATCCTGACATTAGTGGAAACGTGGATGCCGGAATCCCAAAAGCTGAAATCCCTGTTGTAAGTATGCCAGGGACCCTTATTGTTAGGCTGTAGAGGGAAGAAGGGGGCAGATGTCAGGTTTAGGCACCAAAAAAGGGAGTTTGGGGGTGATGTGATGGTTAGGGTTATGCTTGGGTATTAGGGTTAGGCACCCAAAAAGTTGGTTAGGATTAGGCACTAATGGGGAGGGTTAGACTGCAGGAGGAGATAAATAGGGTTAGGCATCCAGTACAGAGGATTATTAAGGTATTGGGACATGGTAAATATACTTGCACAGCCTCTGTAAGGATTCTGCTCATCGTGAGGCCTCTGTCGGTCTTCTGACATCCCGACCGTTGGCCACACATTTATGCTATTGTCTATGCTACACTAGTGTCACATTGCCTTATGGTATTTAAGGAAAATGTAGGTGATTAATTATTTGTTCCCGATATTAAATATATTCTGTACTGTAGCAGATGCCATTCTATAGTCTTCCAGTAGATTGGGTCGTTATTAGAAGCTTTAGGTGTCTATGTACAATTGGCACATTCTAGAATTGCAGTGACGCAGAATCTTCAACAACACAATTTACTAATCCAGATCTTATTTTTTCATCATAGTGAAAACCAAAACCCATACGCAAGGCTTTTCTCTATGTGTATGGTAGTGACAAAGTGTTTCGGCAAAATGTGCACATTTAGGGGGGTATTCAATCTTGGACTCTGACTGTCTCAATGTTCCAACAGTTGGAATCCTGGAACGCTTTCGCTCTGCTCGATAGAGACTCGACAGGTGGAATTCTGGAATTCAATGCTCCACTTGTCGAGTGGAAAAAGAAGGCAAGTTGGCAAAAACGGATGTGAAGTTTGTCAAGAAATAGTCGTGAATTCAACAATCCACATCCGTTTCCAACAAAACAGACCCGAATTGTCATAAAGTCGGTTCTGTTTTGTTGAAATTCCCCTTCAATGCTGTTGGAAGTGGCAGCATTGAATAGGCGGTGGCCATGATTTCCCCTGTTGGAAATAACGCCCGACATTGAATATCCCTCTGATGCCCCTTTCAGACCGCACTTTGTAAACGGTATATTGCCGTTTTTTTACCGTTTTAGAACGTAATCTGTGCGGTCTGAAAGGTGCAGGACCTCTTAACCGGTTAGAAAATACCGTTTTTTCTAACCGGTTAAAATGCAGGGTCCTACCCGTTTCAGAACCGGTATTTTAGGCTCAAAATCGGGTCTGAAACGGTATTTAGGACCCAGCCAATGAGCTGGGTCCTAAATTTAGCGCAGTGAATATTTAATGAGCGCTCATTAAATATTCACAGCACTGGAGCCGCCCCGCGCCCCCCTGCGCGTGTGTCGACACCCCCGTGCGTGTCGACGCCCCCCCATGTCGACCTACCCCCCGTGCAGCCGGTACCTCCGTTGTGGATCCCGGCACTGCAGTTCTGTATGGTCGGAAGCACTTATGAAAAAAAGTGTCTTTCAGAAAATGGCTGTCCCATAGGAAAACCTGTTTACAAAAACTGTCTTTCGTATGGGGGCAGCCATTTTCCAAAAGTCACCTTTCTTATAAGAAAACTGACTTTTGGAAAATGGCTGCCCCCATACGAAAGACAGTTTTTTTAAACAGGTTTTCCTATGGGGCAGAGGGGGGGGGGGGGGGGGCGTCGACACGCACGCGGGGGGGAGGCATCGACACGCGCGGGGGTGTCGACACGGGCGCAGGGGGGGGAGGGGGGAGCTGCATGGAGGGGAGGGCTGAAGGCTGCACTGGCTTTGACCCTGTATTTGGAAAGTTTCCAAAAACGGGTCTGCCAGTGTCAAAAAATCGTAATATACCGTTTAAGAGCTGCGGTGTGAAAGGGGTTTTATCTGGCAGACCCGTTTTTGGAAACATTTTCAAATACAGGGTCAAAGCCAGTTATGCGGTCTGAAAGCAGCATAAATCTGACCTACAGTTAACTTAAACCAAGACTTTATGGTTCTGTAGGTCTCCATTTCCAGTCATGGGGTAACTTAATTTCAAATGTGTCATTGCTTATTAAGTGCCACTCTATAGTCTGTAGGGATTGTTAAATAGGTGAGCAATATTTTAAAATGTTTTTTTTTTTTTAGAAATTGAGAGTTAAAACCCTTACAAAAGGTATTTTCTAGCCTTTTTGAAAATATTTTACACTGCATCAAATTATTTTTAAATGATAATTACTTTACATATAAAAGATAAACAATGTAAAGAATGCATAATGAATAACTTAAAGCGGTGGTTCTCAAATTCAGTCATCACGTTATGCCAACAGGACAACTTTTGAGGATTTCTGTCAGGTGGGAAAATTACTGATGATGAATTCACCTTTTGCATGATTTAAAAAAAAAAAAAAAAGTGTCACAACTGTGTAAGGACTACCATGATGGAGATTGACAAGACCTACTACAGAAGTGTGGAATCTAACCGTGTTAGCAGTATTCACCAGTGACCCCTCCAAGCAGGATTTGGGCTTCGCTACAACCAACACACCGGTCGCGTCCCTCTGTCCAGGTTCCCTCTTGATATAGTATACACTCATGGTAACAGGGAGGAGCATTGAAATTATTTGATAAGGAGGAGGCTGCTGCAGACTCCAGGCTGACCACATTAATAATCATACTGTCTCTTTAAAAGAACTTTCAATGTGGCAAGCCCAGGAGAGCACGCCTGCGTGATCCGGGGGATGCTGAGTACAGTGCTCCCATCCCCACTGCTTGCTGAGACCCCGGCGCAGCAGGGATCCACTGGCTCGGCCATCACTGCCACCCAGGGTCTCAGGAAGGGAAACATTGGATACCCGCCCAGGTACCAGCCACCACCTCCAGCAGCTCCAGTACCCTCAGACCTGATAAGAACAACAAGTGGCCTGACGGGCTGTGACAAACAGAACATGACCTGTTGGTGCAACTTGAGGACTGGAGTTGAGAACCCCTCACTTAAAACATATATTAGATGATCTTTTGTTTATTTGTGCTACAGACAGTAAAGATTAGTTGGAGATTATATAAATAATATTACATTATATTATACTAGTTTGATGCATTTTCATAGCTGACTTATCTTCCGTGCCAACACCCATTATTGAAAACAATCATCATCATTAGCAATCACCAGTCCAGAGCAGTTGATCCAATATGTTTCCAATGACAAGTAAAGAATACACAATACGTTTAGTAATTTCGCACCATTTCCTCATTTTCAAACATCTGTTGAAACCCTTTGCATGGTCCATTATCAGTGAGGTGAAACCTAGAAAATTGCATGCATCATAGAAAAAGTCATGAGTCCTAACAGAGTATAGACAGAATAGATTTTCATGTCGGTTCTGTTGCATGTAACTTTGTTTTCAATTTTGAGGGCGGTAGCCTCCAAATATACATTCCCCATCTCACATAAACCTTTTGAGGCACATCCTTGGACTTCAAATGTTTGGGAAAATGCTCCAACTAAAAATAAAGAATGATACAATACATTTTCAGGAGAAAAAAAAAACATTAGTTACTCACACAGTGATGTCACTAGAATTTTTTTTAACCCCCTGTCAAGGGGTTTCATTCTCATTGTCAATGGTTTTGTGCTATTTGCCAGGTTTTTAATGCTTGCGCGCTAGCGTTCCTGAGATCTGGCACTTATGTGTAATGCCTCTATGCACTGCACATCCACATATGGTCCATAACCCTCTCCCTATACCCCCTAAGCCTCCCATTTAGCAGTCGAAACCTATCCCTCTTCAGCCTGACCCTTATACCCCTTTCACATCACAAATGCCGGGTCACTCCCGGGATATAGATACAGGTCTGTATCAGGAGTGACCCAGCATTTGCACTGTTCGCTGATCACAGACACACGGCTTGTTGTCGGGTCACTAACACCATCTGGGGGCGGGGCAGGGCAGAGCGCCAGGCTGGGGAGGAGGCAGCACTGAGGTGACACTGCTGCCTCCTCCATAGAAGTGAATGGGACCCGGGTTACCCTGTTCCCACTGCCCAGCAATCCAGGACTCAACAGGTGTTTTATATACCTCTTGAACACCATGAGGGTTATAAAGTTGAATCACTGAATGTTTAACTTATGAGTTAGTTTGTAGCAGTCTATATTGTTGTACATAGAAATGTAATAGACAGGAGTGTATTGAAGAGGGTTCTGATGCAGGCCAGAATGTAAAAATGCATGTGCTTACCCTAGCATGGGTTTGTTTTTTGGTGAATATGCGTGGCCATCACAATGTGCCATCAGCTGCCCTCGCTGGAGATCCCATCTACGTATTCACGGGACTCATGCTAAGTGCGCAGCCACCAACTCATCCCTTTTAGCAGCCTAACTCTCCCCCTGCAGCCTGACTCTAACCCTCCCACTAGTTCCTAACCCCCATACCCCAACACCTAATCCTACCCACCTGCCCTGCCCCACAGCCTAACTCCAATACTTTGCCACCCAATACTAAACCACTGACTTGTAGCCTAACCTTCAACCTTGTAGCCTAACCTCTCCGCAGCCTAATTCTTAAAAATCTATAAAAATGTACCAAGAAGATTATCATATAGAAAGTAAATATCTGATATATGCATATTTTCTAAGAGCTTTCTCCTTTGGGAACTACGGCAAGAGCACAATATATTTCATGTATTAATATATACCTGTTGCTTTCATACTGACAAAACCACAAAATTTTTCTTCTTCTACACAGCTCACTTCTTCATTTGGGATGCACTATAAACCTGTGTAAGACGTACATGACGGGCAGGATAATCCGTTTGGTGAATTGTTGTCGGTTGGCACTAGAAGAGAGAAAACTCATTGTAAATATTATTCAATCAATGGTTCCATGGGGATAATTAAGAATAAGTAGAAGTAGAAGAAGAAGAAGAAGAATACTTTATTGTCATTAACAATACAATGTACTGCCAACGAAAGTTACATGCAAGCACTTGCACCAAAAAACCCCCACAAAAAACATTTACCCTTTCAGTGTTGATCATTTAGCATACGAACAGCAGTTGGAAAAAAAACTGTTTAGCATGCGCTTTGTGCGTGCAGGGACACTTCTAAACCGTTTTTTTTTTTTTATGGCAATATATCAAAGACCGCATAGTTTGGATGACTTGGATCTGCTAAGATACAGTTGGCTTTCTTTAACAATCTACTTTTGTACAATTATGATTGTACTAGCAGTTTTTATCAGCTGATCCAAAGCAGCCTGTTCAGCCGCAGTACAATTTCCAAACCACACCTACAATATCATCCATCAGGACACTCTCCACTATTCCTCGATAAAACCTAGTTAACGTATTTGTATCTGAACAGACAGCCCTAAGTCGTCTTAAGAAAAAGAGGCGTTGTTGGGCTTTCTTGATCATAAGGGAGCACTTTAAAGACAAGGTTAGATCGCTCAAAATATGCAGACCTAAAAAAAAAAAAAAAAAAACACCTCCTCAATAGGCATACCATCCATGAACGTGGGAAATAATGGCCTACAGATGTATCGGGCCCCGTCTTTGCAACAGGGCGCCGCCATCTGACTGAGACGCGCGTGCGTCCCCCACGCACGCGCGTCTCAGTGTCCGGGCGGCGAGGCGGACGCAATACTGTCCGCCTCCCGCTCGAGGGGCAGGGGGGGACCCGAGGAGGCTACGGGGGGTGCGGTCGCGGTCGACCGAGGGCAGCACCGTCGGAAGGGGACGTGCGCTCACCTCGTGCGCGCGCGTCCCCTTCTGGCATACAGATGACGGCGGGGCAGGGGATGGCGACGCCATCCCCTGCAAAGATGAGACCTGACCCATCTGTACCACAACCTCACCTAAAATCTATTTGCATCTCTTTGGTTTTATTGGTATTTAATAGCAAACAATTTTATTTGCTCCATTCAAGTGATCTAAAAACCTCGAACCTGTATCTTCCTCATCATTATCAGTTATCTTACCAACCACGGTTGTATCGTCCGCAAACTTTACCACCTTTACGGATTCTGAGATTGACAAACAATCTTATGTACAGGCACGCCTGTACTGACCATAACCTCGCTCGACATGAGTTTACCAAGTTTAACTACTTGTGGTCTATCAATCAAAACATTTAAGATCCAATTGCACAAGTGCCCATTTAGAAGTAAATTAAAAAGTTTAGAAACCAATGATACCGGTATGATGGTATTAAACACTAAACTAAAATCAACAAATAAAATCCTAACGTAAGAGCCTTTTTTCTCTAGGTGACTCTGCGTCTGATGTAAAACTGTTAAAACTGCATCGTCTGTAGACCGGTTTGCTCTATAAGCAAATTGGTAGGGATCAAAATTAGCAGCAAAATGGTATTTAATATGGCTTAAAATCAGGCGTTCAAAACATTTCGGGGGACATTTACCAAAATGGATTCGTAGAAAAAAGGTGTATTCGTAGGGAGAAATACACCTTTTTTTTTTTTATGAATTTGTATTTTCGGGATTTACAATCCCGAAAATACAACAATTCGTATTCCTAAAGATGGAACATTCGTATTTGTATTTACAAATACGAATGTCTACACCATCGATAGGATACGACAGAAATCACCATTCAAAAGAATGGTGATTCCTGATTTACTAAGCAGCCGTATGGATAATACGGCTGCTAAGTGGTGTAAAACACTCACGCAAATACGACAGGAAAATACACCCTGATGTTCCTGTCGTATTTGCTTTAAGCCTGCACGGATCAGTCAGATCCGTGCAGGCTTTAGTGTAAAAAAATAGAAAAATAAAATAAAAAATAAAAAAAAACGGAGCCTGGAGCCGGTAATTAAAAATCAGGGAACCCGACAAATAGGGGTTCCCCGATTTTTAACAACCAGCCCCAGGCTCCTGCTCTGGGGCTGGTTCCCAAAATACGGGGGACAAAATGACTAGGGGTCCCCCGTATTTTAAGAACCAGCCCCAGGCAAAACCAGCCAGCAGGGTAATGCCACAGCCGGGGGGAGACTTTTTATACAAGTCCCCCCGGCCAAAGCATTCATCCCTACCGACCAGTCAGCCTGGCCAGGGGCCCTGGGGGAGTGGGGACCCCCCCAATGACCCCCCCCTCCAGGACTTACCTGACCAGGCTGAAGCCTGGTGCTGTCCTCGATGCCCCTGGGCGGTGGGCATCGGGCTGATTCAAGTGTAAAAAAAAAGATTAAACTATTGTTTTTTACTGTGGCACTACAAGTGCCAGCAAGCATCCCCAGCAAGCTGGGACTTGGAGAACCACAAGTCCCAGCCTGCTGGGCATTAAAGGGCCCGCTAGCACTTGTAGTTCCACAGTTAAAAAAATAGTACAATAAACACACACTGACACAATGAAAATAAAAGTTTAATACATACATTACATACATACTGATACTTACCTTTCTTGATCCCGTAGGTAGCCCTGGTCCTGATGTCCTGTGTCGTCCTCCAGGTCCATGTCGGCGGTCTGTGTCGTCCTCCAGGTCCATGTCGGCGGTCCGTGTCGTCCTCCAGGTCCATGGCGGTGTCCAGGTCCGAAGAAATCCATGTTGGAGCTGTGGAAGGAAATCCTACTCACCTGGTCCTGCGCTGAAGAAGTCTTCTCTTGGTCCGACGTAATCCAGGTAATGTTCACAGCTGTCGGCGGTCCCCGCAGTCTCCGCATTGCACTGAGGAGAGATGCTGAGATATTTCATACTCGGCACCTCTCCTCAGGATGAATTCTATTGGCCGCCTAGCGGCCAATCAGGAGCCAAGAAAGTCTACATATTTAGATTGCAATCCGGTCAAAAGACCTGTTTGCTCAGGTCCCAATTCAGCCGCCGTCCACAGTGGTCGGGGTTTACTCCTGCCATGTGTGAATGCATTCGGTGAGTATCACACTCACTGAGGCGTTCACTCCGTCAGGGGAGGGAAGGTCATCATGAGCAACTGTGTACAGTGAGCATACTTACAAGAGGGAGGTGGAGGACGGCACCCGTCACTATCACAACAGGTGATGCTTATTTTGTCTTGAGAAGATGTTGACCTAAGAACTCCAGATTTCTCACAGAGATGCTTTTCTCCGCAGCCTTGGAAAAATGAACTGCCTCCTGCATAAAGTAATTCAAATACATTTATAACAATACTTCTAGCAAAATCAATCATAGTTCTAATGTAGTGTAGCTGTGTATATTCGCTGTCTAGTGAGCAGGTTAATGCCGCCACGCCGAATGCCCCCCCACTGGTCGAATCCCCACACTAGCACGCAAGGAGGAGGAATCATTTCATGGTTGCTTACCATACAATGATTTCCCCTGCCTTTGCTAAGAAAAGTCGGCCTGGACTGACTTTTGTAGCTCCTTCTATCCGCCAAATTAGGGGCGGGTGCTGATGTCATTATGCCCACATTGTAATGTCCATTACACATTATACCACACACCATAATACCTATTACATATTATACCATATACCCTTATGTCCATTACACATTATACCACACACTGTAATATCCATTACACATTATACCACACACTGTAATGTCCATTACACATTATACCACACACTGTAATGTCCATTACACATTATACCACACACCATAATACCTATTACATATTATACCATATACCCTTATGTCCACTACATAATATACCACACACTGTAATGTCCATTACACATTATACCACACACTGTAATGTCCATTACAAATTATACCACACACTGTAATGTCCATTACACCGCACACTGTAATTTCCATTACACATTATAACACATACCCTAATGAGCATTTCACATTATGACACATAACCTAATGTCCATTACACATTATAACACACACTGTAATGTCCATTACACATTATACCACACACTGTAATGTCCATTACACATTATACCACACACTGTAATGTCCATTACACATTATACCACACACAATAATACCTATTACATATTATACCACATACCCTTATGTCCACTACATAATATACCACACACTGTAATGTCCATTACACATTATACCACACACTGTAATGTCCATTACACATTATACCACACACTGTAATGTCCATTACACCGCACACTGTAATTTCCATTACACATTATAACACATACCCTAATGAGCATTTCACATTATGACACATAACCTAATGTCCATTACACATTATAACACACACTGTAATGTCCAATACACATTACACCACACACCATAATACATATTACATATAATACCACATACCCTTATGTCCACTACATAATATACCACACACTGTAATGTACATTACACATTATACCACACACTGTAATGTCCATTACACATTATAACACATACCCTAAAGTTCATTAGACAATATTCCACACACTGTAATGTCCATTACACATTATACCACACACTTTAATGTCCATTACACATTATACCACTCACTATAATGTCCATTACACATTATACCACACCCTGTAATGTCCATTACACATTATACCACACACTGTACTGTCCATTATACATTATAAAACATAGCCTAATGTCCATTACACAATATTCCACATACTAAAATGTCCATTACACATTATACCACATACCCTAATGTCAATTACACATTACACCACACACTGTTATGTCCATTACACGTTATACCACACTCACTGTAATGTCCATTACACATTATTCCACACACATGTAATGCCCATTTCACAATAATATTCCACATACCGTGTTGGCCACTACACTTTATGCCTCACACCATAAAGTTAATTGCACATTATGCCACACAGTGTATACTCTATTAAACATTATTCCCTTCACTGTAATGGCAAAAACGCATTATGCCACACAGCTTAATGTCCATTATACCCATTTCACATTGCATACCTAGGTCAGACCTGGTCTGGTGCTTCCAGATTAAACCTGGGTCACCCATTATATAGAGTTTGACCTGAGTTTAACCCTTTTTAGAACCCAGGTCATTATGCTGGGTTGGTCGACCCTAGTTATTCGGTGTGGTACAGATACATTTTAAGATATTGTTTGCAGCTTACCATTTGTTTCATGAATCATAGACATACACACATGATTAGGTGAACTACAAGGGACAAGGATTTCCTCTTCACAAAGGTGTCCATCACCACTCAACTCACAGTGAAGGCAAGATAAGGAATAACCTGGAAGAATTGATCAGAAAAATATAAAATATGCAAAATGTTAGTCTGCAATACAAATTATTAATCAATAATAGAGGCTCTTGGTATATTAATTGGCCAAGAAATATTTGCCCACCAACCAGCTTCACGGTAACCTCATTTCTGGTGTGTCCCTAATACTAAGTTTGAATCTGGGGCGCGGAATCCCAAAAAGGCCGGCATAGGCCAATCACCCCAGGGCAGCACACAAGTGAAAAACTAAGCTATAGGTGTATTAATAAGAAAGAAGCAGAAGCGAGAGGTTAAAAAGTGAAGTGCTAGAAAGTATAATATATTAGTGGAAAATAAATAGTGCTAAATAAATGTTAGGGTGTTCCACCCCGAAAGCAACTCAGCCACACCAACCCAAGGGGAGCTGCACCACAAATCCATCCCCAAGACTAGCAATTAATGTCAATTTTAGGTCTTACCTACATTGTGCCTCCAGTTTGCAGCCCGTGGCTACCAGGGACCAAGCTGGTAAAATAATATCCAAATCAGATGGGTGGGCTGCTACTCTAAGTTGAAGGAGTCCCAACCTTCAGGTGTACAGGTGCACACAATATTAGCTTATGGGGGGGGGGGGGACTTAGAATGCACACCCTATATACATGAGGTGCTATCATGCTGGGACTTGTAGTTCTGCTAAGAAAAATACATGGTGCAGATGCACACTCCATATTATTATTCAATAATAGAGGCTCTTGGTATATTAATTGGCCAATAAATATTCTAGCACTTTTTAACCTCTAGCTTCTGCTTCTTTCTTATTAATACACCTATAGCTTAGTTTTTCACTTGTGTGCTGACTGGCCAATGCCGGCCTTTTTGGGGTTCCGCACCCCAGATTCAAACTTAGTATTAGGGACCCACCAGAAATGAGGCCACCGTGAAGCTGGTTGGTGGGCAAATATTTCTTGGCCAATTAATATACCAAGAGCCTCTATTATTGATTAATAATATGGAGTGTGCATCTGCACCATGTATTTTTCTTTGCAGAACTACAAGTCCCAGCATGATAGCACCTCATGTATATAGGGTGTGCATTCTAAGATCCCCCCCTTCCCTTTGTCTGCAATACAGTAAGTATGTAGTTACATTACTGCAGAGAGCATCTTCACTAGCTTTGTCTGGTTAAAATAAATGGGAATACTGTATTTCAAAAATTTGGCTGCTTACTTAAAATATTAGTAAATAGCAAATACCATATTAAAAAGTATATTAATGTACCAAATAAATGGGTGTGACCAGACTACAGATGCAGTGTGGCCAACTCCCACATTTGGTTTGCCTTATAGAGCGTACATAGGTTGGGTCCCTTTATAAATGTCCATATGTATATTATATATTACAAATAAATATGCATATATTAATTTGAAACGATGCTTCAAGAATAATTAAAGGGGGTATTCAATACCCAGCCGCCATTTCCGACAGGGGAAATAGCGACGTGAGCCTGTTCAATTCTGTCTTTCCTAACAGCATTGAACAGGCATCTTGGCAAAACGAGCCTGACTTCAAAAGCAGTCAGGCTCATTTTGCTGAGAACAGCCATGGATTTCCAAGCTCACGGACGGATTTCGATGAGCCACGGCCGTTTCTAGCAGCCACGCCCCCTTTTTTGGCACTCAGAAGGCGGGACATTGAATCCTGCCTGCCTAGATGCTGTCAGCCAGGCTGATAATGCGAACGGGTAATGGCTGTCGGATGAGACCAACAGTCGTGACCTGGGATTGAATACCCATCTAAGCCTTATAGATGCTACTTTTTTTGTTTAGCAAAGTAATGCAAAATTCAAAATCAACATTTTTTTTTATCAATTCAATTTACTAAAAGTGAAAAGTGCATTTAATACTTTCTAATGTATATTGTTGAAATTAGTTTATAAGCAGAGGATTTAACTGAAAAGATATGTTTTGAATGAATTAATATATTGTAATTATTTTATCTGTAGGAAATGTTTTTTTGTTTTTTTCATAGCTTGAAAACATAGCGTCATTTTTGAACCAGTAAAGCAGAGTTCATATATTATGATAGTAATGTACAATTACAGGTTGAGTATCCCATATCCGGATATCCGAATTATTCAGAAAACCATACATCTCAGAAAGTAAAAAAAAAATTTGTTTTGCTAAAAACTTAATGGGGACATTTGTATTAGCACTATTGGGGACATGATATGTAACTGGCACTATATATGTGCAAGACTTTGATTGCTTGACATTCAAATTCAGTGCCTGAGATAGTACACAAACTTTGTTTCATTTTTTTAAACCTTCTTTTTTGATGAATAAAATATATTTGTGTGTATTTCATGTGGTTGATGTGTTTATACAGCATAACTTTAATCCATGCTCTCATCATCTCAAGCATTGATTATTGCAATAGTCTCCTTATTGGCCTTCCCCAATACAGACTCTCACCACTACAGTCCATCATGAATACAGCTGCAAGGCTAATCTTCCTAGCCAGACGTCCATCGTCTGCAAAGCTACTCTGTCAGTCACTTCATTGGTTACCTGTATTCTACCGTATTCAATACAAAATTATTTTACTCACACACAAAGCAATAAACCAAACTACACCAATCTCAAAATATCATCCAACACGACCTCTACGCTCCTCCCAAGATCTGTGTCTCTCATCCACGCTCTTTACTCGCTCCCATTCCCGACTGCAGGACTTTCTTCGGACTGCACCCACTCTGTGGAATGCCCTCCCAAGCACAATAAGACTCTCCCCCAGTCTCCAAACCTATAAGCGTTCCCTAAAAACTCATCTCTTCAGACAAGCTTATCAAATTCCAGAACCAGTCATAGAACCTTGCATTTTGGTGGAATCGATGCAATAAAGAATACAGTATCTATCCTTACAGATGGAGCCGGCCTGGTCTTTGCAGGGGATGGCGGCAGAATCGCCAGCCGCCATCCCCGACAGCCGCCATCTGATATGCGAAAGGGGACACATGCACGAGATGCGCGCATGTCCCATTCCGACGGCGCTTCACCCAGGTCCCCGCTGGCGGTCACCCGTTGTCCCCACCACCTTCCCGCACCCCCCCTAACCCTGTCCGTCTCCCGGAAGCGGAGACGGACAGGGTTCCCGTCGCCCCGCCGCCCAGAAACTGAGACGCGCGTGCGTGTGAGACGCACGCGCGTCTCAGTCAGATGGAGCGCCTTGCTGCTGGTGGATCACCAGCGGAGACAGTATAGCGATTTGCCAGCAAGAGGGAGCCCGGCTCCATCTGTATGTATCAATGCCTATTTCCCTATAGATTGTAAGCTTGCGAGCAGGGTCCTCCTACATTTTGACTGACTGTAAATACCCTTTTTGTTGTATCACTGTCTCCTTTGTAAAGCGCAACGGAATCTGCTGCGCTATATAAGAAACTGTCAATATATACTAAATAAAATAAATAAATGAATGCAAGATACTTCAAAATACAACATTGAAATATTAAAATATTCCGAAATACGGAATAATCCATTATCCAAAATTCTCCTGGTCCCGAGCATTTTGGATAAGGGATACTCAACCTGTATTATCATTTAGAGCATGGGTCCTTAAACTGCGGCCCTCCAGATGTTGTGAAACTACAAATCCCAGCATGCCTTGCCACAGTCTTAACACTCCCTTATAGCAAAACTGTGGCAAGGCATGCTGGGATTTGTAGTTTCACAACATCTGGAGGGCCGCAGTTTGAGGACCCATGATTTAGAATCTTGAACATATTATTGCTGAAAAAAATAAAACAGTAAAGTAAAGCCATGCTCACCTGTTGTTATAAGGCCATACAAAAAGCACACAATAGCAAGGATTGAAGTCATGTTGTAAATTGGTGTCAAGCACAAAGACGTCTGTCACTTTTATTTTAACCTCATAAATTATTAACTTTTGCAGCAAATTAAAGTGCATCAATCATTGTCAAACATATAGTTAGAAGACAAAAAAATGGTCATAGACAGATGTAATTAATCAGGAATGCTGGGCAGAGTTTTACATGAGGAAGATACATCAACCTACAGTGTTCCCTGAATTTGCATACATTCCAACAATGGCAGAGACGTCAAAGGAGGCAGAATAAAGTTTCTACCACCCAAATGATTAAAAAGCATTAAAATGTGTTTTGAGATTAACACTTTGAGTGCCAATATCTCTGTGAGAAATGTCCAAATATCCACTACAAATGCGTCGCTCTCATGTGTTATATGAATTAAAATAAAAAAAATTGTATTTCCTATATAAGGTAGACATTACTGGTCATTACGATGAATACAAATGTTTGCTTGGAAATTTTCACACCTAATATGACAAACTCACTTGGAACTCAATGGGTTAATAAATATATTGGCAGTTCAAAAGAAATCTCTGATTAATAATAGAAAAATTTCTATATTGTAAAACAATTACAGCTCCACTCCATTTTGCCACAAGATGACATCACACCCTACAAAACTCAGCAGACTTTGCTTTTAATATCAAGTTTATAACAGAATAAACTATGCACTCAGTCCATCGATGACCTGACTGCTTTTCTCGTGGCTGGAGTCCTTACGTTGATTTGATATGAACCTCAAACTGGGCCTTATTCGAAGGTGGTTGCAGTGCCAATATTCAGACAAATAGATTATGTTTCTTCTTCTTCCATTCATATATTGAGCTGAATTCTCAACTGCATTTGCTCATACAGATTATAGTAAATATGACGATCCCATGGAACTCTATGACCAAATGTGGCCGAGTTCTAACAATGGTCTATTAATTCATACAAGAAAATTTGTCCGAGCTTGTCATTTTGTAAAATAGTGAACTTGGTCAAATTTGAACCATTGTAAATGGAATTGCTTAAATCTGACTGTTCAATACACCGTCACCTGACCGGACTGTCATGGTGGTGAACAGTGGGAGACACTGCTGCCTCTTAACTTACTGAGGCACCAAGAACCACTAACAGCAGAGGACAGAAGCCGACTGGATGGACAGTGGCTCCAAGCCTGAAGGAGTACAGCACCGCCCGGATGGGTAAATGTTGCAGTGATGGCACGTGACACAGGGCAGTTAGAAGCGGATTGGCTGCTACTTTATTTCTCTCCTCTTT
Source organism: Crinia signifera (assembly GCF_055691185.1). Lineage (NCBI taxonomy): Eukaryota > Metazoa > Chordata > Amphibia > Anura > Myobatrachidae > Crinia > Crinia signifera. Next base: position 326,672,130 of record NC_139220.1, read on the forward strand.
TCACTCTTATCATTTTTCACTTGATCACTTTTCAAGGTGAGATAAAGGCTCCCAATTGTTCTCACTATAGAAAAGGACATGGTTGAGTAGCAGTGACAGGCAAACAGTCCATATAAAGACTACACCACCCGGCTACATAAACACACAACAACATAGGCTTTCATTAGAGAATTCAGAGTAGATTAAACATTCCCAATAGATTCCTCAGAGGAGTAAATAGGTGACATGATGCCCAAAGCAATGGTATTTTTAGTCATCCCTGCACATTCATTTTTCCTTTTTATAGTAATGCCTCTAACACATTATGCCACACCAAATGGAATGCTCATTACACATTATGCCACACACCGTAATGCTTATTTCACATTATGCTACACACTGGAATGCCCATTGTACATTCCACACACCGTAATGCTTAATTCACTTTATCATCATATTGCCTGTTACACTTTATGACACACCGTTATGCCCCCACTAGTGCTGCTTCCGCACAAAATGCTCCCGGAAGTGTCGCTCACACATGTAATGCTCCCTGAAGTGCCACTAACACATATAATGCCCCCTATAGTGCCTCTTAGACAAATAGTGTCCCCTGAAGTACCACTTAACTACATGCTTGTTGCCAGGGTGTTTTTTTCTCGGTGCCAGGGGTTACTTGCTCATTGAAAGGGTTTTAATGCTTTTTGCCAGGGGGTTATGTGTTCATTGCCAGGGGGGTTATGCTCACTCCTCTTGGTAAAGTACTGAATAGGTAAGTATTAGTTCACTTTTCTTTCCTTTTGCTATTCCTTAAGTAAGTATCGTCATGACACAATGTGGCTTTGCAATGGAATTCACATGCATTTATTTTTCATAACATAAAATAACATTTTATAATAACACAAATTATCTAGCACTTCTATTAAACTTATCACAATGTTTCTTCATTATTAAACTGCCACAGAGTATTCCAATCTGATCTTCTTATTTCAATCTTGCTGAAAAACAAAGTTTGGTTAATACAACACTTTTCAGTTACAGAAACAATATCTATTTGAGACTTTGGGGTATATTCACTGTCAGGTGGAGGCGTAATATATTCTGCCAGTTTGCTGATTTACAGTACATCATCTGGTCTGGCTGAATATATTCAGCCAGTTTGACATTTCACTTATTCAGAATGTTTTCCTAGTGGAGTATCAAATAGGCGTCCATTACACCTGACAGCCCCCTTCCCACCGCCCGGCAGTCTGCAGTAGTCAGTGCGGAACCCGGGTCTCAGTGAATATTAATGACCCATTCCCAGCTCCAGCACTGCTGGGGATAGCAGTGCTGACAGCCACATATGTAATGAGCGGGGACCCGCTCATTAATATTCACTGCAAGCTGGGTCCCCGCTCATTATTTATGCCCAGTGCTGCTAGCCCCAGTAGCTCTGGAGCGAGGACCAGGGACCCCAAGAGGTGCTTCCTCCACTCCTCTCCCCTCCTCTGACACTACAGCTATGGACTTCCCACTGCTGAAGCCTGCACATGTAAAGTGACAGCCAGGCAGCAGCACTGGCAGTGGCACCCGCAGCGGGTACAGCACACAGGTCAAAGCGGAACAGCAGGAGGGGCAGCTGGGGCTGGCATGGTGAGATGAATGAATTGTGGCTTTTAATTCACATTATCACTACTTTCTCCTTTTCTCTCTGCAGGTATTCCTCCATGTACACTTTGCTCTTGTCTTTTCCTCACTTCTACACCCCTTCCCCTATCAGTACTTAGTTTGATCACCTGCAGGGAGTGGTAGTGAGGGAAGGACCCCATTCACTTGGCTGCTGTTTGTTTGAGACAAACCAGGTTGCCTGGTGACTTGGGGAAAGTCAATGACCTGATTACCTTTTTGCTATACCTGCTTCCTGCTGAATAAGGGAAAACCAATGACTTCCTATATGTAATATGCAAATGCGCTGTTATAATATAATACTGTTAAATATTACTTTCTTGGACTGCATACAGTAGCTGTAATAAAAATCTCAGTCAATGTAAGACAAAATAAATAATGTTGATCTGGGCGCTGGAAGTCTGTATGCCCACTGATGTTTTTAGCAGCGATCTCTCTTAGTGAATGCTCATAAAAGATAACAGAGCAAGAAACAAAAATAATAAAAATCACTATGCTGTATATTCCACTAAGTGATTTTCAGAGATGAACAAATTGATACCAGGAGCGTACCCTCACTCCCACTGTGGTAGGAATATTAAGACACATAAAGGTATCTTTGTAGGTTAACCACTTGCAAGAGACCGGAATTCCCCTGTACCTCTATAGGATCACCACTTGTCAAGTAAGAGGGGTACCATATTCACCATGAATTTAAAATGGGATTGTACTGTACTACAGTATTGAGAGATGGGACTTCCACATAAAGGTATCTTTCATTCAATATGTCAATAGAGTGGTTGCTCCATATCTGTATAGCTAAAGTCAATGTATAGTATGGAAGACAGATGAAAGGAGGCGTTTCACTCAATTAAGCAAAAAATTAGAATAACAACGGCTGGTCGTGCTTAAACACCTGAAGTGCAAAACCGGAAATAAACTTGGGTACCTGAGGTCGCGGAGTACGCCAATAGCCACTGGCCCTGGTAACCACAAGAAAGCAGTGTACATAGCGCAGCCCCTTTCCTCCAGTGGGTTTCGATAGCTAAGCTATATTTTTCAAGGCTGAGTATGGTACAATCCCATTTTAAATTCATGGTGAATTGGGTACCCCTTTTTCTTGACAAGTGGTGATCATATAGAGGTACAGGGGGACTTCCTCTCTTGCAAGTGGTGAACCTATAAAGACACCTTTATGTGTCTAAATATTCCTACCACAGTGGGAGTGAGGGTACACACCTGGTATCACTTTGTTCATCTATGGAAATCACTTATTCAAAAATATAGTGATTTTTTTTGTTTCTCTGTTTCCCTTTTTCTGAGCATTCACTAAGGGTGATTTCTGCTAAAAACATCAGGTGGCATACAGACTTCCAGAGCCAAGATCAACATTCTCTTGGCTGCTGTTTGTTTGAGACAAACCAGGTAGCCTGGTTACAGGGGCATTGTGTAGGTGACACTATGGGGGAAATTATATATATAGTATGTGGGGCTTTATGTAGGTGGTGCTACAGAGGGCATTATGTGTGTGGCACTATAGGGGGATTTTTGTGTTTGGCACTATGTGTGTAAATGGCATTAGAATGCCATGGATGGGGAAGGTGTGATGGGGACAGAGAGGGTCAGGTGTGATGGGTACAGAGGGGTGCTGGTGCGATGAAGACAAAGAGGAGCAGGTCTTTAACCAGTATCCGACTAGCGTCAATGTCAGACAGGGATAACAGTTCACCTGGTGGGAGTGATGTAAATCAAAAGCCCATGACATCCTCAATCACAGGTTACATAGAATGGCACATAGAACTCCGGATGGTACGTAAACAAACAGTGAAACAAAAAAACGTGACTGGATTTGAAATGAGGTGATCGCAAATAATTTTCACGGGTGCCTTACCCGACTTAGGACTAGCCCAAGGTAATATTAGAACAGGATGGATAGTCGGCACTCCATGCAATCAACAGCAAAAGCTGGTACGGTGCCCTCCACGGCCAAATCGCAAATGTAGTACAGTGTAGATAGGCGGCACTCGAATCTTCAATAAACAGACTGACTCAAAGAGCTCAGAAGTTCAAGATGACGTTTCAGTTTATTAACCTTCCTCAGATATACAAACAAATAATGTGCTTATGTGTGTATTACACCCTCCCCTCACCTCCATCACCTTGCTTAAAACCGGTGTGTAGTGCGCTCAAAAAAAGTTCACCAGTCTAAAGCTGGGAACAGCGCATAGTAGTAGTAGTAGTAGTACGTTTATTTATAGGGCGCCGCAAAGTGTCCGCAGCGCCGTACATAGCAAACAAAAAAAAATGACGAGGTAACGTACAGGGTGTGTTGAAAAATACAGTATAAATGGGGGTATAGCTGGTAGAACTAAAATCAGCATCAGTTCAGAAGTAGGTGTCAAAATTGTCAAGGAGACTAAAGATGAAGTAGAGGAAGGGAAGAACAGGACAGGAGCACAGGTGAGGTAAAGAGGTAGGGTGAGTACGTGAGGAAGGAGGGCCCTACTCATAAGAGTTAACATACTAAAAATAGGTGGGTGGACGAACGAAAAACAATAGGATAAGTAGGAACGGAGGGGGACGGAGGCAGGATAAGAGGATCAAAAGAGGTTAGGAGGAGGGATAGGCTAGTCGAAAAAAGTGGGTTTTGAGGGAGCGCTTGAAGGAGGTAAGGGAATCAGAAAGCCTGATGGGTGGCGGGAGGTTGTTCCAGTGCAGGGGGGCAGCGCGAGAGAAGTCTTGGACACGGGAGTGGGAGGAGGTGATTAGGTGAGAGGTCAGTCGGCGGTCAGCGATGGAGCGAAGAGGACGGGAGGGAGTGTGGATAGAGATCAGTGAAGAGAGGTAAGGAGCGGTGGAGGAGGAGAGAGCTTTGTAGGTGGTGGTGAGGAGTTTAAAGAGAACTCGGAAAGGAATGGGGAGCCAGTGAAGAGATAGACAGAGGGGGGAGGCGGAGGTAGAGCGGCGGGAGAGGAAGATGAGCCTAGCAGCAGCGTTAAGAATGGATTGGAGAGGTGCGAGGCGGGTGAGAGGTAGCCCGGAGAGAAGGATGTTGCAGTAGTCAAGGCGGGAGATGACAAGAGAGTGAATGAGAATTTTGGTCGCGTCAGTGGAGAGGAATGGTCTGATGCGTGAGATGTTGCGTAGGTGAAAGCGGCAAGACTGTGAGAGAGCACGGATGTGGGGGGTGAAAGAGAGGGAGGAGTCAATGATGACACCAAGGCAGCGCGTTTGGTCGGTGGAGGTGATCTCGGTTTCACCAATACTGATGGAGATAGTGGGAGAAGAGGGGATGTTCGGGGGATGGAAGATTAGAAGTTCAGTTTTAGCCATGTTTAGCTTCAGGAAGCGTTGGGTCATCCAGGCTGAGATGGCTGTGAGGCATTCAGAGACCTTGGACAGGAGTGATGGGGATAGATCGGGGGAAGAGAGATAGATTAGGGTATCATCAGCATAAAGGTGGTAATGAAAACCATAGGAGCTGATGAGAGTGCCCAGAGAGGTGGTGTAGAGAGAGAAGAGGAGAGGGCCAAGGACAGACCCTTGGGGAACACCGACTGGCTGCGGGGTAGTAGGAGAGGAGGAGCTCGGAGTGGAGACGGAGAAGGAGCGATCGGAGATGTATGAGGTGAACCAGGAGAATACCGTGCCAGTGATGCCAAAGGAGCGGAGTGTGTTGAGCAGGAGAGGGTGGTCAACAGTGTCAAAGGCAGCTGACAGATCAAGCTGGATGAGGATAGAGAAGAGGCCTTTGGATTTAGCCGATATTAGATCGTTAGTGACTTTGGTCAGGGCAGTTTCAGTGGAATGTAAAGGGCGGAACCCGGATTGGAGGGGGTCGAGAATGGAGTTAGCAGTAAGGTGGTTTAGGAGACGATTATAGGTCAGACGTTCTAGGAGTTTGGAGGCAAAAGGGAGGAGGGAGATGGGCCTGTAGTTGGATGGGGAGTTGGGGTCCAGATTTGTTTTTTTGAGAATTGGGGAGACAAGAGCGTGTTTGAAGGAGGAAGGGAAGATCCCAGAGGATAGGGAAAGATTAAACAGGTGAGCCAGGTGAGAGCAGACTGACGGACTGAGACGACGGATAATATTGGAGGGGATAGGATCAAGCGGGCAGGTGGAGGGAGAAGCGGATTGAAGGATAGAGTGGACTTCAGCAGCAGTGGTGGGGTAAAATGAGGACAGGGGTTGGAAGGAGGGGAGTGGGGATGTAGGAGGGGAGGAGGGAGAGGGTGGGGTCATGGCAGCAGTGATGGCAGTCCTGAGAGAGGAGATTTTGGTTGAAAAGTAGGTAGCAAAATCAGCGGCTACGATGGAGGACGGAAGAGCTGGAGGAGGGGGGGAGAGCAAGGAGTTGAAGGTGGCGAAGAGCCTGCGGGGATTGGATGATTGGGAAAGGATTAGGGACTTAAAGTAGGATTCCTTGGCCAGAGCAAGGGCAGAGCTGAAGGAGGAAAGAATGAATTTGAAATGGAGATAATCCGCGAGGGAGCGTGATTTCTTCCAGAAGCGCTCAGCAGTGCGAGAGCACTTTTTAAGGAATCGGGTGATAGGCGAGTGCCACGGTTGGGGGTTGGAGCATCGAAGGGGGATGGAGGATGGAGGGCAGGCAGAGTCCAATGTCGAAGATAGGGTGTCATTATAGAAGGAGGCGGCGAGGTTCGGGCAGGACATGGTGGTGATTGGGGCGAGAAGAGGACACAGCGTGTTAGAGAAGGCAGCAAGATCAAGTGTGTTGACGTTATGCCGTGAGACAATGCGCTTGGGAGGGGGAGTGGGAGAGGGGGAAGCAGTGAGGGAGAAGGAGATGAGGTGATGGTCAGAAAGAGGAAAAGCCGAGATAGTGTAGTCAGTAAGGGAACAAGAGCGAGAGAAGACGAGATCGAGGGAGTGTCCTTGGATGTGGGTGGGAGAGGTAGTCCACTGAGATAGGCCAAGAGAGGAGCAGAGAGAGAGGAGTTTGGAGGTGCCAGGATCAGCGGGGTTATCCAAGGGGATGTTAAAGTCACCAAGAATGACAGATGGCAGGTCAGAGGAGAGGAAGTGTGGGAGCCAGGCGGCGAAGTTGTCAAGAAATTGGATACTGCACTAGAGTTCAATGGAACCAGGGTGGGGGGATGAGAAAAAATGTCACACCTGTATGCAAGTCGGCAACATTGTATACAAACATCATCAAAATACATTAAAAGGTATACAAATGGACACTACTTAATGTCTATCGTCAATTGAATGACCCCCTTGTCTATAATAAAATGAGTAATGACCCTACTATTGAATTTTCTAGGGAATTGTTGAACATTTTACAGGATGCGGTGGACAATCATGTGATTACTGACCAGGTTAAACTTGCTTTATTTGAATCCTCTCCAAGAGTACCTGTGATTTATAGCCTACCTAAATTGCACAAAGATAAATTCAAACCACCTGGAAGACCCATAGTGTCTGCCAGAGATTCTTTGTACGATAAAGTGGCGAAATATCTTGATTTTTATCTGCAGGCACCTGTACAACAAAAGTCTACATATTTAAAGGACACCTCCTCTTTTTTGGAAAAGTTGCGATTGTATGGCGACATAGCTCCCGATACTTGGCTGGTTACAGCCGATGTCGTAAGCCTATACACCAGGGTTGCCGACTTTAACATTCTCCTCTCCGGGAGAAGCCCGGAGAGGAGAGTTTCAGCAGCCGCTCGGGTGGCGGGGCTTACGAGTGACATCACTAAGCCCCGCCCCCATACTGTTAAAAACAGCTAATTTAGGGATCTCCATGGAGGGGGTGGGGCTAAAATGACGCGATTGTGCCGTTTTAGCTCCGCCCCCTCCTCTGAGACCCGAGGATTGCGGCATTTTAATGCCGCGATCCGGGGGTCAGCGGGGGTCCCCCCTGAATCCGGGAGGGTTGCCTACCCTTCCGGGGGCCGGGAGGGGGTACCCGATTTTCGGGAGACTCCCGGAAATTCCGGGAGGGTCGGCAACCCTGCTATACACCAACATCCCCCATGATAGGGGGATTGCAGCAGTGGAGGCATTAATTACCAATAATAGTAGCTATGTCGGCCCAGACATCGCATTTTTTCTAAAATTGCTCCGTCAAGTCTTAGAAAGGAATTATTTTATCTTTGACAAAATGTTTTTCTTGCAAGTACTCGGGTGTGCGATGGGTGCTGCGGTCGCACCCACGTACGCGAATGCTTTTATGTTCAATGTTGAAGATAAATTGTTTTTCAACAGTCAACATGTCGATAAAATCAATATTTTCATGAGATTTATCGACGATATTTTCTTTCTTTGGAGGGGGTCTAAGGACCAACTGTATGAATTTATGGAGTGTGTTAACAGGTCTGATGCTAATATCCGCTTCACTTTCAATATACAGGCTGAAAAAATCCAATTCTTGGATGTAGAAGTGTCCATTGTTCAGGACAGATTTGTAACTAATTTATTCAGTAAACCCATGGATTGTAATAGCCTTTTGGCGTTTTCAAGCCATCATCCAGTTTCTCTTAAGAAGGGATTACCCTTCTCACAATTCCTTCGGGTCCATAGGATTTGTAGCAATCCGATAGATGAAAAACATCAAATGGACCTAATGGAGATTAAATTTCTTGAAAAAGGCTATCATAAGGATCTGCTCCTTAAAGCTAGAATCAAAGCATGTTGCCAGCCCCGTTATGGTGTACACAAAAAAGACACCAACATTGATAATGCCATAATTTGGGTTAATAACTACTCTACTGAGAGTTTATCGATAACAAAACAAATCTGGCCTATAGTGAAAAATGATCCTGACCTTAAAGGTTTCTCTGACCGTTGATTGCTCCCCTGTTACACTAGAGGGCGCAATTTGAAGAATATGTTGGTTCATGCCGACATATCAGATTTTGTGTCAACCGCCCCCAGTCATTTTTTATCTAAAAAACCTGGCAATTATAAATGTTTGGGGTGTGCAACTTGCAGCCATTTATTGCCACAGGATTACATCACACATCCACACTTGGGTAATAAAATTAAAATCAAGCAAGTGTTGACATGTACCAGTAGATATGTGGTCTACTGCATTATATGTCCCTGCAGCATGTACTATGTTGGTAAGACCATATGCCAATTTCGGGAGAGAATGGCCCAACATAGAAGTGCTATTAAGAATGCCCTGGCAGGGAAGGTGGTTGATCAGCCAGTGGCCAAACATTTTGTGGCGTGTAAACATAATCTGTCAAATCTTCGATACTTAATGATAGACCAGGTTGAGGAGAATAGAAGAGGAGGCGACAGGAGTCGACTCTTATTACAGAGGGAAGTAAAATGGATCCATCGCCTGAAAACGGTGGCTCCGATGGAGTTAAATGAACAACTTAACTTTAACTGCTTCTTCTAATAATGTATCATTATTTTATAGTGTTGTGCATTAAGTAGTGTCCATTTGTATACCTTTTAATGTATTTTGATGATGTTTGTATACAATGTTGCCGACTTGCATACAGGTGTTACATTTTTTCTCATCCCCCCACCCTGGTTCCATGGAACTCTAGTGCAGTATGCGCTGTTCCCAGCTTTAGACTGGTGAACTTTTTTTGAGCGCACTACACACTTCCGTTTTTTTGCACGGTGATGGAGGTGAGGGGAGGGTGTAATACACTTGTATAAAGGTAAGCACATCATTTGTTTGTATATCTGAGGAAGGTTAATAAACCCAAACGTCATCTTGAACTTGTGAGCTCTTTGAGTCAGTCTGTTTATTGAAGATTTGAGTGCCGCCTATCTACACTATAATATATATATATATATATACTGTTACAGAGAGGTTCTCTTACCTTTGGCTCCGTTGATCTCTGACTGTATCACTTTGATCTCATGACCCATGCTCCTTGATAAAGGTCCCGTTTATGGACCGAAACGTCGGGGCAAAATGGGCACAATTTATATAATGGATGAATAAATGAGAAATTACCTTTAAACTGGATTGACTTATTTATACAAGGAGAGTGCTTACTCCTCATTCCGAGGAACTCTGGATTATATATATATATATATATATTTATATTTATATTCTCGTTTTTATATTATTGTTGGGCAAACTTGTGCAATCAACCATGGCTAATTTTATGTATTCCAACTAGATCATTCCCACATGGGACGTCCAATAGGATTTTGTATATGGACAGATAAATCACAATACCAGAGCCTATGGATATCGCACAGGACTTCCGCCACACCTGACAGGAAATGGGGCAGACTCCCTTGCTATCACGCCATGAAGATCTGTCTGTATTGACATATGGGAGATAACCTACTTCCGCCCACTTCACCAGAACTTCGTTTTGCCACACCTGACAGGAAGTTCATCTTACAGAGATGGAGGGCACCATGTAGATCAGTGCCGCTTCTACACGGGCACCAGAAGTTGTCACCCACCGACCGGAAGTCATGTCTTACATGATGGACATTGCGGGAATCTTTACTATTGGACACTATGTATGTCTGTTTTATTTTGTATTTTGTGATTGGATGGGGGGGGGGGGTATTTAAGGTAAATCTGGGAACCCTATCATTATACTCCTTGAAAACTACTGCATGAAGCAGTCGAAAAGGCGTTCAGAGTTCTTCAGGATTTCCTCTGGTGGGATTGGACTCCTTTGGACTCTGCCGTGAAACACCTAGAAGGAGTAGTGTCTGTTGTCCCGGGCATCAGCCCTAATCACCTATGCTTGTTTGAGAACTTAGATTTCTGTCTAGTTCTCCACCATCCACGGTAATATGCCATTGGGTTCAGTTTCCTTCCAGTTTTTGTATGTTTATTCTGTATAATAAATGATTTTACACAATATACCTCCCAATCATCTTTGTTTTGGGTAACATCTTGTGATCACGTACTCTGTGAGGGAGGAATATTTGGAGATCCATCAAGACCAGCCTGATAGTCTTTGCTTTGGATCCCATTGAGCTTTATATATGGAGAAGAGGATCCTTGGTCTCCATTAAGGGGCGTATGGTATATATACACATCTCTGTCTTTCCTTGTCTGGAGAAGAGGACCGTTCCTAAATATATAGGAACATTTTGTTCTAGGATATTGGTGCCAGTGGAGGATATATCCATCTGTTTTTTTCAGCATTTTGGTTTCTAGTGGCCATAGGGCTACCACTGTTTGATATATCCACCACAAGGCAGCTAATCAGCGCACACGTACCATTGACTTCCTTTTTTTCTGCATTCTAATGTTTACCCTGTATGAGTTTATCGGTACCCAGTGCTGCTACCATGTTCAATTATAGAGAACACAGAGTGACCCTATTTGAGAATGATTTTAAGGATGATGAGGACCAAATAGAGTTACTTGTTGAGAGTTTGGATAACATCATGAGAAAATTAGAGGGCACTCTTTTAAAAGAAAATAGAATATGGTGGGAAATAGTAACCCTGAAGAAATATTTCAGCTGCCATTTAATACCCAGGGGACTTAAGATTAATAAACAAGCCTCTTTCAACACCGCCACTGAAACCTTTCGAGAGGAGTGGGACAAAATTATAGAGAATTGTTCTTTCAGATTAATAGAATTTATCATTACAGAAAGGAAGAGGGAACTAAAAAACCTGGATGAGGAAATTAATAAATTTAAAGATCTCCTTAAACCCTTATCTGCCCTTCCTGAGTACTTAGAACATGAAAAACAGATAGGTTACAACATAAAACAATCAGAAAGAACATTAGTGGATAGAAAGGTGTGAAAATTCATTAGGGACAAGAGGGAGGCTGACTCAGGTGATGTTCCAGAGGAAGCAATGGACGATCCAACCGTCCCGCCTAAGACAACCAAAAAAATAACACAGCATTTTCAAAAGAAAAGTAACCAGAAAACATCTGATTGGACGAAAAAACAATCAAATAGAACAAGATTCTCACCCCACAGGCATGCTGATGAGAGGGACCACTATGAGAGGCCAACCGTCCGTCAATCCCACCGGTCACGCTCCCCATATAAAATTAATAGGAGATTTAGGAATGGTCACGATAATTCAAGGGGTAATAATTGGCTCACTCACTCTCCATCAGACAATAGGGGACCACCCCCCACCCACACGGAATCAAGGCACGAGAACCACTATAATGAACCCCCCAGCCATTCTAGGAGTAGAGGGATTGAGATTGAGGGAGACGTCTTTTTCACCCCTACATATTAGAAGCAGATTTCAACCTTTGCAGAGGGAATCCAATCGGGTCCATTTTTTAGGGGATGGAAACATAGATCCCCTGTGGAGGCGCTAAATAGGACTAGGACTAAGAGAGGTAAAAGAGCTGGAACCAAAAGACCTAATAGAACGAAAAAGAGGAGGAGGGTCAAAAGAAACATTCCCTTTAGAGCAACCCACTATTGTCTCAGCAATGGGGGAAACCCCCACTATCAAAATATTCAATATCAGCTCCTATGCCCTTAACCCTCTGGAAATCTCTGTTCTAGAGAAAGGCCTTAAATATGCCCCCACTAACAACATCAATAGGTTCCAAACTTTTGTGGACATCCATAAGTACATGAGAAAATTATGCCTCAAGAAATTCTTTCTACAGAAAGAGACCGAAACCATTGCCTCTACACCTGTGGTCCCACTGGTAGAGACGGGGAGTAGGTTCAAGCCCAAATCCGTTTTTTACCCTATACACGTGAAAGGGAATTTCTTAGAAACTTTCAGTACCCTCATATAAGAAGATGTTAGGAACATACGATACACTGGAGTTAAATACAATCTCACAAGAAAGGAAAGAGATGCCCTAAAATCATTGAAAGAAAACGAGGGAATCATCATCAATCCCGCTGACAAAGGGGGGGGGGGGTATCGTACTCATGGACAATGATATTTATATCAGAGAAGTTTTATCACAGGTTGAGGACCGGACAACATACCAGAAATTTAGAGTAGACTACACTGACAGCGTGTCCAAGAAATTGATCACACTGTTGGACAAATACAGACAGAGGGGCTTCCTTAATGAAAACACCTACAAATTCCTTTATAATCAGGAACCCTCCATACCTGTTATCTACCTACTCCCTAAGGTCCATAAAAGTACCACCCACCCCCCTGGTAGGCCTATTGTGTCAGTGACTAACTCCATTATGGCCAACCTATCGGAGTACATTGATTTCCACCTCCAACTATTAGTCCTGACCAACCCTTCCCACCTCAAAGACACTAAAAATCTTTTGAACGTACTCTCCACTATCCAGTTTGAAGAAAACCTAATCATTTTCACTGCTGATGTCAAATCTTTATATACCCATCATTAAGCACCAGGATGGCATCACTGCAGTGAAGAATTATCTTCAAAATAGTGATATAGATACTGTATCAATCTTCAAGATTTTTTAGGGG